>NC_064438.1:5000-605000 GCF_023343835.1 Lagopus muta | reverse complement strand
CGTTTAATATTTCAGATCTTAGTGAACATTTACACAAGCAATCTTTGGCTCTTAAAATATGAGACAAAATTATAAGTTTTCAAAAGTAACAAGGACTGGAATTTTCACTTCTGGCCAGTCTTCCTGTGGGAGACTGGATGCTTAAAAAAAAAAAAAAGAGAAAAAATTTGCAAACAGAAACTATCATCACAAACACAATCCATGTGATGGATTTCACTTAGCTTTTGGTATCCAGTATTTGGTATTTGTAAAAAAAAATGACCTGTGGAGTTTAGGCTCTACGTGGCTCATCAGTTATGTGCATGTTTAGGCTGTGCTGCTGCATCTCTGCTTGTATTCTATCAGGTAGAGTGTCTCAAAACTGCATGGTGTACCACCACATTATTTTCAGCATGCCTGCAGTACCTGCTGCTGAGTCCTCTTGGGCTCTACCAGGAGGGAAACTGCTCAGAGCAGTCTGCAGCATGCACTGCTGGGTCAGCGTGCTGGTGGAAGACCATCAACGTTTTTGGGCTGGTTTGGCCAGCTTCTGTGGTTAATGGAATGGAGGCAACTACCAACCCGTGCCCCAGCAGGGGAATTGGGAAAGGAGGGTAGGGAAAAGGGTAGGAAGATGGGTCTAAAAACAAAACAGTGACAGTGAGCTAAGGGCATCAAGATGGATGCTTTTACACAGTAAGTTTCTAGTACAGGCCACCAGTAGATTCTGTTCCCTTGTCTTTTTAGATTAGTTGCATTGCTAAGATGTCAGGTCTTATGTCTCTGATTCAAATGAATGTGTTTCTTGAGCAATGGGTGCACTGTTAGTTTTGAAATTGCAACCGTGTTTTGTAAAAGAACGAATTATGGCACCTGGCTTTATTAAATGTCATCTCTTGAAGTGAAAATATTATCCAGCACCACAGCAGTCCATTACGTTTGCTGAAACTACAGGATAAAATGTTCAAATGTAACATAAGAATTGAATTTTTCCTTGTGCTACTGATGAAGCTGTAAGTGGAGACTGTGGCTTATGCTTAACCACCTTTTTTCCCATTGTGTTCTGCTGATGTGCTGTAGCTGTTTTAACCTCTGTGTGGTTTGGAAGGGGATGAATCAGGGATACTCCAGTTTATGCCTGACGTTGTCACTTGTGCGTGTACCATTCTGATAGCAGTAGTGACTTGTGCTATATAAACATCTCTTTCCAAACTAATACAGGTCGTAGTAAGATCCATATGCTATTCTCTGTCTTTAGAGTAGAGTCAGTATGCAAAAAGCGAAGAACAAGAAAGATGCTGCAGCTTCTCACACCAAGTCATAGAATCACAGAATCCTTAGAGTTGGAAGGGACTTTTGAAGGTCATCTAGTCCAACTCCCATGCAATGGACCAGAACATTCACAGCTAGATCAGGCTACTCAGGGATGGATGGAATAATATTTAGGTAGAGCTATCCTCTGCTGGTCATCGCTGCATTACAAGATGCAGCAGACCAGCTTCTGGGCTGAGAAGTATCAATGTTATGCTGCTGAATTATCAGTCCTTTGTGGTGGGATCCAGCTCTCAGTTAAAATATGATTTGGGAATTTTTAAAGATACTCGTTTCTTTCATAGAACAATGAGGAAAAAAAAATCCCTTATCAATACATGTGAAAATGATCTCACAGGAGACTGGAATAGAAATGCATAAACTAGGAAGTGAGGCTTCAGAAAGAAAAATGATAGGTTGAAGTTCCTTGCCTCATCAAGTTGTTAATTACACAAAAATCTCCACCCCATCAAACAAAAATACCTAACAATTTCAGGAATGTAAAAAGCAGCAATTATTCAGCAAAGTCATCTCCAACTTTTAACTGAAGTCTAATAAGTCTTGCAGCTTGCCTGCTGAAGACGCTTTCTCAAAACAAACAAACAAAAAAAGCCCCAGCCAAACAAACAAACAAACAAAAAAAAACAAAAAAAAACAAAAAAAAAAAAGAAAAAAGGAAAACTACCAAACAAACAAACAACCACAAACAAAGGATGTTTTAGCATCTATCTTTAGCTTTCTTTTATCAGATTGAGATTTGGTTGGAACAGCTGACTGGGAACAAAGAAAGAAGATTATAAAGGGCTAACAGTAAGAACCTTATTTTCAAGGAGTTTTATTTTTAGATTTGATTCACAGCCTGTGAAAGAGACATAGAAAAGGGAAACAATAGATAAAAGAGAAATGGATGGTAATGTTGACAGTAACGTGTGTCTGTATGCAGCCTCAAACCATATGTGGGAGTAATCTGTCGGAACAAGAGTTTTTTGGGGAGGGTCTTGTGTCCGTATTGTACGTCTCCCATGACCATGTCTATGTCAAGAAATGAAATAGGGCTAGAGAACAAATTTGTGAAGTGGTGTGTGATCAGCCATAGCATTTTAATGTTTGTTTGCTGTTCTGTAGGGCTTGCATCCATGCCTGTCAATTTAAACAGATGATTTGGGACATTATGTGAAAGTTGAGGAGCATTCCCCTCCCACAGCAGGATGGGTAAGACCTGTCTTGGGGATAAAAAGATCATGGTTTTCACTAATGCAAGTCTTCAAGGTATGTTTAGATGTTGCATTGAGGGACATAGTTTACTGAGAACTATTGTTGATAGGTGGATGGTTGGACTGGATGATCTGGGAGGTCTTTTCCAACCTTGGAGATTTTATGATTCTGTTGCTGAACTGTGTGTCCTCAAGGGCAGAGGGCAGAGGGCAGGCCCATGTAATTCAGGTATAACCTTTACATGAGGGTCTGCTTGATGTGAGATGTGGGCAACGTAGTTGATCCTGTTACAACTCAATCTAATTTAGTTCTCCAGTTTATTAGGAAATGCAACTGGGGGTTTGTCGGGAGTTTTCTGTAGTATAGAGGTTGGATGTGAGGGACATGGTTTTGTCTCAGGTCAGTAAAACACCTTGACTGATTATCTTTTAACATTTTTTTCCTTGTGCCAGAACTGGTGGCCATCTCCCTGTTCCTAACCTTTATTCAGGCTCCTCAGGTCACTCTTCCCCAGAACGGCCGAGTGCACTTGCATGTACAATTTAATTCTTCAGAGGATAAATGTGGGGAAAAAACAAAGTAGACAGTATCAATTTATGAACAATCTTACTTCTTCTTTAAAAGATAAAACAGGATGAATTCAAATAAAGTTGCAAAACACAGTGAATCCTCCTCTCAAGCTGATCTCCTGGGAGGAACCCACTGCATTAGGATGACTGGCTTTCCTCTTTCCTCATTAAGATTCTTCATTTCCTTCATAACGCTGGCAAATTCTGTAGCTAAAGGTCAGGTTTGTTGAGCAGGTCACAATCATTTTCTGCTACAGTGCTATTTTCTTCTCTACTGTGGAAGCTTACAGCATGGTAAAAGCAGGCTGAAAATAGACCATTTCTGTCCTGTGAAAGTGCATTCACATACTTCCATCCCCCCTCAAAACTTTCAGTGCTGTATCTCATCTCTGTCAGTTCATGAGTTGTCCTCTCTGTCTTGGTAGCTTGCTACTGATAATCCCCCTCTGTCCTGACTCTTTTTTTTTTGTATTTTTTCTTACCACCCTCCTCCTCTTCCAGAATACAAAAACTGTGTCTTCCTGTCCCAGCCATCTCCCCTGGGGATGATTTGAAGACTGAAAATTGTCATTCTTGGAATGGTCTTCTGTAGGAACTTTTTACTCCAATGTGTTGATTCCAGGTGAAAGAACTTCTTGCCTTGATAAAGGAGTATTTCATATATAAAACAGGGATATGTATTTAATCTGCTTAAGTTGTTGCTATTACCTGTGGCTCCAAGATTACAAGAAGATAATAATTCTGAAGACTCTGTTCCTTCATTTCCCTGCCCACCTATGCAGTTTTAGTGGCATTTTAAAGAAGTTCTAAAATGAAACAAAATAAAATTCATTGGAATACTGACCCACAGAGGACCTTTCATTTCAGTGAATATGTCAACATGATTTCTTTACAGTTGATTTTTTGTATTTCTGACTTTAATTACATGAAAACCTGCAAAAGGCGATAGCAACAGTCCTACACCACAGTTCTTAATATGGAAGGCTAGGAACGTGTATTATTACTTCTTTATTTCTGTATAAACAAGTAAAACTTCCTGGTTTTTTTTTTCCTTTTTTTAAAGTAAGTTAATCTTTAATTATCAGCAGTGTGAAGGAATACGTTAGAAGAATATTCGCTATAAATATAGCAGTTCTACAGTCTGGTGAACTTAGAATCTGCAGAAGAAGTATACGTATATATAAAATCATCAGACTTCAGTTCTAGCAAATTTTGCCATGCCAATGATTGCAATGGTGAAAATTGTTTCAGCTTTAAGAGCAGGACTGGTGTAGACTGCAGTACAATGTCCTTTATCATCCTGCCTAGCAAAGGGCTCTTGCTTTGACCTTCAGGGGTCATCTTTGTTGCCGAAACAAGAGACTAATTGTCCACTGCTGTGCTTACAGACTAAGATGATTAGGACTGCTAACCTGTGAACAAGTTCATAGTTCTTATGGATGCTAATTTACTGAGGAAGCCCGAATACATTGTCTCAAAAAGCAAACAAAAAGCAAACAAACAAACCTGGTCCTGTATTAAAGGCAGTCAGCTGTGTGAACACTTGTGTGGAGCCAGATATAAAATTGTGCTAAGGATCCAGTGCCTGCACTGTACAGTTTTGGTGGCTTTACTACAGGCTGTCTCTGGTCTGAGTTCCCATTGTTGGCTGCAGTGCCCTTCCCAGTTAATGGCATTTGCAGGAGCTCAGATCTTGCACTCCGGATTGCTTGCTGCAATGATCAGGAGGTGTTTCACATGCCTGCTCCTGTGTCCAAATGTAAATGCTACTGTAGATGTATGCTGTAATTCCAGCTTGTGTTCTGATGGGCTTTCTGAGAAGCTTTAGCCTGTGGAAGATCTGCAAGGTGTGAAGATGTTTTGCAAATAATTGTCTAGATTACAGAAAATAAGTGCTGCAGGAATGTGTTTAATTTGGTTGTTTCTGGGCTGAAGATAGTGTACTATCTCGAGAAAAGGTGTTTTTCAACTCCTGTTGAAAGTGATGAAACAAAGGTTTCTGTGTCAGAACATTTTTGGGTAAGATACCAGGGATAGGGAGAAAATAAACAGCTCCAGGATCTGACCATATGCAGGTAGGCTCGACAGACTCCTTACTTGCTGTATCTGGAGGTCTCGTGGAAATTTTTTGTTTTGAGGACTCATTTTCCTTCAGTCTGTATGAGCATTGCTCAGGAGACAATATTTTTCCCCTGTCACATGAACTTGGATGCCAAGTGACTTCCCAGTGGGTCACTCTTCCACCTCCCGGGCTGCCACAGTGACCTGCTGGGCTCCTTATGTGATCAGTTTGGCTCACAGCTGTACTCAGTGTCAGCAGTAATTGTAAGGGTTAACATGATTCGTTTCACTTGTAGTATTGGTAAGTATCGTTGCCCTTGGCAGTAAATTCCCCTTGTCTAAGTTCCTTGTTGTACAGCTATGTGGTACCAACTGCAGTCGCTTTAGGTGAGGGAGCAGCTGTGAGGGGAGAGTGGGCAATGAAGGTGTAGGAGAGTGGATGGGTAAAATCTCTTATGTGAAAACAAAGTACGCAGTGACTGTCTACTGAAAGAGTAAAAAGAAAGCCTATTGCTAAGATTTTTTTACCCCTTGATGTTTCTTCGGGCACTAGATTGTGGAAGAACATGGTTTGTTTCACTGACAATAATTACTGAATAGTGATACCAGCTGGATAATACCAGAGCTCATCTAAGAACACATTTGTGTTGTATCGATTCAGACATTAATGGCAAGAACATTTTCTTCTGCACGGTAATCTTGAATGGGTTTTGTCTGTTTCATTTGCCATTTTAAAAAGAATAAGCAAGAGGTAGTAGGTGAAATCTTTCTCTCTGGCTTCTGTGAATTGAGCAGGAAGGGGAGATGATTCCAAGTCAAAAGTGAGAAATCTTTTCAACCTCAATTTGTCACTTGAGAATGATGTGATTGAAGCACAATAAATAATATGCATCAACGTGCAAGGGAGGAGGAATCAGCAATTTAAATGAGTTAATTCACACAGGGTGAGACATACAAAATTTAAAAGACTATTCTGATATTGTAGCTTGACAGAAGAGTGCGCAGTCTCAGCTGTCTGAAGTTCTAGGGATTAGCACTGCTCTCAGAAAGGGGATTTCTTCCATTGAACACATCATGTCATATTACCATTTAGCATGAAATGCTGCAGAACTTACTGCATGTAGCATGTTTTTAGCCTTACCTGACCTGTGTGTAAGCATACATCTGTCTCTCTTCCTCCCTGCTGTTGGGTTCCTTCCTTTTTCTCTCCCTCTCTTTAGCTGCACCCCCAGTAGCATTTTTTCCCTTCATCTTGGCACCAAGCACCCATGTTTCTCTCAAGCAGTTGAAATTGATTTTTGGCTGAAAAGATAAGAGAAAGGGGTGAGAAATATTTTCAAACAGCACTTGAAGATTAGAAAGGAACCCCCCTTCATAAGATAATGGTTTTTTTTGCAGCTCTGGCAAACTGGAAATTTGTGTTAAGCTCTTCCTGTGGAAGAAATTCTTCAAAAATGGCATATATGGAAAGCTTTTTATTGGCATGTTAACATAAAGATAAGAAAAGTGAAGTCCAGTCTACAAAATTTAGTCTGTCATCTATCTGAGTGCATGTAATTTCTATCAAAATGGCATTCTTAGTATGGAAATAGGGAAATGTTAGGTTAACACTCTGATTTTGAATTAAGCTGTCATGTGCAGAGAGAGGTGCTCTTAACACACTTGCATGCGCCCAGAAATTGCAGCTAACCATAGTCTCTTCAGCACCTTTAAACTCCAGTCCCTAAACAGAGATTTTATTGAAAAGCTTATAAATAGAAACTAGGTGAGAAGAGCTGAGAGAAGGACTTGATGTCCTCTCATCCTCTTTCCCAATCTTATTTTTTAAGTTTTGTGATTAAGTTCTGTTAAGCTGTCACCGAACAGTGAATGATTACTTGCAATTTAGCATGCTCAAGTTCCCCTCTCAGCTCTCCTGGTTCATATAAATTGTTGCCAATAGCTTCTTCTAATTTTCAAGCTAGGCAAGCAGCAGATAGAAAAGAATCTTGTGTATGCTTCAGTTCAAGCTGCATTGGGCAGCTCGGAGCTGTAGTGGGGGAATTGCGAGAGGTCCCTCCTTCCTCCTGCAGCGAGGCTCGTGAGCTCATCTGCCTTTTTGGCAGCTGGAGGAGCTGCAATGGCAGGGCTGGCCCCAGCAGGCTGCACGTTGCTCTTGGCAGGATGAAGTTCATTTATCTTTATGCTTCAGCTCTCGTTCATGGGAGCTAGCATACTTTCCCAAGAGTGGGAACGGTAATAAGATGTTCTAAGTCCCTGTCTGGCTGTAACTTCAGCTTTCTATAAAGCAAGGCTTTTCAAGGCCTCACATGATATGTCCTGTTTTCCTCTCTTTATTTTATTATTATTTTTTTTTTTGTATGGACAGACCATATATTTTCGTAGAAATAACTTTCTGCCTGTGCATCTGCAGCTGAAGTAATGTAATAATGAGAAAATGTAATATAGCCAGGGTTGTGATGGGCTCCTAGAACCATTTCAGTCAAGACCAGATGAAAAAGGAAAAAATATTACTCAGGCTTTCTTGCTGTTCTGCTAAAAGAAAAAGATGATTTCTGCATGGTATTTGCATAGCTGCATGCAAGTCAAGGCCTGTGGCTTCAGAGCTCTGCTGTGCTGGCCGTAAACACAGGTTTTAGATGTCAGTCCTCTCAGTCAGAACAGTTTGTTGGAAACTGTAACTCAGACTATATGCATTATACTTTGCCCCAAGTAAAAGTTATTCCTCCATCAATTTAAAGCTATTTAAAGCTCTTTGCAATCAAGCACTCAGTTGTTCTTTTTAAGAGAATCTTGAGATGCTTTGGGTGCATTTATCCAGAGCCTTCAAATTTCGTGCTATTTTCATGATGTTGGGAAGGTTTTTTTCTTTTCCTTGTAATTTTAGTTATTTGGAATTCGTTCAACTCTATGTATACAAATACCACCTTAGCCTACATGCTTTAATTCTCAGATTGCCTTAATTAAATACCAATATCTCTGAGAAAATACCAACAATTTTTCACTTAAACAAGGCACAGTAAGCAAAGGGTATTCACCAAAGCTAGCAACTCAGAAGTTCCTAATCGTTGTTGCTGTCTGCTCAACATTTAAAGTTGAAAACTACTTTTATGGGTAAATTTCCACTCAAATTTTGAGAACTAAGAGAAAGGTGCTTCAACAGCAAATTTTAATTTTATCTTAAATTCTGAACCAAGCCCCAGAGTTGTTTTCTTTAATATAAATGTCTTGCATTGTATTCACAGATTAGAAAGGGAATTGCACACGTAATTAAAGCAAGATTTTCTAAACTGCAAGTAGTTACCAGCAGTTGGAAAGAAAAGATGCCGTAACATTTGCTCAAAGCTAGTACACACAGTTACTAACACTGTATTGAATCCTGAGAAGTGTGCAGTGATCGTGCTGACATGAGAACAGATACTTGCCTTGTAGTTTCACTTAGATTAGAAAGGAGCGCCTTTACTTTGTTATAAATGGCTTTTACATACTGTAATTGCCATGACTTCCAGTTTTTTGTTTTAATTTTCACTGTGTTCCCTTGTATCTCTGTTATTTCTTCACACTTTTAATAAAAACAACCAAACAAAAAAAAACACATTGGATGGCACACAACCAATTTCAGTGCTGTGTTACTTTTTAGTTTCTTTATAGCTTTTGAAAGAATAAAGTTCAATTTCCAATGAGCTGTGTAGAGAAATTCCAGTTAGAGAAATTCTGGAGCAGGTAATAAGATGGATATAGAAATGTGGGGCATTACCACCTGAGAAGTTTGAAATGACAAGGCAAAATAGACATTTTTTCAGCTGGATGTTTTATGAAGTCGTTTTGTAACGTATTGCCTGAGTATGTACAGTGCAGAATGAGTTCCTTATCTGAAATTCACTTCAAGGCAGCGATTAGTTGAGTTAATAGCACACGCTTTAACTTTTATGTTTATTTATAAAATTTGCTTATGTGAGTGATACATTCGTGAAAGTATAAATGAAGAAAATTAATTTTAAAGCATATAAAATGCTTCTTATGTGGCCAATTGTAGACTTTTCTGCGAATACTTACCGCGGTATTATTCACCATACTAATATTAAATTGAGGTAAGAGAAATTATTCTTGCAAACTGAAACTGTACTATTTCACTGTTGGATGATCGTGAATGGCTTTAGTTTCCAAAATTTTAGCTTTTTGGCTGTTTGGCACCCCGTTATGCTGAAGGTGCCTATTGGATGCTCATTCTTGGGAATCAGTAACTCAGTAGTAACTCAATACAGTAACTCCTGTAACTCATTCTTTGGTAGGACATTTGGAGCTTTGGTACTGAGGTTCCCACTTTGATTCCACTTGTGAAAAATACTATGCAGTACACTGAATATTTCACACATGTAAAGCTTATCAATAAACAAAATGGAGAGTTTTAGTATATTATTTACTGATCTGAGGTAAGGACATCTTAGCCTGCTCTACTTGAGCTTCTCACGTGTGGAAAAGCATACAGTCATGTTAAGTAACTGTTCAGCTTAACATTGTCAAGTTGCTAGAGAGTCCTTGGATGGGAAGTGCTTTGTAAGTATGAAATGTTAATACAGCCCAGCCTACAGTGTTACTGGTTTTTACCTTGTACTCAGGGGAGTCCTACCAGAGCTGGTTTTGTCATGGATGTTATACAATGAATTCATACTCCTCCAAAATGCTAGTAGCTAAGTATCAGGAGACATCTCAAGGATGCCCAGTGCTGTCAGTTTGACTATGCAGTGACTAATGAAGCCTGTTATACTCAAACCGTGAGATTTAGTGGGCTGAATTTTACATTATTGATCCAGGTTCAGATCGGGTGAAAGATATATGGGGAAAATGTTAACTGTGATATTATTATTACTAATCATAAAGTCCTTTGTAGGGTGAATGAAAGACCTCTTTAGCTTTAGTGTTGCGTAAATCATGTAGTCTAAAGCCCTCTAAAAACAAAGGAAAGTTCATTACATAAATGCTTAAAAACAAGGCAGATGTTTTATAATGAAAACAAATTCTACAGCACAAATAATTACAATGTCAGTCACAATTGTGGTCATTTCCTCCACACTGCTGTAAGCAATGGGTTCCAAGCCATTCTTCTGTTCTGAATTTCAGGTGCAGCAAGAAATAAGAAAGTTCAAAAGGAAGCATTGAATTATGAACCTCCTTTCCCTTCCGCTTTTGTCTGGCCAAGCTGGGTGCCACTGGATGTGATGTTACTTATCCTCTGCCAAGGTCTAGCTTCACCATGGAGCAGTGATGGCTATTAAAAAAAAGGTCAGTCCTTTCCTTTCTGAGGTTGTGTCATGTCCCCTCGTGCAGTGTCATGGTGTCGGGGTTAACATCATGCTTCTGGAAGCCCAGCCAGAATATGCATTCCTGCAAGGTTTCACCCTCTGCTGTGAGGGCACAGAACATCCCCAAAATAATCAAAAATGGAAGGATTTCAGTATTTTCAGAGTCTCCTTCCGAGTTTTTACTCTTGCAACTATTTTATTTCGATTTCTTCTCACTTGCTAAGGTTTGCTTACTAGCATTTCGTGTTAACATTTGATTTCCAATGAAGGAAACAAAGGAAGTGCCTGCTACATGAAAATACGTTCAGCGGGGCCTAAAAATATTACCATGAAAATTTACTTGCTCAAACACAGTATGTTTTTCTAGCACTCTCCTATGATTATGATGCTAATGGAAGCTGTTACATCCATCTGTCAAAAATATAACTCTCTTTGGAAAGAGAGCATTGAGAATTGTGTATTGTAACCCTAGGAGGGATATTTGTCAGTCTGGCAGTGAGCAGGTGGTTTGATAACGCCACCTTTGTTGGAGCCCAGGGTCTGGGGCAAGACTTGTAACAGGAAAAGGTGAATTCTGTTTTCATCTCGGCTTCATTTTTGCAGCTGCACAAAGACACAACAGCAGGTGCCGATGCCCTGATTTATCCCATGCATTTAGGCTGCTAACATCCATGTTTTCCTAAATGAATGCCAAGGATTGCAGTCAGTGTTGACAAATTCAGGATAATAATGTCAGATGTTTAAAGTCACATTTTCTGGATATTACCAGCGTCACAGGCAAGCGTTGTTATATTGCCCCAATTTGCCTTTTGTTGTAAAACTTCTCATTCTTCTTCACCAAGGGAGGATTCAGTCTGTGTCCAGTCCTTTAATGCCTCATACGCTAACTTTGGCTGCTTGTTGCCAAGGCAACTCGGCTGTGCAGCGTCAGTCTTTCTTCCTTCCATGGCATCGTTGCTATCCCTATAGCTAAGAACTACATCAAATAAATTAAACTCGTCAATCACACCTGAAAAGAAATGTTGAAGATGTTTTATGTGCATTTCCAATATCATAGCAGATTAAGCCAGAGCGGTTGTTCTAAACTGTAACCTCTGCCTTAATCTCATAACAGATGCAGTGAGCCTGCTGGGAAATATTTGGCAATTGGAAATAATGCTTTCCTCTGAGTATTACAAGTGCTATTGCTATTACTTGCTTTTCTGGCAAAAATTTTCTTCCTATATATTGCTAATCGTAGAGGTAAACATGTTCAGCAGTTTTGTCTTTTGTGTTTAAGATGTCTTGTAAAAACAGCGTTTCTTTCCTTGGGTATCTGGGCCCTGTTTTTAATGATCAGATCTAGAACAGGACTTTTCAGTTGAGTGAAAGTTGTGTTCTCTCTATTTCCTGCAGAGATTAATTATTATTATTTTTTTAAGGTGTCCGTCAAAATCTCTGCCCATTATTCCAGGCTGGAAGTGCATAGAAAAGAAGAATAATAATTATCCTTTCAGGGAGCTGTCTAGCAAATAGCTGGTCAGTGAATGTAGCTGACACATGACATTTAAATGTTGAGACATTCTGCATACACCAGGAAATGCCAAAAATATCAGATGTTTTATTTTTCTATGATGCCGTTGCAGTTAATTACTTGAAGCCCTTTTAGATATGTTAGTTTGCCCAGTGAAGCATTTGACTTTTGTTATACTTTGTAAAAAATAAGGAAACTGAAAAAAAGGTTACACACATCATTCTTTGCTAAAATGAATATAATTTGAGAGAAGTGTAACCTATTTGAAATTATATTTACCATTGTAAGTGTGATAGCTGGAGGCTGTTAGTGTAGTCTTTGTAATGTCCATTCTGAGACTGTGCTGAACAAGATGCAATTTACTGGAAGTCCATGTAACTCACGGGAGATGGTACAAGGAATTCAAATATTCCCATCAACTCCAAATTGCTTTGAAACAACATTATTTGTTTCCATTTTATTCTGAGGATAAATAAAACCCTTAAACATATTTTTCCCTCATACAAGCAAAGTCTTCTGGTTTTTGAAGTTAACTTAATATGCTTCTGGTATGATTTCAAAATAAAAATGAATAGAAGTGATTTGGGAGTTCAGTAGGAGTCAAAGCCCTTGTTTTTATAAAACAGTGCTTGCTTTTATTTGAAGTGGTTATGAAGCACTGCTGCTTCCTGCATTGGAGCGTTCAGGCAATGAAGCGGTGGTTTTACTTCTGATTCATTTAGTAAATTAAGAAATAGATTGTAAATTTACAGAAAAAAGCCCACAAGAATTGAATTTTTGTCTGTGAGGATTTGGCAAGGGTTCATTTTAAAATTTGGCCACAGTGGAATTCAGCCAACTTCTGCCTTGAGGGTTATAAAAGCTTTCCCCAGCCCTGAGAAGCTGGTAGGTACTTATTGGAGATGCTTGCAGTGGTAATTATATTTATTTCTATTTTGTTAATCAAAGCTAGAAGGCGGGTGGGTAGAATATATGTTCTGGACTGTTGAACATACTGTCTTCTCCTCTCGAGACAAATGCAGCTATCAAAATACGTTCTGAATAATCAGTTTACATAAGATGATGACTCTTTAATGCAGGTAATGAGGATTTTCCTTTTATAGGCTGGACAGAATAGTGAAGTCAGCTCTGACTGTTATTAAAGCAGCAGGAGTGCAGCAGCTCTCACAGATGTTGAATTTCTCCCCTGCAGTGAACTTGTTATTCATTTTTTCCTGTCACTGGCGTTTGATTTTGTATGCAGGTTCAGAAAACCTTCCAAGAAGAACAATTCTCCATTGACTGCAAGGCACCCATAGGGCTCTCACAATCCATCCAGGACCACGGAAGTGGAGGCAGGGCAAAACCTGAACCTCTGTTCTGAACTGGTAAGAATCTACTGTTGCAGCAAAGATCGTTTCTCTGATGCCACAAAGTACAACTCCAAACATACATAGCTTTTGATACACTCATTTTGATTGCTGCTGTTCTGAACAAGCCTGGCAGAAGCATGTTAACTGTGAAATGCTAAATGTAGAACAGACACCAGTATATAACCTTTCCCTCTGTAGGGAACTAACGAGCGTCTTTTGTCTTTTGGGCATTGAAATTCTCAACTAAAATGCTGCATTGAAATCAGTTGGTGACAATGAATAATATTCCTACTGATCTCTAGAGCCTCTGCAAACCCCGAAGCAGAGATTATGCATTCTATTCAATGCCACAGAAAGTTTATTCTAAAATAAGCTATTTTCTTATATCAAAAGAGGTGATAAGAAATAAAATAAGCTGTGATAAAGCCACTACCATAATAAGAACGGTGCTCCTGAAACCCTTCTTTAAACCAAAATTAGGTAGAAATCTTCTTCCCCCTAGACTAAAACAATTAACGAATTCTGCGAAATAAATGATAGCTCTGTGAACTTACATGTCGCTTGTGGGATAAGGACTGTATGTTTCCTGTAGCTCAGAGCACATACAAAAATAATTCTAGGCAAAGAATGAGGAGGTATGAGCAGAGGTTTCAAAAGAGGTTATATCAGAGCAACTGCAGGCTCACCAATTAACTGATGCATCAACAATAGAAGTTACAAGTTTCTGAATTCTGCATTGCTAGTGTGGTTAATTATATTGGTTGTAAAAGAACGTGGTTTCTTCCTGTTATCTCACTTGTTTTTGTTGTTCTTAAGGGAAAGGGAGTGCTGTTTGCAGGAAACATGGAGGATAGTTAGGAGCCTAGACTGATCTTGATACATCATTGCATAGGGATGCTGAAGCTGAAGTGGTTCCAAAGGGTGTCTGACAACAGAATCAAGCAGTATTTGATTCCTGGAGTACTCAAGAGTATGTTGTAAGAAGATATTAATCCTGTCTGAAGAACCATTTGATTAGATGAGCAGATCTGTGATGTGAAAAGTAGTTTTCGTAGTGGCTCTGCTGCAGTTTTGTCTTTTTTTTTTTTTTTTTTTTTTTTTGCAACTCTGTGTTTTGTGGGAAAAAAATTATCTTTAAGTTTTATCTAACGGTGAGGCTGAACCACAGAAATTAGTCAAGCTGCAGAAATTCATTCCTATCTGGATAACCCATTAAATTGTGGCACTGAATCATTCATGTGGCACTGCACTGCAAATAATTTAAGAATATGCAAAAGCTGCTCCTGTCATTTATAATTAATTAAATTAAACAGCGGCAGGTTGCAGACACATGCAGGAATGTATTTGTAAGACTGTTAAACAGCTCTGTTGGTCCCTGGCACAGCTTTGGCTTTGCCCTCCTGGACATTTTCTGGGTGTACTTTGAGAGCTAACATGAGCATCCCCAACAGGCTCGTTTGATGTGGCCGGCTCAGTGCTGGAGATTTGTTATGAGTTGATTTCTGAATGGACCACAGGAGTTGGCCCCAGTGCCAGAGAACAGCTCAGAGCATTTTTTTAATTGATTAGCACAGATTTATCCACAGAGCAACTGGGGCTGTGTTTGGGGCCATATGGTACCAGGTGCTTTTTCTCGAAGAAGCATCTTCCTGTGGCCAGTGCTAGTCAGATAAGTCTCTCACACGTATCGAGGTCCTGGAGAGAACACCAGAGTCCAAAAAGGTCCTGAGGGAGCCTTTAAAACCAAGTTGATGACAGATCTGTCTTTACTTGCTTTAGGATTACTTTTACTGATGTTCATGTTGTGACCCAGATGGACACGCTGTACCACGGACGAATCTGAATTAAGTTCTCGACATAAGAAAGCCTTATGTTTTTGCATGTCTTTGCCCACTTTTAGAAACAAATTCAAATGGAACCATTTTAAGGCATTGCAGTTTGATTTTTGGTTTTCCAAGTGCGTTTTTGTTCTGTTTCAAAGCCATACTTGTGTCTGTTCTGTGTGCTTATAACTCCTCATTCACTGTGGCAGAAGTTCTGCTGCAGTCCCCTGCCTATTGGAAGAAAAGAATCTTTTCTTTTTTTTTTTCTTGGAGATTCTGTAATTAAGTTTTTTCATTCTGTTTATGTATTTCTTTTTATATCACGCATTACTTGAGCTGGTTAGGAATTATTTTTCTATGAGGCTTATTTTGTCAGAAATTTGAATTATTGAAGCCAGAGCTTTTCTTGGAAACGTTCCAGACATGGAAAAAAAAAAAAAAAACCAAGCCACCATTAAATATATATATATCTCTGGATCAAAATTTGAGGTCGAAAAGAAAAGAGAATTGAAATACTCTCCATAAAAGAACATAGAGTCTGACATGGAGGGTGTTTTACTTGTGATGTACGAAAGTGGCACAGTAAGGACTTGAACTGACTAATAGCCACTTCTGTGCTGTCTTGAGGTATTTGTTATATGTGTCTCACATCTGTCTTTGGAGTCATAAGACTATGCTCTTTTATATTTATCCTGCATCATTTGCAGTAAGGGGTGCTGTGAAGGTCTTTGTGTTTGATTGGAATGGGTGCAGGAAAGAAACAGCTCCATTAGCAGAGTACAATACTTAGGCTTTAGCATCTTTAACTTGTGGTCCATAGCACCCCTGAGTTCTCTTTGGAAAGTGAGCACAGTCTTCTTTTGGTGTGTGATAAGTGTGTCTTATCCAAAAATTTGGCAATGCTAGTGTGGAAGACGCTGAAGATGTGAGACTCAGTAAAAGTAGATTCTTTAATAGTTTTGTAAGGTGCTTTAGCCATAAGTAAAATAAGTATCAGCAATGTAGAGTGAGCAGCTGCTAGTGCTTTGCAGATCCTGGCCTTGTACTCAGACTCATAATTTCCCCCTTCCTGTAGGAAAAAAAAAACAACAAATAACTGGACAGCCATTGTCTGGGATAGGAAAAAACTTTATGGGATGCCTCACCTAGATGCACACATACTAATAATAAATGTAGGAGTATTTGTTATTACTGCATGTGTATACACTACTGTATGTTAGCATATTCTCTTCCCTTACTCTGTTGACATTGGTAAGGTACATAAGAAGTGCTGTTTTATATTAATTTGCAACTTGGAGTCCTGTTGTGCTCTGTCCTAACCCCCACAATCTTGAGGGCTCAACTTGACCATTGCATTGTGATAAGCTACGTCGAGACCATGCCTGCCAAAATTGCCACCTTTTTGAGTGACGAAAATTTACTCAATTACTGCCCAAATTTAATTAAAGCTAAGAAGAGCTTTGTGTAAAGTAATTAGTATATGTGATGTTGTTTGTTTTTCTTTATTCCCCTTTGGTTTTGGTGAAGCTGATGAGCACTGTGCAATGGCAGGTACTGTGCTGGCTGCTGGGGTAAGGTTTTTTCTGTGAAGGTTTGGGAGCATGGAGTGAGAAGGAGGAGGAACCCAATGCTTTTGTGCAGCAGAGATATCTAGGCTGTAATCCAAAACCAACCCAACAACAAAATAAACAAACTGAAAAAAAAGCGTGCACTGAAAGTGATGCTTATTAGAGGCAACGAGTGTCGAAGGGACAGCTCTGAGTAAATTCTGTTTAGGAGGCAGAGCAGTTTCAACAGACTACTAGGATGTGACTATGCAAGTCTTATCTTGCCTGTTTTATCAGTCTTGGTGCACAGAGCATGTATTAGAAGTGTACCTGAGGTCTGAGGTAGAATTGCCGAAGGTGTGGTTACCTTCTCTTGGGTTTCACTGAGACTTTGGTTCCTGGATTGTATTACACACGTTCAGAGTTGCATCAGTTTCACTAATGATGCGGTTGGAAATGAGTTTAGTTAAACCAATGGAAAAATGTGAGTTTGGTTTAAATGTGATTAAGTTTATGCCTTTTTAGGCGAAACTAAAAGTAGTGTTTTGAAGTTGATTTGCAGTGAAATGTGACTGTAAACTAGAACTGAGAATTTATGTATATACATGAGATATAGACTTGCTGAAAACAATAAAGATGCAAATGTTGTAGTAGTGTGTAGAAGAGACTTTTGGTTTTAACTGTGTTAAGAAATTTGTAATGTAGAGATGTGCTTAAATAACTAGAGAGTTTCTCAGCTCATTTTCCTTTTTTTATGTCTTGTTGCTTTCTTTTTTTTTTTCTTTTTTTTTTTAAGGAGTATAACAGAGAAAAACTTTGTCCATGGGCAGTCTTTTTAAATTGAACTGTGTTTTTTGTGATGTCAACTTGTGAGAGTGATTTTCAGAGATAATAAGCTAGCTGTAATTTCTGTGGGCTTTAGTAGAAGTTGTAGGAATGAGACATCTTTGAAAATTAAGCTGGTGCCCTCAGCACTATGGTCAGTAAGGCAGAACAAAGGGGTCATAAAATTTGAATGAGACTTGCTTGGTTCCCATCGCCTAGGTCACCAATGAAGATGTCTGAGATTATCAGCGCAGTACTGATTCCATTGGATATCCCACCAGTGTTCAGACTCCTATTGGACTTTGTGGCCCTGGTCCCAAGTCATTGAGCCCACAGTTTGGCCACTTCCCAGTCCATCTCACCATCTATTTATCTGATACAGGCTGGAGCGGTTTGACATTGATCTTTTTAATCAGTTGCAACTGTCCTGTAGAGGGCGAGATATAGCAAAGAACCACTTGGATATTGCCAGTCCTTCACTTTGGGCTGAAGTAGCTTAGCGTTTACATTAATTCCTTTTTATTTTCATTTTGTGGTATTGAGGTCACAGTCACACAGCTTGGATTTTTTTTTTATCATCTTGGAGAAGAGCAGCAAATTTTAATTCTGAACTTACTGTCAGATGTAGTCAGATTTCCTTCCTGACCTGATTATCTCATTAATATTATCTTCACAGAAATAAAGTAATGAGAATTTTTGTCTTCAGATTGGTAACTTTCAGATGGCTTTCTTTCTTTTAAAGAGGTTAAAATAGTAGTTTTGGATTTTATGCCAATTTTTATAACATCTGGTTAAGATTGCAGGAAGCCAAACTATTGTTTGAGCAATCTTAAGCCTTGAGAAGAGATGCAACATTACATGTAAGCAAAATGAGATTAAAATTGGGGGACCCAAGACCTTCATGTAAATTTGCTCCACAGAATGGCTTCTTGCTCCAGTAAGTGAAAAATGCAGAGAAGGAAATTAGCACTGCTTTGTAAATAAAAGGCTCAGGATCCCAGAGAGCATTTTAGCATGGCACAATTGGTACTGCTTCTATGCAGTATTTCAGTGCATTGCTTAATGATGAACTCATGCAATAGAGACGAATTAATAAAATTATTTACGTCCTATTAACAAAACAGGACAAGGCTTGACAGAAGAAACTATCAAAGCTTGTAGCACATTTTTCCACATGCTTGTTCTTCAGTCATTTATGCTCAAAAGCTGACATAATTGAAGTTTGCATATAAAAGCAGCTGCACTTTTATTTACTTTAATTTTTCAGGTTATTTCTGATGCTTTTTTTTTTCTTTTTTTTTTTTTTTTTTTTTTTGCCACGATCACCATAAAGCATGGTTTTGTTTTTAGTAGAAGTCGTCATTGTGACAAGCAGTGCTGCTTCGTGTACATCACCTGTTGTATATGCAGCTTGGACTCAAAACTGTTTTTTGAGGTTGATTGTCTTGATGCTTAATACAATACAGTAATTTTAATGGATTTCAGGTTGAGCTGCTGTGCTATTTTGAGTTTAACCCTATTGACAGCTGTGGAAAATGTTACCAAGTGTTAACTAATGCTAAGACTGAATTATTTTCTTTAGCAAGTGTTTGTGCATTCAGTAAATCAAAATCTTGTGGAAAAATAGCAGATCATATGAGCTGCATCAGAATGAATGGCTGGAAGGAGGAAATAAGTGGCAAATAAATCATATGCTGACAATCATAGTCTTTTCATTTCATGCAAGCAGAAAGTCATAGTGTTTTCATTTCGTACCTCAAGTTTAGCAGTAGGTTCTTAGATTTTCTGAGTGTATTACACATAAAGCACACTGAAGAATGCCAGAATTTTTGGTACATTACTGAAGGACTATCAAGGGCAAGGCTTTCCCACTATTGATATTGTGATGCAAAGAATTCCCAATTACTCTCTTTCAACGCTAATTTCTTCTAAATCTATCATCAAAGAATTATGTTCAGATTTGTATATTTGCCTCCACATGAGGTCTGCAAAAGACAGTGATTCAAATTTTATTTCAGTTTTTAATATCCAAGGCTAGCATTGTGATACCTTGTAGGGTATGTTTATGTAGTGCTGTTCCAAAGTGTTTATTACTGCAGAAATGCTGAAAGTCGTTCCCCAGTGTATTGTTCTTGTGATTGTGCTGCACTGGTGCTGCAGTGCTCAAGCTTCTTTAGGCTGTCAGATGATACAGAACTTTTTTGGCTTTCTGTCTAAGTGGGGATTCCCATGTCCTTTTAATACCATCATTATTCCTGTTGGAGTATTAAGTTGGCTATTGCATTAACATTTCCTTATGCTTTCTGCTGAGCAAAGCATTTTTGCCTTGTTGGCAGTGCTGTGCTTTACTGGAAACACACCAAAGAAAATGCAGTTTACAGATGTTGCTTTCAGGCAGTTGTGGTTCTGTGTAGAAGGAAGACGTTAAATAAGTTCTGGATCATTTGCCTCTCCTCATTAGGTAGGCAGATACAGTGGGACACTTTGAAACATAAGGTTAGGGATATAAAATGGATATATAGGCAATGACTCTTTACTAGTACCTAAAATTTTGCAAGGTATGTCTAGCAATCTCTGCTGGTGATGGAGAAGACCCAAACATAGGGAGCATACTGGACAGTATTTCTTAACTTTCAGAGTCTCATCAATGCTGGGTAGTTTAACATTCAATAATTCACCTTATAATTTAAAATCTTTCCATATTTTACTGTGCACTGCAAACTTGAGGGAGTGTCTCAGCGAGCTCCTTGTTTTGAATCATCAGTGAGCCTTTGTAGCTTTTAATGGGCCACATGAAGGGCAGCAGTGGTTGAATCCTAAACTTGGCAGCGGGTGCAGCTGTGCTTTTAGGGATCTTGGTCTACCCCAATGAGTTGCTGGGATGAGTCTGCTAAGGCCTTGAGCAGGACTGAAAATAAAAAAATGCTTATTTCCTGGTTTTGTTGTCTTCAGATGCCATTGTGAAAGCCGTCTAATAGGAGATCTCTCAATGAGACCAGGAAAAACTTTCATGAATGTACTGTAGTGAAATGGGCCTCATTACTGCCCATGAAAAGTGAGTGCAGAAACCTTAGAGAAACCTCTACGCCACTCAGTAGCTGGACAAAGCATACAGCAATACTATGAGGAAAGAGTTTAAGTTTCTTATGCTGTCTGTGTTGTAGCTACCTGGGATTTTGGCACAGGCTCCAGGAGGTCCTGCTGTTGCACACTGTGACAAGTCATGCATGTGCTATTTGGTGGAAGTGATTGGTGGTTGTGTTTCTTGAACAGGACTGAGGTTTAGGATGCACACGTGGGTGTGATTTATTGACACAGGTAGCTAGGCAGAAGTTGATCTACCTGTGCAGTCCCCTGGCTCTGCTGGGCTGTGTTGGCATGGCTGTGTCCCAAGGGGCTCTGGCTTTGTTGTGGGCGAAGCTCTTTACCCTTGGAATTGGAGGATCAGTGTTAAATCAGCTTTTTGTACTCTAAAAACCTAACTGAAAATCATCCCCAAACATGCTCTGTTATGTGCTGATTTCTCACGTTTTACTCTGCCGTGGGAACGTATCCGTTATCTGCTGAGGATTTTTCTAAAGCTGAGTCTGATCTGAGGAAATCTTCAAGTTCTCTGCTTTCTTGGATGAACAAAGACCCTTTTAGACCAACAGATAGCTTTTAGGTGAGTGTCTTAAAACTTCAACTGTTGTCATTCTTGCATATAGCTAATAGAAAGTTTGCAAGTGTGGGGCAAGAAGCAGCAACAGTGGAAAAAATATCCTGCTCTTTTAACTTTGTCCATGCAGCCTTTTTGCCTTGCTATGAATTTCTGATGCCTCTCTGAGTAAAAGAGGCAGAATATTTTCTGCTCTAATCTTAGTGAGTGAATCCTGATTTTGATTAGGCACTGCTTTTCAGTAATGCTTATGTTGTCTCTAAGTTTTACTCTTTGTTGTGAACTGCAAATGTTGCTCTTAAGGATACTAAAAACAGACACATCAATGTTGCTTGAACAGGTTTGGCTCACCAAAATCTTGGGTGACTCTCCTTAAATTCCAGATATTTTCTCCATAGGCTTTTGTGAATTACTGCATGAAAATTAATATGTTCAGTCTTAAAACACTTTTGAGAAATGAGCTACCCACTGCATTAACACTGCTTAACTTTATATTCTCATTTCTATCCTCAGCGTGATTGGTTGACTAATACATACTAAGGTTACAAAATGTGAAACATTATTCATTTTTAATAACAAGAGTATTACTTCTCAATGGCAAAAAGGACATAAAAGAATCACCTTTTATCCCTAGTATTTAGAAGTTAAGGCTTTTAAAGTAAGATGTATGCTTATCAAAGGTGAAAACTGACTTTTTTTTTGCATGAGACATGTAAAATATTCAGTGCCAGAAATGCTATCCAGTGGAAACATCAAAGGGAGCAGGGCTCATTAGGAGAACTCTCCTGACTTTGACGCATGCCTCCAATGTGCTGAGAAACTTTCAGAGCAACGTGAGGGGATTTATCTTTGTGGCTCCCAGAAATATCAGTAAAAGCTGCACAGTTAAATCACTGCAAACTGTTTTGAATGTCCCCCGTGTATTTAGGGAGGTTTAATTGGGATGGAAATACAGCTGCAGCAAACATTTGGATAATGCTTTCCCCTAGTTTGTGACACCACTGTCTGACAAGCTGCATTTTTTTCCCTGATATCAAATATCACTGATACCAGATATACCAAAGTCAGCTAGTAAGTGCCTTGGTGCTAAGAGAAGAAGGCATGCTGATGCACTTAGAGCGTAGAGAGGTCTATTTAAAGAATTGCAGTCCATTATTGCTACTGCTATGTCTTGAGAAGCTCTCCTAAGGAAGTTCTGAAAGTGATGCTTAGTCTGGATGAAGTACTAGACTGCTTTTCTAAGGTGCTTGTCTGGTCTTTATTATAGTAACTTCTGAGCACATCACTCTTTATCATAATGTACTTGACAAGCCGTGTGGAGTGGCCATGTCTCCACTTTAAAGACAAAAATATACACAATAAAAGGACTAGGGCTATATTTTTAAAAAGGACACCATTTCTTATTCACAAGGGCTTAAGGACTGACTAACTCGCCAAACGACAATTTAAGACCAATGAAACTACTACTATAGGCGGCTTACTCTGAATGAGGAAGCTGAACTCCCTGTTCACGTTCTTTGCTGTGGATTTCTGTAGCTCCTTGAACCATTGCAGCTAAACTGGAGAAGGGAACTGAAGCAAAGACGCAAGTTTGGCCTGAGCTTGCAGAGCTGTATCCTGGCAGAAGGAGAAACAAGATAGGAGTGTCATTAGCCACTGATGCATAGGATAGGGAAGTTTTCAGAGTTACTGCTTAACTAGCTGTGAAGTTTCTTGTGAATGTAGATTTTCTTTCTTTCTTTTTTTTTTTTTTTTTAGATTTCCCTTCTAGCTTTTATTTTCTGAAAGGATTAAACTGCTTTGAACTGAAGCACAAATGTTTGTTTTAGACCAGATGTTTCATTTGCTATGTCAAATTTTTATCTTTCAGCCCCTGCCAATGTGTTGTCTTAAGTTAACCTGTTAGGAACTGAACTATGAAAAATCGATTATTGATACAGCTATGTTGCAGGTCAGTGAAGAAGTCAATAGTACAGAAAATTTAATTAACTAAATAACATTTGAAAATGGGAACCATGGGAATTTCTAAAGGGGTAATAGATTTTGAAGTTCAAACAGGTAAACTTTTATAGTGTGACACTGATCTCAGCCACAAATGTGAGTTGAATATCCATGAGGAAAACAAAATGGAAGAATTTGATGCCCTAGAATGGTATTCAGAGCAGAGAACTGGTTCACTGGAAGACTTGCCTACCTGGCGCAAGGTGATGTTGGGAATGAAACGTGTCCAAAGTCTTACTGCTCTGCAACTGATAACTCTTGGTAGCCTTGGTTTAGGTAACAATTTAATGGGGTGCAGATTATGCAGTAATTTCAGGTTCAGGCTGGGAGCTTCTCAGACTGTCTTCATGCTGAGATAAAGTAATGGATCTTGTAGGTCTCATGCTCTAATTTCAGGACTGTGAAACAATTACATGCATTTATAGCGTCTCTGAAAGGGCTCAAAATTAGTGGCTGATGTGATTTTAAATGTGGGTCTGAAAAATCTTAAATATGCTAGAAGGGCCAGTATGTGAGCTTGAAAAAAAATACATTTTTGGGTATTATTTCAGACACTTCTCTAGGAGATAGTCTTTGAATAATGAGTCTCCGGGTTAGACTTAACACAGAGGCAACAGAAGGAGACGTTTTGGCATTCAAGCTGTCAGTGTCAAAAAGTGACTGTGAACTAGAGGAATGCTAATAGCATTAAAGAATGCCCCTGCCTGCTTTTGTTCATAGGCCTTTTTGACCTGTAATAACATCACTCACCCATCAGCTTTTCCACAAATGCAAGAATTAATAATTGTCTTTGCTATCATATGCTTCTAAGAAAAGCCTGCTGCTCGGCAGCAAATTTAATTTGGATTTGATTATTAATTTGAAGCTTGTGCCTGTATGACGTGAAGATTCACTTTGATTAATAAAAAGAATAAGCTAAAGCTGCTTCTTTAGGATTTTGCAGATGAGGTAAAACTAGGACGAGTTACTGTTAACATCAGTTGGGTCTGCTACCTTTCAGAAGGGCCTGGGCAGGCTGGCAAAATGACACAGCAGGAACTTTATGATGTTCAACAGAGGAAAGCACAAGGTGGAGTCTTCCTCCTTTGCAATATTTAAACCTACCTGGATATGGCTGTGGGCAGCCTACTCTAGCTGACTGTGTTTCAGCAGGGAGGTTGGACCAGATGACTTCATGATGTCTCTTGCAATCTCAACTATCCAGGGGTTCTGGGGAAGAAAATTTATGTAGACTCTGTGCTGAAGGTGCCACACAGTGTTATGATTGGAAAATCAGTGTGAGGTTTGCTCAGAGTGAGGTAACTCATTAACTTTATGAGTGAGAAAGTAGAATCCAGTTGTGACTACAGGAAACCAAAGGTTTTAGTGGGAATAAATGTGATATATACATATATAAATACCAAAACTCTTTTGCATTACTGCTACTTCAAATCTTATTACAGTGCTGTGCCTGTAAGTTATTTTTCCTTAAAGTAAATAGTCCTCTGTTTCTCTTTGTGAATCCCATTAAGGAGAGATAGGCCAGAATAATAGTTGGCAGAAAGTAATAGTTGAGAACTGTTCATTACAAGAAGCTTTTGTCTGTCGGTGGGACTCTCTTTTGGACACGGAGTCAATGTACCCTTGTGTTGCAATTTGTACATTTGGAATATTCCATGAAACCAAAATTCTTTCTACTTGTGTTCAACAAAAATTTCTTTGCAATTTTTCTTGTTCAGCTAGGAGTCTACTCTTAGATTTTTGGTCAAAAGCCCTCCCCAACCAGTACCCTTTAAATCTATGCAACTACATTGTTAACTTGAGCTCTACATGAGTAAAAGCTAAGTATATGCAAGAACATCATCATTCTGAAAAATCATTTCTTACCTGCTGGATTCAGGCTTCCTGTGTGTTTTTCTAATTAAAACAGAAAATAAGCAACTCAACAGTTTCCATGGAGTTAACTTTTTTCTGTTTCTGGGAAGATGATGGGATTCTCTTTCTTAAAGCCAAAAAGAATGTAACCATCTTTCAATATTATAAGGCTGCTGTTGGGTCTCTATTTCTCAAAGTGTAACTACAGGAGGAGGTGAAAACTCACCAAGAGAGCTGCAAGATTTTCCTGACTGAGTGAGGCATTTCAAAAGATGGATGCTGGCCTTGTTCCAGTCCTTATGTCACACATTTGCCGTAGGTAATCTGCATGCATTCTCTAGACTGCAGTACTTGGGACGATCGTTGCTAACATGCTCTGTGAAATCTGTGGTGTTTCTGGACACAGGAGGGCTTTGGAGAGATGCAGCACCAGCCACAGCTCATCAGCTCCAAAATGCTTTTTCTAGCTGCTCACTTCCAAGACGCCTCAGAGCCACCAGGCTGACAGCAAAAAGTTTCCTAGGAGGCTGGAGATGCGAGTCCACACAATACTGTGTCTTCTCAGCAGGTGAATAGTGGGAGCAGAGGTCTTTATGTTGTTATTGTATTTGGTGTCTTCAAATACTCTTCCAGGCTGAGCAGCTGCCACACACAGAAAACGTGCATAAAAGCTTCGTCTCTGGCATTGTAACAGCTCCTGCCTGTATCACACCCTGTAGGTTGTAAGGGAGCTATTAAATCATACCTTAAGTGTAAAATGTGCAGCACTGCCTATCTCTGGAAAGGTGTTGAAATCTGGCCAGCTGTTAGTTCGGCCTGGAGCTTTCTGAATCCATTCAGAAGCAGGTAAATCCTGTGTTCCTTTGGAGTAAGAATTTATTCTTGTACATATGCAATAGCCTGCTAGATCAGGATAAAATTAATCTACCTGAAGTCTTGAATATGCCTTTGGTTATCATTTTATTCTCACTGGAATATAATGTGATATTAGGAGGTGAAAATCAAAAGCAAAACATTCTTGTTTTTTATCGGTGATTTTTGTTTTTCTATCTGCATGCTAATTCTCTTATGTACTGTCAAATAGGAGGGTGTTTTGCAAGGTTAATTCAAGTACTTATTAAAAGAAAATTATTAATCCAAATCATCACTTCTATTCTTGTAATCACACCAGTTGTTGAATGCGGCCAGCTGTCAAGATAAAAAACTTCCTGTTCTCCTGTTCGTTGGGGAGATTCAGTTTAGTTATTTGGTGTTACAGTGTAACCAGGACTTGCAATCAGTTGTTACATCAAACAGAAGATCCTTCTGTCCGTAAGTGAAAGAAATCCTGAAGTGATATCATACAAGATATCATACAAACTGCTATGTCATTTTCTGTCAGTTGCTCATGCACAGTGTAAAACAGCTAGTCATTTCTGACATCTGTCTGTACCTCATCAAGGTTAAAGCACGTCACGGTTTGAACAGAGGCAGTGCTGCAGAATCTGCTGAACTGAGAAATGGCAAATGTGAGCAGCTGTAGAACACTGGTACTGGAGATGCATACAAGGAGGAAAAATTCTTTGTTGTACCAAGTCTTCCTTCCCTTTACATGCTTAGTGTGTTAAAAAAAAGTCCAACAACTACACTGTCTTCCTTGTGCAGGATTGTATCCCTTGGGGTTATGTCCTGCAATGTCTTTATTGCACACAGTGTCACCGAAGGAACTCTGTAAAGACGCAAAGCGTTGCAGAAGGTGTAAGTACACAATGGGAAAGAAAACAAACAAAATAAAAGCTGTTTTGTACAAATTAATAGTGTTCATATAGGTTTGAGAAATGTCCTCTCTGTAGGGCTGCTGCAGTTAGTTTGCTGTCCTCCTAAAGGTGGTGGTTTTTGTAGCTTTCTGTGATGAACATTGCATCTGTTTTTTAAAGTGCTAATAATATTACTGTTGTGATATTATGGATGTTCTTAATAATCTCTTCAGATGGAATTTTAACTCAGTCTGCTTCAGCTGGTAAAATGGGAGATCAAAAAGAATTCTGAAGACCGGGATCTGTCTTTATAAAATATCCGTGCCCCACATGCTATATGTAGATGCCATAGTAAAGACTGGTGGAGTGATAGATGGTTAAAGTGTTAAGCATCCTTAGCTAAAACAATAACTTTTGTTGTGAAAAATGTTCTTCCTCTAAAACTGTCTTACATTGTGCATTCTGCAAAGAAATATGATACAAATCGAGAAAAAAGCTATTAAGTCAATCCAGGCCATCATTCCACTGGGACACTATTGTTTGCTGTGTTGAAGTTTTTAGCTCTAATTGGAGCTAGTTTTCAATTTCCCATACAATGGGGTTTCATCTGCAATCCTTGGGAGACTATTTCACAGCACAATAACTCTGCTGAAATGCTTTGCTGCTATCTTGCCTACATCTTCCCTCCTAATTTCTTCCCATTGTTTGCTGTTACAGCCCTAGGTATCATACTAAACAATTCCCCTTCTTCCAAAGTGGATAGCCTGTCAAATATTTCTGGATAACTGTGTCCACACTTAGGTCAGTTGTTGCTTGGTTAGTCTCTAATCTTCACTTTTCTATATAGATTAATGCCCAGTCCCCTTAAGCTTTCTGCAGTATTTTTGTTTTTTCTTATTTGTGAATAGCACATTTTTGACAGCAGCTGAGGAATAGCATCATCTGGAGTGCTCTGCAGAACTTTGCCAATCAGTACTTTCACATCGTTGCCTGAGCTTTCCATGGCAGCCTTATTCTTCTTCTGCCATATTGCCATTTAAGTTGAACTAAGTGTACACTCTTCCAATTTTCTTAAGCTTACTGTTTTCCAAGTTCTCTTGCAGTTCTGAATATTTTTTTTTGTTCTTATTGGAAACTCTGCAAACACAGCTATTTGTTGGATTTTGTCCTTGTTTTTTTCTGATATCTTGATGTGACTCAGAAAAATACATTGATGGTTGTCACTTCATTTTATTCAGCATGGCTAAAATGTTTAGATTCTAGCTTCAGTTGAGATGGTTAATCAAATAACCTTCTGACTGTGATGTGTCACTAGACAGTTTTTATTACCGAGTACTGCTCCTTTTATCTGTCTTGAAAATATCAATGTGGCTGCTACTTTGTCTTTCCAAATAACTCCTCTCCAGAAAACTGACTTTTGGAAGAATAGGAATACAGTCGAGTCTGTGAATGGATTTCATACAAGTTTCACATGGTTTCTGACTTAATATAAAATGACTTTTTAGGATTTTTTTTTTTTTTTTTTTTTTTGAGGGAGGGGGGATGATTCTCACAGCATGTTTTCCCTTGCTGGAGGCATTTGACATTGTAAAAATCTCAGCTTTCATTTTATAAAGAGTTACCCTTTCATGCTAATTCATTACAGGGCAAAGACAAAAATATGACTCAGCAGTTTCTAAAAGCAAAGTGAGGACGTAGGTAATAGGAAATGAAGCCCTTTTTCCATCTAGATTTACTGATAATTAAGTAAGGTTCATAACTTATTTAGGCTGATCTATAATTTTTAAATTCTTCCATCTCATATTAGTTTTTTCCTGACAGCACTGTGCAAGTGTTCATGGTGGTCCTCTTCTGCTCTGACTTAGAAAAAAGTAGTTGATTTAGACTTTTTTGGTGTGTTCTTCTTTATTCACATGAGTATGATGCAATTCTGACACTGTTCAAACAGGAGGCATGATTTTTCCTTCACTCAGCTTCCAGTCATGTTGATCTCATGGTCCCAAAAACTTATTTCCCAGAATTCACTCATTATCTTTACTCGAGATCAGGATGCTCTTACATCATCATTTTCTGTAATGTCAGTTCTCAACAACATGGCACTTCTTGTGCAGGTGGAGAGAGGAAGCATGTACAATGGTCACTGCGATGTTACGACATCAGTAACATAAAGAATTGTGTCTCGGTGTATCCTGTGGCTGATTCCTTCATCCACCCTTTCCAATAAAAGGTCTCATACATTTTCCTTTGTTAAGTCAGTTCCTTTCCTCTTCTTTACCTTGGGGATGAATCCTCTCTTGGAATGACATTTTTCTCTGGCATTGAGATAAACAGCTTTGAGTTCTTACTCTCATGTTAGAAGATCCAGAGTGGTGAAATGAAAGAAAATGTCTTGCACGTGTCATGTAAGAGTACGGGTTCATTTAAATAGTATTCTATCTTTTGCACACACACACACCAGAATTAGGTGACTGGAAAGAATGCAACATCTATTTGTGTGCTGTACTAATGAGGTGACTTATTTTTTGTACTGTAGGAAAACTGTGTAGTAATTGCAGAGAAAAGGCTTTGTGGACATCTACAGCAGCAGTTTTGTAACATATTGCAGTTTTCTCAACTACCGCATGCATTTTGTGCAGCTTCAGTTCCTAGATGATAATATGGTAATATTGTATATAATTCTAGGGCTGTGGTTACCAGAGCACTAAATACTCAGGATAAAATATTAGGGTCTCAACTTCCACTCCTGAAGCTCTGGGCTGTCAACTAGACGCAGGAAAACAAACTTCTATTGTACGTGTCACGATCCATTTCGAAAGACAAAGGAAACCACACATCAAAATCTCTCCTAAATCGTGGCATATGAATTGAGATGTCGGCAGAATCGCTCAAACAGCTTTGAAAGTAACTTCAGAAGATTCAAGAAGATTCATTATATCATCCGTAAGCTTTAGCAAGGACTGCAGAAATTAGTTTTATTCATCTTGCATTTGATCATAGCTGCTCAAAACCACCAACAGCTGCAGCTTTGAGATGAAAAGAATGTAAGCTCATGCTGCTGTGCAGGCGGAGAACAGGTATCTGGGCTCTTAATGCAGACACCTCCAATACTGACTGGATTGAATTCAAAACTGTGGAGGGATTTTGGTATCAAAACCTCTCTGTGGTACTTTGTGGCTTTGGATTAATTATCGTGGTGTAAAGTTCTGCAAGTGTCAAGGTAGAGATGGCTTTTTTTCTTGGAAAACTGTCAAAATCAGCGGTGTGCTGTGGGTTAGGATTACTTTTTAATAGTAGAAGCCACACAGAAATGGTGTTGCAGAATTTTATTGTGTGAAAACATAGCTGTTTGCTATAGAAATGTGGCTGAAAAGGATACTTCCTGTGGCTCTGGTAATATTTGGTGATTGAGTAGACATTATTGGCAATGAATTGCGCAGCCATAAGATGCAGCAGTCAAATTCTTAGGCTCCTTCAACCTAGATAGGTTTGGGTAGGTTTATTTTTAAATAGTTGATTTCTCCATCTACGGATAGTAGCATAAACTACAAATAGGTCAGTGGTTTCTACAGATGACTTTTCTAGATCAAGGTGCTCAGCCATCAGATGTGCTTGGTTTTCCACAACAATCATTTGTTGTTTCTTTGGGGCTGAGAAGAGTAACAGTTGGAAAGAGTAATCGTTAATATTTTAATCAATAAATCAGCTTGCAGGTAGGTTTTTGAAAAAGATGGAAGGAGTAATGAAAATTAAAAGAAATAATAAAAAATGATGATTAAGAAACAAATTCATAGTAAGATTTGTTAGTAGAAAAAGTTGATAAGGTAAGAAGTGAACAAAACCATAAATCTAAATCATATAAAATAAGCACTTTATGAACAATGAATTGTTTAAGAACCAATGTTTGAAAACAGTGAGTTGAGATCAAATTTGAAATGACTAATTCTAGGAGACTGTTAATGATACATTTGCTAAATCAAGGGTTATGTCATGAGGTTATCTTGATTTGGGTTTCCATTACTCTCAGGGTATAGCAACTGACTGTAAAGAAAAATACACATAGGCAAGAATACTTGATTACAAAAGGTTAGAATACTTTATAGTAGTATTATAGATTACAGCACATATTTTATGTGATAAACTTTAAAGGCTGTGTTTTATGACACCATAGCTGAGTGTGATGTTATGGGATTTGAGAACCTGACCATAGGCAGTCAGGATACACGTGCCTCACGAAGGCTAATTTTTTGTTAAAGTTGCAGCAAAACTACTCATAAACACTTGTTTATTCATTGTCACAAAGTTAATTGTGCATTACTAAAAGTATGTCTGTGACTCGTCATTTGATAAACGATGAGAGAAACTGAGAAGACTGTAATTTATATTGGCACCTACGGAAGAACATGTAGGAGTAGAGACAAAACAGATCTAATTAAAACATAGATATTTACATGATTGTTACAGTGGTGAGTACTTGTACAGATGGATACAACAAGAAAACAAAGCCACATAACAAAGAAATTAAGCTGCAAATACAAGGAGGGCTATGTATGAGATTCGATTGAGTATTCATATAGCAACTAAAGCAACTGCAGGCATGGAGCACTAATCCTATTGCAGATTATTAGCAGCGAGGTTGTAAAATGACTGTTAATTTGCTCATAGTTAAGAGTTAAATCTCCTAGACAAACAAAGGCTTCCAAAACTTTCACAAAAATTCAGGCTACCTGATTACGAAATAAAGATGGAGGCCCATCACAGTTTCTAAACAGGCTCAGAAACCTCGAGACTCAGGAGCAGAGATGAGCAGTTGAGAAATGTCATCACTGCAGAAATCAGCAGCGGGAGCTTACTTCTGCAGGAGCCTGCTCCTTTGCTGAGTTCAACTGTACCAAAAATAGCATGGAGAAATTCAGTTCTCTCTCTCTGAAGGTGGCTGGGAATGACACAGACTTTATTTTTGCAATAACAAAATCAGAGTGTATAAATTAAATTATTATTGTGAGGAGTGTACTTTGTGCTGTTACCGTTGGAGGCTGCATGTGTTTTGAATCAAGAAGTTTAACAACCACCAGTAAATCTGATGTGGCGTATTGCTCTGTTTATTGAGATTTGAGAACACTTTCTATGAAGTTGGAAGTATTTTAAATCGAATAATGTATGGTTTTTTTAACACAGGAATGCATAGGCCACGTGTGTATGGCTACTGTCTGCTAGTTTATACTGTCTGAGGATGTGGGACAGATTTACAGTCATTTAAGTAGCAATCATGTGCTTGACTTCAACTAAAATTAAACAAACACTGCTGAGTTTGGTGGAATCACTCATTTAAAAACCCTTAGTTATCTCTCCAGATATGACTCATTAGAGTGACTGGTGTTTACTTAAAGAGCAAATATGGAAAACTTAGGCAAAGTGCTAAGTAACGTATAATCTTAAGCTGACTGTCATAGATCGTCTGTTAGAGCGATACTAAATCCGGAGGAAATAATGATGTCTCCAGAGACCATTGTGTTTGGTGTCCTAGGTCTGACTGCCACCAATAACAGGGAGCTAAGGAGAAGTGTAAGACAGTGAGGATAGAGTGTTGTGTTTCGTTTTCAATAATTAGCATATAATTATCAGTTCAGTGGGCTCATCTGAATCATTATACTAAATAGCTGCTGAGGGAACTAGCTCTTATTCCAGAAGTGTATCTAATCCCTATTTGAGATAACTACTTTAATACTGCGGTCATAATAGTTCTGTTTCCCACTGATTTCCACATGCATACATTCTGGTAGCAGTACAGGATGCATAGCAGTGTCTGACACTGGTGTCACCAAGACACTGGTGACAGTGTCTGTAGTTATTTTTTCTTTGGTTTTCTGATTGATTTTTTTGAGCATAAATGTGTCAAACCAGTCGACGGGCACAAAATACGGGGGAATGAGTATATGCATGGTGTTTTGGTAGTCACATGGAGGGTGGGTATTTCTATAGAGAAGCATCTATAGAAATAGACACAATTCTATCACCTTTCCTTCAACCCCCTACCCTCCCACTGCCTTTGTTTAAGGCATTCTTGCCTCTGTGAATTTAGTCTAATTATCTGTAAAAGATTAAACCAGTGGTTCAATATGTATGTTCTGATGTGCTGCAGACTCCCATTTTTTACCAAAATGGAATCTGTGTGATAACAAAGTTTGACAATAAAAGACAAACATTGAGAGAAACCATTTTTTCCATCAGAAAAGAACCTCTGTGACAACTGAAAGATATGATTTCAAAACTGGCTGAGTTTTGCAGTAATGTCTTGCTAAAAATGAGGAAAGTTAAAACAGTTCCAAGGTTGTTGTTGTGTTTTGTTTGTTTTTTTTTTTTTTTTTTTTTACATTTGCAGAATGTATCACCAGACAATGAGGTGTCATTTGAAAAGTGAGGAAGAAACCAATAATATCATCATTTTTGATACCAGAAATGTTGCCTGTTAATGAGGAAAGCCAGTTTTGTACCTGCTCTCTGCAAAATTAGGGACTCAACGTAGCATTTAAGCTCCCACTTTGAGCTGAGGCTTTTGGAACTCTTGTCAGGCTATGAATCGGTTTTGTTTGAGCTACATATTGTGGCATTAAATTAGTACAAAATATGCACATTGTGCTATTTTAATTAGGTCCATTAGTAGTTGTGCTACTTTAGTTCCTGGATGAAAGATTTTCTGACACCAGATATCAAATTATATTGGCTTCACTAGTGAATTTGTGGGGAAAAAAAAAAAAAAAAAGCCAAGATGGTTAGAAAATATTGTGTTCAATCAAAAACTGTCCCTTTTTCAGGTGGTTCCCCTTTAATTGGAATGCAAGGTCCTAATTAGTACTACCAATGGAGTGCATACAGCAATCTCGTGTTTAAAATTAGAAGTTTCAGACGTGTTCAACAAATTGTTTTGTTCAACTTCTTGTTGTGCTCTGTGTTAATTTCATGATTGTATAAATGAAGAATATCCAAACCCATCTTTTTCTTAAAAAGCTGAATTGACTGATTACAACATTAAACATTCTTCCTGTGCAGATAATGAATATCTATTGATTACATTTTTTATGCTATGGAGAAACAAACTTGGGCGTTTTGCAAATTCTTTGAACTAGAACTAAAATTAAGGGTCAGGACTTGCTTGCAAAGCCATCTGAAGGAGTAGTACCTCAATACTTCGTCAACTTTTTAAAGTTACTGTTAATGTCACTCCTCCTGCAGTACTGATAAATACACTGATAAATTAAACTGATTATCCTTGATTCAGATGAGATAAAATAGCAAGCACTGGTCAGCTATTGTCATGCTTTAAAAAAGTTTTGGAATAACAGAACGGTATTATTTAAATTGCAAGAGTGACTCCTCTGGAAATCTTTCGTGTTAGCCTAGGATTTTATTTCAGTTTCTCCAAATAATCCCTAGAACTTTGCATGCACAGTTCAATGTCAAAGTGAACTTACACCAGATAATGGGAGACATCCAAATATAAATTTCTTTTTAAATCTCAATTTTGGGGTAATTCTGCTGTGTTTTAAAGCTACCTGTCTTATTCAGTGTTCAGATTAAACGTTTTAACTGACCTGTTGGAATGGAACTGTTGTGTTGTCTTTAGGTGTAAAGTCATATTAATTTTTATGAGTTTCTACTCAACAATGGTTCAAAGGCATACTTTCATCTTATCCAGATGAGAAATAAAGCTGTTGAGGTGCTTTTTAAGTGGAAATGAATGAAATGCCTTGAGAAGGTTTATTTGAGAAAGACAGGAGTAAAATGTTTGAGTTGCTACAAGTGAAGTGCTGTAGAGACACGAAGCGAGAAATTCAATATTTCAAGAACTAACACCATAAGGAAAACAAAACAGATATGAAAGTTATCTTTCAATCAGCAATTTAATGTTTTGAGCTCTATCACCTTATGCAGAGGCCCAGGAAAACTGCTCTTGTTAAAGCAGAAAGATGTTTGTATAGTACTTATTGGACAGAACACAATATATCTGACAGCTCTTCAGGAAGAATATTAAAATGCTATATGATGTTCAGATAGTTAAACACTCATGAATTAGATACTGACACTTTTCATTACAGTGCCAAGAATGTCTGTAACTGAGGCTTGTGATAAACACAGCTATAGTACTATTACATTGCTAGTTAAAATGGGAGATAAATGAACTGGGGACAGAGTTCCAAAGTAAAAAGAAGCTTAGACTTAGAAAATAATCAGTGTCATCACTTACCACATGGATTTTATGTGGTTTAGGACAAGTCAGAAACAACATCATTTATCATGTCCACTCAAGAAAAAACCTGAAATATTACTACATTTTCTTCAGTTTTTTTTTTTTTTTAAATGCCATTTAAAGAACAGAAAATAGAAGAAAACAAGAACTGTAACAGCAAAAGGAACACTGTAATGGGAAGGTGTTATGAGATAACAGAAACATTTGCCCATCTCCAAGGATGTAGGCTCCCAGTAGAAACTCAAGAGAGAAGGAAACCCTTCCCAAGTGGCAGGCAGCCCTTAAATGGGGTCTAAGAGAGGTGCAGCCATGCTCCACCTCTTCTGGTCACACAGCTGAATTGCTTTCACCTGTGCTCCCAGGCCTGACCAGTCCTTTCCCCACGTGCTTGATCAGTGGTTCTGGCCCTGACTCAACAGTTAGATAACCATAGAACCATAGAAAAACAAATGGTAGTTCTTTCCTTTATACAATTGGACAGCATCAGTCATAAAAGCACAAAGAATGAGTGTAGTTCGCGGCAAGCCTTGATATGGTAAGAAATGGCTGAGAATGCTCTACTCTGTGCATGAGGAATAGAGAAATGTGATCAGGTAACATTGCAGAGGCTGTTTTAGGCTGTTGCATTTAATAGCTAGACCTGTTAATGAGAGAAAATGAGAAACAGTGAAAAGGATAGGACAAAGAGCTTCTGCAGTTATGGCTAGACTGCTGTTCTGTCTGACAGTTCAGGTGGCTCCTGGGTATATGTTTTATGCATGTGTTTGGCATAAATAGCACAGCAGCTTTATTGGGACACAGCATGGCTGTGCCAGGAGGAGGAGCTTGACTTGCAGAAGCCTTGAAGTGTAACAAGTGCAGGATCAGTGCAGAAACTGTTGTTTTGTATGTAGATGCTATTTGGTGGTATTGGACGCAGCACAAATATTTCAGATTGAGATGATGATGTCTTTTTGTTTTGTTTTGTTTTGTTAGCATGCTCTTTATTTTAGAGGGGAAAAATGTGTGAAATTCAGGTTTGCATCTTGTCCGTTTTGCCTGGAGGTCCACTCACATCAGAGTGATGGGAGCTCATGACAAGGCATCTGTTGCCAGTCCCAATCAGTACAGTATTTCAGTTCTGAAAAATAACAGTGGAACATAATGTCTTTTTAAAGACTTGAATAATGTGAAAATCTTGTCCACCTTGACAATACAAATTCTGGAACAGGATCTCTTTATATTTCCTCTCACCTCACATCTGATGTCTATTGTGTGATAGCTATGTCTGATATCTGTGTCTGAACAACTTGCCTCAAGCTCCCTTTGAAGATAAGGAAAAGAAAAAAACACTTATAGCGTGCAGTTAATTTTTAAAGTACCAATTTACTTCTCCTGCCTGTGCAGGGAACTTAGCATGACAAGGTGGTTTGTAGGATTCTTTTTGTTAGTTTTTTTTCTTTTTAATGATATCCACAGTAGGTCAAATTAATCTGAAAGTGCAAGGGAAGAGAGACATCTGACCCTATTGGTTTAAAAACAAAAAAAATCAGAGGAAATTTTAACCCTTAGTAGTGCCAACACATATTAGTTAAATTGTTTGATGCTCTTAATATCTGATTTATCAGTCATTCAGCAGTGGTAAGTTCTGTCAGAGATTTTTCTCACTGCTGAATAAGGTATTTAAATATTTCCTGTTGCTATTTCATAGCTACACTTTAGTATGAATTAGTCAAAAGAGGAGATATTTGGGGCTGATGATATCTTTTGTTAATATCATGATATAAGTGGTATATTTAAGTTATGCATTAGAAATACCATGGGTTTTGTAATTGGACTGTTAAATAACAACAACAACAAAAAGAGTATTTTGATAGGTTCTTATCCACTATATCCCCTCTTTTATGAAACTTAAGAGTTGGTCCATTGTAGTTGCAATGCTGTCTTGGTGACAGCAATCAGTGGTGATTGAGCACCTGGTAGGAAGGCAGGGCCGGCCCAGGGGAGCTCAGCTGCATGCAGTGCATCTGAGTGACTGGAAGGGATGCAGCCAGGATCCACTCCTTCCCAGTCCTCATTTAAAGGTTGGCAGTGGAGGCAGGAATGTCTTCCTAGAGATTACTCTCTTCTGCAGGTAAGCTGGTTGCTTCTCTTATTTCTGTTGTGGTTGTTGTATTTGAGCAAATCCTTGCTTGTAGCCTGGGACTGTGCTGCTCTGCTGTCATTGTTGTGCTTTCCATTGCATTACTGTCCATAAAGATAAATGTTTTGAAATATACTAAGTGTCATAAAGCTGTCTCTTCTCTACCCACGTAGTGAAGACAAACTGTTTGATATGTAGCTTTCCTCTACTCTGCCAGTGTGCATTTAACTCTAAGGAGCTTAGGTTGGTAATTGTTTATGGTAAAGAGGAGATATGTTGGAAGTAGTTAAGTTTTATGTTGAGCTAACCTTTTCTTTTCAAAAATAAGCATAGTACACAGTTTCCTGTTACAGCATTGAAGAGTTAGCAGTGTAGAGGGGCTGTTCTGTTTATGGGGGTTACAGTCCAAACCTGATGCAAGTTGAATTTACATTTGTAAAGAATACAAGTAATGAGTTGTTGAATTGGAGAACGTGAAGAATCAAATTCATCTGTAATGAGGTAGTATCTCAGTGCAGAGCCCTTGAAAGATGTAAGCAGCTTCAACGACAGAAGTAAGCAACTTAAAATGTAAGAACTCTTCATGATGCGTGAGCTACAGATACAACTTGTAGAGATGCTGGAGCATAAAGGATGAAGTTGGAATTCAGGTGTTGAGAGCATTTCAAGACACTTAGGGTTTCACAATTGATACGTGTTAGAGGTGCAAGACGTGTCTAAGCAAATGCATGAGTAGTGTGTTTTTTTTTCTTCAGGCTGTTATAGCAAAGTTGGAACTTTAAATCTTTCCCTGGGGATAATTTAGTGTTTTTTGTCATTTGACATTTTCAGAATATTTTCCCAGGATTGCATATATTGATTAGATCTACTAATTCTTATTTGTACATATAAATGAGAAATTGATTTCCATATATAATTTTCTGAACTGTCCATATGGATTCAGAAACATACTTATATAAATGTAGAGTGTTCTTTGAAAAGAAAGTGGCTTTTAAGTCTATTGATGCCATACATTTGCCAAAGGGTCTTGGGTTGTAACTGGATGTTTCCAACCTTGATTCATTGTGTTTAGGATTGTTGGAGCTAGGCTAGTTCTCTTCAGCATTATTTAATCTATTTGTTCATGTTGCTTGGTCTGTGGGAACTGCTGAATCATGGCCTGAACCTCTGATTGACCACCTGAGGTGAGCAGTGAGTCAGCCATGGGAGCACAGGTAAAGGCAATTCAGTTGTGCTACCAGAAGGAGTGGAGCTTGGCTGCACCTCTCCTAGATCCCATTTAAGTGCTGACTGCCAGTGAGGAAGGATCTCTTCCTGGAGATCGCTCCTTGTGGAGAATATTGTGAGCCTACAACATCAGTAAGCATTTTCCACTTATTATCTTTCCACTGAAGTAATTCTACTTAACCTCGAACTCTGTAAGTGAATTGATTTTACATCTCTGTACTTATTGATTGTGCACTTGGTTATCAAAATTGCAGAGTTGTAATTGTGATTTTTTTTTTTTTTTATCACAATCATAGCAACCAGAAAGCAGGCGGTGATCTTTACATTGTTGTGAAAACAATTGAGCAGGTTTAAAAGTCTAACTCCTCTCAAGTACAAGAGTTTGATTCCTACTATTTTAAAAATTATTTGATAATTAAAAAAACCTAAAAAATGTTGCAAATGTGCAGTGTTCCTTGAATTGTGGTTCATGGTATTTCTATAAAAACAATGGAGGTAAGTTTTTGTCTCTTTGTGGATAAAGGAAAAGCGTTGGTGTTCTTGGTATTCTATATCATTTCATTCTTCTTATGCCTCTGTTAAACGTACCATTCTGCAGAGACTTGAATTAGTTGCACATCCAGATTTGTTTTTTAGAGATCGTGACATTCTTAAACATTATTATGTTTACACTATTGTTGAACAATCTTCTATTTCTTTAAGTCTCAACCATTGCTGATAATTTTGTTTCCCCAAGGAGATTAAATGTCTGTGTGGAATGGGAGAGTGATAAATTGCTTCTTGTCTCTCAGCATGAATAGCTATATTCCATATTTAAATTGCACATTCTGTAATAACGTTGTGGAAGATCCATTATATTATTTCCATTATATCCATTCCTGAAGCAATGCTATCTATCAGTTGTAATTAGTACTGTGGCCTTAGACTGTGAGTCGGATGGGGCAGTGCTGGTGATGTGCACTGTAAATTATTAGCAATCAGCTGTATACATCTGCTTTGTGGTTTACTTATGGTTTTGTATGTAAATCTGTTTTGTGAAGCTCCTTAGTACAGAATAGGGAAATATCTCTTTATAAATGCCTGTGCTGAGCTAGAGTTGGAGAGCGTGCAAGAGGAAAACAAATTTCTGTGTTTCTTCCACTTCTCTACACAATATTATGGTAAAGTGAATCTTCAGCCTTGATGTGTGACCTTTTATGAAGTGCGTACATTTCTCCTAATTAGAATCAAACTTCTGTACTGAGGAGAAGGAATATCATAGTGCAATTAATATAATAAAATAAAGACTGGATGTTGTGTTGAGGGACATGGTTTAGTGGGAGCTATTGGGAGTAGGTGAACGGTTGGACTGGATGATCTTTTAGGTCTTTTCCAACCTTGGTGATTTTATGATTCTATGATTCTAATAGCAGTCTTCCATCTGAAACAGTGATTTATTTTTTTTTTGTATGTGCTAAATTTCGTGTTCTAGAACAGGAAGTCATATAATGTAGCCGAGCTCAACAAATAGCTCAGAAGGCATAATGTTTATTATTAGCATCACATCACCGTATGACAGTGACAGGTGGTGATCCAGAAATGCTATCACAGTCATCAGAAGCAATGTGGGAAAATTAAGGGCTTCAAAAAGTGCAGTTTTGTGGCAGTATAAACTAATTCAAATCTGTTACCATTAGATAACTGTAAGATAGATTTCGAAGTTAAAATATACAGTGTTGGAAAGTGTGGGGTGTTTTTTTAGGATTATTGGCTTTGTAGCCATGCTGCATCCTGTATTTATATTGATCTGCAGGAGTGCTGCTGGTGGAAGCAGAACTAGCAGTCATGTATTCTAGAACTTCCTAAAATAACTGTCATATTTTTTTCCAGGAAGGAGAAGTTTATGTAAGAGTCTCAATTAGAAAATATAGGATTTTGTTTTGAACAGACTTGTTTCAGAGTTGCCCACTGATTTTTGCTATTTTGTCAAGCCTTGGTTAACTATTTTGATTCATTTTACTTGCAATATCAAAAATATTTATTGGTCACTGCTGTGCACCATTCTGTAACATTTTCTGCTCAGTTCCATCACTTAACTACAGAGGCTGTATTCTGTAATTCTGTATTGCTGTAATCCTGCTCTGGAAAAAGAAGAGAGTTTCAAGTACTCTGTAAAGGTCATGTAATTTGTGGTTGTGAGTAGCTGGATAGCTCTTGGTTATTCATGAAGATACTGATGCATCCTGAAAATGAATGTTCTTGTATCAAATCCTGTTTTAGATGTCCAGGGATCAGAATCTATCTGTGAGATAAATTGCGTATCATGGAAGTACCTGAGAACAAAACGTCACCTGGTAACTAATTGCTCTGTCCAGTTGGCCAATAGTTACAAATGTGAAATGTTTCTGCGGCTTGTGATGTTAATTCATGAATGATTAATGAAGCCCTACAAGCTGAAATGTGTTTAAATTTTACGCTTGGTGAAGACTTGAAGGCTGTTCAATAGACTAATTTATTCGTGTTTGAGTTGCTCCTTGTTTTTTTAATGCAATTGCATCTTACTGTGTGAAAACTATTCAGTGTGTTGGATATAATTTATATACAGTATATGGGTTTGGCTTCATTTTTGAAATGGATAGCAAATCTATATTCTCCTTGGTATAAAAATACAACCTGCCTGTTGTGAATTAATGTTATGTAAATTAATGCATGATTGAAATAAGAGAAAAAGGATAATGCAGACTGGATTGCTCTGCATGCCTATATTTACTTGTATAAATCTTGTGTAGGAAGGTTAGACTGTAATAATAATAATACTCAACTTTTTTTTCTTATTAGTTCCCTTTTTCATGAAAAAGATTGATTGACAATGATGTCTGAATAGCCTGAGCTGCATTTGACATACAGTTTTGTGAAATATCTATGTTCTTGGTGTGAATGTTGCTGCGTAGAGGAAGTACAGTGGCAATCATTTAAAGAAGGCATTGTAAGAGATTGTTACCCTGAATAGACTTCAGGGCCACCAGATTTTTTTTTTCCTGTTCTTGTCTTTTATTTCCTTGTTGTGTTCTTAAGCATGCATCTTTATTGCCCTTTGTGATCTGTAGAGGTGATGTGCTGACTGGATTTAAGGGTCCTTAACTGTACTAAGAACTCCCATTCAGTGACGCTGTTGAGAAGCACAAAGCATACCAAGGAGCATGACTCCCTCTTAATGTGTATCTCCCCAGTGGCGCACAAATCTATCCTCCATCTCTAATGTGTTGTAGCACCTGAACTTTGTCACTGTCTCACCAGCGACTGTCCAATCTGATAATGCTGCTGGCAGTTGATGAGCAAACTTGGTTCAAACCAGTCATAAACACACTTTTCAGAATCGTCCTTGTCTGATGTGCAGACAATTCAACAGCTCTGAGTTGTGTAGGCTTACATAAAGAGCACTACACAAAGAATGAGAGCTATTGGTAGGAGAAGAAAGCTTGTGAGGGTGGTAATGTTATTAGTTTTGAGGTCAGGCAGAAGTATGTTTTGGATGAGATCTTGATAACGCATTCTGTCCATGACAATATTTGTTGTAACAGGAATGTTTTTGCTTGTAATATGTAACGCTGACAGTATCAGCCAAAAACAGGCAATTTCCCAGTCACTTCAAGAGATGTTTTTTGCCTTAGGGTTATCACGTTATCTTCAAGAAAGGGGAATGCTTTGTTCTTTCACTGCATACGCAGTGAGCTCTTAGCATAATGTTTACAGAATTGAGCAGGAAGGTGTGGATGTTCCCCAGCTTATCAGGGCTCATCTCTGTTAACCTCCAGGAAAATCTCTCCTTGTGCTTTTAATCTTCTCCAGTCACATAGGTGTGTTTTGCCATTGCAATGCAATCAATTGATTATATTTACAATTGTGCCTAGCGGTGCTTCAACTTTGTGCTATAGCAGTGTGCTGTAACATATTTCTTTGCCATAGACTTAATTCTAATATTTATCTTGCTCAGGTAATCTATGAGCCCATCTTTGGTGCAGTTAAAGGCAGTTGCATACTGGTATGACAAAATCAGGACTACTCGCATCCCTTTCAGCATTTAATGGGAAAATTATGTGCTAGCAATTGAGTCGTTTTATGACGTTAGTTTATCAAAGATTAATATTGTATTCCCTTCAAGATCATTGTGTGTATGAACTGTGGATTTTATTCTCTATAGAAATAATGTCTGAATTCTAGGTAAGGGAATGCAATGGGTATCTGGGTAGTGTGTGTAGAACAACGTGTTAATCAAGCAATAGCAAGTGCTGGGGGCGTGTGGAGAAGCCTATAATATACCCCTTAGCTGTGCATATTGTCTTGTTCTTGGTTCCTTGAAACTGGGGCATCTGAGGGCCAAGTATGGCATCCTCTTTAGCACTGCTGAGCTGAGCATCTTGGTTTTCAAGAAGTAATAGTAAAGTGTATCACACATGCCCAGCTTTGTAGTTGGAGTAAAAGGACAAACATAGATATATACACATTTATTTTCAGTTCCTCACGTATACTAGGTAACAGAAGAAAAATTAAGGTGAGGTCATATAGAATTTGTTTGCTTTAAGCCATATAAGCACTGCTGACCTGAGCATCACCAGGCCGAGGCTGGATCAAGGTGGCTCTAATTTCTGTTCCCATTAAAGTATGAAATTAGCAATTATAATGATTACTTATGCATGCATGTAGCAGTAATTTAAATAATAACATATTTAGTATTAGTGCTTGCAAATGAGCTAAGATTTGGTGGCAATATGTATCTATTATTGTATTCAGCTGGTAAGATTCTTTGAAGCTTCTTCTGTTGTAAAGGGGAGTGACTTTGGAACCACTGTCTGTTTTTCTGATCACCTTCAGAATATTGACATGCTAGCAGACTTACTATCAGTATATAAAAACTGATGAACCACTTTAAGGCATGTCATAAAGTGGGCATTCTTTTGTACTTAATTAGATGTCCTTAAAAAAAAATAAATAGGGAATTGGACCAAAGAACTCTGAAAAATTACCTTCACCAAAACTAATAGGAAACAGGTGAGCAACCTGCAGTAACTCTACAACACTACTGCTTAATCCACAGAACACTTTATCTTGGGTCATTTGGATTGCTTGTTTGAGACCTTCTTTAGCTGTTTCTCGATGTCATTCATTTATATATTATAAAAGAAAGTACTGCTGATGCCTACAGTCTTGATAGCATTATGCCTTAGGGCAGGTTGGAATTTTTGGGAAGCTTTTATTTTCTCCCTTTCATTCAATATTGTCTTAAGTGTGGAAATTTTCACATAAAGTGACTAGAATAAGCCAGACCAAACCCACTCCTTTTGTATACACTTAATAATCTTTTGTAACGTGTTGCAGACAAAATACTTTCATAGTTTGGGGCAGGAATTGCAATTTGGTAGGGAATCAGCAATGTGACACTTGGTGAAAATAACCCAAATTTAACCAAATTACAAAACTAGAAAACATTGCGATTTGGGCATGTGCAGAGAACAGTTCATAGTTAGGCAGCTTATATCTTTCAAGGCTTTCCATCTGTACTTAGAATGTTGCAGGCTGGTGCTGCAGAACCCAGACAGGAGTTTCCCATGATCAGTCTCAGATGCTGGAAATTGGGGATGAGATGTTTGCTGCTGTGCTTCTGCAAATGGTCTTTTATGAGGTGCCATGGCACTGCCTGGCAATGTGGATATCTCAGGAGTTCAGGAACTCAGAATTGGTTAATACAGTTTGAAATGGGTATTTGACTAACTTTGCAAAATCTAAGTAACAAGTTTAAAAAAAAAAAAAAACCACACAAAAAACTAGAACCCATCCTACAGTATATTTTGAATGGCTCACAAAATGCTAGCAAGAAAGAAATTATAACTCCTTGTTGTTCATCTTGCTAATTGTGTTCCTTGAGGTCTGGAGATCTGATTTGCAGAGTGCTAAGCATTCCTCATAGAGGCAGAAACAATGAAAATTGTGTACTGAATGCTCAATATAGTGTTTTATATAATGAGATTCACTAATAAAACAGTTGGAAGGCATTTGGGAGGCATTTAAACTGGGTATGCAAATTAAAAGGCACTTTTGATGATAATTTCTGCAGGTGTCAGCTCCCCACTTTGAAAATGACTCTACTGCCCCTTTACCTCCTAGTAGCTGAGAAACTTTTTTTTTTTTTTTTTTTTTTTTTTTAGTATTGGTGGAAAGTATCTTGTGAAATCACATGGGAAGCTGGTAATTTCATCATCAGTTTTGGGGAGTGTTCAGTATGTAGCTTATAAAAGTACGTTGTAGTTAAAAGAAACAATGCAGAGCTCAGCGTAAAAATACTTAATGGCTGCCTGCTTAATGAGAGCAATTCATCCACAGATGGAATTAGTGGGTGACTCAATGGGAAAATGTGATCATAACTATACTGCAGTACATGAGACAGGTTTTATGCTGGTACTTGCTAGCTTTCGCTTGACCGACTTTGTCATTTCAGTGCCTTGTTTTTGGGTGCAGATGCAGTAACTGTCCAAGGAGGACTTTGATTCTGTACAAAGGCTCATTCTGGCATATTTATAGAGATGTGGCACACTTAGGGAGATCGTCTGGATGGGGAGCTGCGAGATGTGGTTTAGTAGCTTGTGGTAGCAAAGGTAATGGGAGGATGGTTGGACTAGATGATCCTGCAGGTCATTTCCAACCTTGGATTCTATGATATGCTTGCACATCTGTGGATTTGATTATTCACTTGAGTATACGTGCACATAAATGGGCTTGAAAGCCAGTGTCCATTAGCAATTCGTTAAAAAGAAATCCACCCTAATTTCTTCTCTTGAGAACTTTTAAGGAATATTTTTAGGGAAGAATATTGTTTGCAGTTTAAGAAATTAATGATTGGTGAACTCATCTTTGCTCAAATTTGTTTAATCTTAATGTTACCTGAGCCTTAAACATGTGCCAAGGAATGAATTCTTTGAAGGGAAGCCTTCTGCCTTAATGGACAGATGATGACACCCTGTGAATATGCACTTAGCTGGCTTGGTTGCCCTAAGCAGATCTGTCCAGTTGACGATGTTCTCCGCATAAAGATTCCTCTATTGGTGAAGAAGTAAGATAAGAAACTTCTTAATACCCTCTCAGCCACCTTTATGGAGGTCATATAAATGTACTATTTTAAGAGAAAACAATGAAGCACAGTTATTGCAGCACTCTCTGGGCCCCTATCTTCTTGCATGTCCCTTATATCCCCTTGTGAAAATATCACTGCTGTCTGTGTATTGCCCTAGCAGACTGTGGGTAGGGAATTTGCTTTCCTCTATTTGTAAGGAAAGTAGAAAAACCATGGTAGGAAAATATAATATGAAAAACATAAATGGGAAAATAGTTTAGAGATAAACTTTTCTTTAGGATCATTGATGAAATGATTTTTAAGAGTTTTGATTTATTCCCTCAGATCTTTTAATTTCCCCTTTTTTTTTTTCCTTATGTGTTTTTTCTTAAGGCAATAAAATGAATGTGTTTCCTCTTTTTATTCTTTCCTGTTTTAATTTTCCAAGCTTTCCCATTTCAGTTTATAGCATTTTGGAAATAATAAGGGTGGAAAAAAAAAAAGTGAAAACCAGTAAATGATCTTGAGCAGACACTGAATTTGGTAGCTGAAGAACTAAGAAATCAGTGCCGATAGTTTGAAATGGTCGTCTTAGTGTTTCTAGACCCTGAACAAAAATGAAGCTATATACTCTAAAACAAATCTTAAACAAAGAATAAAAAATACTGAGATAATCTTAAACTTTTCCCTGTATATTTTTAATGAGATGCTGTTGATATTTTTTGTAGTAAAAAAAAAAAAAAAAAAAAAGGAATTGTGTATTTCTTTCCCTACCTCTAAAACCTAACAGTACAGCCTCAGCGTTAGTATAAGATCTATCATTAATATTTCTGTAAACCCAATTATTTTTAGTAGATGCCTAGTGATGCAAATGTTAATGTTTTGGCCAATATATTTAAAATCTAGCAGTTTTTCCTTGGCAGACACATTTCAAGGGAAGCGTGGTCATGGCTACGCTCATCCTTCTTAGGCTGCTAGAATTAAACCTGTCCATAAAATATATGAGAGAGCACACTGAATCTTGTCAAAGGATGGCAAAGTTCCCATGATAAATTAATACCCAAGTCAAACTGCCTGCCTTTCAGGGCTCTACATTTCGTGACTCCTGTTCGCTACCTATTAAATATGTATGATGTCTTTAAATGCCCTAATACAGCTATGCTGCTGGAATTTATTCTTTATTATTTATCTACATCTAGATCTTTGTGCTGTTATATCCTTCCTTCATATGAAAGTTTTATATTGTAGTTGTGAGGGAATGCCCGTTATCATCACACTTGTGTCGATCCCTTAGGGGTACAATATATTATTTCTTACTATCTCTGTCACATGGAACAGTTCCTCATAACTGCATTCTAAATGTTTAATGTGACAAGTAGGGATGAATGGGGAAAATCCATGCGCAGAGTGTGAATGAGCTTGAAAAAAGATGACTGATTCTTACTGTGGTCTTCGTCTTGTGTAAGTTGTGTCAATTATACAGATGAAACGTTGGGATTTTCCTCTTTCCTCCATTTTCCTCTTGCCTGGGGAATGTACTTATTTTTAGGAGAAAGAATAGGTTTCATGTGAAATTCAGTAGAGGGCTGATTGTCAATGGTTAGACCCTACAGAACTGCTTATTTAAGGTAATGCAGTTTTTGTTAAACTGTTCTAAGAAAACATTTTCTTGCGTGTCACCATTCATTTTGAAGATGGTTTATATTTACAGTGATATATACAATTATCTCCATTCCTGGAATGTCAGTAAGTTTCTGCATACTGAGGTATAGTTGTAAGCATGTACAGTTGCTTTTGCTACGTTTGCTCTGCCATGTGACATAATCCTATTTGTGATTTGTTGTGAATAATACATTCATAGTAAAAATGGTGTTTTTGTGGTGAGGGTCCACAGCAGCTAATTCAGAATCAAGAGTTGCATTTTTTTTCCAGTTTAAAAATAAGGTTGGTTTTTTTTTTTTTTTTTTTTTTTTTTTTTTTTTTTTTTTTTTTTTTTTTTTCAGACTCTGTTTGAGAAGGATAATGCAGTGTAGTTTGGTCATGGATTTTTGCCTTTATCAGTGAGCGAAGACAGTGTTCCTTGTGAATGTCAGGTAGCTTCCTTAGAAATTGTGGTGCTGGTAATTGAGATGTGGTGCTACAATGTGTATATTTCTCTGAAATCATTCATCCATTACTACTTGTCTACTATGTCTAGGCAAACATGCACATGAGAACAATTGGGAAGAATTCTTTGTTAACCTAGTTTCCCATATGTTACTTTCGATTTCTTTTGCCTTGAGTCTCTTATTATCTTCGGTATAACTTATTCCTCTGATTGCATTGAAAACTTTCTGTATTGCTTAGAGATACTACGTAACCATAACTTTCTTTCTCTTTGCTGGAGAGCACAACACTTCTGTTCAAAATGCCAGGTGATCTGAAGTGCTCGCTTGAGAATGAATGGAAGCACTTCCTATATAGTTGGGTCTCCTTGATGCTGTGTTGGTTGGTTTGTTTTTAGAAATAACAAGGTTGAGCTATGTTACAGTGTTATGTATGAGCTATGTAACAGTGTTAGCCAGCTACTGAAAATATTGCTTTTGCAATAGTTAAATACTGTTACCTTGTTTTTTCAACTTGTTCAGTTTTTCTTTGCTTAAAAATCAAGGGGTCTTCCCATTAACTGATTTCAAAAATACTTCAGATAATTCTAAGCTATAGCAGAATGGAATTATACTAACTTGTTTCTTAAGAAAAGTTGTATCATGCAAACAGCGTAGTTGGATTTTGAGATCTGTAACAATGGAAGATATGACTGAAATGTATATGGAAATGATTTCTAATGTTTTGTTGAAAATACACAGGATTTTTCTGTACGCTCCTGCAACATGATAAAATCACTCAGTTTCATAAAGCTATACCTAAAAGTTACTTTCCCCTCTATTATAATGACAGTGTTGAAGAACTTGTACTGGTAAAGCTGGGATATGTAATGACCCAGACAAACACTATTTTTGTTGGCACAAGTAGCGAAGACGTTTCTACTGATAGCAGTTGTCTACATTAATAGCAATAACCAGTTTGAAGCATTCACTTCACTAGTGTTTGATAGCTAAGGTTTCTGACCACATCTCAACTTGAACAGAAATTAAATCATTGAATTTACCAATACAGCAATGTACTTCATACCCTTGATTTACTTTAGGTCCAAACAGAAATTGATTATAGTCAATAATTTGTTAGATGTTGAATGTGTAACTTTCTAACTTCAAATCAACAGTGATCTGCTTCACCTTCGCTACAATAAAGCTTACTTTGACTTCAAGTGAGCTCTGCAGAAGTTTGTGAATGATAAGGAAAATGAAAAGCCCTCTTTCCATAGGAAGGACAATAGGATATTTGCTCAACTTGTTAAATTTACCTGACATAACCAGAAAGAATAGCAGCTGAGAAATCGTAACTGCTTAAAAGTGCTTGGGGATATGTACACTCATAGAAATGTAAATTTTCCTTTCCTGCCCCCCAGCATCAATAGAAAATGACATAGCTCTTTTGAACCATTACCTTTATTTGCTCAGGTTCCTCCCAGTTTCACTGTTGTGCCATGTTAAATTTATGTACTAAAGAGATCTAGTAGGTGTCTCTTCCAGGCACAACTTGAGATTCACTGTAGTAATAAATTGGCTTTATGAACACGTGTGAGCAATCTCTTCTTGAGATGGTAGCCTGTCAGAACTTACAGTGATAAATACCTTGAAAGGGGGCTTGTTTCAACGTGTTCATTGCCCAAGGTATTGAGTCAGCCTCCAATTTTTCCTCCATAATATGATTTCAAGCACGCAAGCAGGCTTTGGCCTGTGGGAGAATCCCCCCTTTTCTGCTAGAGAGAATCATATCCAAACTAACCAATACCATCACTGAACTGCTTTTTCTAAGCAGATTTTAGACTGCACCTCATCTGCTGTGCATAGTAGTTTACCTGCATGGAAAATATGTCAGAGACACTAATGGAAAATCAGGTCACCAGAAACGTGTTCAGTTGTGTTTGGAGGTGAATCAAGACCCTGTTTGTGCATTTGCCAGGGACTGTGCTGTGGCAGCATCGCTTAAATGGAAAATCTCACCCAGCCTGTACCAGGAGTTTGTATTTCAATAACAATTGGTTATTGCAAATAAAAAAGATAGCACTGAAAAAAAAAAAAAGATCAAAATAAGAGTTTTTCACGGAAGATTTGAGAGTTCTGCCAGCTCCCCAAATGCCTTTGGGGGGGAAAAAAACCAACTCTTGCTCTTCTTATTTCAGACAGAATTATGCAGAGCATCTAGCTAATTTCTTCAGGGAGTAATGAAAAGCTAAAAATTAAAACTTAGAAATCCATTTGTTTCTATTATAAATTAATGTCAGCAGGCTTCCTGAAGTAGAACCAATATTGGATACTTCATGCAGAGGGTGGCTCAGTTGTAGTTGGCTAGCTATGGTGGAACTTGCATGCTGAAATGGGCATGTCATCACATGTTGGCCTTCAAGGCCTCTTTTCAAGTCCAACACAAGAAATCTGTATTTTCTAAATGGGCACTGATTGCTAAAGGAACATCAAATCTGTGTATATAAAATAGATGGTATCAGGCTGGGATAGCACTGTCTCTTTGGTCTTATAATGGATAGATTTGTTCAACTATAATTTTTTTTCTAAAACAAATCAGCTCATGGACTGAAATTTTACAGTCTAAGTTTCTAAGTTTGCTGTTGCAGGAAATAGCTTGGAAATAATAACTTTTAAGTAAAGGTACAAAAATTTCTTTCAAATATATTCCATTGTTTGAGAGGCTTTTCATAATCACTGATTGATAATTGCTGGAAGTGGCAAAACTTTAATTCAAACAAATTAGTGCAAGATTTTCTATTCTAAGTTGCTTATATTAGGTGGCATCCATAGCCAAGCACATTTCTATCTGACAGATTGTTCCTTCCTCCTTTGCAATTATCTTGCAGTTCCATCAGCAGAAGACCTGGTAATCCTCAGTTCCTCTTCTCATTTCTGGGAGCTCTGACTGAAAGTAGTTGGAGAAAGAAAATAATAGGAGATAGAGACTTGAGGCAGAGGTTTTAAAAGGTACTTATGTGAGTTAGAGCATAGTTCACATAGTTTGATTAGCAAAAGGAATTCGTTAGTAAATTCTGCTAGGGCCTTTTGAAGTTCCTGATCAGGGAGATCAAGTGGTTTGACCTAAGGTGAAAGCAGAAGTTCAGCAGCTGAATCTAAACCATCTTTACTGTCATACAAGAATTATTTTAGATGAGACAGTATTTATAGCTCAAGTAGATTTAAGGGAAAAATAGGAATTTCAAAGTTTCTTTCAAAATGTAATTCCTAAATCGCTGCTTAAAAGGATAAAACTGGACTCGTATGACCAATATTTCCTCTTGCTTTACCTGGTATGTTTAATGGCAGTTTGCTGTTTTGCCATTAGAACATGGAGATTTCCCATCAATGTGATGAGAACATTCATTTTATTTTGAGGCACTGTCTTCCTACAGCATGGTTTTATTTTAGCAATAACTTTCTAACTGTTGTGGTTTTCTAATGTTTTATCCCAATACATTCTTATATGGCTGTATTCTGTATCTCAAATCTACATTTTAAAGTAACCACTTCAAATACAATACTTTGCTAGCAATTTGTTAGTTAACTTGCAGTTCTCATAATTTCATATCATGTGGTATTCTAGACCAAAATGGACTCTGAAGTTGTTTTATTTACTTATGCTAAGGCTGTGTAGATGTTGTCCTTCAAATAATATTTTAAGAAAACAATAACAGAATGGCATTGATTACCAAATGGCCTGAAAGTTTTCATTTTTAATTATTTTCTGTGAAGGAAGAGAGGCTCCATTTAAGCAATTAGTTCAGTTCTATTCAATTTTTATAAGCTAGTTGTCAGTTTTTAGAGAGTTAATATTTTTATCGTATCAGTGATTCCATTTCTTAGTACTGCATTTTTGCCTAGAACTTCCAAGGAGGAAGAAGTGATGAAACCACGTACCAAGTAGTTATTCTGAGCTCGACATCCATTAGTTCAGTACATAATTTCAAACGTTCATTAGTTTCAGGAAACAGAGACCTTACCTCAGCAGGATTTATAATTGAAGCTGTCTGTTGGGAGTGAAGGGGAGGGAGTTTGCAGAATGCTATTTCATTTGGAGAATCTTGGAATGTGTCTTAAAAGGACTGAAGAACTTCTCAGTATAGCCTCAGTCCTTTATTCTTTGCATATCTCTGCAGAACACAAAGGATCCTGTGTTTGCAGCATAATGTTACCTTAAATATACCATTCAAAAACTTTCTTCTTCCATGAAAAGATCAAGAAACTTATTCTTTTACCTATTTCTGATTAATTTTGTGTTGAACTTATTCTTCTTTGCTGGTATGCAAAACTGAAGGTTTTACTGTCTAGATAGTTCTTCTGTGGAAGAGCTGCTTTATGGTAAGGGTGACAAAGCACTGGAACAGGCTGCCCAGAGATGTTGTGGAGTCTCCTTCTGTGGAGATATTCAAGGCCTGTCTGGATGCCTGTCTTTGTGACCTTTTGTAGGGTACCTGCTTCAGTAAAGGTTTTGGTCTCAGTCATCTCTTGAGGTCCCTTCCAACCCCTGTGATTCTTTAATTATGAAGTGCTTTAATGTTAGAAATAGATGCTGCCTTCCCAGCTTTTTCTGGAAACTTTTGATTTCAAAAGAAATAATATCACTGAAACATTGTCACTGAAATCCAACTGAGTCACGATTTTAGTTTGTAATTTCAACAAATCGTTGGCTGTTTTGGGCTGGTAATTTAGTAAGAAGCAGGAGGTAAGAAGTACAGAAGCCTTCAATAAAAGTTCCGGATCTCTCCTCTTCCACAGTTGACTTAGGTGTAACTTTGAATACATCAGTAAATTGTATTGTGGGAGATGGAGTGAACAAATTGCCATCTTTAGGAATATTTATACTGTTTTCTTCCATGTGGATTGGAAAAAAACTAAGATAGAACATGTTTATCTTGCCTTTTACTAGCAATTATGAAAAACATCCCCCAAGCCTTGCTAATCACAAATTCTGATCATGTAGAAAGGGATTATATGGTCAAATAGCTATTCTTGGTAATTCTAGTGTGCCAAAATGTAGACTAGAGGCAATTTTACAGGTGTCTTGCTTTAGATTTGATCATGGAGGCTCAAATTCCCTGTTTTACCTGATTATACACACGGTTCTGTTGAGTTGGGGTTGTAAGAATGCTACATAAGCTGGCTCATGTGCATAACATGCAATTTCAGAGTCATGGAGACTCAGAACTAAATGTTTGATCACAAATAAAGAAGCAAGAAATAAACAGGAATGCTTTCAGAAATTTATTTGAAGCAGGTATTGTTGCTGCAAGCCAAGCCTGCCTGTTGTAGAGATGGAATTATGTTCAGCTGTTGTAATTGATCAGCATAGGATGAAAAGATTAGACTGAAACACGAAAGGGAAAAAGATCTGAATATTGGTGTTTTCTCTTATATCTATACAAGTATAAGAAAAGCTTCCAAACATAGATGGTTGCAGTCATATTTCCAGGCTTTATATTGGTCCCAGGCTATGTTCTTCTTTTAGATATTTTTTGCAGTGGCAGCAAACTTTTCCCTGTAGCACATCTTTTGCTGAAGGCTTCCTTGTAAAAGGCTGAAAGAGATAACGCAGAAAGAAGATGGACTGTCAGGAAAATTGATGGTAGGAAGGAATCTCTGCTTTTCTATTTCACCAAGCTCAGAGAAAACTAAATGCCTGGTCAGTTACTTAAATGCTTTCCACTGTTCTAGTGCTAAAAAGTGGCCTGTGCAAAGTAAATCAACTTAATTACTGAACTACACGCAACTGCAGACATTCCCCATTGGAATGGGAAGCCCACTCAAACAGAAATCGATACACAATAGTGTTGCAGTGCTGTGGGAAAGCATTTTAAATTTCAGCTGTACACAATTGTGAGAAATGTTTTTTTCTTTCCTGCTACTTTGTGATTTTTTTTTTTTCTTACACAATGTTATTCCTTGCATATTTAGATTGAGCGCTGCATCTGTGACTGCCGGTGCCCCCTTGTCTCTCTGCTGAACAGAACCTGAACCCAGCTGACCCAATGCTGTTGTTAATGTAATGACCGTATCGCTGCTGTGAGCAAAAGCAGAATAGCTGAAGTTAATAGGCAGAAAGTGTTCAAACTGGTCTGAAATAATATTGGCTGCTGCCAAAGAAAAAAGAGTTGCAAATAAAGCTGGCTGTGCTCAGTTTGTGTATATATGCACATGAGCACTCCCTGTTTATAAAAAGCTGCCATTGGAGGAGATAAATGAGAATTGAGTTACCCGGGGAAATAATACTGAGATAAATGTGTTTATTTCAGTCATGAGTTCCTGCTTGTGTTGAAGGAAGGTCTTGTGTGATATAGTCCTAGGCTTCAGAGTTACCTACAACTGTTGCCCATGAAACCTGGAGGTGGTGACAACTTTCAGATGGAGCATCTGTGAGACTGATGGGGAAAGTGGGTCTGTACATCCTTGCTCTGTCACTGCATTGCTTTCCAATGCTGTACATTTTTTGCCATGTTTAATTGACTTTAATTCTTTTTTCTTGGACTGTACTCGCATCCCACAGCCTCCTACAAAGTTTCTCTCCTTCTGATATTTGGACTGATTTTTTTAAATACCTGTTAATTGGCAGAATGTGCTTTTTTTGGTCATGGTTTCCTTTGCAGACATCCTCCTGTGATTGTGGTATCTGATTATCACCATTTCCTCCCTATGCAGAGGCTTTGTGCAGTGCCACAGACCTCAGCAGGAGCAAAACATGCAACATGAGGTGCAGAGAGCAAGCTCTGGAGTTCTGGATTGTTCCAGTGGGTCTCAGCTTCTTTCTTGAATAAAATCCCTGTTGGTCAGGCTCTGTGCCACAATTCACATCAGAGCCAGACTGCAGCAGTCTCAATGGAAGGGTCATTCTGAATCCCATTTTTTCTTCTAGCTCCTTCTATGCTCTTAGAATAAAGAGAAATCGATTCTCCAGCATAGCCTCCAAAGAGAGTAGCTTGTCTGAACTGATGTCTCCCAAGATAGAACAAAGTCCATTGATTAACAGGAATAAGCCACTAACAAAAGTAAAGCAGATCTAGATCTAATGGCTGTGGGCTGGCTTAAGAGTGAGAAATGTTTCGTCTTTCTCAGTCTCGAGCTTCTGAGGCAGGAGTGTAAAGCAGAGCTTCCATGTAGGCAGACAAGCTGTATCCTAGGCTTTGCTCATGGGGTAGGGATGATGTGCTGAAATGTAAGGAATTAAATTAATACAGGAACTTGCACAGATTGATGGGAGGCAGTGTGACTGCAAAACTCTTTTCTGTTCTTTGGTATTTGCAAAGCTAGAGAAGAGACAAGGTTGTTTTTCTCTGATGGCTGTGGATTATTAAGCTTAATGTATTTAAACTCTATTGCAGAAAAATATCCTGCTCCTGACTACTTCTTTGAAAGGGAAATTTAGCTCTTCTGCAAAGACTGGGAAAATTGCAAAATAACCTTTTGCTGGACTGAGATTTTTGCCTAGCTCCCTGTTTTCTGCAGAGAACTTGGCACTCCAGTGCAGTAGAAGGAGGCTACATTTCAAAATCTAATATGAAAAGTTCTAGAAAAAGATATATATATTTTAAAAACCTCATGAGTGGAACTGAATGCAGATTTTTATTTGTCTCTGTTTCCTCTGTTCAGTGTGCACCTATGTCTCCTGACTGGTGTGTATAGATTTTGATACTGATGCAGCCAAACCCACTTTCACAGCCTGAGTTTTCCTCTAATATTGTTATATGAACTTAACAGCTTTCAAAGTGTGCTTCTTTGTTCAAGATATATTTTTAACTGTGATTATTTCTTCTTAAACAACCTAAATTTAAAAACAAACAAAAACATGGTATCTGTGTAGGTTCTTAGTTTCCTAAGCTGGCAGGAATAACACGTTCATCTTGTGATGATTCCTTTACTTGTTTGGTTTTTTTATATGTCATTTTTTTTTATATTTGTTCTTTTTTTTTTTTATATATTCAAGGGTTTTTAACTTGTGGATCTATAAACATGTGAGACCCTGAGTCTCTTCCCTATCCAGGGGCAGTGCTGTTGTGATTGTGTGGAACATAATTGTGGCACAGAGCGACAGTTTCCAGGTTGCTGAAAAATTGAGCTTTGAGATTTCTACAAAGACTTGGAGTTCCTTTTAAGTACATTTTTCTCTTTGCATTTCATTCGCTTTCTCTGCATCACAGTGTTATGTACTTCTGATGGGAAATGGGATGGACCAAGTGTGTTTGTTACCCATGGGTAATTTACTTGTGTCTTTGGTTATCATCCAGTTGCTAACATTGGTTCTCACCTGTGGATTGATTTTGTTATTAAATAAAGCAGAGAATGTTCGTCTTTTATTTGATGTTGGCTATGCTCTGTTGTCAGGTTTTTCTTCTATGTTCTTTTTTTCATTGTGTTTAGGTGCTCTCTTTGTGTGACAAGAAGACATCATACTATCAACAGTCCCCAGCCTGGGACTGACTGGATGTCATTACAGCCAGTTTTGTTCCTGCCTTATCTGCTTACCTCTTCCTGTTGGGTTTCCTGTCAGCCTTACCATACTCAGTATGCTGTTAATTTCTATCAATTATCTTTGCTGTTTTCCTACGAAGGGCTTGGTTTTCTTTCTTAATTTGCACTAGTCACACTAGTCAAAAATTTGGGTATTTTTTAAAGAATTCTGAGATCTGTAGGTTATCTTACCTTGAGTGTACAAGCAAAGTTTAGGTGTGCTGTCTTGAACTTTGGGTAAATAGCTTATCCAATTAGTGCAGAGGTTTCTTCAAAAGGCCAAAGGACAACTTCAGTAGAGTTTATCTCTGGTCTCCCCTTCCCTTTTTGTCTGAAGGAAGGGACAATCATTAAAAAGAGCTTTTTTTTTTTTTTTTTTTTTAAATACAGCTCGCCTTTTATATTTGACTGGATGTATAAGCTCTTAAAAATTCATAATATGAATGTTATTAGCACCTCACTGAATATGCAGCTTTCTCACCACTGGTTTTCATATCAAAAGAAACAGTCATAGAACTTCTGCTGTGTTTTCTGAGTATTTCTTTTTTTATTGGCTACTTCCTTCTCACCTCAAGCCAACAACCACCTAAAATACAGCTTGGGAGAAGCTTAGTTTGGGGGTTTTTTAGATAATACTTAGTAATAATTTCAGTTGTCTTAATTTAAGCAGATATCCTTTGGGCATGGTATGACTTTAAGAAAGAAAATATGGCTTTCATGCAATCTGCTAAATTAAATTTTTCTGGCCCCAGTGGATTCACATAAGCAGAAAATGCTATTGTTGATTTTTATTTAGTTAAGGGTTCAAATGATTAATATGGAATTACAATATATAATACTTGATAAGATAAAGTATCTTAGAAGAAATCAACATTGAAACAAAGCCAACAGAGAAACGATAGCTGAATTTCCTGGCAAAATAATATAATCACTTTTGATTGCATGTTTTTGCATGAGGAGGGGGGAACAGGACAAGCAGAAACAATTAGTTCCTCCCCAGCTGCGTAGAAGCTTATCTAAAGATTAGATCACTTTTTCCAGTTGGAAAAACATGAGTAAATCACAATTACAGAACATACTTAGCATTTTTTTCCACTAAAAAATGCAGTACTGTTACTCCAGATGTTGATTTTAAGATTTCTACGTGTTTTCTTTTTTATGATAGACTGCTTTCTGATTATTTATCATTAGAATGTCGAGATTTTCATTTTTAATCATATAAATAATTTAGGCCTTATCCTAGCTAACACTACAGAAGATTGAAGACATCAGTGTTTTGCTAGTGTCAGTAAGATTTGGAAGTTTGAAAGGTCTTATTTCTGCATGCAGTCTGTTACTTGTGTAATAACTTGCAAGCATTGTGCAAGAGGAAACTTAGTGAGCCAGATCTCTTTATTACTTGTTGGCTGGTTTTTCTGTTTAGATGTGCTCAGGATGTGGTTTACTTAATTAATGTGTGGTGTTTAGATAGTAGGCAAGGTAAAGAATGGAGATTCTAACTATGATTTCAACCATGAAGAACACTTCCCAGTTAATGCTACTGTAAAAATTGATTTTTCATTTTGTGCAAATCTCCAGTTTGTTTTATAGTTCAGTATTTCAAATAACACCGGTGTCTGAAATGTAGCTTCTTATTTGTAGCTGAGTTGATTGTTCAATCCAATTAAGAAACTTTTCCTTTGCCCCAGAACGTGCAGTGACTTCTGAAGCTCTAGCTTTCATAATTATGTGCTTTATTAGATCAGTTGTTTTCAATAAACTACAACAGATGATGGCATATATGCAGACCGCAGATGGCGGTCTGCTTTGTCTGCGCTGTGGTCACACGTTCTACGAAGGCACTGACGCATCTTTTGTTTTATCAGTATGCAATAGCCTGTCTTCTGCAACAACATGACTTTTACAAGAAAGAGGAGGGTTTTTTGATGTTTTTGGGCAAGCTTTCTCTTAAGAGCGTGAATATATGCAAGTCTTACAGTGTCTTTAATACAGCCTGCAAGTTCTTCACTCTTCCTCCTTGCGGAAGATCAACTGAAGTGCTTGAAGGTGCGCTTTTTCCTTCTAGACTCCATTTACTGAAAGTGTTGTTCTGCGGTTGATTTGTACACAGACACTTTTATAATGTAGCAGAGATTTTGGGAGACAAGCCTTTGTGTAGAATATGGGACAGGAGTGAGAGTTCTGTTTGTAAGCCCAGCCCTCTGACTCAGGTTAGAGCTGTGACTACCAAATGCAGTTGTTTAGACAACGGGTGAGCTGAAAGAGGAGAGGGAGCAGTTCTTTCTGTTGTCTTATGTCAGAACGCCTTGCTACTGGATGGAATGTATTATAGTGAAATCTCATAGCAAATTCAGCTGCGTGGAACAGTTACACAGGTGAAATAGAGTGGCAGTAAGCTGTGGGAATTCAGACTAAGAGTGGAAAACTATTTTGTGCCTAACTCTCCTGCTAAATTTAGTTATGTGAGAAGGCAGAGAAATGGATTAACTTTCTCATTCAGTGCAAAAGACAAACAGTCTCAAATCAAGTGACATTAATGATCTAAAAATAGTCATCAGATGGGAATATCTTAAAGATTCTTTCTGTGGGTGTTCACAATTATCCAACCCAGCACAAAACAAGAGGATGTTATATTATTTTAGCCAGCTGTGTTTGTAGAACAGCTTAGCACAATGATAATTATCTATTTTAAGATTACCTCGTTTCCATATGGTTTCACTACTAAAGATTAAATGGAACATATAGAAGGCAGCTTGTTGCCTCTGAAATATCATTAATGATGTCCTATGGATAATGAAATAGTGGATTAGGTACTTGTTCTCAGCACCTGTAGTAATTATTCTTGCCTGGTCTTCCAGGTTTTTACTGAAAGGTTGAGGGGAGCAGTGAATGTCATCTGAACAGGGCTAGAAGCAATTTAATAAGGCAGTTAGAGAGGCAATTTTTTTTTGCCTGATTTAACTATTTTTCAGCTGAAGATGTTTCTTTCTCTGCTGGTAAGAGGGAAAAAAACCTTGCTTTTTCATCAAGCTTACGACATGGAGCAGGAGGATGTATGGACTGTAATTTCCATTAGAGTAGCTTTGTGCAAATTTTTGTTGTCTTGAACATTAATAACTTGCTCTAACTTATTTTTAGCATCTAAAATACTTCAAGAGGTGACAGAAACAAGAATTCATGCTTTTAATGGTATTTAATGAACACAGCTTAATATCTTTCCTTTAGCCCGAACTTCCATTTGAGCTCTGCAGGCCTGCCTCTTCTGACCAGTAGCATTGTCTTTACTCCTCTCTAGAGCAAGGCCTGGTTCTTTCCAGCCTTCTGCATTCACAGCAGTGAAGTCTGCCTGTGACTTGCATGGCAGGAGGATGTTAGTTACATCTAACATATGGATTTGTGTATTTTGAGAAAAATAGGAGGAGAGCTAAAAAGCAAGCAACAAAAGTTAGAAATAGAAATAAAGTTGATAAGACATCTTAAAGTTTAATGGCTTGGGATTCTTTGTCTTGAAATGGGAAGATGTGACTACGGAAGACCTGGTTCAGAAGTATTTTCTCTGACTATTGAATTCAGTAGGAGCACCACTGAAACTTAGTGGCTAAATCAGTAATAGCAGAAAAGATCCTCAGTGTTCTGTTATTTTTACCTCCGTTGGCACCATATGTATGAAGCCACCATTTCTTCTTGTTAAATGGATGGCAGAGAAATAGCTAGCCTTTATGGCCTCTAAAACTTCAGTGACTTGAAACTGAAACAGTCTTGTGTCTTAACAGTAAAGTGACTAGAGAACTTGTTGTTTTTTCCCCTCACAAAACCAAGCTAATTTAAAGACTTGTTGGCCATCTTTTAATAATTGTCTTCTGTTGTTAAACAAACTTCTGCGGGTAACAACAATATTGATATCAAAACAAAAATTACATTTCACATCCAACTTCTTGCTCTTGAGAGTGCGCTTAATGTAGAGCTAACTTAAGCTAATTGAAAATAGTCAAATATTTGCATAATTGTATTCTGGAGGTGGTGGTTGTTCAGTCTGTTGAAATCTCCTGGAACACAAAAATGCAATGCTTTCTGAACCTGCTATTCCCAATTTTACCAATTTCATCTACAGTAAATCTCATTAATACTCTACCAGTAAGTACTAGAGATATTGTTTGCTGTACTTTAATTACGCTTGTGGTAATCTTTTTTTTTTTTTTCATAAGAGGAGATAATTCATTCAAACAATAGCAATTCTTTCAGAATTCACATCATAATGACATTTGAAGGAATGTAATTTTGGGAATAATATGAATGTAGGTTTCAGTAGCTGGGAGGTATTTAATTTTAATGAGGTGTGTGCTAACATACTGTAGTTTCTACTGCTAGAGCAATAAAGTAATACAGAGATAATATAATTGGTGTAATTCATCTGAAGTTAATGCTAAGTTTAGATAGCTGCTCTGTTTTATTTATGCAAATCACTCAAATGGATGATTTTTGAGAAATGGTGCTTTATTAAAATTGTTATGTAGTTTTCCTTTTATATATACATATATATACATATATATATTATTTCTGGGCTTATTCTATGTAGGGCGGAGCTTGATGTTGTATTCTGAGAAGGAGAAAGCATCGTTTTCTACTGATAAATGCAAAGGTTTTGCTAAGGCAAAACCAATCTGCCTACCCAGAGTCTGAAAAAGCAAGCACTGCTAACTACCAATAGGTATAATTTAAAGAAGCTTTTTATCTTTATCCTTTTTCCTATTATGCTCTACTACGGACTTCTAGAACCTGCTTTCTGTAGTGCAATCTTTTTGTCTCGCTGTCTGGAGGATTTATGTGGTTATGTGAACACAAAGAAATATGCTTCACTCTGAGTATCTGTTTCACTGGTGTTCATTGGTAAATCATGCAGATAGTGTGAGTGATAGTATTCTAAGCATTAGTTATTTGGGATGAGCTAAACTACAAAATGAGCATATCTTGAATTCGTGTATGGTGTTGCCATCTCCCTGTTGGAAGGCGGAGGTGTTAGAGGAGATAAGTCATCACTACTGTTGTAGGGGGCAGGGATGGTAAAAAGGTCAGCGATTCAACCTCAGAATGTGGAATGAAAGGCAACAAGGTTAGTGCAGAGATCAGTGCAGTCTTGAGACTGGAGAGGAAGAGGAAAAGAACAAAATATGGTAGCTCTGGTATAAATAAAAAGTACCCTTAGCAAGTATACATAAGAAGGGTAGTTTTCTGTGATTCCTAGAGAGCTTCGTTCTGCAATTTAATAGATGGTTTGTTCTAGCAGACTGTTTTCCACACTGCTTCAGCTTTATAGATGAAGTAAGGAAATAAGGAAGGCAAACATACTTTTTCTCAAAGTGGTGGATACAGTGGGGAATATCAAGGCAAGAAGCTTTTGAAGTCAGGGCAGCCCATACTAAGATTACCATTGTAATGTAACTGTAAGGATCCTGAATACATTGAATTAAGGCTGTAGAAAAATAGAAGCCATTAAAAATAGTCCTTATCTGAGCTTTTCTAAGTAGGACAGGCAAAGAAATACTGGACAAATCTAGGCCAATATGAACCTCTGATTACTTTTGTTCTTTGTCCTGGGTTTGTATTTCAATATGTTTCACTGGAAAGTACTTGAATATTCTGGTTAAAGTGCCCTAACCTCCTGACATACCTCTTAAAAACAATAAGAAAGATAAGGTACAAAAGGCTACGTATAGCCAGATTTCATATCACAATCAGAAAGAATATCTTTCTGTGTTTTAAGGCTTGATTCTTTTTTGAGCTGCACAGTGCTGTGTTATCGCTGAGAAGTTACCAGTGTCTGCCTCTCTTTTGAGTGTTTAAACTTGTAAACTAGCAATAACAGATGCAGTTGCATTTTGTATTTAGAGCTTTTTTTATTGATATTGCATATCAATATGCTCAGATTGTTAGGTAGATAATTTACTGTCAACCAGGTGGAACTATCTTGTAACTATGGGACTTTGAAAAGTAGAAGTGTTTTGTAAGTAGATGCAGTCCAATGATGTTGTTTGCTGGGAGTATGGCTTATGAAAGAAAAGCTGTCTTGTGTTCAGGGAGAGGCTTCTAGGCTGTAGAGAAACTGGAGAGTTTTTCACTTGTATGCCTTGGTTTCATAGGGACTACAAACAACAAGCAGAATATGTTTCAAGCATACAGCCAAATAGTGGATTTGTTCTCATTTCCTCCTCTGAAACCTGCCCAAACCCCTGGAAAGGGATAAATCCATGAGGAATGATGTCTATATCATACAACGTAATATAGTTTGTGTACTTCAATAGCTTGTTAAGAGACCACGGAGCCATTTACATCTGGAATGATTTTTAATATTAGCGCTGTGTTTATGGCAGAGACTCCAGACTCCAGTCTCCAGTCCTACGTGGTCACCATTCTTAATTTCTCATCTGTGTAGCTGAGCTGGAGTGTGATTCTTGAGGAACGTTTCCCTCTGTTTCTTGGTTTGGGGCCCTGGTGAATGGCTCTTCTGTTTGACTCAGCTTCTTCTGAAGTTGTTTGAGAGAGAAGGCAGGAGAAATGCCAACATAACCGTGACTACCCTCTTTTGTCCACAGCAGTTCTTGGCAGCTGGTGCCACTGCCCAGAAGCTGTTCTCTGCTTTGGCAGGCACCTGCCAAAATGTCTTTGCCTGGGTGCTGCATATCTCTTATGAATAGGGTCCCTCTACTTCTGTCTGATAGAAAACTTCATTGTTAATAATGGGAACTCATCTTCCGGAGCTGGTAGCGTTACCTCTCATCCCATCACACTCGCTAATTAAACTGCACTGTGTCAAATCTGCAGTGGATATTCAGTGGGTTCTGTAACTGTTGCTATCAGTGTTTCTGTGACAGCTCAGGCAACTTCGGTAACACCTGCTGCTCATCTCCAAGGTATTTCATATCTTCACCAAAAATTGAGATCATTAACCGCATTTTCTTACTGAAATTATGACTCATTCCCCAGCATTATTTAGTATCTTTTCTGCACCTGGAACAAGCATGGTTAGAGTTAATAAACAAGTTCATGGTTTACCCTAAAACTCAGCTTAATCTGTGTTTTTTGAAAAAGAAAACTTGCCCGAGAGCATCCTAAGAGATGAAGATGGTATTGCTTTATTAAAGCAGAGTTATTTGAATGGTATTTTCTGATGTGAGCCTCTGAATCTGAATTTCATAAGCATTCCCATGAGCTGACATAACGAACTGAACAAATGGAACTTTGCAATTTGAACTGCTCACTGCTATATTTAGCAGAACTTACCAGCTTGCAGTGCCATCCTGAAAGGTCAGACTTTTTTACAATATGTGTCAGTACAAAACTGGCTGAAATTTTTAATCGAGATATTTTATAGAACTAAAGATGTGATGAGATGAGGATGACCTAAATATAGCCATTTTCTGCATGTCATGTGCATAGCAGGAACTTGGCTTGGATGTAGTGTGCTCACTAACTCACTTACAGTTTACTGTCTTACTTTTACCTGCCCATGGCAGCTATGTCCAATAGAAGATAACTGTTGTAGGGCTCTTAATATACATCATGTACATAGTGTTTTTAATTTCTCTTCACCAAGCACCTGCATCATCTTTAGTCCAGGTCCAAAAGTAAGGAAAGGGGATCCATTTTGCCAAAAGCAGCTTTGCTTTTATTTAAACCAGGCAAAACTGAACTTGACTGCTGGAGGTTTTAACAGTCTAGCAGAGTCAAGAGCTGAAGAATGAAAGGCTGTGGTGTGGTCAAAGCTTAGAGATCGTGAAGGTTTTGCTGTGGAACTTAAGTGTATCACCTGTCTGCTGCTTTGTTTTTTGGTTGTTTTTTTGTTTTAATCCAAAGAAGCCTATTGCTCTTGTTCTCAAAATAAACCATGGACCATGTAACTGTACTCACAGAAATAATTTCTGACCAATCCCTATTGTACACTTTCTCTTTTCATTTTCATTTTATTCAGGAAGCGTTTTTTTGGCTGCCTAAAAATCAGAACTGTAATAATTCTGTCAACCTGCTCTGTGGTCCTTGAGAGCTTCCTTGGGGAGAAGTGAAATATAAAGCTCAGGATTGAAACACTACAACTGGGATGAGAAGAATGCATATAGGCTAGATTTTATAATGACTTCAGTGAGGTAAGGATAGAACATGAGTAGCCATAATTATCAGTGTAGGTTGGAGGGATTGTTGCCAAGAATAGGAGGAATGCTGCTGGGTTCCTCATGTACCATACGTATTGCTTCACCCTTACCGAAGATTCCACTGCGCTCTCAGCTGATTTACAAATGGTTTTCAAAATACATTGATGTGGAGATTCAGTTTGTCCTGGTACAGTAAATATTTATTCCAAGTGTGGCTACTCAGTGAAAGACTTGAGAAGTAGCACTAAAATAGCTAAGTGTGATGTGAGGGCCTGTCTCCAGATCTTAAGAAGTGAGAATATTGAACTGGCATCCCAGCAGAATACTATAGCTCTCAGGATCGTGATCAAAGTATTGCCTCCCTCTAGCTCTGAACAAAAATGTCACTGCAGATCTGAGGAAACTATCAGACAAATTTATTTTGCCCAAAGACTAACCAAATACCTTCATTTTTAAGAAAACATGAATTGCAGTGGTATGCAAGGAGGTGTCTTCATCTGATAGAAGCATACTTTCTGTGGAATAAGAACACTAACCAGTTGCAATGATGAACAAAACTGAAGGGTGTATGATTCTAAAATTACTTGACAAATGTAGCTGTGTTACCCTGCTGGCCTGTGGCAGCAGCAAATAACACTTGCTACAAGTATATTTTATTCAATCTTCACGGAAAGCAAATGGGACTACTGCAATTATGAAATAAATAGTATGAAAATAAGAAGCTTGCTCCAGAAGCAGACTTTGCTGGGTGCAGCTGGTAATGGGGTGAAAGAAAAGATGCTATTTGTGATGAGTTATGATGAAGTGCTTGTTTTGCTGCTGTAACATCATCAGTGCATTGCTTTGGTAGGTTCAGGTTGAACACTACAAGTTAGGGAGGATTCTTTAGTGTAGGACTGGATCTCTCCTGGATTTGGACCAGGAAAAAAAAAGGCTTCTTAGTAGCTGGCTGTAAATCTGGTAGGGGTTTCTTATTTTCAACATCTATTCTGAACACATTTTTAATCCAGTGCAGTTACCAGCTTCAGTTCTTAGCGTGGAAGTATGAAATGATTGATGTTGCAAGAAAGCACGTGGACTTCTTTTCTGGAAGATGTGTTGCTACACATGCTGGCATGTGTTCTGACACTGAGGGATGAGTTGAAAGCACAGTTGGGCATAAAAAGCAAGGCAGAATATGGAAAAAACCTTTGCATTTGCAAAATGTAGTACTAGAACAGTAAGGAGGCCTGACTTTTTGTCTGGAAAAGTCATGGTAACAGTAAGTGGAACTGTACTTATCATGACTTTATTCTAAAACTGCAGGCTTTGTTTATTTCCTTTAGCTGACAGGTTTCAAGGGATCTAATTTAGGCTTGAATCCAAGGTGGACTGTTAAAAATGAACAGCAAATAGAAAGCACATTTTAAATGTAATGGTCTGTGGAACTCTCCATCTTTCTCACTGTCTCTCTAATATCGAGCTCTGCATCATTGAGAACTGGCACCATTTGGAAGTCAGCTCTGCTCCCACTGGAGCTAAAGATGGACGTCTTCCTTAATGAAAATGAAACTTGATCTTTTCATGAGTATTTCATTTTCATGTTAAGATTGCAGCTTTTTTTCTGTTCATTCTTCATTAGCTATCAATTTTACCCTGGGCCCAGAAACTGCATGAGCTAAAGGAACTCCATATTTGAGCTCATGTTCTAGGAAAAACTTCCTGATTTGTCCAAACAACTTTGAACTGTGGTTCTGGCATGTGCCTCCGTAAATATTTGAAATGAGCTCTTTGTGTGCCAAAGAACTGAAGGATTTCATTTTACTGAAGTATATGAAATGTATTTTAAATAATTTAGGATAAAATAATATATGGAGGTTTATTTAGCTTTATTTTGATGTTTTAAAAGTAAACAACAGGAATGGGGCAGTAAAATCTTTTAATCCAATCTGTATCTGAGGATGAGCCAGCCCATGTACCTTACACCTTCAAATATTGACAGGAATTGAGTTCTGTATGCTTGTCTGCATTGCTTAGTATGATGGTGGTGGTTGTTTCTTTGTTATCTGGCTCTTCTGTGCGCCTTCAACTAGTTTGAAATTCTCTATAATGCATTAGATGGCAGAGTACATACATAAAAAGAGGATTTTTGAGGAGAAAAACCATACATTTTACAGTAAGCTGGGGCTATTTGAAGTACTTGCAGCATGATCTGTGATTTAAATAAGCAAGAAGCACACAGCATTTTTTTTAGTCTCTTATACTAAACATGCATCTTCACGTGCTTCTTTTCCAGGAAGTAAGGCTGTCTTGTTTTCTGTCAACACTTATGTGTACAGAACTGATCAGATCAAGAAACGGGGAATGCACATTACAGAACCAGTCAGAGCTTCAGGAACTGTGTCCACCTAAAATGTGGGGCAGGAATTATCCCCATCACCTGAGAGATGTCCTACAGAAACAATATAAGATTTCAACTTGCAGCATGTTAGTAACTGGGACCAGTGATTTATAAATAGAAAGATTTATACTACAAAATATTACACATGTAGTCAGAAAAGTCTCTGGCAGGTTTGAATTCTGGAAAGCACTGAGGTTTTTGAAATGCTGGAGGAAGATCCAAGACTCTCCTGGAATTCTCTGAATTAATTACCTCCTCTTATGTTCCCTACTGCTTTCTGCTAAACCAAATTACCACTCTTAATTTTTCTCTGCCCTAATCAGGCTGTTGCTACACTGCAGTGCTGAGGACATTAAGGTCTGTAGTACATTGGGATAGAGCTCTCTGTTCCATGTGTCTATCCTTTCCAGCTCTCCAACTTGTCTAGATCCTGAGTACAGCTTGTTACTGAGAAGAGGCAACAGAATTGAAAGCCATCAAGTAGCATCCAAAACCATATTTCTGATTTTCAAGTAATGCTTGAAGTATGCACTTCTCTTCCTTCTTCCTAACAGAGTTTTTTTTTTTGCCAATAATTAATGTTTTAAAGCAGAAAGCAACAGTACCACTTTTCCTCTTCGAACTGTAAAGTATTACCACTTACTCTGAATGCGGTAAGATCTCTCTGGTCCATCGTGTCTTTTGCAGCTTATGTTGCATGGGCAACTTTTGGCTGAAGTCAGGTTCTAATGGAGAAAGGACACAACAGAGTGCAAATGTATGTTTTAGGGATGTCTAGGTATAAATACCTTCTGTAGCAAAGCAAGTAAGCATTTCCTCACAGTTCCAGGAAAGGATATGGTTATGGAAAATGAATTGCAAATTTATTTCCTGGGTAGGTCATAAGCAAATAAAAAGGCTTATAAGAAAGTAAGAGAGAATTGATTTCAGAAGCAGTCTAGAGATATGCCTACCAGTTGTTTTTGTGAAAGCACAGAACAAATGATGCAGACTCAGGTAGTTCAGGCAGTTGGAATAACCCCTGAATTTTTAAGTGCATATATAATTTTCAATAAATTCCCAAAGCCTTTTGAATTATTCCCATTGCTGGAAAGAAAACATTCTAAGTTAGAGCTTCTAAGAAAATGGTATGCTGCCAGGACTTTGCACAGGAAAATAACTAATCCCAGAATTGGAAGATCTTGTTTAAACAAGTCTAAAAACTGAACAAACTGTGCTCATTCACTTTTTGAATATCCAGCCTTATGACCTAAGTAGGCTCTGGTAGCCATATGCTGATAGATGTTATGCAAGTGCTGTATGTGCTCTCATTTGATGACCTGAATGGCTTCAGCTGTGTTTAAGATTTGTCTGAAACTCAAAATAGAGAGAGGATTTGTCTTCTGCTGGCAGAAGTGCTGCACTTGCTATTGCAACAACATCAATCCTGAGCAGAGACTACCCATCAGAGAGCACTTATGAAATTATTTTTCAATGGCACACCTTTAGATACAATAGAGGTTGGAGACTGAGACTGGAGTCTTTGGTATGCAAAACCTTGAGATGAGAGCAGGTGGAATGGCGTGCGAGTTTAAATATTAAAAGAAAGATATACACCTTGATAAGAGTTAAGGTTTCTACACAGAATTGAAAGAAGAGTAGCTGTCAAAACGAAAAGGAAGTCTGTTTTTTTCTTTCACTGTATAGGCTTTCCACATATTAAATGCTCAGAATTCTGCATTTCAAAGTCAGAACATGAGCCATGCTGATCTACTGTACTACAGCTTTTCTAAATGACGGAGATGTTATACGCAGCGAATGGAAGGGAGAGGAGGGGCTCAGTTCTGAAGGGAGTAAGAGATACCTCATTCCTGTATCTTCACTCAAGGCCATATGAGGTGCAGGAAAGCTTAACTAATGTTGAGCTCTGAACTGTGTAATGAGTCTCTGAATTGCACCTGGGTTTAACAGGTTAAAATTATTTTCCAGATCTCTCTATAATTATCTTATTATATGTAGTATAGAAATACTTGTGGCCATCTGAGGGCATTCCGTAAGAAACATGGATTTTATTAAGCACTCAAAGTATTTTTTTTGTTTGTTTTTCAGTTCCTATTCTTCCAGCTCCCAGAATTAGCTTTTTAAATTTAGGCTGTAAGATGACTTTTGGCCATCTTGATCCTGAAGCCAGTCAAAATCTATCCCTTAACTGAGTAAGTAGGCCCATTATGAGATTGAGGAGGAGCTTGAGAGCTACAGATGGCTGGGCTGTTAATGCTCTATAGCTCACAATACTCACAACAGGTTGGGTGGTAATTCAGTGTTGTATTTTTCATGGTGTCACTCTGGTGCTGGTGTGGTGCCTTTGAACCACCTGTTGGGAACAACCTGAGCATCTCTATCATCTTTGAGAAGTCTTGGAGATGAGTCAAAGTCCCTGGTGGCTGGGAAAAGGGAAACATAATTCCCATTTTTAAGAAACAGAAAAAGGAAGACCGAGGGAACTGCAGAATGGTGAGCCTCACCTCTGTGCCTGGGAAGGTCATGGAACAGATCCTCCTGGAAAGCCAGTGTGGCTTCATTAAGAGCAGCTCGTGCCTGACCTGGTCAATTTGGTGACCTTCTACAATGGAGTGATGGCATCAGTGGATGAAGGAAGGGTAGCTGATGTTGTTTACTTGGATTTTTGCCTTCCTGGTGAGCTGTCCCTGCCCTGGGTGGAGAGGTCTGTTGCCACTGCCTGCCCCGGCTCCTCCTGTAACTGTTCCTCTGAGGACACATATGTTAGTGGGGTGTCTGGAAACCCTATGAAGGATTCTGGGGAGCTCCTCAGTGCTGGGACCTGGAGCTGCCTGGACCACAGATGCATGGGGCTCCTGAAGGAAGGCAGCAAGGCTGAGGGTGGCTGTGGGAGCGTCCTCCTGCCTTCGTGCAGATGGGGTTGGGAAGCTGCTCCCTTCACTGGCACTGAAGTGGCCAGAAGGGTCTGCAATGGGCAGAAGGTGTTACAAACTGAAAAAGAGTGAGGCCGTGGTCTCAGCTGAACTGTAGTAAGCTACTTTCCTTGCAGGAAATGTAAATGACTACGTTTCCCATTTAGAAGCAAGCTTATATTGAAAAAGCTTTGGAATTTACGAAGATGCTAATAATAACAAATTTAAAGCTTTAAAGCTCTTGTGGCAGCTTCCTTTTCCATGCAGTTAATTACAAGAAATGTCTGTATAGTAATTCATCTCAGTACTGTCTGGCTGTGCATGAAAACTCTGTGTAGCATGTTTGAATGTGAGAATATTGGTACTTACTCTAAATGCAGTTTTCAGTTCTTTTTTACACTTTAGCAGGTTTTGGTTCTTTTCAATTACTTCTCTTTTTAATTACAGCTGACAAGAAAGAGCAAAGCTCAAATTGGCAAGAGAAAGTGATTTTTATCTTTGTACGTTTGGGGCAAGTTTTAGGAAAAAAAAACAACACCAGGTGCAGCTTACTTGGAAGCAAAAAGTAATGAAGTGTTAGGAAATGTTCTTCCTCCAAACGTGATAGTGTAACCCTGCAGAGATTCAGCTATAAGCTGGTTTTAGCATATGCATCATCCAGCCTTTCACAGTCTAATGTTGATAGAGAAATGAGAGGTTTTAAGTTGACTGTTTAAAAAATAAATTGCAGTAGGCAACAAAATTTGCAGTAGGCAGCTAATGGCAGCAATGAGCTCCTGACAGTCATTAAATACTTCTCTGCAGTGAATCAGAGTATGTCTGAAATGCTTTGCTCCTCATGCTTTCCATTGGTGTATTGACTGCTACATATTTGTTTAAAAATAGCATTTATTGCTGTAGCTTCACAGAAATTGTGACTAGCAGTATTAGTCAGTAACCTGAAAAAGAAGAGTAAAAGCATACAAAGCTGACACTTTCTCACAGTGCTCTGGAAACATGGAAACAGACGTAAGCTACTAAATCCGGATGTGTTAAGAGAAAAACAAGACAGATATCAGAATACAGTTACAGGGAGCAAAGAAGCAAAAACGAAGCCCAACTAAACATTCAGAAACTATATACTGATCTGAAATGAGCAAGAATCATTTTCTGATCTCTGCTTTACTATTGCAGTGTTGCTGAACAGCACCTATTAATCATGAAATGTAACCTGCCAATGTTATCACTGCCACTGAAGCTGGAAGGCTTTCTAGAAATCTTTCAAGTCAGGGAATGACAAGCGTGATGTTACCACTGCTGCATCTCCTTCATAACAAGTTACTTCATATGTGGTGAGAACTAGGAAGCTGTTTTCCTTTGTATTTGTTTTCTCTCTGTTTACATGTTTTGCCTGTTTTTTTTTTTTTTTTTTCTCTCTTTGTGGCCTAAACTTCATTTCTTGGAAATACTCTGCAGTTTAAGAAAGCATCTGCATACTCTGAAGCCCTTCTCTCCATGGGATCTGTAATGTGATTATGTAAAGATCTCTTTTTTTCCCCATCTGTTTAATGTCACAAGACTTGTGGGAATACAACATCTTTGAGGCCACATCCCTCTGTTGAATTTGGTGAAAATGGAGTAATGTGTTCCAAAGCTATTAGAGGAGATGAAACAGCATAGAGTAATAATCTTCATTTCCTTACAAGGAAGGGAAGAGTCTATGTTCTATGTTTCTTTGACAGGAAAACAACATCGCTACTAAGTTTTATTGTTAGGGTTATGGTGTCTGAGTTTGTTGCTGATTCCTAAGCAAGCAGCACAGCAACTTCATCTTGAATGTACAGTCAGGATAGATTCTCTCTCACGTGGAGGTAAAGCACTACACCTGACAATGCAGTCAGAGAGGGCAGTCGCTCAGAACAGATGCAAAATCCCAAGTCTTTCTATTAATTGTTTATGATTTTCTCTTAGTAATTACAGATTTTGCTTTCAAACCGACATTTTGTAAGTAATCTTGACCATTGAGAAATCTTCACACCAAGTAAATGGGTTAGTTGCTGGTGAAAATGAATACATGAAGTTAGCATAAGAAGAGCCACCAGCATTTCATGAAGTACAATTTCCAGCTGTCACAATACTGGTGTAGTTTGGTGCTATACCCCAGTACTACTGATTTTGTGGTGATGTTTTCCATCAGATTATTACAGTTTCTTTCTTTTTATCTCTTTATAACTCAGCCTTTGAGTCCTTTTCCAGTTGTTGCTCAAGTTACAGGGAAGTGCTTCACAAAACCAAATTGATGAAGTCACATGTTAGCTTAAGTTTCTTGTTAAGTTGCGTGTTATAGAAATTTCCTTTTGACCATGAACTAGAAGTAGTGCATAGCTGCTCTGCCTTTGTTAATGGAATAGCAATCTTTGCTTTGCATGGCTGGAAATAATCAGTTGGCACTGGTGCAGGGGTGGAAATGTTTTTGCTGGATAGAATTTTCCTGTTTTTACTAAGGAAAAAAGCATAACGTTTGCCTTTTCACAATGCAAATGAAGATCATCAGTGTAATGACAGTTCTCTACATGTTTGACAAATTACATGTGTTTCACTTCTTACAATTACAATAAAAGTGTTAGTAGAGCTAATAATGATAAACAATCATTCTCTCCAGACTTTCTGCCAAAAAAAAAAAAAAAAAATCAACTCTCTAAGCTCAGATATTTTACAGATCCTTCTCCTGGATCTTCCATTTCTTAAACATAATCATTAAAAAAAGGAACAAGAAAAAAAGGACACTTTCTATGCCTTTCATTGTCTGCCTTTGTGCACCTTCACCTCTTCCCTTGTGTGTGTTGTGTGATAGATGGCAGCTGATGGTCTGATGACCAAGGTGGTTGTGGCAGTTCTTTATGAAACTTGAATTTTTGTGAACTACTATGGCTCAGTACCAGCCATCAGTAATACAAAAGTTCAGTTTAAGAAAAGGCTACATTCTAAGGTGTTTTTCCTTTGAAGAACCCACTAGAGGCATAAAATGCATTTTAAAATTGATTTTTGTTTCCAGGATCTCTGGACAGAGGACTGATGATAAGTAATTTCAATTTATCATATTTCTTGTACATAAGGGACTAATCCTTTCCGTTATCCAAGCTGTTCTCTGTGTAATTAAAAAATGAATACTTGATGAATAATAAAAAATGAAACTGAAAAGGCACACTAAAGCCAAAGTAATTCAACTTCATATGTAAGGGAACAGTGGTGCATGAGCCACTGATATAAAAATCTACAGATATTTTGTTTAAAAATGAAACTGCTACTTTTTGTTTGGGGATGACCTGAGCTTTTTGCTTACTTACTTGATCTGTTTGTATTTGCATGGGAGTGTTCTCAGCAGCTTAAAATGCTTTTATATAATAGACCCTTTTCCCCATCAAATGACAGTACTGTTTGTTGTAACCATTTTATTTTTGAAAGATTCAAACATAAATGCTTTGTCTTTTCTAATGACCAATGCTAGGTGTTGTTCTGATGCTTCTCTTCATGATTTACAAAATGGAGCTCCCAGCTTTTAGAAGCTTTTGCTCAAAAAGCGTTCAGTCTTTCCTTCAGGACAAATAATGCATTTCTGGGCAGTCAATGTTTTGCGCTGGTTCCATTTTTGTACTTGGCTGTTCTTTGCAATATGCTCCCAAACTTTTTCTTAACTTCTTGAGTTCTCTGCCCTTAATGAAATCTCTTGATGAGCCCAAGCCTTTATTACATTTTTTAACCGATTAACAAGTGGCTTTTTGCTGGTACAGCTGAATTGCCTTGGCTGCAGTAAATTGGCCTCTTAATAGCATGATCTAGTAAAGATCACTTACCTCTGCATGCCCTTTCTGTTTTTTACTCATCATCAGCAATCAGTGACTTTTCTAATTGTTAAGCACATTATGTTGATGTCCAGGCTTTTGTACAGCTGTTGAATGTAAAACAAATGGTCACTTGCTATTTTTTTTTTTTTTTTTGCTGCAGAAATGTTCAGGTGCTGCAGTGAGTAATGTACCTGAGCAAGTGTAGCCAGGTTCTCTTTAGTCAGTTCTTGTAAACAATTGGAAATCAGTTACACTTCTTGAATCTTTTGGTGGATAACATGTGCTGTCTTGTCTGCACTGGATGCACCATGTGCTGCTTTTGTTAGCCTCTGACTTGAAATATGTAGGATCTTCCATCTAAGGTGTCTTTTTTTTCTGTTTGAAGTATTTTAAATCTTACTTTGTCTGCATTCCAACCCAAATTGTTTTATGACTGTGATATGATTACAAGAAGTACAGTATCATTATTTTTGCTTAACATTTTTTATCTTGTTCAAGAGTACCTTCTCACCCCAAATTAAAAACAAAAATCCAACCTTAAACTTGTTTTTGGCTCTTCAATGGAGGACATGTTTGCTCTCAAACTATGAGGCTTGACGAATGGCCTTCTTGATCTAAGATTAGTCACAAAATTGAATTTCAACCTTACATTTTTTATATTTTGTTATATTTTGCTGGGAAATATTCAAGAACCCATGTTGTCATCAACTTTATCAGTGCAGTCCTGGTTAATTAATGCATTGTCATGCAGTGGAAAATAGCTTGGGAGTGCTTCAGAACAACAGCTGCTTCTGAATCTACTGTTAGAAAGTGAGGACCAGTAGTAAGAAGGTGACCTTTGCCTGCAGCTGTGGAGAGAAGCCTGCTGAAATCTCCTGCAGGTGTTTTCTAAAGCATGCTGTTTTATCTCTTGTCCATTCTTCTCTTCTGAGTTTTCCAGTTATAAAAAGAGGGGTATGTGTAAGACTTATCATGGAGAGTGGGAGGAAAAAGACTTAAAATGAGAGAGAAACTTGAAATTTCTGTGTTCATTTTAGATGACTTGGGGAAATAAAAGTCCTGATGTGATCTAGCTGTCTTGAAAAGCTTTTCATATCTAGTACTGAATTGCAATGGATGCTGATGGATTGATCAGAACTCACTGATTCACAAAGTGCAGAGTGAAGGGTCCGTAATGTGTGCTAAACTGCAAAAGCTAACAATTGTTTCTAGTGTGTTTTGCTGCTAGGACGCATGACTTTTGCTTCTTGCTTTAAATGGAATCACAAACAAGTGGATGGGTTCTCTATTGTACATGCTTGGCATCTGGGAAACAATGTGGCTTTAGAACTGTACTGATGCCTGTGACTACATCCTAGAGAGGAAGATGGAGTATGTTTAGCTCACTGTTTAGCAGGAACATGAAACCTTGTCTGAGTGAAAAATGTTGATGGTTTTATCGATAGGGCTCAGTAAACTGAAAAGCATATGCTGTCATCCATTATATGTTAGAAATTCTCGTGTTGCCTTAATTAGTTGAAAACTGCAGCATGCTTGCTTGTATTCCATTTCCTTGAGGCTTTTTCAAGTAATTTTAGATTTTCAGTGATTTCCCTTTGTACATGGCAATTGAGAGAATTTTAAAATGATTCAGTATTTTCATTTTTTTTAATAGGTTCAATATTGATTTTTATCAAAGAACTGACCTGAAATTACTGAGGGAATATCATACGAAGATAGTCTTTCAAAGCAATTTATCATATGTTCACAGTTTGCCTTGAGAAAACAAGGTCAATGAAACAAAAAGCCACGGCGAAGTCCTAGGCAATCCATTCAACTGCACTGTCAGTCTTTCAGTCTTTGCGACATGACACTTTAAATCAATGGGCTCAAAGAGGGATTAAACAAATTAAGGATGTATTTCCTAACCAGTATCCTGAGCTCTGGAAATAGATTTGTTTTCTGTTTCTGTCTGTGAATGGTTCTGCATGCAGAGAAACTGCATGCTGCCTCTTGGATGTTGCCCTGCCAAAAGTGCAGCATCTGACGCACCTGACCTTTGCCAGAATACGGACTTGTTACGAGCATTTTTCAAGCTATGTTCAGAAGTAGAACAAGAAGTAGAAGAAGTGCAACTTGGTTTTAGGAAAACGTGGTACTTTATTCTGCCTAACTTGCATCAGCATAGGCACTGAAGGTAAAAGAAGACCTAGTATTTTGCCCTTCCACCCCCCCCCCCCCCAAAAAAATAGAGAATTATTACAATTTTAAGTACGTAATTAAACAATACAAGTAAGAAAAAGCTAAGCCATCTATTTTAGTGTATTGTGAATTCCTGAATTAATAAAATTAGGAAAATGTCATTTTAGGTTCTTGATAGCTTGTTAAAGCTACATTTTTCTACACACAGAAATTCCCATTTATGGTTTGAAAGAAAAGGGCTTACTCATGTTTGCATGAGAGAACTATAACAGAGTAGACATATAAACCAAATCTTTACTTGGCATTGCAGTTGCCATTTTAATAATCCTCTTTTCAATGCGAGGCTTACTGTACTTCCTCACTGAAGAAAACACCTACAGGTGCTGGATTTGACTGAAGGGCTCTGGTGCTTTTTCTAGAACCATTTACCTCACATTATCTCTAGAAAGAGCTCGAGCCCATTTGGCGTGAGCTCTCTCCTTCTCTCATTGCAGCTGTTCAATTTTGTGTAAATAATTAAATACTCATTTGAAAAGGTATTGGCACTCAGGGAGTGCCCCTGCCTGCTGAGTGGCCTAACCCTAATGCTATAGATCCGTTTTCATGCACTCTGTTTGTTCCAATGAATATTTCAGTGTTTTATGTAAAATTGAACAGCTAGAAGGGGATTCACTTCAGAGATCTGTTGCAGTGTAGTAAAAATAAATAAATAATAAAGAATTCTTCCTGTCATGTAAGAGAAGCAGAAAGTAGTTCAGCATAGAGATGTTAGATACAGGGTGTTTCTGAGCAAGAGTCATTTCCCCATACCTACATCGTGATTGCAGTGAACTCGTGTGGGGGAAAGGACTGTGGTTCCATGCCGCTCGGGTACCCTAATGCTGCATTGTTTTCTCCATTAATATAGACAACAGACCAGATCCCAGAAACTGCGATTGTCTGTTTTCCCACTTCTCTGTTCTTCACTTTGCGTATCTGATAATGATTTGTACTTATAACGCTGTACAAAAATTTGATGAGGCTTAATCTCATCACTTTGACACAAGTGGAAGCAAAGCTGTGTATCAGAGTGCTGCAGCAGTACTGCAGGTGGAATCCTCTTGATTTAAAAATAATCCATGTTTCAGTATCCATAGATTCTATTTGTATTCTAGCACGAAAGCTTGAAGATTGTGGTCCTGCAGGTAAGTGAGACCACACTGTTCTTTCTATGCTGGCTTGTTAAATGCTTGACTTTTGCACTTTTGTCCAATGGAATTTAACTCGCCACATTTCATACTGTCTGGAGAAATCGGAAGAAAAAAAAGTGTATTCCTTTTCTGAAATGGTCTGTTCAACTGGAGGTGAGAAAGTCTGAACACCTCAAGTAGAACATTGTACTGTAAATTGTGTTAAAATGGGCTTGTCAGCTTGTTATGTCCACAAGTCCCTGTGTACCTATCTCAGAGGCAGATTGTTTTCCATTCCTTCAGACTTGGAGCTCTTTCCACCTGGACATACTGGGTGTAAAAACCTAACGATGTCCCTTTCCTCTGTGCATGGGATAGATAAAGCACCTTCTAAAGCAATTGCTTGAAACACAGTTTGTGTGGTTTTGTCCCTTGAATGTAATAAAGTGCAGAGTCACGATGAGAAATTTCCAACATGCATATCAGTACCTCAGTTCAATGATGTCGTGTTAAAAGCAATTAGGCCAAAATTTTTATTTAAAAATTTCTTTGGATTCCATTTGCAAGCTTAAGGCCTGTACATGTGTTGGATGCACGTGTTCTACCTCTAATCAAGGAACACTGTTATTCAACTTAGAATTGTTCATAAATAATTTAGGTTCAAGCCAATTAGACTAATTTCCTGGGTGTATTCTTGTCATTTATTGCTGTGTTCTTTAATTGAGCCAAGTCATATGAGAGTAAACACCAGACTTCTGTATCTCCCATATAATAAATTTTGCATGCCTTGTATATAAAAATTGGTAGACAGAGTAGTGTTTGAGTATGCTTGAGCAGTGTGAAGAGGTAATACTGAAAAGTATGACATTATTTTAAATTGTAACGTTTGTAAATGTTGAGGGAGAACAATGATCATTGATACCATAGGCTTTTTGCTCTGTGTGATGCTGGAATATTGTTTAGCGTGGTTAACTATTTAGCAATAGCCATTCATCTCTATTTACTTACATTAGGTATCCGAGCACTTGTCTACAGTTTTTAAATGCAAAGAGCCAAGTTAGCTCTTAAAGCTAGAAATGCTTTGATCTATTGGAAAACAAAGTTGGCTTCAGAGGGAGAGTTTGCGAGTGAGGCCTGGGAAACCTGTTCAGAATAGCTGGCTGCAGCAGTTAATGCTTCAAAGTCTAGAAAACTGAGGCAAAATGTTCTCTGTTCAACAGATCTTTCTGTGTATTAACAGCCAATTTAGTTGAATCTGCTGTGCTCTACTCAAAGTGTTAGCTAGAGGAGCAGACAGCACATGTGTTTCAGGGAACAGAAAGAAACTCTTCTTTTAAAGTCTTTTTCGTCTCCTTTGAACATTTTCCCATGGGCTTAGGTTTGAGACTAACTGGGTGCAGCTTTCTCTCAATGTGTTCTTGGGTAATTTTAATGTAATATGATGACTGGGCCTAGATTGCCCTAGATGACATGGGCATAGCCCATGGAAGCCTGTCGTAATACAGCCCCATTTCACTGATGCAAGTTATTGTTCATCTCATTCTTAAGTAATTGAAGAGTTTGATCATTCTGCCTGCTATCAAATAGGGTATATACAGTAGTGGCAGCCGCAGAATAAATTATTTCAAAATAGGCTCCCAATACTACTTAAGTGCTGGAATTTTTTTATAATCCATAGATCTAATTATTTACGGTGTTAAATATCAACATTTGAAAGGCTTCTAGAAGGGAAAAGACCACTGAGATCATCTTTCCAGCCATCAACCTGTCCCCAGCATTCCCACTAACCATGTCCCTCAGTGCCACATCTCCATGTTTATAGAGCACTTCCAGGGGTGGTGACTCCATCGCCTCCATGGGCAGCCTGTGCCAGTGTCTCACTCTCTTTCAGAAAAGACATTTTTCCTAGTATTCAACCTGGACCTTTGAACTGCTTCTGAAAGTAATAATACCGAGTCCCTGTACGCTTATTTCTCAGTTGAGGTACAAGATTTATATATTTTTCTGTGAAGTGTTTAAGCGTAACAATTTTGAGGATATTATTGCTATTACTGTGAGGTTTTATACTCATTTGAATGCACTTTTCCTTACTGCTTTTTTATGATATTGAGTAACATCACGACGTAGCTGTATGCAACAAAAATAAGACACTGTTCTGTATTTCTTTCTATATTTTAAATCCTAATACATGAGCTTGAACTGCATTAAACTTCTGTTCTCTGTGTTCTGTATGTCAGTAGAGGCTATAGTCTTATATTAACGTTTAAACTAGGAACTTGTGTTAGGATCAATTTCATTGAGCTCAAAACAAAGAGATCTGGCTCAGCAAATTAAGAGTTTGTTGAGCAGAGATGTAGTTAAATGCCAGTTCTTTCCCCCAGTGTTCAGACTTGAAATGACTTCTTCAGGGATTCAGTAAATCAGCAGTTTATCACTTGCTGCATCTCTACCTTAAAAATAAGGTCCCAAAAATAGCACAGAATGCTAGTGGAGAAATCTGGGTCCAAACATATGGTCTGGTCCTCTTTGCGAATGATCCTTTTGGTCTTCTAAAAAAGAATGTATACATCTGTTGTTCAGTAAGCTTTTATCCTGGTTTCTATGGTTTGAAAAATAATCAACACGCAGTTCAGGCTGCCAAATGGGTATAAATTAAATGGAGTTGTTCAGTGTTCTTCACTGAGAATAAAATTTAAATTACAATTACAATATGTAGACTAACAGCAGTCGTCCTTTTTCCTAGACTGCACTTCAGACATGGTGAAACTCTGCCTGATGCTATACTGCAGTGCACTCCATTCAAATGAAAAGCATCTGTAATTAGTATGGTTACTTTCTTGTATAAAATATTACCAGCTACTGGAGAAGTTTTAGTATTTAGTACTTTGCACTTCACGCATTTTAGTGAGATTTTAATGGAAAAAAGATTTAACGGTTTGTAGATAATCAGGCATGTCTTACCACTTCTTAATGAACTGTACAATAGGCCCGCACATACTCTACGTATTTAAGGCTTTTCACAACTAAATGCATCTTTGGTAGATATTAAATATATATATATATAGCATGTGTATATAACAATAAATTATTATATTTACATAAATAACTATAAAACGATATTACTTTCCAAGACCTGTTTTTTAATGAAAGCATTATTTTATATTTACTATTGGTAACAGTTTGCAGTGACTTTCTGGCTCATAAGGAAGGTCAGAAACATGTCATGAACCTTTCGTGCATTAGCGTTCATGCTTTTATTCCAAAATGGCTTCAGCTCTCACACAGAATCCTAAGTGTTAGTATCAAAATGATTTTCTCCCATCCCCTCCATAACTGTTTCCATCAAGGAGGTTTAGCTGTTACTAGTTCTTAACAGAAGATCTGGGCTGAAGGTGCTGATTGTTTGAACTCTTCTTCCTTTCATCTTCATGGAATGAGACCAAGCGTGATTCCTATACTTTACCAGACTTTTGGGGACTTCAACTGTATGTCTTCTGTTAGTTTTCTCTGGAAAAGGACTTCGTGTGTTGGGCAGAGTAGTAAATAGCCTGTGAAAAGAATGAAGCAGAAGAGCAAAAAATATAATAGATAATTAGAAAGCAAACGGAATTTTCAGCTGTTAATTCCCCTCATGTAGAGACTGTGCTACATGTTATGAAAGGTGAGAATGGCCCAAAGGCTTAGTTTGACGCTCCTGTTAGCAGAATCTCAGAACTTTGATTCAACAGGGATACCAGGCCTTGAAGATAGGAAAGAATGAGGCAAGAAAAGAGGGAAAATCCCTTTGATAGTCTCCAGTTCCCTGTAGCGTCCTGGTATCAGTCTGTACCAATGTACTGTGCTATTTCTTCCTCTTCCTGTCAGCTCCTGTGAAGCCATGGAGGACTCTCTGGGAAGGTCTGACTGTGAATTTCTGTTGCACTGTTACAGTTTAGGTACTTGCCTTCTATTAAAAGGAACTTTGATAAGAAATTGGATGGTTTTGTTTTTGCATTTTGGTCTTATTTCATTAGTTGCATGTGAATAAATGCTGACTGACAATGCCCATGTTCTTCATATCATCCCACAGCTAATAGCACGCAAAGAATGTCGTCTTAGGGCTTTAAAACATGAGAGAATTCTTCTTGCATCTCCCTAGAGCTGAGTGTTTCTGCCAGGAATTTTTTCTGCTTTTGCCTCAATAGGATCCTGTCCCTCCCAAAGTGCTGCTGATCAGAAATTGGATTTGGGGCTGTTTTTCACAAGTGCGCTGTCGCCCTAACTAACCATTATAGGGAGAAAGCGATTCCAAATTGCTTCTGCTGCTGGAAATGATAGGACAGAAGAAAGGGTGAAATTAGTGGGTACAACCATTGACTCACCACACTTTACTTTGTATATTCAAGGTATGAAAAATTAGTGGGTAATTAAATTTGAAAAAGAGCTGATGGTGCCAGTGGCTTTTGGATGGAAAATTGAACACTGAAAACATGTGAAGTAAAATTGTTTCACAAGCTCTAACCAGTTATTAACACCTTCTGCTAACTACTCTTCTAAACTCCACGCTTCCAGTGTAGGAGTCCGCTTGGCATCGAAGCCAATGAAAGACTGTGTATTTAGTTTCGTGTTACCATGGCTTTGTGTTTTTTGTTGTTGTTTCTCATGTGTATGTGCAAATACTATAGGTCATAGTCTAAGTGGAAGTAAAAATTTTTTTTTCTTGTAAATACACTCATTACTACAAAGGAAGATTAATAAATTTAGTATTTAGATAATATTGATTCCTCCCTTTCTAAACAGGAAAAGCAAAGGATTAAAGCACTGGTACTTGTTTCCCTTTCTCTGTTATTTGCCTTCTAGTACCACAGCAGATGTCGGAATATGCAGCATTATGTAAGTTTTCGTTAATACTTCAGGCTGATCCTCAGGATGTATATTTTAAGAAGCAATCCTTGATTAATCTGTGAGAGGTGATTTCTAAAAAAACCTTTAGTAGAGACTGAATTTGAAAGGGAGGCAGCTGGCACTGAGATTGTGTTGTATTTGGAGGGGAGCTGTGGTTGTCTGCCAGATGGCAAAGCTGCGTGCGATTTTGGGTATATTTGTTTTTGTGTTGTGGGACGGTATTTTTCTTTGCTTTTTAACACTTATTTAGTTTGATTCAGATTTGGTATTACTTACCTCTCCTTAAAAAGGGCCTCTGAGCTTTTTAATTCTCCTCTAGCCGCAGGCAGGGGTTTGCTATTGGCAATCTTTGGGTTGGGAGCCAAAATAAACACAGATTGTCATATTACTGTGAAGATACTCTGGCAGGATTAAAGATTCCAGTGGAACTGATGTTTCTACCAGGGCAAGTGGGATAAAAATTTTGATCTGAAGCTCATGAAAAGCTTTTTTTTTAATGTGATGAAAAGGGTCAAGTGCAAAGGAGGTTCTGTCAATTTACAGTATGACCTCCATTATGGCTATACAGTATCAAAGCTTGTTTTCCTCAGGTATCAAAAATGTTTTTTTCTCATTTCTTGGTCTTCAGGCAGTAGAATATATTTTATCATCTTCAATAACAAGTGGAAAAAAAAAAAAAGCCCCACGTATACTAGTGATGCCTGTTGTACTTTGTACGTTGCTTTTGTGCCAAATAAAAGCTTTAAAAGCATTCAAGATGTAATTAGCAATTGTGTGGCTCAAACTCTAAGGGATTTGGAGCCTCTTGAGTTAACAGCATTAAAAACTAGTTTTACCATCTGTAGGGTTTTAAATGTTCTAAGTAGTTATTTAAGTTATTTAGAAGTTATTAGTAGCATTTATTTCAAGTAATTTCTATTTTCTGTGACTCTGGTTTTCCTGTTACTTTGTGTAGTATTTAGTGAAGTTTGTTTCCTATGATGCATGTCTAAGCTTTTACCTACTAAATATATTGGTGAGCGACACTGTATCTCTCTCCAACATTGAATTGCAGAAGATGAAAGAAAAATGAATTAAAATAGGTAATTACTTAATTATACTCCTTCGATCACTGTTTGAAAGTAATACGTTATCTGTTCTTGACATACAGTTCACTGATGTCTTATAAGAAAGGAATTATTTGTATGAAAAATCAGTTAATTGCATTTTTGTTCCATCACACAGCTGTGTGAAGTTCACACACACAAAAGGTGTAGCGTGCAAGTTCATTAGCTGAAGGGTTATTGACTGAACTCATTCTTAGCTCTCAATATGAAGGTGATAGATATCGAGAGTTACAGAGGTGTCTTTCCTGCTGTTACTCACATATGAAGTGACTTTCCCCCTGCTTTTAAGAGCTTTTTTCTTCTATAACAATGTAGTTCTGTAACAGCCAATAATTTTTCATGTATAATCCTCAGTTTTTACAATATTTTATTTGACCACTTATTTACAAATCAGATGCAATAAGTTAAAAGCTAGAATGTAAGTGCTTTACTTGTTATTTGAATGGATCATTGACTCATTTTTTGAAGACAGTCTTCTCTAAAGCTTGGTATTTGCTTCAATCTTAACAAATTTCCTTAATGTATTTTTCCTTGATTTTCAAAGTATGCTGATGTCTCTTCTGCATTTGGAGTAGTTCAGAAGCTTTTCTTTTTGTTCCTAAGGATAAAAGCCTTCACTATTTGTACAAGCAGTTAGCACAGTTTGTCAACAATAGATTGTAAGTGGACACAGGTGTCAGTTTACAAATTGGTATCTTCTTTATTGTCATTCAAGGGACAAATTGAATTACTGCTTCAACTATATTCTTCCTGTTTTAACATATGGAAGAACAACATTATCTGTGAACTTAAAGCTCCATTAAACAATAAGAATCTCTTCTAGATAAGCTCCTAGTTTGCAAATTTTTACTGCTGCTACTAATTGGCAACTAGTTCTGGTTTCTAACTTGCTATTGTTAACATGTCATTCTAGCCAACTAACAAATGCCTTTTAAACTTCCTTGGCCTGCTGAGCATTCTGTATGTCATCTGTCCACTTGGCACGTGCCAGTGCACGGAACAAGGTACAGACTCCAAGAAACATATGGCAGCAGGAAGTACCTAAATGCATGGCCTCAGAAAAGAAATTTTAGGTGTTAGATAGTAAGTAGAGTGGAAGAGCTACCTTCTCCAGTTCTCTGTGCCTGGTGCCTAGAGATTGCTAGGGGGTTCTGATAGGAGGAGTTCCTCCACCTCTGGCACCAGCTGGGGCTCAATGTCACTCCTAGCAACCTGCATGGTTCTTTACAGGTACCAATTAGAAGGATTGCTTAATGAGTTTCAGGTGAGCTGCGTAGGCCATGGTCACACCCAGAGCAGCAAGCACTCCAGTAACCCAGTCTGATGATAAAGGAGCAGTTTTATTTCTGACTATGAAGGTGCCTTTGCTGTGAATTAAGAAAATGGGCATATGGAAGGAAACAAGTTAAAATTGGAGGTCAGTTCTAAAGCTCTTTTAGTAGTTGGGTCAGAACTGTGTGTGCTGTGATGCTATAGATCCTCATATGGAGTACATCTACTAAATATCTAAGTATGAATGTGAGCCTGGAGCTTTTGCCCTTTCCGCTCTTCTTATGTATTTTATGGCCTTTATTTTTAAACCTTGACTATGAAACAGAAATAAACTCAAACACTCAGTGTTACCATTTATATTGGGTAGTGAAACATGAAAATGCTTTGTCTTTTTCATGGAGACTGTCCGTTGAGGTGGAATGAATAATTTTCTAGTCTCTAAGCTTCAGTCTTTCCAACCCAACAGGATGATTTTTCAGTACAACTACAGCGTACTTGATTTAACTAGAGAGTAGGTATGAGCTGTTCTTGAGATATCTGTTGCAAATTGAAGAGTAGTGCTGTGAATGTGTGGTGTGGGCTATGAATTTACCTTGATTAATTATGATGTTCTGGAAGTAGATGAGAAAATGTTACTTTTTTTTTCCCCTTTACTAATTGCATGGAAGCAAGAAAAAAAGACATTCTTACGTTGTTCAACAAAGGGAAGAAAACTTGTCTTTTAGAATTTGTTTTCTTCCCATTCACAGACTTGATCTAATGGAAGATCAAGGCTTTTGTATCTTTCTCTCAGAGCCTCCATTATATTCAGTCTTGGTGTGGGCTTTTTTTTGTGCGATTGTGTCTGGCTTCTCATATCTTTGTTTGTAGGCTGCTAATTTTATTCAAAGTTAGCTTTAAAAAATTTGCTTACTTAACTTTGAAAGTAATGCTTACATTTTGAAAAGCCACTGCTTTTTAGTTAGGAAGTCTGTGATATCCTAATACAGATATTTAGAAACAGAAATTGTCCTTAGACAGAAAACATGTTTTTTGGGCTTTTGTGACTTGAGTTGGGGTACTTTTTCTGCAGTGTTGCTCTTATTTTCATGCAACTGATGAATGCAATGGAGACAACTCTGTGCTTAAAAACAGTGATGTTATCTCCATATGAAATAAACTAATACATTTTTCTATTGCTGAAGAAAAATAGCAGCATCTCTTCTTGGCAATAGAGATGGTCTTTTTGTTTTGTTTTGTTGTTTTTTTTTTTATTGTAATAAGCAAGATGTCCATATGATTGGCTTTCTTAGACCATTTGCTTACCTTTTCAGACTTTCATATATATTTAGACTCCTTTCTGAGATGTATGTAAGAGCTTTTGTATAGATACATCCAAAGTCTTGTGATGTGTCTGTAGCATTCTCCCTTTCAAATGAAGAAGTTACACAAATTGATTTACTTTACATTTTTAAGTTTAAAACACTTTCTTGTGTGCAACTACAGTAGGAACTCTGGCTATCCCTTAGAGCAGATACACAACTCTGCTGTTCAGTCTGTTCAGGTATGATAATGAGGGAGTTCAGCCTAGACCTAGTTCACTGAATATCCCACTTGCTCCTGATCTTATGTTGTATATTCAAGGAATAGCACATCTGAAAGAGCATGGTTCACGCATGTGACAAGCCAGTATGTAGGAGGCCTTTTAGGGCAGCATTATTGCAAAACCAGCATGGTCCTCAGCTTGTGTTATTTCATGTAGAGCAACGCAGGTGCATGTAAATACTTACACATCCTGATAGTTTCCTTGTGGAGATTGAGAGACTTACTGTGCAATAACAGACATCTTACCACAGCATTGTTATGAAAATTGAGTTTTCCCACTCTTGTATTGTTGGAAGCGTGAACCTGGAATAAATAATACTGAGGGTTAAAAGGTGTCCAGACTTTTGCTTAGTTGTTTTGTGGAAGAAATACGAATGGTACAATAAAAAAAATGGTGTAAAAGCTCATAGCAAGGTCTGTTACAGCTGTGAGCAGATAAACAGCATTGTTAAATGGCTTGGTCCTTCAACTATGAACTATATCAGTCTTGCACCTGAGTTGTTGTGTACCCAGTATCTTTATCTGTTTCTAAACAAGTAACTATATATTCCGCACTGGATCCCGACATTAAACAAGCATATCTAGAGGCTGATGCTATGTGGGTATGCTAGAAGAATTCTATACTATTTTTCTATATAAAACTGTACATCCCAGAAGACTGCTGAACAAGAGTCGTAGTTTCTTCGCTTCCAAGTTATGTCCTTAAATGATTTAAACCTGTTGTGTGAATTTTCAGATAAAATAAAACAAATGGTTCAGGAAAGCAGCCAGGAGAGGGCCAGCAACTCAGCCATTATTCACGGTGTGCACTACTATGTGAACTGTGTGAATCAAATTCTGCCTGTTCTTCTTTGCTTTGAGAATGCTGAGGTCCTACCGTTGTGTGATAAAGAAAAACTGCCACCACAAACAACCTGCTGCTGCTTTCTGTGCAGGTGACCTTCCCTGCTTAGTCTTATTTATCTTTTTAAGAAGAAGAATAAGTATTCCAGTTGCATTTCCTGAGGAAAATCAAGCTATTTAGTAGTTACTAAGTACAGATCAGCTGCTGTCACTCAAGGTTAATTCTCATGCTGATGTCCTCTGTGGATAAGGTTGTTTTTGCTGCATTGGCAAGCTGAATCTGAGTATTATCAACAGCTGAATAAATGAGGCATAGAAGTGAATGCTAAATACTTGCAAATCAAACTAATGCATAAAATCACAAGTGAAAAGCTATCTTAAAGTTTACCTTCTTTTTTTTCTGTGTAATAAATATGGCTTGAGTCTTATCTCGTGCTCATGCCAATATTTGATAGGGTGTGTTTTCAGTTTTGAAATTGCTATAGGATGCTTTTGTAATCCTCATGTTACACATGGTTCATGTAAAACGAGTAAAAGAAAGCACGTAGAGTAATTGGCCCATGGATGGCAGTGATGGCTACAGGTGTATCCATGAAGAAAATAACTAGCTGTCACCTTAAAATCAGATGACTTTTCCCTTCTGGCAGTTTTAGCCATTTTTGCAGTGAATTTAAAGGCATATGGATGAGAACCTTCAGATTCTGCTTATTTATCTCTACTAGGGGAATTTTTAAACAACACAGAATATGTAACACCGATAATGTTGAAAATAATAACCTTTATTAAAGCCTCAACAGGATGGTATTTTACGTTTAGGAGATTAAAAATTTAAAAATAAAATCATCACAGATCTTGGCATAGCTATCTTTTTTATACCTCAGTAAGTGTTTTCATGTTTTGATCATTCCTGACAGGAGTGTCTTTGCTTTCCTGTTACTGGTGGAAACAGAAGTGGTTGTTGAGAGATAAGATCATCCTGTTAATTATTAGTCTATAATTTGATATGTCACTTTGATGAAGGTATTCTGTTGGTCTCTGACATATCAAGCAGTTGAAATTGCAAATAACTTACAGATAATTAAGGTTTTTGTCTAATTCATTAGAATGATTAAAACTTAGATGATTGTTTAATTGCTATTTTGTGTTTAAAAGACAGAAGATGGCCTACAGTCTGGTTCTTACAGAAATACAGCTTAATGGACTTTATTAGATACATGGAGTCCTTTTTTCCTCCTGACTTCATATAAGATTGGAAGAAAGGCTCTATGCTTTTTGAGGGATTGCTGTGGGGATTGCTACCAATGGCATTTAGGTTGTAACAGAATGTGCATGCAGTGATGACAGAAGGAAATGCAAGGGAAGGTAGAATTAGGGTTCTCATTTTGGTGAGGAAACCTGGATGTATGAATGTTGCCTGGCTTGGTAACGGTAAAATACGTAGTGAAACAACACAGCATTATTGGAAGTGACAGCTTATTCTCCTGCGGGGCCTGAAAGTAGCGTTTACCATCAAATATGATGCCCCCAATTTTCTTTATTTAAAATAAGTTTCAGAACATTTGTTCCTCAAATCTGGGAAACCAGCTCTATTTTCAGTGTGTGAAGGAGAGTAAAAAATCTGGATTCCATTGGAGCAGAAATGAATGCAATGCTGACAGCTATCTCTTCTATTGGAGAGCTTCCAGTTCAGATGTTTCCACTTATCTAATTCAGTAGTGTGTTTTGGTAAGAGCAAAGATCAGTCTGATCCTACACAAGGGGGAAAATTCATTCCGTCTTTGCCAGCCAGCTCAGCACTTAAAGTGCTGCTGTTGTGTAACATGTAAGTGGAACTTAATGATTAGGCAGACACGTTTTGAATGGCATCCATGTAAAGAGTTCTGCAGGCTGTGTAACCAGAATTTTAAGTTGTGTGTCTCACACTGACATTCTTAGGGAAGCTACTCAGCTATGACTTCTAATCTAATTATGCTTGAAAATTTGGAAAAAAAAAAAAAAAAAAAAAAGTCTTATTAGATTTTATTTCTTGAAGAACATGCCCAATTCACGTAGCTTAAGCTGTGTTGGGTTTGGTTTATAGCTGATGCTCTGCAGCAGTGTATTTATTTAGGAAGTTGTTTCGTATGCTCAAAAGCTTGTTATTTACTCTAATATTATCCTCCAGGAATAAATATTTTCCTGATTTGTGCTAAAATATGTTATTGATGCTTCCTCTGTATTTGAAGCAACAAAAAGTTTAAGCCGTACAGTTTTGACTTAGGTTACGTAGCACACAACGGTGTTTTCTACTCAGTATGGAAGTGCTTTCTCAGACTGTTGCTGTTCCCAGTTAGGCACAGAGCTGGACTCCCAGTGCTTCTCATGGCACAGAGGGACGTGGTTTAGCACAGGGATGCAGGAGGCCAGGCTGCTGTTTGGACTTGATGATCCTGAAGTTCTATTTCCAACCTAGATTGCTCTGTGACTTTGTGAACTCTCTGCAAATATTTTCAAATGAAATAAGAAATATGTGAAATTACAGTTACATGCACGCGTGGTTGAGAGTTTGGCAGTGATCTACACTTTGCTGCATTTTTGGAGATAGTTTTGTATGTGTGAGGCTTTCCTTTCAGGGGAAGAAAGAGTCGCTAAGTAGAAGGAAGTTAGTTTGTGTTGGATTTGACTTTGTTATGAAACTTGCATGAGCTGAGCAATCTCAAGAGACAAGATCTTGAAGCATTCTCTAATGCTTGAATGCTATGAAATCGTGCAGGTTTTTTTTCTCCACTTGACAAGAGGTTTCTCTTACGTCCTGTGACGTTTTATTTGCCCCATGGCATTATAGTGAAGCTACACTTGTAGTAGCATATTGGTTATTTGTATGTGTAACATAAATGTGTATGCATATATCTACTATTAAGCACAGATAAATGGAACAATAAATCAGCATGCTTGTGACAAGGTGACTAAGTGACAAGGCTTGTTTTTGCTTCATTATTAATCAAGTAGAATATTGTAGAGGTAATTTCTATATGCTAGCAAGCTCAGCAGTGAAGTGCATGAGAGTTGTTACCATATCTTCTTTTGGGCAAAAATTCATGACTTGCTCCTTACACTAGGTTTGCTGTATTGAGGAGAAGTAATTAAATTGTATCAATGCAAATAATTTGAAACAAACAAGTTCTTTAAAGTCCCAGATACAGCTGAGGCACTACTCCAAAGCCCATTTCTTTGTTTCTGAAACTAATGAGGAGTTTGTGCCATTCTGAAATTGCAGCACATAATGGACAATTATTGTTTGCAAGTTTAGTTTGAGGTGTTTCTGAATATATGTTCAATTATCAGAAGAACAAGTCTATTTTTTGTGCACATATATTTTCAAATATATCACGGTCTAAAAGTAGTAGTGCATAATAAGCGTATCTGGCCTTCAACTTATTAATGATGCCTTAGCTTGTAGAAGAATTACAGTGGTTCATTTAATTCTGAGATGCTTCAGGTAATTAACTGCCGAGGTTAAAACATACTGCTTTTGGGAAGGTGCTGTATGTACTTGTGAATTTTTTGTTTGTTTTGGATTTGGCTTTTTGATGACTTCTTGTTTTTCTTCCTCCAATTCTTTTGAAACACAGCAGAAAATCAGAAGCAAAGCGTTAGGTTTTTTGGTGGTTTTGGTTTGTTTTTTTTTTTTTTTTTTTTGATGAGCTGAATCAGGAGTAGAAAGTAGAGGAAAAGTTTCATTTGACTTAACACGAGGGTCCTTCTGTAGGATGGGAAGGAACTTAGAGTCTCTCGTGTGTTTGACATGAGCAGATGATGTGTCCTAAGGACTTCCAGTATGAGAACTGGATGGAATCAAGCAATAGTATAAATGATATTAAAGATGCAGGGCATGTAACATCTATTTTAAAAGGTAAATGTGTGTGTAACTCAAGTTAATTGTGTTCAAAGTCAGGACTTGTTGCATTTTGTCCTTGGCTTTCATTTCCCAGGAGATAACATGCAGAATTCATAAAAGTTAAAGCATTCAAGTAATTTTAGCATCTCAGATAGTGGGCTTTATGTATTTATATAAATATTAAATATATATTTTTAGAGGTTATCCGTTCTTCAGAAAACTGCGCTGCAGTTGCTGTAGGGAGCTTCCACCTCGTGTCAGGCTTTGGCTCTTTCCTCATACGCGTTTTTCTTTTTTCCAAGTCCCAGGTAGATTTTATTCACTTTGCATGGCCTTAAATAACGTGAAATTCAAGTTCCTGTGTTCTAGGCAATGCAAAATAGTTAGCATGTCTTCACTGCTTGGCAACAGAAAAATAAGAGAATGGCTTTAGCTCTGAGTAACTGAGACATTTTCAATCATTACCAAAACAGTTTCCCAGAAATGGGCTTACTGCTTATAATGCCAAATAACTATTGATCATTTCTTTATGGAAATTTCCTGTTAACTGTGCTTGTAAGTTATGAAACTTATCAGAAACAAGTCATTCTTTCTGACAGAATCCACAAATAATAGCAGTTAATATGGCTCTTATGCATCTCTTTTTGCTAAGAGATTATTTGTCCAGTCTAGCGTGGAATAAATTTACTGTATTATATTATGCAGGAAGTAAACTCCTTCAAAAGGGGTGGACTGAGGTGCTACTGACAGCTGTTTATACGTGCCTTGCTTGAAAGGCATTCACTTCTACATTTCTCCTAGGGTCTTACTATCAAAACCAGGCAGTTGTGCCATCTGCAAAGTATGATAACTTATCTGTGACAAAGGAGGGGGATGAACTGAAAGTGAAGAACTGTTCCTGCAGGGGGAGTCAGTAGTTTGTTCCTTGCTGTAAAAAGTTGTTTCTGGTTAGGAGTTCTTGCTGTACTCAATGTTGGGATACAGAATACATCCAGTCCTTGAAACTCCTCCTTCCTAGGGAAGGCTGTTTAAAATGTTAATTCATTGTGTTTTATCAACCTGTTGCTGACCAATATTAGGGGGTTGTTCTGTTTGTTTGATAAGGCAGTGGGATGACACCTTTGTAGAGCAGACATTTGTCCCTATATGTCTGCAAGTTTTCAGCGTGGATGACACAGTTTAACATGTGAGTTTCTGACACCTCTAGACTTGCTGATACTAGCACTGCCTCCTGATACGTTGTCAATAGCGCAGCACACCCATGTGAGTCTGGAATTTGCCATTTGAAAATACCCACACGTCTTCAATTTCACACCCCTTATGGCTCTGGTAGGTGTATCATTTTGTAAGCTAGGATGTGCTCCTGACTCAGTTTACAACATATCACTGTATTTAAAAGGCATGGGTTGACCTCAGTTTGAGGACACGTATTTGTCATGTTACGTCTCCTTGCTTCTGAAGCACTGCTTCTTCAGTTAAAGGTTATTCAAACACGTGTTGTGTAGACACGAACATGATTATTTCATCATTAAGCAACATATGCTTGCTAGAAAGCGCAGTACTGCCTCATGTTACTAATTATTAGACATATGCCAGAGATGTTTTTCTTGCTCTAGCTTATGTCAGATAGTTTAAAATACATACTTGTTTTAATATCTCCGCATGTTCAATACTTCATTTCCTGTATTTGGTGCTAAATTAGTGGTGTGACCAGTAGTTGCTGGGTGCTGTGGTTTTCTTTCAGATGAACAGTGCAACTGTATTTTCCTGACACATTAAGGATGCAGTCCTGCTTTTCCACTGTGGAAAACCTGGTGTGTGGTAGGAAGTGAACTGAGAAGCGATTGCTGGAACTTCTTTAAAAAGCACTTGAAAGACTGTAGTCATTCTGAGGTGATGGCTCTGTCATGTGTCTGAGTGCTTTGTATCTGGGAGTATTTAGACTAGAGGCACATTAGCACATAGCACGCAGAGTCCCAGAGCTCAGAGCCAGGAGGATTGCTGCTACATTTCTGTTTGTCAGTCAGAGCAGCCCAAATCTAAACTGACCGATGCAGGCTGTGTGATCAAAGGGAATTCATCAGGCAGTGTTTCTCCCAGTCTTGCTGAAAACAAGTTTTATTAAATGCATTCCATGAACCCTACTCCTGATCCAAATTCTAATAAAGAGGTTTGTTAATGCTGTCTACGCTCAGAAATTTGCAAACAATATTTTTGTTAGGCAAGGCAGCATGGTTGCTTTGTGCACTACCAGTCATGTTGAGGAACTGAGTTCCTCCACAAAGAAAATACACGAGGAAAGAAACTAATAGTTTTACCAGGGCCTGAAATTGTGTGTGCTGTGCTAAGCAAACACTGTGAATTATGAACTTTATTTATCTTCAGAAAAAAGGGGACTTTCATTCCATTTTCCAAAATGGAAAAGGCTTGTAATAGTTGGGAGCACTATGAATTCATCAATGCCAATGTTATGTGCACAGTGTGCTGACTGAAAATAATTTTTTCAGTGCTATTACATTCAAGTGAACAGGCATTTTGATTGGAACGAAGCATTAATATGTTTCATTTCCCAGAGAATCTTATTAAATGCCCCCTTTTGTTTAAATAAATAAATACACATGTTAAGAAATTAACAAAACAAGTTGTATAAATAAAAATGCTGTTTTGACTCTAAACTCGTAAGGCAATCAGCATCTCCTAATATTTCATAAAAATATAACCAACAACTGCAATGTAGAACATTGATTTATTTATTTTTTTTACTTTTTAATTGGTTCTTCAGGAAGTTATGGTAGGCAAGTAGGAGCTGGAGCATGGGAAAAAGATGCTGGTGCGAAAATCTGTTTCACAGTTTTAGTGTGATGAGACACAGAACCGAAGGAGTGCTGACGAAATTATCTTCAAGGTTAATGAGACTTTGTATGAGATTATGTATTTTGCTGTTTTAGAGAATTTGGGAGCAAACATGCAGTAAGTTGAATTCCCTAAGGTAAATTAAAATGCTTATCAACATCGTGATTTGTCCCATCCTTCCTGCCCCCTTTGGAAATGTTCCTTGAAATAAGTGAGAACTGCATGTGTTGCATCTGTGTCTTGAATCTCCGTTACTCCCAGTTTCCTAAGGCTTTGAGTCCATATGAGACTTTGGCTTCCTGAGATGTGTGATAGACTAATTATCAAGCAGTATAAAGTTTTCAGTAGTATCTACTGACTTTGGAAAGGTCAAAACAGTACTGAGATCAAGGGGAGGAGAAGATAATTGTGTAACTGCTCTGATGCAACAGCCGTTTACAAACTTTACCCACAACGTAAACCTTTGCTGACACAGTCAAGAAGCATCAAGCAATGAAACTCTTTTCAATTTGTTATTGGAAAGCCAGTGGACACTGTTTTGTAGTTCTTCAGTCATCCATTGCAATTGGATGTTTTCTTCAATGGAGGATGCTGTGGAATCCAAAGAGCAAAGTACTCAAACGTTAGCTGATTTTGAGTGAAAACAGAGCTATGTATATACATAAACTGTTTTATGAACCATCATTCCATTTGAGAAACCTACCTGGTCAGTTTATGGGAATGTATAACTTGCATCATATGCAAATGAATGATGGGTTGCTGGGAGAGCCCAGCCAAGCACAGGGAAAGCAGAAGCTGGAAATAATGAGGGTTATGCTGAATCATTCAGAGAAGGTGGGATGGCTGCAGCTCGGAGAAAACTCAGCAACTTTAAAGCTGTGCTCACCACAGTGGTAATTTAATTGGCTTTGCTTGACAGATAAAAAATGCATTAGTTTTTGTTTTTAACTTTAAGGATAAGTTGTTTCATATGTCTCGTGTACTTCTAAAAAATCCTTGCATTTGAGTTTTAATACAATAAAAGACTAACTTGAACAGTGTGAAGGTATTCACTGAAGTTCAGTCTGAAAGAGGAAAAGCTGCATCTGTAAGTTCTTGTGTTAAAATGGATGGGATAAGATCAGTTTATCTGCTTTCCTGCCAGGTGATTTTCATTTGCCAAGCAATTCTTGGTCTTGGAAAAAAAGTTTCAATAGCTGTTCTAATCTGCAACGTGGGAAGTTGGGAATAATGTTGTAACTAACTACACATATATTACTGTCCTGAAGCTGTTGTCATAGCTGCACTGTGGCAGATACCACGTGGTTTTATAGCCACGTAAATTATAGTGTAGTGGTGCCAAATTATAACTGCGTAGCCTGTGTTCTTTAAATTACTGTTTGTCCTTCAGATACTTTGTGGGCACGTAGGCATTGAGTATGTCTGTATGTACAATGAGACTATCATAAATCCATCAAAGGGAATTGAGTTTTCAGTTAAAGTAAGCACTAACCTTGCAGAAGAGCTAATTCAGTCATTGAAGATAGACTTGAAAGTAGTTTTTAAGGTAATCGTTTGGTTTTGATAAGCTGTACAATGGCTTTGGCTTTGTTGTTAGGTGGATGATTACAGAGGTATAGCACAGTACCCTCTTGGTATTGTAACTCTACCTCTCAGCATAGATGCAACTACTTTGAAGGTAATTTAAGCAGTGGCACATTCTGAATGTGAGTCAGGAATGGACAAGTAATGCTTATCCTGATGCTCCTGAGTATTTGGCTATTAAGCAATATGCTCACAAAAGCTTTCTGGCTGGGAGAAAAGAATCCCTTCATTTAGAAGACTGGCTGTCAAGAAAGGTTGTAGAGTCTTTTCTGGTAACAGGCATTTATTTGGAAAAGCTAACCTCATTGTACTTAGATTAAAGGTAAACACTGGAAGCTGTTTAGAAAGCTTGCATCTTCCTTTTGGCTTCTTGAATCATCCCCTTTATTTTGGGAAAGATGTGCAGCTAAAGAATTCACTGGGAAACAAAAGATAATAGTTTCAAAAAGACATATTTTAGGGTACCTGTAATGCTACTAAAATACATACATAGTGTATTTGTACCCTATTACCAAGGTGGTCAAAAAATTGTTTTGTAATTATTAGAAACTTAACATTCTGGAATTAAATTGATATCTCTGAGGAGGTGAACAGATAGTTTGCTCTGAATCATAGAATTGTTCAAGTTGGAAGGGACACTTAAAGATCACCCCTGCAATGAACGGGGACTTTGCAGGTTGCTCAGAGCCCATCCAGCCTGACCTTGAGTGATAGGGGCTGGACAGTGATGGGATATCCACCACCTCTCTGGGCAGTTCTAGTGCCTCACTACTGTTATTGTTTAAAAAACAAACCTTTTTTCTTATATCCAGTCTGAATCTCCCTTGTTTCTAGTTTAAAAGTATTTCTCCTTCTCCTGTCAAAACAGGCCTGCTAAAGAGTCTGTCCCCTTCCTTCTTACATCCCCCCTTTAGATATTGAAATGATGCTCTCAGGTCTCCCCAGGGCTTTCTTTTCTCCGGGCTGAACAGCTCTCAGCTTGACCTGGGGGAGCTGGTTGTGCACTGTGCATTGGAGCCCAAGCCTTTGGTAATGTGGATGCTGTCCTGTGTGCCGTTCAGCAAATGAATTGCATCACTTTGAATTTAGCATAATCTACAAGGACATGCTAAGAAGTTAATGTGAGGAATTCAGTGTTCTGGAAATTAAAATTCTACTCCGTTGCACAATAATCTCCATGCATAAATGACCCCTGAATTGTTGTGGGTTCAACATGTTATACTGCATTTTTCAGCCACAGAATTAATAATTGCATTTAATTAACATTATAAACACATAACCTATCTTCTTGAACTATTTTTTTCACTTCTGACCATGGTGGAAAAATCTATACCCCTTTATTTTTGAGCAGTATACTAATTTTCAGATTTTCCTATGGATGTATGTGTGTTGCACCTGGATAAACATCTTCCATTCAATGTGAGTATGAATGGTGGTGCCTGGATTTATATGTAATTGCTAATACTGCCATGTACACTTAAAGTCACCTCCTAGTTTCAAGCCAAAAGAGTTGTGATCTGTTAAAAAAAAAAAAGTCATGAATCAACAGCAGTGCTTCAAGCAGTATCGTATCTGAGGCCCTCAGAGCTGTAATTGCCAATGCATCTTGCCACTGCTCCAGCAAAAGAAATGTCATAATTCTGCTTTTCACTTAGCTACACCAAATCCTTTTCTGTGAGATAAGAACAAAATAGACATGTTGGGAACAAGTCATGAACACTTGTTCCTCACCTTGGATGGAGTTGGTTGATGAGATTTTGATTTGACAAAAAACAATGCCACATCCTTCTTGAAGGAGATATTTAAAGATGTGGCTGTTTGTTTTGCACAGGGGCATTGGTGTTACTGAACTACAGTGATCTAATGTGCTTTCCTGAGAAAGATGATTTTGTTAGCATTTGCAAGAAACCAAAATACTGGAAACAAGAAAACGAGGCAAAAGTACTCACCTTAATGTACCTTTGTAAATTAATGAATTGGCAGGGCTATGTGAACTGAGTGATTTTTTCCTATTTTTTTTTTTTTTTTAATTGCAGAAAATTAAGTGTTCAGTTTCTTAAAGTTGTCTGATGTACTTCTAATCTATTTGGGACTAACAAAATATTGCACAACCTCATAAGTTAAAGCAATGTCAATAACTCCAGCATTTGAGTGTGGGAGTGCTGTGGTTTTGTCTGGGGTAGAGTTATTCTTTTGAAGGATGGCTTGGATTTTTTGATGATAAGAGGCTGAGGAGCTGGGAGGGGATGCAGGCTAGAGAGCTGACCCAGACAGACCAAAGGGAAGTTCCGTACAGTGTGGTGCCATGCTCAGCATATAAACTGCGGGAAAAGATGCTCAGAGTGATGGTGTTTGTCTTCCAAGAAAGTGGCATATGTGATGAGATCTGTTTTCCTGGGAGTGGCAGAACATCTGCCTGCCTATGAGACGCAGCAGATGAATTCCTTCTTTTCTTTTGTTTGCACATGAGGCTCTTTATCTGGCAAACTGTCTACCTCTGCCCACAAGTTCTCACACCTTCACATTCCCAATTCTTTTCCCTCACTCTACCTGGGGGGTGATTAAGCAGCTGCAGGGTGCTGAAATGCCTGCCTGGTTCAACCACAGGGGGTTCAAGCTATTACTACTACTGCTACTACTACAATAATAATAATAATAAAAAAACTAGCATAACTAATTCTTTATGCTTTTGAGTAAATATGTACTGGCCTGTTGTGGTTTAACCTGGCAGCTGGCTCAGAACCACACAGTCCTTCACTGACTGCTACACTTCCCAGTGGGATGGGGGAGAGAGTCAAGGGGGGGGGGGGGGGGGGGGGGAGGGGGAACTCACAGGATGAGATAAAACTATTTACTGTGATAGAGAAAATGATAATAATTATGACAAGTGCGTGTGTAGTATATATATGAATGTATATAACAACTGATGCATAAGCAATTGCTCACCACCCCCTGACTGATGCCCAGCTAGCCCTCCTAAGCAGTGGGAGAGAGCAAATGGTGAACTCATCTTTTGCCTGTTCAAAAGTCCTTTGGCATGATGTCATATGATATGGAATTTCTCTTTGGCCAGCTGTCCTAATTCTGTTTCCTCCCAGCATCTTGAGCCCTTTGCTGCAAATGGCCTTGGCTCTGTACAACACAGCTTAGCAAAAGCTGTAAGCATCAGTGTGTTTATCAACATTGTTTTTCTCCTAGAACCAAAGCGTAGTGTCAAACCAGACACTGAAGAAAACAATTTGGTTTCAGCTGAAAGTAAGAGACAGTCACAGTGGAAATGTTTGTGCTTTGATCTGTAGACTGTATTTCTTCCTTTCCTTCTCACTCAACAGAGTAACACTGTGTGTGTACATGTATAAATATTTATTTGGAGAGAGAGAGAGAAAGAGAGAGAGAAAGCTGAAGAATGTACTTGTGATCCTCCCGTGTACCTCAGCTAACGTTACTGTTATTTTAGCTACTGCTGGAACTCTACTCCTATCCCTTTACCAGGCACCATCTTAGATGCAGGACATCAAGCAGTCATTGTAGATGTTCAAGTAAAATTCATACTTGGCTATAGTTTAGTTACTGGACTGACCAATTAGTGAATTCAGTCCAGTTGATTCTGGTTCTGCATAAATGCATACCAAGGTGATAATGCCCTTTCAAAAACCTGGGCATTTCAATACCCAGTTATACCTACTGAAGTACATATCTGTAATGGGGAAAAAACTGAAATACCTGTCCTTCTTAAGACCACCTGAGCATTTGTTTTTGTCTAACAGCTTCCTTACTGTTGTGGAACATAGGAAATTGGTGATTTATCTCATATTTTAAAAATGAGATTAATGTGTGTTTATTTCAGTTCCTCCAAGAGAGAATAACTGAAATGGTCTTTGTGACAAATGCTCGTTGCTTTTGTTAATGTGTAGCACTTGTTCAGGCATAATACCATGAAGAGAGGAGCAGGAAAAAATAAGTATAATAGTTTCACTTTTTCCATTTAAATAAGGAATGCCTTCGAGTTAAACAGCAGTTAAGCATCATCAAGACCAAGAAATATGGAAGCAGAGCTATTCAGAGATTTGAAGTACAGCTTCACTGAAGTTTTATGACAGCCTTGTCCAAAATAAGATGTTCTGTTTATTGTTAAGGGAATCTCGCAGTTGTATTGAATCCTATATTGAATCCTACAGATTATAGCATTTCTTTCCCCCCCAAAATTCTGATCAAGGTAGACAGAGGTGGTTTGCTGATTTAAAAGTATTGTGTTTTTTCTTTCCAAGAAGATAAAAATAAAGTCAGTCCTTCCCTTGCTGTGGAACATATGAACTGCTGGAAGGCAGCTGTTTGAATCAGCATCCAAAGTGTTCTTAAATTTGTGAGGTACCTCAGGAATAATTTTATTGTTTTTTTTTTTTTTTACCCCAAGGAAATAACTTTTTTTTTTTTTTAATTTCAAGCAGCTTAAATGTCCTTTTTTTTTTTTTTTTTTTTTTCCCCCTCTTCTTCTTTCTCCTGCTTAGTAATCACTTTGCCTTGATTGTTCTTCATTGCATAATATAATCATCAAGTAATAAACTCTTCTCTGCTATTAAGCAACAATAGAAACCTTTTCTTCTAACAGTTCTCCCAGGTAGAAAAACCCATAGGAATTATCAGGCCAAATCTGTGGCCTGTGTGAGAGAAGAAATAAGAGTTTTCCCTTATTTAAAAAAAAAATAAAAATCATGATCATTATGTTTTATCTTAACATGGACAATACATTCATGCTTAATGCTGCATGTATATTTAATAGTCTTGACAGTCCTCAGTGGCATGCAGCTTTCTCTGGCTTCTCACAAATACCTCAATATTAAACAGCAACTGTATGGGAAATAATGTAGGTTAGCTTGTGATTGGCATGACAAAATAAAATCTCTCTCCTATCTCAGTAGTGTTTCCATTCTGCATTTTTCTTACAACTTGCTTCTAAAAATGGCATCCAACTCATTTACTTTTTTACTAGACCATCTGGGTTGTAGATATGTAAGAGAACAGTTAAATTTGTAAACATAAAGAAAAAGTTATACTTCATGCATTTAGTAATGCTAATTAATTTCTTTAAAGCATGCTTTGAAGCAACCATAGGTAATACTGTTAATTTCATAGGAAAATGTCTCTTTTCTAACATAACTAAAGAAATGTCCAAAAAACCCCACCCACACTTAGAATTATGATAAATTAGCAACAAAATCTAAAATTTCAGAACATTGATCTGTTTTGTGCTTCCATGGTTCATCCTGTGCTAGCGCTGTATCATTTCCACAGAAGAGGTAGTTTTGTGCTTTATAGATGTGTGAAATCTATTTTTTTTTTAATTGTTTTTTGAGAATTTACCAAATTTTGATAGAATGGGAGGAGGAGGGATGGCAGGAAATATGAAAATGGAGCAAATAGAGGTCATGTATGCTGGCTCGCTTGGGTAGGAGGGGCTGGTAGGGAGCAGCTAACACTGATTTACTGAATGTCCTGTTCTGAAACTGAAATGAAAAGAATGAGACCTGGGGGCTAAGAAGTCAGAACAGAGAAGTGTGAAGGACACATTGGCCACGAGCATGCAGAAATAATTGTGCTTGTATGAAATGTGCGTGGAACAGCTGCAGAGAGTTGACTGAGGATGGAATGAGCATAGAATTCCTATGTCCTGCCTTTCGGCTCTTGTCAGGAACTGCCTGTGATAACTTTCTAGCTAGAGTATGCCATTCTTAGCAGAGTTAGTCTATGAGAAGGATGACAACCTACTGCTTTTATTGCATGAGATTAAAGTACGTCTTTAACATAACCAGCAGAGTGCTGTCTGGAGCAGCCTTGTTGATGATCTAAGTGGATATGGATGTGACATGATATAATTAAACTCTTGTTATTCATAGTCTTTAAAACACAGGAAATTATGCACAGGCTTCTCCTTTCCTGTTGTTTATTCAATGTCAAATTTGCTCCCTTGTCCATATATACACGCATTATGATGTCTGTAATTAAGTAAGCATGTACTGTAGCTTCCGCAGAATTGCTGTCTGATGTGATGCTTTGCAGATAAATCAGGGCTGGGAACATGCTTTGGATTTATTTCAAGAATGGTGTGGAAAACTGCCATTAGACAATAAGCTTAACAAAGAGGTTTGGAGCATAATAACATGGCAGGGATTTGCAAAATCAAATGTATCTTTGTGGCAAAATGTGATCAACTGGATCTTGTGCAGTGGTTGGTCAGGCTTGCATCTGATAGGCTGTGTATGTTACGTGCACGTGCTGAGACTTTAAAAGATTTCATAACAAATTGGTTTCATGAAGCAAATTCTAAATTTTCTTAACTGTTTTCTATCACCTTTACACAGTACAAAACCGTGTGTCACGGATAGATACCAGCTGCCTGTTCCTGTATCTAGCTACCTCTCCTGTTCCATGTATCGCTTTGTGATCTGCTGGGGTCTGTTCTGGAGTCACGGTTGCAGAGGAAGAAGAGATGTACTTAAAAGAAATGTGCAGCTCCATCTTGGACAAAATTCTTGTGTAATATTAGGCACTTGAAATTCTTGGTCTTTTAATTTTATCTTTCTGTACATCCATCTGTCAGATATGAGGGAAAACAAAATTGAAATGCGTGATGCACTCTAATGCTGCAGCACAGATATCAGTTAGAAACTCTCAAGGAAGTCAATTATTCTTCCTTTAGAAGAGCTTTTTGCAGAGTAAAGTCAAGAGTGCAGGAGGTCACAAATAAGGCTAAACCCAAAGAACACCAAAGCCAGAATCATGATTCAATTCATAGTTAATTTATGTTTGAAGGATCAGCTGCTTTACTGGTAAAATGATGCTTCTCTTTTGTCCATCTAAATCTCTTTTATTTCAACTTGTGTTCATTCTCTTGTTATCTCACAACATATTACATGAAGAAGCTGCACTAATTCTTCCTTTAATTACTCTATTATTGGTAGATATGATCATAAGGAATGCTCTACACTTGAAAATTCTATTAACTTCTACTAGCTTCATTTAAGAGGTATATTGAATGCAGTTTCCAAACATGGACTTATCTAACACAAACTTCTAAGGGATTTAAGGACTATTGGGGTAGAGTGAGGGCAATTAAAAAGTACTTTTGCAAGAATCTGTTCTGGTCCTTACAGTTTCAATTACTTACTGCAAAGATGAATAGTTGCATTTTACCTTAATATTCTAAGGGAATATTAAAAAGATGTTTTAAAAAAATCTAGTTCTTGAATAAGGGGAGAAGTGTGAAATCTTAACCTGGAACAAAAGCAAGACATAATTTATTCTTAAAATCATAGAATCATTCTAGTTGGAAAAGAGCTTCAAGTTCAAGTCCAGTCATGAACCTGACTGAGTTTCATCGCAATGGATACTGAGGTGCCCCAGACTAAACACAGTATTTGAGATGTTCTCGCCACAGTTGAGTACAGAGGGACAGTGACTTCCCTGCTCCTGCTGGCCACCATATTTCTGGTACAGACTAGGCTGCCATTGGCCTTCTTGGCCTAATGGACACTCTGCTGGCTCTTGTTCAGCCAGCTTTCAGCCAGCACTCCCAGGACCTTTTTTGTTGGTCAATATTCCAGTTACTCTTCCTCAGTCCCACACTGCTGCATCAAGTTGTTTTGACCCTGTTTAGCCTTTTGGAATGTCCTGCCCCTGGAGTTGGCCCGATGGTTTAGTTTACCCAGATCCCTCTGCGCAGAGCCTTCCTGCCCTCAAGCAGATTACTAGTCCTGCTTACCTGCAGACTTACTGAGGGTATACTAGGCTATTTCATTCAGATCACTGACAGAAATTTAGATTGCCCTCGATACATCACCTTGGGAAAGACCACTGGGGACTGTCCACCAACTGAATCAATTTCTGTTTAGCCAGTTCCTCACCCACCAAACGGCATGCTTGTCCAAGCCACAAGTATCCAATTTCTCTAGGGGGAGATGGTGGGAAATGGTGTCAAACACTCATTGAAAATGTAGACAATATCCAAAGTCTTTCACTCGTAGATGAAGTTAATCAGGTTCAACCTGTCTTTCATAAACCCACGCTGGCCGTCTGATCGCTCAGTTGTCCCATGTTAGCCACATGATGACATTCAAGATGATCTGCTCCATAAACTTCCTTGGTACCAAGGTGAGACAAAGACAGGCCTTTAGTTCCATGGGTCTTTGGTAGTCTTCCTAACCCCCGCTTACCTGGGATCTCTTCAGTTGGCTGGGACTGCTGGTTAATCTTCTGACCTGCTTCCCCATGTGTCTGTGTATGGCTGCCCACGTTGTTTTATTGTTAATTCCAGTGCTTGGGGAGCAGTTTGCCCAGATGTGTTGTATATGTGAACAAGGGTTGTTTTCTGTTGTTGTGGTTTTTGTTTTGTTCTGCAGGCAGGTGAGTGACTACAAAAGTTTGAACAGCCTGACAGGTTGTTTTTTTTTATTTTGAAACTTTTTTTCTGCCAAGCATTTTTTTCCCATAACGTTTACACCATGTATTTCTGAGATAGACAAAGAGGATGAAATGCAGCAATTGTTAGAATGCTTCATGAAACAGTAAAAAACCTAATTGCTGTTTTTCTTGAGAAAAGTTAGTGGGTATGTCTGTTGTTGGTTTGTTTTTTTTTTTTAATAGATATAATGGCTTTAAAATCTTGCACTGTTAGCATTTGCAATGAGAAGGAACTTCTGTAAAATGGTGAAATAATTTGTTGATTGCAGAGGCAGGCAGGGAGCTAACTCCTTTTGCCTCAGCCTGGAGCTTTACCTTTTCAGTCAGATCAATTTGTTGCAACATAGATTTTCAATAATGCCCAAGTACTTTTGCAGAAGTAGGTTTGTCTGCAGAGATTTTTCTTTTCGTTCCATGTAATGTCGGCTTATTTTTTTCTTGTTGTTTTGTTTTTTCTTTTGTTTCTTTCTGGTATCGCAGGGAAATTAGAATTTTTTCTCTTTTGTTCTTTGGCTTGCTTGACTTCCCTACTGTTACCTGCAGTTGCCTGAGGTCTTCTGAGGACAGAGGATCTCATTTGGAGTCTTATGAGGTCGGGAAAAGAGCCCTCTCACTTAAAGATGTGTTGGATCTGCCCCCAAATCTTAATCGAAGTTGTAGAAAATGCAGGAAAAAAGTAATCACTTGAAAATAAAACCAAGTGGCATGAACCCACTGAGGAAAGAAAAATATGATTTTTTTTCTATATTTATGTTGACTTTAAGTCTACTTTTTTCTTTAGCTTCGCTGGATTGCTACTCAGTTTTAATTCCTTGCATTCTGTCCTATGTCTTCCCAGTAGCAAAAAGTGTGTGTTGATGCTTAAACTGGGGGAGTAGATGCAAAACCAGGAATAAGCTCATTGCAGACATAGCCATTGCAGATAGTTGCTCTGCTGCAGACCTGCCTTTGAGACCAGTTTTACAAGAGATTGCACTGAAGCAGGAAAAAGGAATCAGTTTCTGGTACTTGGGTCTGGATCACTTTGTGGTCTTTGTAGTTGTCTTTGGTTACTTCATGTCTCTGAGGTGCTCCCTTGTTCATCTCACGTTAGGACAGGAATGTAAGTCTTCAGGTTGAAATGCAGGCAGTCTGATTTGACTAGTGTACTGAAAACAGTAATACAATGTAGTTCTTTTGGTACAAAGATGGAAGGTGAACAAAAACGATGTTCAGAAGATCGGTACTCAATTGCGTTCTGAATTTTGAAAATGAATTAAGGTGTTTGTTTTGTTTCACCACCACATTTTCTTTTTTTTCCCCTTAGATTTTAAATTGCAGTTTGAATGGCTGAAATTTACCAATTCAGCTGCTTCCATTTTTTTTCTTTTGCTCTAAATAACCACCCAAAACCCAAGGAAGAAGTGAAAATGATCTGTTTGCCTGAGTTTCTGCCTGCCTCTGCGGACAAGAAGAGACACAGTAGCTGGTGATGAGGAAGGGAAAGTTGCTATGCTGCTGTATTCTGGCAAGTGGTAGCTGAAGGTTTTATGGAAGTGGAATAACTCAGATTTTCTCTAGGACTTCTAATTAATGCTGGAATTGAGCTGATTTCTGCTGTATCTAATCAGAATTTGGACACAGTTAGAAATGTGACTCTGGGCTTTGTTCTGCCAAGCATGGACTGCACACAAAGACCTGTTCTGGAAGAAATTTGTTTTTCTTTGTTTTCTAAAACTCAAGTGAGCACTTTCCAATTGATGGATGTTTTGTGTATTTTTATTCTCTCCTCTTGTCACACATCTTCAGAACTGAGTGACAGCTCAGAATGTGTGCTAATGCATAGCACAAAGAGGAGAAAAAAATGGGTGGAATAAATAAGTTATTGCTGCTCCAGACATTCTGTGTAGACGTGTCTAACAACAGAAGCTGATGTGGTAGAAGAACCAAACAAGCTGGTATAAAGAAACAGAAGCATTCAGAATTTGTTTTTTCTATCTTAAATGTTGAAGATGCTTAATGCTGAAAATAGTGAAAGATGATATTAAAATACAGACATACTTAGAAATGTGGTGTAATAATAAATTATACTTTTGCTATTAACTTTAGGAATAGAACCCAAATGAAAAACATGCTGCTTTAAGGAAGGGGATGTGAAAATTAACTGTTTTTCCCTCAGCTTTGTTAGCTCTGCGGGACTGAGAAAAAGAGACGAGCTGAGTGTGAATGTGTACAGGAAACAAAACAGTTCAGGGAACTGGTACTGCATTCCCTTCAAACTCTGAACAGCTCTTCATTATCTTTCTAAAATGAAGCAACAAATTGCATTAATCTTTGAAACAACTCCTCATTGGATATGGCTTACAGGTGGATTTTCTGTGGTTTTACTTTTTTCTCCTGAAAATGTTCTAATCTGCTGTTCCAATCTATTTCTGAAGCTGAGAGTATTTGGTGGTCATTGCAGATGTTAATTCTGTTGTAATTTTCAGCTTTTGGAAAGATCTTTGTTGTATAAAGATAATTTTCAGAAAATCTGCATTAAAAAAAAAAAATCACAAATGATAGCATATAATTCCAAGAGGCATTTTTTTTAACCTTGTGTTTTATTGTCAAAATGATAGCTACTCAGTTTCTTATTCTTTTTTCAGAAAGCTACAATCTGCCACCCTGATCACATTTTTTTTTCCAAGAAGATGCTTTGCAAGCATGCTCTCCTTTAATTTATTCCAGTACATCTGAAGCCAAGTTTATATGGCAGATGCACTGTTGTAAGTAGGCACAAACTCCGAAGTATGTGCATAATTTTTACCATAATGAAACAAACACTAGGGGCAGAGCATAGTCACTGTTTTTATTTGCTTCTAATACAACTGAACCAGTTGTAAAAAGCTAAGAAGCTTTTCCATTCTATTTACTCATGAAGAACAAAATAGGACTTGTTTCTTCTTTGGCTTTCAGTAAACTAAATAGGGTGAGACTTCATTCTTGAAAGCACACAGTGAGCAATGTGCATTACATAGATGTAATAGCTGCTAGCAGCAGATTAGCTCAGGCTTTTCATATACGTATGATTCACTACTGTAGTTCGTGGAAAAAGGATTTTATGTATATATTTATAATATGTATATATATTTTTGCTGAGGTTTTCCCTATTACCTCATTCACCCACAACCCCCTGGTGCCAAGTTGGATACTTAATTTTAGGATTTCTGTTCAAAATGTTGAATAAATGATTTCACTCATACAGAAACTTCTGTTTGAAGCACACTTCTATTAAACATTACTGTACAGCAGCTGTACCGTGGCCCACGAGTACATTTCTTCCAACAGTTTCTGAAGCAAGCAATAGTGTAACTTGGGTGCATTTTCCTTCTAGGAGCTGTCATTCACAAGCAGAACTACTTGGCTTTCAGTTTTTATGGTATTTCTGTGACTATTATTCAAAACTTGATCAGGATGCTGAAATTACAGCACATGCGGCAGCGTTCTCTGTCAGCTTCCTTAAGGATTTCTCTTTCTCCAACTTTGAATTTTAATTCATTGGATTTTTTTTCCTGTTTGCTAATAAGCAGCTGCTGCATTTCACACCAAAGTTAATTTCCTCTCAGCGGGGAACAAAAAGATTGATAGAAAGAAGTTGCTCTGGCAATGTGCCAAGCAAACATTATGAAGATGGCAAAGTCTGTTATGGTCAGAAATTGTGCAACAGGAAAAATGTGTCGCAGACTGACAAAGCGTGGATTGTTATCTCGTGAAGGAGCAACAAGGTTTGTCCATAGGCCACAAGTGCCTTGGTTGGGCGTTTATGTTCTGTCACCTCTGTCCTGGGAGCCTTAAACCACGAAGTACCTAAAGGACTCATCCTACAGCTGGGGCTGGGCATGGTAGTGGGGGAGATCTGGGCATGGAAGCCAGGGAAACATAAGGGTGCTGCTTCACTTGTTTGCTCTGATCTCCAGATCAGAGCAGCGCTGTAGTGGGGCTTCACCCATTTCTATACGAGGCCCTTGTTGGAGCCAAATGCTGCAGGCAAGATGAGTTACTTTGGCTGAAGTGAACTTCTGCATCTTTGTTTGCTGCACGCCAAGCAGCAACACCTCCCCACTTCTCTTTTGAAAGTTAAGACCCAAAGCCCACACTAGATTTTTGGAAAATCAGTAAGTTTTGTCTTGAAGTCTTAATAAACAAATATTTTTCTTTTAAAAATATGATTTTCCTTTGTGCTTGAGGGGAAAGAAACTAACAGTGTATCCAAAGAGCATAGTTCTTACTTGGAATGAAGCTCTGTAACTTCAGTGTTTCCATCGAAGTGATAGCATTCATCTAAGACCTGAACACAAACTTACCATCCTTGCTGAAGCTGAATAGTGATATTCTTTGAAAGTCTTCCTCTCTCTGGGCACAACTTAACCAGATGCTCAGCAACCCTTGAAGGAGTGTGGGCTGCTGCTGCTCTTATTAATGGCTGGAGATGCTCAGAGTGCTGCAGGGCAGGATCCTGAGTCACCACAGATGTCGATTCAGCCTATGGTTTTTAACTTTTAACTTTTTGTCTTGCTTTTCCTAACCAACTGTATGCAGGTAGATATTCATAATATACTCTGTCGCCATGGCAGTCTTATGGAGAAGAGTGTTCAGCTGCATGCAGATTCATAATCAAATTGTTAGGAAAAATAATAGATTGTTGTAGTAAGAGTATACTTGTGTAGGCTGCAGCCTTGATGTGGGAGCTGGAAAGCAGGGAGCCTGAATGCAGATTCCACTCTTAGGGGGCTTCCAGCTGTGACTTCTCAAGTCACTTCAAGCCATGTTTGTTGAAGACCTCTGTTTACCTAGTTCATGGTAATATTATATGGCTTCATCTGTTCAGCAGGGTGTTGTGTTTTTTGTTTTGGTGGTTGTTTTTTTATTTCAAACTAGAAAAAGAATGAACTCTTCTTTCTGTTTTTGAAAGTGTAACTTTAACTTCCTTGAATCGCACCTGCAGAGTGCTGAAATTGCTAATTACTGATATATGTTGCTAGTGCTAATGAACACACTTATAAAGCCTGTTACTGCTGCTCATAAAAGCTCCAGGCTAGTAGTAATACTAGGCTTTTTTTTAGTAGGCTCCTTATGTGTTTGCACAGCACGTGTACTTTTGAAATACAACAGCAACATGCTATTGTTTCATATTATATGCAGTGCTACAGTAAATTTAATCAAAACAGCAAAATGTCAATAGAACAAGTTTTAAGGTATTCGTGCATTTCAAGCATGAAGAATTTTCAACAGCAGTAGTTGCTCACACAAAATTTGTTCTTCCTGTAGACTTTTTCATGGCTCATAAAGAGTGATGGATGACCTTAATTTTTATTTTAATCTCCTTCTTTTCACTTCAGTAATTTCTCTGATGCTAGCAAAAAATTAGTGAGAACATGGAATTGTTCACCAGTCATTAGTGATTGTGTGTGTTACAGACTTTGCATGGAGGACAGGAGGTTACTTGATTTTTTTCTTTTGGGAAGAAAGCCGTGAAGATTTTTTTAAAGCAGCATTTAAATATGCATTACGGACAATGTCTTACCATATTTTTTATTGTTTCATATAAACATTTTTCAAGGATAATTAAGTTTTTTCCCAGTTGTTTTAATTGATTTCCTGCTCCAGTACCTTGCCAGTGTAAGCTAACCCGTGTGTTTCTTGCTTGACTTCAATGAGGGTTTGTGTTCATGAGAGCAGGATGACTGGGCTGCACTGTGCTGAGTGGGGTCCAGTTCCCCACTCCATAGGCTGAATTCTGCTGGGTGACACTGAGTTTCTAGCAAATTCCTTCCTCTGGGAATATGAAGGGAGTTTTAAAGGCTCCATGTTGTGGCTGCTGACTAAGATATGCTTAGAAAATAATTACACAGTTCTATAAGCAAGCAAAAAGAAAAAAAAAATAAAAAAAACAGTAACAGAAATGCAAAATGACAGAATAGGCTTTTAGACAGGTACATAGGTGTTTTTGTTGAGTTTCTATGTTCTAAAAACTGCACGTTATTCCATCTTTGAGCTTGGTTAGCCAATTGTTCTTTCGTTATGTTGCTATATTTCAGTTTTGGACCACAGAATACTGCATTCTTGCTCAGGTCGTGTTGTTATATAGCCCAACAGATAAGATTGTGTAAGCTTGGTGCTGTGCTGGGTGTTGTGCTTTCCATCCTGGATTGGTTGCTGCTTTATATTGGCTCAAGAACTGAAATCAGCCACTGTGCTACTCTAATGCATCTGATAAATAAAGGCTTCCAGTCAGTTGAGTTCACTGTATTTAGAACTTTCCAGTAGTCAGTGATTTTAATTTTTCTCTGCTGTGACAAGAAAATTGTTGAAAAACAGACCATGTGTGTGTTTGTGTGTGGTTTTTACTCTTTTTGAAGAGCCTTGTAGAACACTTGCCCATCAAAAAGGCAACTTGAATAGAACAAAGCAGGAAGTTACTTTTAGGCTGAGGTAGTGAAATGGTAGCCTCCACTTAGGTTCTGGAACAGGTACACTACTTCCTTTAGATTGTGTCTGAGGAGAATATGATAAAGTCACCTTTTGGACTATGGCAAAAATTTTGTCATTTCCTACAACTGTGCATCATAATGGTTGATAACCTATTCCAGTTTATGTCCCCAGACTCTTGTCTTTAGGATAATTTTCTGGCCAGGAAAAAAAGAAAAGTTTATATTTGGAAAGAAAAAATGTTTACAAGTGGGATAGCTTCATTCAGATTGAGTTATTCTATATTTTCCTCCGAGGAAGAAAGTCTATTAGTGGGACAAAATTGCTAGGGGGATTTTTTCTAAAAACAGTCTGAGATCTCAAATTTAAATTTCTCTTACAAGATTATTTTGCTTTTCTTCTTTCTTGCAATAAAAAATAACAACCACTTTAAAAAGGTAAGTATTTTTTTTTTCTTTTTCTCTCCATCACTGTTCCATGTACAGTCAAGTAACAGTATGGAGCTTCACAAACTAAGTATGATTTTTCCTGTGATCTTCTGGAAACTAATTCCTCTCTTGGCTCAGGTTGCTGAAAATGCTACTAAAACACATACAGATAAATTATACTTCTCCAGAGGCTCCACTGCTCAGCTGCCATGTAGTTGAGCTGTGCATGCTTGAATAATGCACTCCCTTCACTTTGTGATGTTGAGATGTCCAATGTAAGCACCTTTCATCTTTTTGGGATTATGCAGCTCGCAATCAGCAGCGCATACAAGTTTTCCCAACTCTTAAAGGCTGACCCTTAAGCAGACATTTTATATCACTTCCATACCATTATTTTTTCTGTGTGCCAACCCACTCAGCTCATCAGGCTATTTGTTTCAATGAGCTAAGTGGAATTAACAGACCATTTGAAATTGCTAAGGTGGAAAAACAGAGTAAAGCTGCATTTCAGCATAATAATTATGCTGGTGGGTAGCTGAAGTCTCAATCTGGAACTTGCAAACTGGAGCCTGTAGACACCATCAGCTAGAGCAAGCATATTCTTTTGTCCAAGCTCAGAAGCTGGGAAAGGAAGTCTGGAGAGGAGCAAGGAATGAGTGAGTGAGAAGACTGTGAATTGATTTTGTTATCCTATAACCCCAAAACCAACCTGAAATCTTTTCTCATCTTTCTAATAATTTCTTTCTTGTCTGAATGGTGGCAAAAAGTAGTAATTATATATTATGAATTTGCTGACTTATCAATGTGCTTGAAATTCTGAAAATAAATGATGCTCTGGCAGTTATAAAAGATGTCACAGATCATTGAATGACAGCTAGGCTTTCTGGAAGGAATAGCAGTGAGCTGCATTCTCCAGAGCTTCAGTTAAGTCACACAGTTACTAAAGGTGTTTGTGTAATTTAGAAGGCAATCAGAATTTCTAGTCTTTCTTTAAAGGCTTGTAAGGGCTCTGTTTAGATGAAAACTCTTGTTAATAAGCCAAGTTTTTTGATCCGTTTCCTATTGCAACCTGAGCCTTATTTCCAAGGTAAAGGTCCTTCTACACATTGAGCTTGTGTGCAAAAGGAGACAATAAAACATGGTACTTTTTTCTTGTGCTCTGAGGGTTACACAGGGAGAATACGGACAGCACTTAGCAATCACTGCTGTGCAAAACAATCATATTTAACAGAGAGATAATCAGAAAAGCCAATGAAACTGTTAGATTTAAAGTAAGAAAAAGAAATACTTGAAAAAATCTTCCAAGTATTTTGCTGGTATATTAAAATTATATTTTCATTTTGTCCCTTTTACCTTTTGCAGTTGACTTCTGATTTGTCTCACTTGTTTTAAAGTGTACAAGCAAGAGAAAACCAGTTTAGGAAAATAAAGATAATCTTCTCCAATCTTCCATTGGGAAGGAAAATGTTGGATGACGTCTCATTGTGTTGCATGACTTGTTTTGCTGAATCTAGAGGACTAAACTGTGGTCCCCTGATGGTCAGAACACACACTGACTCTGACAGGATCCTCATTTACCTCAGAGTGCCATTAGGAAGTCTCTCAAATTATGTGTCATTCTGGAATCAGCTGTGTTGCTCGTTCGGAGCCCTTATTTAGCTCAGTCACATTATGAGCCTCAGAGCATGCATTCCTGGACATGTCTGTGTACAGCTGCAGATACTGAAAATACAAATTACTCTAATTTTCTAATTATTCTAATTATTGTTATTGTACCTATTGAACTGCTTAGCTATTGAACTCTTGTATTTTTCTAACTACTGAATTCTAACTATTTTATTCTAACTAGAGCTACTCTAGTTATTCTATTAACGTCAAGTATGTAAAAGCAAAGGCCTCTCCTATGTATAATACAATCTCATTTTCTTTAATGTCTTAGATTATAACTCAAAATGGATATAGTAAGTTGGAGACATGACTTGAAACCAACATGAAATTTGGAAAGATTGCTATAAAATGCTGCACTTAGCAAAGCTATTAGACAGTAGTGGTAATTGGCTAGACTTAGAGATTACATGAGGCCACAGCCAGAGTAAGTTACCCTAGATTATGCACAAAGTGAAAGCTGAGAATGTGATATAATTGCAAAGAAGGATAAGTAGAATTCTGATATATAATCACAGGAATTCTAGCAGGGAATTTTCCTCATGTGTTCTGTACTGGTAAGACCTTGTCTGCACAACTGTAACCAACCACTTGTGAAGAGCTGACTATGAATAAACATTTAGAAGAAATGTTGTGAAATGTAATAGCATTTATAAGAACTTTAGAGACGTGATCTATATGGAAATCATAGTTGTCTGAGCCTTGTCCAAGTGCAAAGGCTTGTTGCTGTACCTGGATCTTTTCTGTTTACACTGTACACTATCAGTTTAGGTAATTTTGCACATCTTCTTCTTCTGCCTTGGCAGTATTTTAGTTGCCTTGCAATACTACTCCTCTGTCAAAGAAAGCAGATGGTATATATGTGAGTTAGGTGTATTGAGAGAAAGCCTTATCCCTCAGATCTTTTTAGCTAACTTTCAGATCTGTATCCAAGTTCCATTGACTTCTGAATGTTGCCAACAAACCTTTAGATAATTTTCCTATCTTCTGATAGGATTTACTAAAAAAAATCAGAAGACTGTCTAATACTCAGTGATGCGAGCCTTTTAAGTTGCTGTTTTTTTCTATAACAGCGTCAATTTTGTTAACCTTATGGTCCGTTATACTCTTAAAGGATAACATTTCTTTGACCGTACTGTTGAAGGACAAGGAATTGTGCTGCTAGCAATTTCTAGAGCAGATAAACTGTAGTTGCAGAAATGTCCCATTATTTGCAAAAATTTCACTTGAGAGACACTGCTGATTTTGTTAGATGTGTGGATCAAAGAGAGCCAGCTTAAGCTTTTTGAATTTGTGTGGATGTAGGAGCTTTATTATCATCACTCAACATGCAGACTGGAGGCAAGTATTTCTCTTGGAGCCTTCTGCTGGCATGTTTTGGCTCAGCCCTGTACTGTCAGCTAGTAATGCTTACGTGTTCTTCCTTCTTTTCCTTCTCTTTTGCTGTTTCATGTTATTCTAGGTTGAACTTCTGCTCAAGTAATGAGCCGGGATTAATGTTTGATCCTTACCCTTAAAAGACGTAGCAGTGGTCTAGAGAGCAAATCACTGAATGCTGTAATGAGCAATAAGACTCTGCAACTTGAAAAGGCAAAAGAAGCTGATCCTTGTTCCTGAGAAAAGGGAGCAAAGCAGAGAGAAACCCAACTGAATTAATGGTATCTTGGGAAGCAGGATACTTTCCAAGGCCTTATTGTTCGATAATTATGCTGACTTGATGATGTAGCTAACAGAAGGGGTCACTAAGAGAGCTGATGTAGGAGAACTAATAGAGAGTCAAGAAACAGAAACCCTTCGGCAATTGCTGTGTGTGGATTTACGTAACAAGTCTAATTTCAGATTAAGTAATTGTTTCTCAGCTTGTAGTTTTCAACTACACCAGTAGATATAAGGATTTTTCTTCCAGTTTCATTAAAACCATGTGTCTGCTGAATTAACAATTACAGTGCTATTGAGCTGAAGATACCTTGCATTGAGAGTGATGTTCCTTTGATAAGGTCTTGCTTACAAGACCTGTAGTATGACAGGCTATCACTACTGACTGGCCCTTTTTGTCATTCTCAGGTCATCTTGCTGCTGAAAGTTGAAAGCCTGAGGAAGTAGAAGGAAACTCTATTTACATATATACCACTTGTTAATTGTTAATGAATAATAAAGGCCATTTTCTCTTAAATGAGGTAGAATATAGAGACAGCTGCATGAGTTGGTAATATTACTTATAGTTCTAACACAAATGGAAGAATTCATTGATAAATCTAAGCTGTTAATCAAGGCACGTAACAATTGGAACGTTTTAAATGAAGTGGACTGGGAAGTGCCCACAAAATGCCTTGCAATGACAGAACTGTGTAGCTGGTAGCCATTACCCCATGAGCAAGAGCTACTTTTGGGTATGTTATCCCAAATCTTCGCTGTCTTCAGCTGGTGTGTATGAAAACAGCTATTCTGACAAACAAACTGGTCAATTACGACTCTGTGGTATGAAAATAAAAGAAAATGGTATCTTTTAATAGGTGTTCAACCATGAGTTTCAAAAACATGTCATTATTCAAGGTAGTATACAAGTGGTAGATACTTTCTGTAATTTGGGAATAAGTTTGGATGCAGCCACTCCTTGAATCTTCTTTGAAGTTTGTTTCTCTGGTTGCTTTTTCTGTGTTGTTTTTTCATTTGTTTATTGTTTTGTTTGTAAGCATATGTTTGAATACTGGCAACAGCAGTGAAGGAAAGTATTTCTGCTTACAGGTGTTTAAATGTACTGGTTTTTCTTTACTATGCTAATTTCTTACCTGCTTGTGATCAGACGAGCACTATCTGATAAAAATGTATGAACTATATGTCCAGTTTATAGGTGCTAACTACAGATGTTCTTAAGATGCACGTTCTAAGAATGTGTTTTTGTCGAAGGATTCCTTTGTTCTTGTTGTTGCTTTTTTTCCCCTCGCAAATAATACATTTGTACTTGTCAGTTTAGCTAACTAGTGTAGAACATTAGGTGTAGAGCAACTTGGAATAAATGCAAAATAAAATGACGAGCTAGAAATTCACTATGTAGTTTTGAATTATTAGGTTTAAACTCAGTAAGTTTTACAGATTTGTGGATGTCACTATAGATTTACAGTCTGAAGAAGATGATAACAAGGTCCGGAAATCTGATGTTCCTTTGAAGCTTCAGTATGTTAAAGGGATTACATGTGACTTCTGATTTGAACTAAAGCTATACAGAGAGATTCTGCTTATAGTCCTGGATTATTTTATGAAATGTTACTGGTACAAAAGACATCTGAATTAGATAACGAGCACTGTCAAAGCTGGGTAACTGAGGGGTGTTTGTGTATTTGTGTATGTAAGTTTCTGTAGAAATACTATATATAAAAATAGATATGCATACTATATAGTATAGAGCATATATATTATATGCACTATATATTTGTACAGAATCTGACAGACATTGCCTTGATGACATGATAGCATGTAATAGTAATCATACAACCTACAATGGTGTTATTCTCTTTGTCTTTGAAACAATGCTTAGTTTTGTTACAAGTATGATAAGTTTGATAAGTATGGGTTTTTTTTAATGTAATCAGGTAAGAGGGCTGTATTATGATGTTAAAATCCGTGATAGCAGACGCTATAATTCATTAGTTAATGATTTCCTATTAATTTCCTAGGGTGACGGGCTTTTGTTTCTAAGGGCTGTTCCTAATCTTATTTCTGTCATTCTTTTTGATTTGTGTTGACAGTTCCTTTTAAAGAATAAAGTAGATTCTTTTATGAAATCTGCTCTTTTTATATGGGACTCCTCTGCCAGAGGACTGCTGCTCTCACACTGAGGTAGTTGTTGACATTTACCAAAACAAAACAATGTTTAATTAATATTTTTGTGCTTTAATGTCATATTCCCAAGACAGTGGTTTGTCATTTCTCTCTACTGATCTAGTTAATGACAGGTAACTTTAGAAATTCCTTTCATTCTTTACCATTTGGGCTTAATTAGTGATGTTGTTTTCATGTCTGACGATTCCTAGTGAGATCTAGAGCCTCGCTAATTTCAATATGTATGCGTATACATGCACGTGTTTGTATGAACATGTTTATATATTTTTTCATGTACGTACATGTAAAAATGTATACAAATACATTTTGAAACTTACGTTGAGATTGTGCTTGCTTTTTCAGTTATAGCTCCAGAAATGACTGGAAATCAAGTAGCTTGACTCTCAATAAATAAAATGATTTTGTAAGGTCTTCTACATTTGGAATTTATCATCAGAAGGCTGATTGAACTGAGAGGCCAACATTAGCTTCTAAAGCTGTAGCTGTGCAACAGTTTCCCAAGTGGGTAAAACAGCCTCCTCTTGGGAAAGCGGAAGCGTGAGATGTGTTGGCATGGAAAGGCTTTTCAGAACAAGGTTGTCCAGCATCACAAATTGCATTTCCTCAGACACATTTTTTCAGTGTTTTGTGTTTGTCAAAACCCTACACCAAAGAGAGTAGATGTGTTTCTCTTTGAAAACTGGATGTGGGGCTAAGTATGGCTTGTGTTGGAAAACCAGTAATAATTGAGGAGAAGATAGAAATGACAGGATTCAAATAGGAAGTACATAACTCTTCTCTGTTGCAAAGGGATTGGTTTCTTTTTACTAGTTCTCCTTTTCTGTGAGCAATCTCGGCTATGGACTGGTGGAGCTCGGATATGGAGAGCGATGTTCTTGAGCTGGGAGTTCACGAAGAATTGCAATGTGCTTGCAACTCTGAGTTTACAAAGCTCAGGTGGAAAGGGAATGGAGGCTGAGTGGATGAAGAAAAGCAGAAATTTGCAGGAAAGTAGGTGGAGACACCCAGGTATATGACCATTACTTCTTCCTGCCTTCTGTTCTCATGCAGTAGGGAGTGTGCAGGAACCTTAAGAACAAATCCACAGAATAGTTTAGAATGGGCTGGTAGAAAAAAAAAAAAAAAAAAAGGATTTGAAAACTAACAGAAATGCAGGAGATGTACTGAAATAAGTTGGAAAAATAATAAATCATACTCGTCTAGTAGATGAAGGAGGGTTTCTTCAAATTACGGAAGAGAAACTAATGAATACAGATGACTTGGAGACATGGTCACTCTGTTATTATATCTAACTTGATCAGAAGGAAAAGAAAGGAGAAAACTTACCTTGGTAGTATGCAGGAGAGAAGTAATAGAACCATGGAGCTATCTATAAGTAGTTCTACATCCCCTCCCCCCCTGCTTCCTGACCAATTATGCTAAGAATAAAATAATTATAGTCAGCAATACCTTTCTTTTTGGATGTAATAAGATCTCAGGCTGGTAGAAATTTGAACAAATTCTACTGAAAGGAGGCATTACATATTGAAAATCCTGAGTGGGTTCCCAGCTGGTAGAGAATACTGCTTCTTTGTGGTCATACTGCAAAAATCCTTGAAGTAACCACTTTTACTGTTTACAGTAAGCAGAATATAAACGTGCTCTGGAGTCCTGTTACCAGGACAATGGTTAGTCATCTCTTTCTGCTGAAGGACTGATCCTTAGAGTGACTTGAGACTGTGCTCGGTTCTCCATTTCAGTATTTAGTAGTTGCTGGGCTTAGGGTCTGTGATATTAGAACTTCAGTAAAATGAGTGAAAACGGATGCACAATTTAGGTATTTAGTCTTTGTGCCTTGAACTGCATAAACATACCATGTTTATATGGTGCCCTTATGTCCTGAAATCCATCTGTGCAATGCAAATATTCCTTACTCTGGTGAATGCAGTCCTTCTCATGTATGCACGTGTGCTGTATGTAGACAATGTATATTCATTAAATGAATTGGAGTTCAGTCAATATTTAAAAAAAGTGGGGGGGAGTGTGTGACAGTGTGGAGGGACATTACAGACAACCACCATTAGCTGTCCTTTGCATATCAGGGACTGGAAGTGGTAGCTTTAAACAACAGAAATGCAAGCAGGAAAAAGCACAAGATAGAAGGTGTTGCCTTTGCATAAACCTGTAAGGGTACTTAGTAAGGAGCAGCTGCATCTGATTGTCTGGAAGGGGAGAAAAACAAGCTGTTTAGTAATGTATGGCTGCATTTCTTAATTAGATTTTACAATTAAAAATGGAATAGATCAATGTCTTCCACCCACCAGAAACTTTTCAAGCTTTGATTTAGAGGAATTGAGTTTGTTACCTTGAGACATCAAATCCTTCTGGGTGCTTCTGGGAGGGAAAGATGATTTAAGATTTTTAGAGGGAGCGCAGCAGGGAGCCACATTCTGACTCAATGAACCACCACAAGTTAATCAGTGCTTTTCACTCGGTATTGTTTTCTCTTGCCTTTGCAAATCTCACGCTGTTCCTGAAATGCTAGGGAATTGAAAGAACCGATTGGCTGTCAGTACTTGGGGAAAAAAATGTGTTTCACAGAGAGAGAGATGCGTGTAACCTCCATTTGAAACTTTGAGTGTCCTTTTCAAAACTTTCCCAGTGGTCCCAGCAACTAAGGAAAGAAAAATGCTCCTCGTGGAGACAAATGTCCTTCTGTACCCTGCTGGGAAAATTAAGAACAAATTTACTCATAAAATAATTAAAAAAAAAGAAAAAGAAAAAGTTGCTATGAGCAAAAAGTGCTATTAATTTTGACTAACTTCTGCTTTCACAGACTTGAAATGAAGCACTCCTCATGCCTAAAAATGGCTTAAGACATGAGATTTTCTTCCTTATTTCAAAGGCATTTGCTTCTAATTTCAAGGCAGATAGTTCAGAGAGTACAGTGAGAAGAAGGTATGTAATCTGGGTACACCCAGAATGTGGGGAGGTTATATTACAAATCTGGGCATTAATGTATGATGATTTTTTTCCACTCATTTACCAACTCAATTAAGATGCATATTTCAACAGATCTTTGTTTCAGATCCTAAGGTGGGCTTAAAAAAAAAAAAAAAAAAAAAAGGAAAAATCTGTGAAAATCTTTCTTTTGTTTGATTTTGGTGTCATTGCTTTGAATTGGAAACTTGCTGATCCATTCACAGGACTTTTTCTCTTTTATAAGTGTTTACAGTAGTTGCTCATCCCTTTTTGTTTGTTTGTGAAGGGAATATTAATGCACCAGATATGGGAAAAATTACGAAATATGGGGCCCAGACTCGGATCTGGATGGATCTGGGTGCAAAGCATCAGGACACGAATGATCTCTTAAAATCCTCTCCAAAACTAAGGTTTCTGTCTATATTCAGTACTTCATGCTTCTTGTTGGTGGTACTGCTGTCTGTTTTGGTGGTGTTTTCTTTAAGCAGCAGAGAGGGAGACTTCTGTTGTAAATATGCAGCCCTGGATCAAATGCTGATGGGAACAATGGGGCTGATTTCTACACCTGCCTTGCTGCAGATGCACTGCCAGCCACGGGAATGCAGCTGCACAACCTCTGCGTGACACCTCAGTGCCACAGCCCAGCAGCAGCTTGGGGCCAGCACTTGAGTCCACATTTTTAATGATGTATCTGTTGCTCTGTCTCAGAGCTGCTTTTCTACTGCTAATGTGATAGAAAGGGTGCAAAGGTATTTGTGATCACTGTTACTGGATTGAATGAAAATATGTAACTTTGTGAGTGGGTGGAAACAATAGAAGAAAAACGGAAAAAAATCAAACTCTAGCCTATTTTTGTGTGTGTATGTATATATATATATTTCCTATTTTACTTTCCTTTGAAAATCTGCACCGCTTTCACTGATGCCATATCTTGTATTTTCTGAGTTAATTTGAACCTCCAGAGGCTTGTTTCTTGCATTGTACCTTACTGAGTGTTGACAGAAAATTTTTTGGGAAAAGGACTTTCTTGATGCTTTGGGATTTTACTGTGCTACTACCTGATAGGAAATGCAGAAGGTAATTATTCATTAGTATGGTGTATGTCAAGGAATGCAGACCATGCAAATGTGTGCGCTTCCCAAGGAGTTTGAAGTCCAGTGCCTTTGTAATGCTGATGACAAACAGGGACATGCATAGTTTTAGTTGCTCATCAGCAAATACTCGTTACAGGTAATCAAATAAAGGAGAAGGCTGTGGGAATTCAGATGTGGGCACCTCAGCTGGGTTCAAAATACGCTCTAGATCTTTGTCATTATAAAGCCCAAATTACCAGAGACCTTTGTGTAGCTGGATATCTGCTTGTTGATTTCAAACTGTGCACTGATGTTCCTTTTGATTTAAAGCAACAGCACAAAACGCCGTGCTTGTTATAGCCTCCTGCAAGTTTGGTTGTTGAGGGACTTCTGAGTATGTCAGTGAGGGAGAAGTGCAAATGTTGCTATTTCTCCTCAAACTTTTTTTGCAGCAGAAGAGGACAGCTTCAGTTGCTTCAATTCATTGTTTCACTAGCTTCTGTTTCCCAAAAAATGCAGTTAACTGTTTCCTAGGAACAAAACATACTTAGTGTATATAACCATCCTACCGAGCAGTCAAAACTTGCCTTTAGGAAATCAGGCTCAGTTTGTGTTCGTTCAGCTCCTTGCTGTCAGTGTGTCTGTAGTGGAAGTGCAGTCACAGTTTGGCCATTGCCAATTGCAAATCAAAGATGAACATTCTGGAGTCCATATACCACATAGCATGTGTATGCTCAGGGACTGGAGCACCTGTGAGCAGAGGGAAGGCTTGCACCTCGTTTGCTATCCTTGTGAATATAAAAAGAGGGTGCTTGAGGCCCGGCTTCTCGAGTTAGTGCTGAGATACTTATTTGCTTGTCTGAAAACAGCATGCTTAGTTACATTTCTGTGGACAGAATTGTCCCTTGCTAAGTTCTTATGCTTTGTCATTCCTGCAGCAAGATGGGCTGGGTTCAGGTCTCTGCAGGGCTGCGGCCACAAAGTTTTGTCCTTTAAGCAGAATGAAATTTCAAATCAGAAGCAAAAAGCAAGAGAATAAGGATTGTGTAATAGCTATGTTAGTGGATAGGAGGGTGTTAAGGAAGAAGCTTTCCTTGTCCCTCGCATTCCATAGAAGTGTCTGACAGATGGGAATGACGCAGTTGCCATCTCGAATGGGGCTCTCCCTGAGTGCCTCCTTCCTGCTGCTGTTGTTCTTGGTGAAGAAGTCAGCATTCTGCTGCAAAAGATCAATGAAACAAACCGGTTTCACAGCGCTGTTTTATGTCCCTTGAATAATATGTATTTTCAACTATCATCCATACCAGAGGAAAATGTATTGGATCAAATTTTTTTCCTCACAGGAAAGCTTGGTTTTCTATTTCTAGAGTTTAAATAAATGATGCTACAGCTTTTAGGCTTGTACATGTCTGCAAGCTGTAATGTCAGGAGAATTGCAAATGCCAGAGATGATTTTGATGCCGTCTCCATGAGCTTTTAAATCATGGTACTGCTTAAATACAGTCCTTGAAGTTGCAGTTTGATTGAAGCTAAACCAATTCCTAAGACAACTTGATTTGTAGTCCACTTGAGAACGAGGTATAAAAAGATCACATCTAGACAGAAATTTTTTTGTTCCATTATGGGGGAGAAGGCTTTTATTGATAGTTTGGTAACAGCAGTACGTGTAATGGTGCAGTCATTAGGAGTGGAACTGCTGTAAGTAATTGCTCTGCGAAGTTGCACTTGTTTTTTGTTTTTTTTTTTGTACAAGGTGAAATGTAATTTCATTTACGTGTGTGGATGGGAGGAATATTGTATTGTTTTGAGATTAATAAGGAGCTTTCTCTAGATGAAGGTTTCTTCCTGTCTGCTATGACTTGCTAGGCCCTGTTAGAAACTGACCTGGCAGGAATCAGCTTTTGCACTGAGCTAATGAGCCATACTCAAATGTGATTCAGAAAAACACTGGGAATCATCTTGAAGAAATTACAGCTGAGTAACAAGAAAAACACAACCCCTTGAGAACTTAATAACAAAGAATGTTCTCTAGCTGTCATCATCAACTGTTAAAAACTCTGAGGATATACAGCAACAAGAAGTAAAATAAGAAAGATGAAGGAGCAGGCAGTCCTTTTTCTGTAAGTGAATGGCAGATTTATCAATACTTCTCAGTCCGTATGTTCTGAATAGCCAATATTCAGGAAAGTGGTAAATTGATTCCATGCCTCCTTCCAAAGTTTGAAAGGAAATAAAGAAAAATTGAAATAATTCACATGAATTCATCTTAGTGAAGAAAGAAAGTGTCTGTGTATCTGGTTTCATCGATGACATAGAAGTGAGCAGGTGTTATTTCTGTGGTGGAAAATGTTTTTTACATAATTCTTGATGTATGCATAGGAATATGTCTAGCAGGTAATATGTGGAAATGTTAACCCAGCAAATAATTATGAGAAATTTTGCCCAGCAGAATGCCTTCAGTGGCCAAGTAGAGGCTACATAAGCAGAAATTTGAACTGGGAATGAGGGAAAGATGGACCAAACACATGGTGAGCTGTGTAACTGACTTCTGCAGATCCTATGACATTTTGTATTAACTGAGGTTCAAGCATTTTTATAATTCCAAACCATTTTATTTTTTTTTCCCAGCCATTCAAAATGCAAGTTACTTCAATTTCTTTAAATTTTCTTTCCAACAATTTATTTCCTCGACAGGATTTTACTCTACTTTCCCTTGCCCTCCTTACAGCACCCTGGTTTTGTCCTGCCTCTCCATTTGCTTTTGCTGATGTGAGATGCAGAGTACGTGAATAAAGCTGTACCGCAAGCACACGTGCTGACTGCTGAGCTCAGAAAGAAACATACTTCAGGATTTTGAATCCAATTTGCTCAAAGCCAAAACCTTTACTTACAGCTGTTTATCCACATCAAAGGGGGTTGGGGGGACAGGACGATAGAGCCAGGGGAGAGGTCATGACCTATTTAATGTGTCCTTAAAACGCGACTCCACTTTCTTCTTGATTTACTCAGATGTCTGCTGAAGACATGAAACTGGGAAAGACCATAAGTTTCTAACTTGACCCCGAGTCCTACTCAGTGCTATTTCAGAGTAAAAGCTTGCTCTGAAAGGACTGCTACTAATCTGAGAAATGTGTGTTTTCTAAACAAGGTGGGTGAAATACGTGGAAGAACCTGAGTGCTGCACGTTGGTGTACATTGAAAGCCAGGATATAAGCAGTGCTTCACTGCATTCTCAGTTCAGCTTGTCTATTTTCCCTTCTTTTTTTTTTTTTTTTTTTTTTTGTGAGTGTGAATTTTAACACCAGTTCCTGGCTCAGGGCTGATCAGAGCAATAAATGTTGAAATCCCACAGATAAAACAAACACCAAGCGGTGGCAGAGGTGGCAGCAGCTCCACTCAGCCCTGTTAAAAGCCCAGCCAACTTGTTTGCAAGTGTTTTCACTTTGAGGGGTTTAAGCTGGAGCTCTTCGTTATTCTGGGCCGACTGTGGGATTCCAGGGATTTCTGTCAATGACACTTCTGCTAATCAAGTTTATTGCAGCATTTCCTGTTGACTTAAAAAGAAACCCAAAACATAGGAGAGTTGCTTGTTGCCTCCTTCTGATGCAAGGCCTTTGCTATAGGTATTCATACTCCAATTTGTGAATGTTCCTCTTGCTGAATCTCTGGAGGAGATCTATATTGAAGGAAAATCTATATTGAGACTTATTAATTAGGAGATTCTTGAAATGAGGCAATTTGCTTATTTGTGAAACGGGACGTGATCTCTCTATTACAAGTGCAGGCTTTGGTACTGTCCTGTTTGTCCATATAGACTGGTGAAAAATGAATGTTTGCCTTCAATCTCTGCAGTGTATGGGAGAAGATGGAGCACAGACTGCTGCCCTGCTGGACTGTACAAAGCAGGTGCTTGGCTGTATTTGCATTTTTCTTTCAATTTAAATCACTTATTATCAGCTCAAATGGAATAATACATCTCTTCAGTTTATTTTCATATATCAGAAGGACTTGGAGTAAGCTTACAAACCAGAAATCTCACAGACAGACAGCACATCTTCCTCCTTAAATCTTGTAACTTAAAATAAAATCCTACTTTAACGAGTAAGCATCTGGAAAGGATTTGAACTATTTTCTCCTGCTTATATCAATTTTCCTCCCTTTTTCTTGTAATAGAGAAAATTCTGTTAGGGATATTTTATTTCAATCTATTTTTCTGATGATGTGATAGTAATTTTTTTTTCTGGACTGATGAATAAGTAAAGGTGTTGATGGATTTAAATTTTTTGATACAAGAAAAAACTCTTCCCATTTCTAAATTTCTAAAACTTCACTGACAATTTAGCTAAACTTTAACAATTCTCCATTCTTTAAAAAATAGTTTCTTTATAGAATAATTCTGAAAAACAGACCTTGAAAACAACTCTTTATTCAAAGTGAGTGTTAATTATTGGCCTGTCCTGTTGAAGGTGCAGTCTTTGTCCTTTGTAGTCTAAGCACTCCTTAGAGGGCTATGTAATTTCTTTTGTTATCAAGAATGGAGGCATCCAATTCCAAATAGATTTTCCTTCTTTGGTCTTCATTTTAAGTTTCAGTTTAAATTCAACTAACACTGACAAGGATGCTTTAACAAGCTTAACCTGGTAGCAGGTCATACCCGTAGATCTAGGAACCTACCAGCTGCTGGAGACCCGTACGCAGGAGGTGACTTCCTGGCACTCCATAATCAGCCACTTGGCTTTTTGCAGAGAGGCAGAGCAACTTGGAAAACATGCACCATAGGAGAATTGGTGTTTCCATGCCAAATGAGAATTCTTCTAACCTTGTGAGGGGTCTGTAAATTTGCTTTAAGCTGATTTACACTGGCAATATGCTCAAAGCAGATGGAGTACATCAGTGCCTTGACATAAAGTTTCTTAATCAGCACTGCCAACCAAAAAATCCCAACAGACAGCAGAGCAAGCGCTGTAGGCACACAAAATGGAACAGTAGCCGAATCACATCCATGTAGTGAGGCAGGCTTTTATCTTTGTTATTCTCTTTCTGAATATTGCAAAACCTGGGCAGAAGGTTCATTTTTGTTCCCCCCATATGGTTTATTGCTGAAACATGTATTGAGCATTTTACCTATGTTAGAAAGACCTAAAAGTGTCTGTTAGTTTGGATTGTACTAGGTTGTGTGGGTTGACTGTCTGCAACTAGGAGGCATGAGGTTACATCAGCTGCAGAGCTCCTGGTTTCTGATTTATTTTTCCTAACATGATTACTGCAATGCGTGCGTATGTGTATAACCTTGTATTTAGGTAACCATGTTACCTAAATAGACATGCATGCTGTTGGGTATGCAGGCAGCTAATTGTTTGAGACGCTTATATTTTATGTTTAATTCAAGAAACAAATAACTTTATTTATTATGAGAAGACAGCAGGGATCTACGAGCTAATCTGGTTTTTCTTAAAGTAGTTTTCTTATTAAGACACAAAAATAATTACAAAAATGCTAGCTTGATCATTTACCCTGCCATTAGCGTAGTGTTAGGGGTCTTTTTAAAAGACTCCACTTAGTGTCTTAACATGCTTCAACAGATGCGTTACCATTGGAACATTTTCTTCTTTCACTGTTTCAGCTCCATCTATTCCTGCGCGGCTTTTGTTTTTTCCAAACCAATATTGCAAATCAAATTAACATTTGTGATGTTGATCATTAGCTACAAAATGTTAGATGAAAAATGTGGCATAGCACAGAATGAGGACAATATTGTTCTAGATGCTTTTGCAGTGATATTCTTGCAAGACCTGTTCCGATTGGTTCACTTGGTTTTCTAACTATTTCACTCTTGCAGTTTTTAGAGGATTAGATTATGTATATACATCTGTGTCCTTGCAATATAACAACTTGCATCCTTTTAGAATCTCCAGGAACTTAGAAGTTGAAATTTAAGAAGTTGTACAGTGAATTCATTTTGCGATAAGTGAGACAATCGTAGCATTGATCTGTTTTGGTGTGGTTTGGTTTTTTTCTCCCCCGAAGGAGGATTAGTGTGAGATATTGAGGACAGTGCATTTTTCTCTAATACAATAGTTTGTTGTTCTCATGTAGAAGAGATGCCCGTTAATGACAAGTGGTGTATTTGTTTTCCCACCAAGACTGATTCACAGTTTCAAAGGTCAAGCACTGTCTGATGCTGCAGTTACTGGCTTAAACTTCTCTTTTCCCACACTGGGTGAATTTGTATGAGAACTATCCAGCCGCCTTTGCACTAGATGGAATGTGTCTCTAGCAGTTGGGCAGATTGTCTGCTTCACTCAAAGCACAAGTTAGAATCTAATTAGACTGTCCTTTTAAGTAATCCAGTGCTATATGGGGCAGGTTTTGGTAAGCATAAGCAATTGCCTCAGGTTATGAGTTGATTTTTTTCAAAAGGCTGGATTGAATGTTTTGATCTTCGCTTTGATTAACAGGGGAAAATGCAACATAGGAGCAAGGGTTTTTTGTTTTGTTTTTGTTTTGTTGGTTGCTTTTTTTCTACTTTTTTCTCCCCATTAAACGTTTGCAGTCTTTTTTTTTTTTTTTTTTTTTTCCTTAAAACTGCGTGCTTCAACTCAAGAAAGAGAAGAAGAACATCACCTGGGAGGTGCTCCTTTAACCAAGAACCAAACTTGGGGCTGACCTTTGGAGCCATTCTCCTCACTGTTTGCAGAGGTTGCTGAAAGATGTCTGTTCCTTTCCCTTTTCCCTCATTAAGCAGCAGGAACTGGTTCTGGCTAAGCATTTTGTACGTCAGTCACATCGGGCCTTTTCCCTTAGCTGTGGCAGGCACTAAGATAATGTCCTCTTGTATTCAGGCAAGACCGAACTCGGTGAAGCATAAAATCAGTTATTTCCAACCAGCTTACTTTTGATTAAAGGAACAGCTTCCAGTCTCACAGTACGACTAACTTGTCACTCACTGAAGCCATTTACCTGTTCTAAAAGGAACAGCAATTGTTTCCAAAAATGAAAGCAGCCACTGTTAGAAAACAGGAGCTACCTAAACTATATGGGATTACTCTAGCATTGCTTAGAAGCAGATCACCTTTCTTACTTGTTTTGAACCTAGCACTGTTCAAAATCCTTAAGAAAGTATTTAATTAACAACACAGAAGGGAGGAGGAGGTATTTATGTAAAAGATGATGCTTAATCACTTATTATAACTGTATTCCAGAATAAATTCAGGGTGAGCTTTCAACCAGTTAAGGTCGTGCTTCTGTGTTCCTTTCAGCTTTTGAACAGTTCCTCAGTCAGAAAGGTGAAATTATAATGCTTTTCAGAAAACTAATTATTCTTTAGTTTGTTTTTAATGTACATCTTTTCCTCGAAAAAAATGATGTGTCACAGAAACCCTTTGATATTATTGTTCCTGGTGTTAACTGAAGTGCAATAATTGCTTTTCCTTGCAGGCTGAGCGAGGCATCGACCTGTGAAGTGTGAGTTAAAGTTCAAGTTATGCAGTCTGTTTTTTGCTTTACACTACCTGCTCTGAATATATAATGTGGCCAGTAACATATCAGATAAGTTGTCTTAAATATATATATTTCAACTCAGAATAGGTGCTGGGTGGGATACCAGAGCCATATGTGGGTTTTTTTTCTTAAATAAGCAGAAGGGCTTTATGATGAATGTTAGTGCTATGTTCTGTTTTATAGCCAGTTCTTTCCCTTCTCTGTTTTTGAACAGATTTGCCACAGAGCTGAGCTACATTTAGCACGTTGAAGCTTTTGTTATGAAAAGTAGCAAAAAAACCCTTTAGCTTATCGTTTGAATCAGCTACATACATCATGTGAAGTATTTTATGGTCCAGGGGTTAAGATATTACACGACAAGAAATAAGATTGTCACAGGTATGAATTAACTATCCTATTAAAGGTCAGCATTGTGGTTTTTTCTACTCTTCCATCTTTGAATTATATTCCTGTCATTTTAGTCAAGATACTAAGTTTTAACAAATGTGTGCCTGAGCTTGGATATTAGAAAAAGTCTCGGAAAGGAAGATGTGAAATAATATCTGTATATGGGCAATTCACTGCAACTCCCGTGAACAATTTATTAATGGGGCATCCTGCCACATCTTTCCTGTTCCCATTTCCGGTAGATCATCCAGGCTACTTACTGGAGAACTGGAGGAGGGGAGCTTTATTTAAATCACTGTAAGGTAATCAGATTTAATATTCAATAGCATCTTGATTTCTCCAGATGGCAAAGCATTGTCATCAAAGGTGTATTGATAGAACCCAGCTATAATCAGATCTGTAGAGGGGCATCCTATTCCTCTGCTGCTGCAACAGGCCGCTCTGAGGGTGAGGTGGCTGCAGCCGCAGCTCTTTTTAACATGCAAGCCCTGTCTGTGTGGAGTTGTTATTCTGGTCCATCCTCAGCTCCAGGCTTTCCTTGTGCTACTGAGTAAAGATACGGTTACTCTGCTGTCCTAAGTGTGTCTATTGGCAAGTTCATTTCTGTCTAGATAGAAGTTCTCACTGCTGTTGAGGATCCCGGGAAATGGAATGCAAGGTTAAAATCCCCTAATGAAAAGTGAGCGACCAAGCAGTGTAATACAGTCACGTCTCTGTGAGACTGCCAGCATTGGTCAACATTATTCTTTGCTTGGAGATGCTGTGGTGAGATCAGGCTTTCTAAAACCCTTCCATCTTGTGCACGAAAGGGGGGAGAAAGGGAAAAAAAAAAACCAAAACATTTTTAGGTGGTGCTGATGTGTTGTTATAGTAACGCATGAAGTCTAGAAATCTGAGGAAAACATTTTGAACAGTTGCCTCATGCAGTTTTCTGGTAGCCAGATATTTCCTTTGTAGTATTTGTTATCATTTTCTTTGTTAGTGATGCAGAGGTCTCTGGCTAGTAGATTTTCCATGCTTTCTGTGTGTGTGCACTGAAAATAAATTATAAATGACTAGTGGTTGGGATAAAGATCCAACTAGCTCAGGGTGTTTTATTCAGTGATGACCAAGAGTGAAAGGTCTGGGAAGGAAAAGTCTAAATACAAACAATACTTCACCAAAATGCTCTCCTTGTCTCCCAACCACTCGTGGCTCAGAGGCTTTGTGATCTAGAAACAGTTTCTGTGTATTAAGTCATCTTCACTGGATTCTGTTCCAGGAACTTAGGTGTTATTCTCCAAGCCTGTGTTAACTTTTAATATCTAATATTAGATGACTAAGAGTTAAATCTGAATAAAGGTTAGAATTGAGCATATTGGATGAAGTAGTACAGTTCTGTTCTTGCTTTAAGCATTATCTCACTATGAGACTGGGAAGTCATGATCTCGCTGAAGATTTAGCTCTGTACTTGTAAAATGTGAATAATACTTAAAAGTATTGAAAGCTTTTTCTCAGAGAGTACTGTGAACAGAGCAAATAAAATATCACTTACCTTCCTCATCGCTACTCTATACCAAAGCTCTGTGAGGGAAGCACAAACATAAGAGGAAAATTTATTCCCTTTAAAGAAATTGCTCAGAAGCTTGTGATAGGGTAAGCTTTCTCCTGAACTCTAAGTATCTAACAGCATAGTATAAGGTAAAACTATTTATTTTGTACCCTTGTCATAAAATCCTACCAATTCAAGAAATTGATTCTTCTCTCCAAATCAGAAAAATGTATTCCATCTTGGAATACAGGTTTTGAACGATGCTGTCTTTTACTCTGACAGCATTTTGAAGAATAATACAAAAACAAAAACAAACACCAAAACCAACCAGAAGTCTTTTGAGAAGGCTGTATTTAGTCTTATGCTATAGAGCATTTACTCTGCCAAAACTCTTTAGGAACCGTGGCTGTTAAGTGAGACATCTATAGGAAGAAGTCTGAATTCAACCTGCAGTGAGTGATACAGACAGCAGGCAGAGTGAGTAGATATCAAAAATATTACTCAGCTTGTTCCAAAGGCAACTATCTAAAGGTATCAGCATTTCTTAACTGATGAATTCCTGGCCATGTGAAGAGCCAACATGGTAAATCATCTTGTAAATGGTTGGAACAGAAGAGCCTGGTTCTTGGTTCATGCTTCTGCTGTTATCAGATTCTGAAAACACAGCTTTTTTGTCTCTGTCCTGAACAGCTGTTAATTTTATCTTTTTAAAATCGTATTTATACAGTAGTAGTAGTTTTCGCTTTCACTGCATTGGTGACAGTGTCTGCTTGCTGCAGTCCCTGCCTTCTCTTGAGTATAGAGATTGGGTATAAGCTTACTCCTTCACCACAGGAACTGTAGAGCAGTTGGATGGGTTCTGCAGAGGTTGTGCAGTCTCCATCCCTGGGGATTTTTAAGACCCATCTGGATAAACCCCTGCGCAGCCTGGGCAGATCTAGCTATGACTATTTTTGTAGACCTCCTGAGGCCCTTTCCAACTTGAGTTATCCTGTGATTATATTCCTCTTTGGATGATAGAGGTAATTGGATGTACAGATGTGCTTACATCTGGAATGGCTCCTTATTCTTTGACCTATTGCATTTTAACAGAGCATCAACAGATGTGTTTGTTTTCCTCTGGCAAAGCTTTTTTTTTATTTAAGAAGACTGACCCTACTCTCAATACAAGAAAGATCTAAAGTGACGAAATTCAGGGGGGATTTCCAGAATTGAATCCCAGACTGCCAGACACCTCCTCTCTCTCTAAATATCTGACCAGAGTCAAAGGCTTACTGGAGAATTTCTAGAGAGTAGTTGAAACAGTTTTTCATTTCTGCTATTGAACTGAATGCTGCTCACTGAGAAGCTATATTACAGTTCAGTTTGTTTGAATGGTTCTGATCTGTTTTTATTCAAAACCAAAATAGATTAATGCCTTGGAGTGTAATGGAATGCCTTGAATGGCAGTTTAAAATAGCCTGTCATCAATATAAACTCTTGTGGTATTTTACCTGCTTGGAGATTGGAGGGGACTAACATCTTGATTTGCTGTAGGTGTCTCCAAAACAACCACTCAGCTGTTCTGTGATGGGAGGGCTGAGATTCAGGCTGCTGCTGCAGAGGCTAAACACTGGTGCTGCAATCCTCATGGCTGTCATGGCAAAGTACTTTTTGCCTTTATTTTTCTTCTGCTGCTCTGCTAAAAGATCAATTCTTTTCTCTCGGTTCATTATTAAGTATTTGTAGAGGAGGTTGGTGGCCCTGCATGTGGCAGGGAGGTTGGAGATTCACAATCCTTGAGGTCCCTTCCAACCCTGGCCATTCTGTGATTCTGAGCTCGTAGCCAGGGTATCGCTCCAGCTATCGCTGTTATTTGTTTTCTCTCTTTATTTCTCTACTGGCATTAAGACAGAGATGGCACTGAAGCTGTGAGAAATATTGACAGTAAAATGAGGTTTAATTTAACAGATCCATATATTTGTAGAAACTTCCATGAGGATTTGGAAACAATAACTGAGCATATCTGCATGGATGAAAAAGAGCCAGTTTACACACCTGCAGCTACTTGCTTTACTGCCTGATAAGACTTGGCCACCTTCCTCCCAATACACTCTGAGAATCCCTGCGACATCATTTCTATATATTCTTTCTTAAATCTATTATTAGGGGAATAAAGGAGAATAAAGAAGAACAAAGGGGAATAAAGAAGAACAAATAAGGTATACGGGCATATAAGCATGACAGTGTACAAAGCTTTCTTACAACAGAGCAGGCAATGACTTTCAAGCTGTGTCTTCTACATGAGGGCAATTCTGTAGGATGTGCACTAAAGGAGCATCTGTTAGCATGCCTCTGCAGGGAAAGTGTATTGTATCAGATGGCATGCTAATGAACAAGTTGATAAATGTGATCTAGCATCTATTGTAAGAGGGAAACAAGTTGGGTTTAAAAACCTTTGAGGTGGCTGTGCATACGTTAGCGTTAAACACTGCAAATGCTATTTCAAAATCATAATTGCCTTTTTTTTGACACAGGAACATTAACTCTTGGTTAATATGTTTTCTAATGCAGTGTATTTTCCTGGAGGCAAAACTAGCTACACCAAATATCATCAGTCCTGATATTTTTGCAAAGAATTATTTCAGTACATATGAGTGGCTGAAAGGAGAACCCAGGAAATAATCCTGAATAGATGGTCTGAAATTTTACCGTTAAAAGTAGACCAAATACATGTGAATAAGTAAATCAAACGTTGTGGAGATGGTGTATGCTGTCTGGGTGAAAAAGTGTCTGAAATCAGATATTACAAGCATGTTTGGGAATTAAGATAAGTATTTCCCAAGTCCTTGGTGTGTGCATTTCATGCCTTTAAAAAAAAAAAGAGAGAAAATCTTGAGTAGTTTTAAATGTTGAGTTGTTCAGCTCTTCCAATGGTTAATAAAAAAAAAAAAAGTTTTCATGACTTCTTATAGGGGAAGTTTGGTTTGGTGTTTTGAAGGAATTCGTTTCAGTTTTGTTATTTCTGAATACCTGTTTAAGTTGAGAAGTCTTTATAAAAAATAAAAGCGAAAAAACTTCTCTTTTACTGTCTAATATAATGAACTCCTCTGATATTCAATTCCAAGTAGGAAGTCAAGAAGTCAAAACTTCTCTGAAAGCATTCTGCTGTTTTTGAACTTTGTGTCGGTGCTCTGATTGATTAAAAAGATGAGAGTTTACAAAGTTATGAACTGTGAGATGCACAGTGACATTAAACTTTCAAAAGCACTATTAAATCTTTTTGCAGCTGTGACCTATTTCATGAGACATCTTTCGTGCTGGCTGTTAATGGTTCTGATGGTTGATTAAAATTTGTTATATTAGCAAATCAGGTGATTTACATCCTCTGTTCTTGTTTTATAGCTTGAATCAATTCCCTACCCTTAAAAAGGATAAACACTGCTTTTTTTTTTTTTTTTTTTTTTTTTTAGCTTGATGTCTGTCAGAATGACTTGCAGTTCAGTGATGTCACACAGCATTGGTATGTATTTGTCACATTCTCCTCTGGGGGACCCGAGGTCTCCAATGAGGAAAGCAGCAGGAACTCTACTTTATATGAGAAGAGGCTGCTTCTCAGAGAGCTTCCACACGTGGGATCAGTCTCTGAATGTCTGTCCTCCTGCTCTGTTGTCTTCCTTTCACGGGTGTGTGTTAGCAAAGAGAAGCTGATTGCAAATTAATTGCTTTGCTTTTTTTCAGTTTTGTCTTCCTCGTACCGTAAAATGGCCCACATTCCTAGTATTGTTTTTTCATATCTCTGAGGGAAAAGATTTCAGGCTCTTTAAATTAATGCATCTTTGTTGCCATTGCAATCAACCTTTAAAATTGACACCCTTTAAAATTCTAGCATCAGTTTTATATGAGCTATTGCTTTAAAAAAGTCTGTTGGTTACACAGGTAGCATTTACAAAATGAAAGCTGAACTACACTTTCTTAGGCAGAAATTTTGGATTTCTGCACATCAGCACAGCTCTTTTTTTTTTCTCGTGCCTGGATAGGATAGCAACTTGTCAACAGATGAAATATATAATTGAAATAACCATTACTTGCTTTAAAAGCTCTGACATGGGAAGCCAAGGCAAATAGATTTTATTATTTTGGCAGATTCTGAAGAATTATAACATGGATTTTGCCCAGGAACAGTGTAACCTCAACCTCAAATACATAAGCCAAATAACTGAGGATGTGCTTTATTTCTTGGTTTGCGTTTTTATAGCTGGGGAGGAAACCCCTAAGAATTGTTACCTCTAAAACAAATATTCCAAGCTTTGAGTTTGTGGCTCGAAGGCTACGTTCATGGCATGTGAAGAACACTTTGTGTTTTATCAGTTCTGTCATCCTGTGGAGCTGTAATGTAGTCAATTAAGTAAAATTAAATTTAGTACAGTCAGGCAAGCATCCTTTAAGAGTTTGCTCTCTAATGTAGCTGATGTATCTATCACTTTGCATTGTTTAAAAAAAAAAAATTCACACTGCAATTATAATGAATGAAAGTGCATGTACTGCTAGTCAGTCATCCAGTAAATGAGAAGCAAGCCTTCAGGTTATTCCATCAGACAGTAGCTTAACAGATCCTTTAGTAGTGGGAGGTGAAGGTTACATGGGCAGTTGAATTTCAATTTACATTTTTAATACAGGGCTGTGCTTATAAAGGCTGCTGCTTGTTTTTCTCAGAGCAATTGGCTTTTTGTCTGAATTATGTACAGCGAGTAATTTACATGAACAAAGAAAAAAGTACTTGTCTCTTCTAGGGGGCATTGAGGTTTTTCAAAGACTTGTGCATGTACTTAGCTTTTAGGAACCATTTCTTGCTAATAGATGCAATTAGTGACAGTGAAATTAATCATGGGCCTAACTTTGAGCATCAGTGACTTTCCCTTCAAATTACTGTTAATGGATTTTGGAGAGAACTGAAATCACTGCTGGACTGGCAGCCATGGCAATTGCCCCCATCTCTGTCTATCTGGGATTATTACAGCTGTGTGGGATGCTCCTGTCCTCCACGCAACTGTGGTGCTGTGGTTAGGAAGGAACCAATGGTGGTGGTTCTTGCTGGAAGTAAAAAAAAAAGGCTAGTAAAGTTAGCCTTCTGTCTTCTATAAGAGACATTTATTTTAATTGCTGTAATACAAAATTCACTTTCATTTAATAATAGACATTTTAAGCCTTGGCTAGAACTGCCCTGAATTCTACAGTGATGCTGATATCAGTGGGAGTTTTGCCATTGAACTGCAATGCCAGACAAGTGTTAAGTGCTTTGAAATTCACATTGAAGAATACTTATGTGCATAGGAAATATAATCCTATATCAAGTATTATTTAAACAGCCTTAGGGGAGTGAAGTGAGCTAAAGGAGTGGTACTTTAGGTACTGGTACTGCACCCTTAGCATGGCTTCATTTAGTCACTACCTGAAAAGGTTACCAAGTTTTTAGAACAAATATATGAAATAAATACAAATTACTGCTTTCACTATATATACAGCCTCCTATAGGTTCACTGCGTGTTGAGTATCTAAAGGGGGACTGTAAGAAAGAAGGGGGCAAACTCTTAAGAGTCTGTTGTGATAGGACATGGGGAAATGATTTCAAGCTAAGAAGAGGGGGGAGATTCAGAATGTATATAAGGAAGAAGTTTTTTTATAATAAGGGCGGTGAGGCTTCAGGTTCAATTAAACAGGCAGTTGATGCTTTGAAAAGCATTGGTTACTTTTTTCCTTTAGCACAAAGGGTTCTATTCCTTGTGGCACATGACTTTCTCTTAGCCGGGTATTCTGTGCAGCAGCGTTTGTTTATGAACTGTGCCCGTATCAACAAAACTGAGAGCTGTTTGAGATGCATTCCAGGTAGCTGCAAGGGTGTCAATCAATTGGAAGTAGGTACCTATTTATAGAACACTTCTCAGGATGTCATCTGGAGCTTTCCTGTGAATTTTACATAAAATAAATTAGTACTTACATCAGTCAGTAGATTAGAAGATGGAAGTGAGTAGCTGTTCAAATCAACACGTTGTTATCATTAGATACCACAGATCCATATTAAAATATGGCTATATGAACTGACTTTTCTCATCCTTCCCTTGCACCTGACTTGAGGTTTTCTGGGGCACGCAGTTTGCTGCCCGACTGCACTGGCAATGCTGGTCTCCTTAGGTGTGCTAAAGGTGCAGTTTTGGATCTGTCCTTAGGCTAGGAGATGGCATTGGGCTTGGTTAAACAGTGTCCTGCTCAGACAAAGTTGTTCAGGAAGATGGGGATTCCTTTTGCTCTGGATGTTGTTCAATCTTTTTCCACTGAGCTACAACAGAGCATCGAGCCTTGATTAGCTTCGAGTGCAAGAGAAAATAGATGTGGTGCAGTTAGAGCTCACAGAGTGCATTCTGCATGTGCTCAAACTGTTCTTCTCATAATGTAGTTTGAATGTTTTTCCTCTTGCATGACAACCATCCTCCTTTTTTCTTCAATGCATTTCTATCATTTTGTCAGCAGGGACCTCAAAGATGATCTGCTTCCAACCCTCCTTCCATGGGCAGGGTTGCTGCCCACTAGATCAGGTTGCCCAGGGTCTCATCCAATCTGGCCTTGAATCCCTATGACCAAATAGCTTTTTCCTCCTGTTAAACATTCATAAATCTTCCAGGAACACTTCGTTGTTAACAAGAAGGTCACAAACATAAGCATAAGTGTGTTGGAACATTCTCTTGAGAAGCAGTGCTGGCTAAGTGCTGTAGGGGTTGACTCACTGTTGCAATCCTAGCAGTGTATTTAGAAAAGGATGCTGTTATGCAGGCAAGTCTAGGAAAATGAGTTTAAGGTGAGGGGGGAAGCAGTTAAGGAAAATCAGTGAATTGGTGGGACATCATAAAGTTCCAAAGTTGGGAGAGTTTGATTTTAATGTGCCTGTTTTTTTTTTGTTTTTTTTTTTTTTAACCTAAAAGCAAAAAGGGAATGTGTGCATTAGAAAACATGCATTGCAAAAAGGAAACACTAAACACTTCAATGGTAGAGCATTAGTGGATGAATTTTGACCTCATATTTTATGGTAGCTCACAGTGATCAAATAACAAGTGGCTATATGGGTAACCAGAAGTGACTTAGTATTAAGGCTTTAAATTATTTGTATGTTCCAGTAGAAAAACCCATCCATTAGCAAATCATGGGTTTAATGTGTTTGGTGCAGTAAAGCTATTTCATAAATAAGGTATTGGTGTATTTGTTATAAATGAGAGGCTGTTTTTACATCTGTATGGGAACTACTGAGTCACGGCCTGAACCTCTGATTGATCACCTGATGCGAGCCATGAGTCAGCCAGAGGAGCACAGCTGCAGGCAATTCACCTGGCTGCACCTCTCCTAGACCTATTTAAGAGCTGGCTACCAGTGGGGCAGGATCTTGTCTGGAGATCCCCTCTTCTGGTATTTTCTGTAGGTGAGCCTAGCATATGGGTGAGCCTTCCATTTATTCTCCTTATTATCTTAGTCTGCTTTGCCTAACTCTCTTGTTCTTTTGTGATTATAACATCTTAATATCCATTGATTATACAACATCAATAGGTGATTTTTCTTCTAGTGTTATGAGCTGCCCCAGTGACTGCAATAAAGGGTGCATTTAGTAAGGACTCCAGAGGGTGAAGGGGGGGGTATGTGTGATTAGAAGTGTGTGATGCTTTTTTCCTCAGAAGCAGAGGGCACCATTTCCTTTGACTTGTTCTTAAACTGAGGGTTGTGTTTTCAAGGCTTATGTTGAACCTGGTGACTGGATATCTGTATAAACTTTGAGCAGAAGAAGCCACTGCTTCTTTAAAAGTAGTATAAGTGGTGGTACGATTGATAGAGGGAAAAAAAAGGAATGATGGAGAAATTACTTACATATCCATAAACCCTCCCTGGGAAATGGGCTGAGATGGACAAGAATGAAACTCTTATTTAATAGCTGAATTGAGTGGGATGAGATGTACAGATATTTCAAGTCACCTTACTGAGGTTGAAAAAAAGTGTATATTGAGACTGAATTGCTACTATAAAAAGCACTGGAATCAATGTGGATCTGAAAGAAATTAAAACTACTGTTAATCCCCCCCCCCCCCAAAAAAAAAAAAAAAAAAAGGCTCTTATGAAGGGAATAATTGAATAGGGTGGATAGCGATGGGACAAAGGGGAATGGCTTTAAACTGAGACAGGGGAGGTTTAGGTTGGATATGAGGAGGAAGTTTTTCCCCCAGAGGGTGGTGAGGCACTGGAACAGGTTGCCCAAGGAGGCTGTGGATGCACCATTCTGGAGGCATTCGAGGCCAGGCTGGATGTGGCTCTGGGCAGCCTGGGCTGCTGGTTGGCGACCTGCATGTAGCACGGGGTTGGAACTGGATGAGCATTGTGCTCCTTTGCAACCCAGGCCATGCTGTGATTCATATTGTTATTCTGTTAGTAAAATGACAAGTGCAATGTATGTGTTTGTAAATTGTTGCAAAGCAAGAAAAGGAGTAGACTGAATTGACAAGTTGGAATATGTAACATGCAAGAGAAAGCAATTGTAAGCAGTAATAGATATCATCTGAACTCTGCTCCATGGAAATTCTGTGATTGAATCCAATGGGGAAAATGGGTAAACAATCCTGAAAGCAGTGTGCTTTAGGCTCCTCGCCTGCTTGGTAATGTTTAAATCTGTAGGTGTGGGTATGAACTGCCCCAGTTGCTGGGCGTTCTCTTTTAATTCAATATGTAGTTGGACTAAGGCTTTAAAAGAGTTCATTGATTGAAATTGACAGGAAAGAAAAAGTAGCTAAATTCCCCGCATGTTTTGAAATGTTTAGTTTCTGGGTATTAGTTTGCAGTCTTTAATCAGTCCTAAATCAAGTAAAACTCTCACAGGGACTTCAGCTTGAATGAAAACTGTGCAATTTGATCCATCGGCAAGGAGATTTTACAGGAAACTGTTTTCTGCAAGCAGAAGAAAATTTATGCAAGAAGGGTCCAAAAAAATGTGAAAATAAGCATCTCTTCTGGAAATAATGAAATGCAAAGTGCGTTTAATTGTGATGTTGGGTGTTCGGCGAATAAGAATATACTAAGAAACAGGCAATCTGAAATGAAAATAAAATGGGAATATTTGCCTCGCATTGAAATGATGCTTGCACATGTTTCCAGTAGACTTGTAGATCTCAAAAAAAAACTTCTGTCTGGAATGTAGAGTAGTAGTTCTACTTTAATTTTCAGTGACTTCTTCTGATGATAGAGGGCTGTAGATTGAAAAACAAAACTGCTTCCACTCTTGATGCCTGAAGATGCGTTCTGAGAGAGACAGAAAAAACCCTTAAAGCACCATCACTTAGTATCTTCATCAGAATTTAAATTCACAAAGTGTGCAGTATATATACACACACATTTCTGCTAATAAATTTGTCACTTTGACTAAAATGTGACTACTGTTTAAAAAGCATTCCAATTTACAGCCTTGAGAGCAAGATTCATTTAACTGCTTTTTTTTTTTTTTTTTTTTTTTTGGGTGGTTTGAGTGATCGCTTATTTTGAAATGAGGCATAAGGAGGCATAAGGCATGAGGAAGCAAGATGGTTTGCAGAGCTTCCAGTACTGTAAGACATGCATTCCCAAGTTTATGAACTCCTGGTTTTGGAGATATATGTCAATGAAGGGCACAACCCCTATTTTGAAATATGCAGAATGTGTAGTGGGGAATTATCTCACGTAATATGGTGCTGTGCTTCATAGGTCTGAAAGTTTTGTCACTTAAAGCATAGGGAAAGTGCAGTCCTGTAAGTACCAGTAGCACAAATTCCAGAGATGCAGTGATTTCTTTACATTTCCTGTTGTTTTCATCCCCCCTGTCTTTTTTCCTCCCTTTTTTCTCCCTTTTTCGACCCTTCAGTTGTCAGGCTCCATTTTGCAGTGTTTTGAATGATTGGTAACCACATTATTGTTTAAAAATGATCCTCTATTAAAGGTGGGTCTGAGAAGTGAATCCCTTAACACTTTCGGAGCATCAAATCACCGTTTTGAATTTCTTTAGGACGCTGGATTTAGAAAATGTCATGCATGCAAAGTCTATGAGATGAATGTTTTCTGCAAATGATGTGAAATAGGGTCTTACTGAGCAGGGGGGACGTTCTCAGAAACACCATATTTGGTTTAGGGAACATTAAATGAACTTTAAGTTGTTGTATTTACAATTGTTAAATGGGAAATTATTAGTCAAAATGGTGATGATCTGGAGGACTAGTGAAAAGGTTTTATGGTAAACAAGGGAAGAGCCGGAGAGCCTCTTTTAAGGTAATTTTCTTCTGATTAAAACAGCTGTAGAAGTGAGCATCTGACTTAAAATGCCTAGGGTTCTCCTGACCCTATGGTGTGTGATTGGATGATGCTCCTTGCTGTGCATTACCTGGTGACTGGATGATGTAATGCTGCCACAGGATCAAGGCTAGATTTAGGGAAATTCTCCTCCAGTTTTATCAAGCATTGAAGCTGTGTCTTGATCAAGAGCTGCTGAGGAAACTCATGTGTTTCTTTAAAGCCTGTCTGCATAGGGAATGGTTTTTCATCATGTGTTTGTGCATGGGAACCAAAATGGTTAATGAAGCAGAGAACTTGCCTCAAGAGTAAGAGACAAGGATGCAAAAACACAGCTTCTCTTCATTTGGGAGAGAATAAGACTGAGAATTGATATAACTGAGATTCACGAAGCTATGAAAACAGGGTAAAATGAATACAGAGAGATGTCTTTCATCAGGTCTCACAGTATTTGGATTAGAGTGGCACTCTAGCCCAGCAGGGATAGCCTGGTGCTTCTGTATTTTTAAGATTCTGTACATTAAAAATTGCATACTAATATATGAACTGTAGAATTTGTAAGGAGTTGTTTATTTCAGCTGGATTAGTGCTTTGATTTCAATAAATAAAACAGTAGGGTAGGCTCTCAGGAGAGGTGGTTCCAGCCTTGCACGTACAGCAGAAAATCAGCATCCAATAATTCTTCAGGAGATTAGGTGTGGATTAGTGAAGGAAAGATAAGGAATTTTGAGGTGAATTGTGTGAATCTAAATGTGGCAGTGCTGGCAAATTGACGGTTACTCTGCTCCCAGCGGCACAATGATCCGAAGTATGATCTTGCTTCTTTACCCCTGCTGCCTGTAGTACCCAAAATAGGACACAAAAGAGGAGGACTGTCATTTTTAAGGCTAATGAATGTTCTGGTAGCTGATAATACAAGGTATTGCTGTGAAAAAGACATTTTCTAGTAGTTGAATAGCCACTGTATACTTGCTGTGCTGTGTAATAGGACTGGGGGAGGCGACTCAGTCTCCAAGTGGGTGTGCAACAAGTGCATGCTCCACAGGAGCCCTGTGCTGCTCTGTCACCAGTAACTGGGGAGTTCTGATGTGCTCACATGACAACAACCATGTTGTGTAAAGGATTGGAATCTACCTGAAGACTTGCGAAGGATTTTTGTCTCAATATCCATTGGAATGGTGACACGTTGGAAGCAAGTATTCTGTAGGGGGATTCTCAAGCTAAAAAGTTAGCTTGTGTAAGTTTCAATACTAACGAATAACGTCTGATTTTGTTAACTTATTGCACAATGCATCTTTACAGCATGGCATGTTGCCTCCAAGTTTCTCTAGTCTTGTCTTCATTAAATTTAACCTAAGTTCTGTGAGAGTGGGATCCTGTCTGGTGTTGGGAAGCTGTAAGCAAACTTAAAGCTCAGCCGGTCGCTCCCATCTGCCTCTCCTTGCTGTCTGTACTTGCTGTGCAGTAGTTTTATCCTTCCCTAAGGCATACTAATTTCTGTGTTGTGGCTTTGGTTTATTATTATCTGATGCTCTGAAGCACTGGGTCAGACAAGAGAGCTGCATCAACTGGAAAGTGACTTGTAGCAGCATTTTTTGCTTTTGCTGATTTGAGATTTGCCTGATAAACTGAGAGCAGTGGCTCTGTGTGAACTGTATCACAGAGCAGACAGAGGGCGTAAGGTCCTTCCCTGGATATTGGCGAAAGCGATGTGAAGCACCTGGAAACATCCAAGAATTTAAGGCAGGAATTGGAAGGCAAACAATCCTAAAAGAGTAGCTGCAGTTCCATTGTGAGACCACTGGTGGTCCTGGGTTTTGCCTTTCTTTTGTGGCAGTATATGGCAGTGTAATTTTTCTGGCTGTTCCCCATCAAATGTCTATAGCATTTTGTAGTAATAATTCTGTGTTTTCTCTTATCTGATACATGGCCTAACTAAATAGAGGGCTATAAATACATGGGTCACAGTGTGAGAGAAGTTGTCAACACATGGCTAGATTGATAATCTACAGAAAGGCAATAACGTGGCCCTGGGCGGTAGGTCTCATGAGTCTAGAAGTCATGCCTGAGAAGACAAGGAGACTTGGTTGGTGGGGGGGAGAAAAAAGTAGAAATGGTTGTATATCGTATTGTATGGTATTATATTATTATCGTATTGTATGGTATTGTATATCGTATTCTTCAAGAAGAATAAAGGCAAGTATATGACAACTGTAGATCCATGCACACTGCACCTATTTTCTACTAAGCAACGATGTTTCAAATAATCTGCTACTTCAGGCTGGAGTGCCTTGTAAAAGCAGAATTATTTCCTGCAGCTGTGTTATGGATGTTGAGAATCGTGTGATTCTGTGACTGCCAGTCTCATTAGAGGCTCTATGGTGATCAATAATTGGTATGACAAATTATGTTTTCATGCTGGAAAACAGATGTCTCATAGGCTTCTAATTAAAAAATAAATAAAAAAAGCTTTTCAGAAATCAGGGAAGATTTGTTACAGATACATTTTACATTTCAATTAAATAATTCACTCTGTCAAGCTTTGAGTTGTAAACTCTCATGTGCGTTCTTTAGTTAGTATTCTTGTTTTCTTCTTTCAGCCCTCCATGCTTGTGGATTGAAGCCCTTTTCTGAGCAGCATCCTGCCAGCAAGGCTGTACCAACTTCCATTTCTGTGTCCAGGTAATTTTTATGTGGGAAGATTTGTGACTGATGGAAACACATTTGAGGAGTCAGTGGGCTTTCCTCATGTTATGTCCTGCTGCAAATAAAATTGGAGCAGGGGTAAATGTGGGTGACCAAGATGGTCCTCCTTCCAGACTGGACACAGCCCTGTGCAAGCAGCTTGCTTCTTTGTGAAGAAGGTAGGATTAGGTAAAGACATAAATTAGGCTATGATTTAATATTTTCTTAAATCTGAAGAACATCTGTAAGGTTCCTGTTTGCTACCACTTGAGAATGCCTTTCATGGGAACTGAAATCCTCCCAGATGTTGTTTGCAGCCTACAGACCTAGTCTTGTTGCTGCAACCAAGCAGGAACCAACCGTGGTTCTTCTGTGTGCTTGAGCAGGTGATATTTAAACCAGAAAAGAGTACCTGTTTGCCCTCACCCTGTTTCAGGGGAGACACTCATATGAATAAAAGGATATTCTGCGGCACAGGGGCGTACTGCTAAAAAATTAATTTATGAGAAAAAGAAGAGTTTGGAAATAAAGTCCTGGAGTGATGCAATTCGTTGTTATAGCCTTTACTAAAAATATTACTTTGAAGTTAATTCTCATGGAAATATTGGTTAAAGTTGCATGTTCTTCCATAAGGGTAATGTATGATTTTGTTAGCTAAAGAACAGGCCATTAACATTCTATGCCAAAGTCGTCATTTTTGTAGAAAGTAATGTAATTACATGCTGTCCAGCTAGGAAAAGGGCACGTGGCCAGAAATGCATGGGTTATCATCAAGATGTCAGGTGTTCCTCTGCGCTGAGAATCCCTCATCCAGACAATGTTCTGTTTGAGTGCATTTTAATGAGCACTGCTGAAGCTGTGAACGATCTGTCAGCACTTTTATTAGGCATCTTATTATTAAAGAGTTTATAGCTTGGCTGTAAAACCTTGCTGTGGGCTAAAACTAGTTAAATAATAGTTTCAGAGAACTGTTTGGTGCCAAATTTAATTCAGATAGCTTTAGGCTTTTTTCCATGTTTGTATCAGAAGGCAATATGCAAGTTCTGATTGAAATCTTTGGAAGTATGGCAAGATAAAACACAAATGGCCTAGATCTGAAGCCTTTCTCATAGCAGACAGTAAGACAGCATAGTATTGTAGAATGTGTTTCATGTATAACTGTGCACAGTGGCTGCAGCAGTGGGCTTAATGTTTCGGAGCAGAAGATGAAGACCACAGTAAAACAGAATCCTGTTTTGTCTGAGCTGGGTCTTTAAAATCAGAGCTACCCTGAAGCTAGCTGTGAAAAATGTAATTGACTAGCTCTGACAGGAATAATGACTTAATTTAAAACAAAAACTATTAATTTAAAATGCTGCTTTCATGTTACTTTTTTCCACGTTGTACACAGTAAACAGCTCAGCAGAGCAATTAACTTGCAAGGCTCTTGTTTGTGGAACAAGCGCTCTCATTTCGCACATCAGCATTCACAGTTTGGTACAGATTTTCTGCCAAGTCAAAGCAAACACTTCAGGAGGAGGTGGCATCAAATAGTGCATCGTGTTATTGCCACTTCAAGACTTTGGGTGTGGAGAAGTATTATTCTTTGACTTTATAAACATTGCTGGCAGAGAAGTTGCATAAACCTGTAGCTAAAGAATCTAAGCTTAGAAAGATCAAAGAGGTAAAGAACAGCAAGTGGTGTGTGAAGACCTACTGATGTTTGTTTTGTTTCAGTCCATCATGCAGTACATGTCGCATCAGTAATTCTCTGTCTGTCAGTGGCTGCCTGTCACAGGCGGATTCTGGAGGGTGAAAAATTGGCCTATTTTCTTGTCAGCAGAGCTGTGTCTGGAGCAACTTTTCTAAAGTGATCAGTCTACCTGGGCAAACGTGCTGGAGAGATCTGTTTGTTTGGGAAAGCAGCTTTGTTGGGCAGCATTGTCACTGATCGCATGCCCCCAGGCTGTGGTCTGTCTGATGTCCACTGAGCTGTGCAGTGTGAAGGTAGCTGTGGGCAGGTTTTATGAGCTGCCTTTGTTATGGTTTTTGGTTCTTTAATACGTGCATGGCACTCAAGGAAGAATGTCAAAGCCAGGGGAGTTCCTCCTTTGTTGTTCTCATTTGCCTTTCTTCTTCATTACTTCAGCTGTTTACCAGATAGGGCAGCTGATGTGTGCCGATTATAATGCAAAACCGATGAGTCACCTTGCAAATACTCTCAGGCTGCTTCTGTGGAACATAAGATTGAAATAAATACCATTTTCTACCAAAAGCTCATTTATAATGCTTTTTACCTACTGGAAAATTTTTGTATTTAAAAAAAAAAAATAGCAATGGGTGAATTTGGGATGGAACCTAAGCATCTCAGTTAAGAGTTGTACTCTGAAAACAGAAATACTAGTAATTAAGCTATTCATTTTTAATCAAGTATTACAGCTTTTCTAAATATTGGACAGTGTAAGAGTATCTACGGTTTATCTACAGTTCTTTCATTTGATCACAGTGAAGAGTCCTCTCTGGTGATTTTCAGTTTGAATCATTAATATCTGCAGGTTATTACTATTGATGAGTTTTCAGTAGATTTATGAGAAGACTGGACTAGATGAGGGATTCGGAGAGATTTAGTTCTCTTTATTCATTGGGAAAATTTGAAAGATGATGCCAAATTTTGAGAACCTCTCGAAAGTAAAGCCACTGGCATTTAGGCTTTAGAATATATCTTTCTTCCTGTCTTGGAAGAGGAAAAAAAATCCTTGTTTGTGGAAACATCTGGGGCAGCTGCACTTGGCTTCAAGCGTGTGGTTCAGGGTACTTGTGCACTGAAAACGGAACATGTTAGCTGAATTGCATGGCTTGCAGGAGTTTAATCCGCAAGATGAGTTTTTACACTGGCGGTGTGTGGACAGAGCATCTTTTTTTGTGCTATGTAGTTGAACATAATATACCTTTCAGTACTTGTTTCACGTAGCTTAATTTTTAGAGAGGAGATGGCTCTAAGATTTTTGGTGTCCTTGTAAAAGTGTCATGGATACTTAGCTGCTGCTTCTTTCTGTGAATATTTATTATTTCACTTCAATTCCTAGCAAACTAAATGTGAGGACAGTGGACATAAAGACTCGCTGCACGAATTTCAGGTACAGACAATATAGATAAGTGTATCTAAGAATGTAATTTAGTCTACAGCGTTAACTAAGGCTTTTTTGAAGTTCAAACCACGACTCAGTGCTGGGTTTCCCAACAACTGCTGCTGATGCTCAAAGATATTTTGGCCTGGGCTTCTAACTTCAAGCGGTCACTGTAGTGTTTATGAGTAAACAAGATTTTGTCTGAGCTGATGGCAAAGGGATGCTGACTTAATAACTGTGTGTATCTAAGCTAGAGCAGTGGGTACAATTTGTCCTTCTAAGAAACTCACACACGTGGCAGTGTGTGCTGTAGCTTTCTGGAAGCTGTCTCCCCAGCTACTGATTAAGCAGAGCACATGAAGTCCAGGCTCAAAAGAGCCAGTAATTTATCTCTTGCTCTGCACGTGGCAAACAGTTTTTTAAAGTTGAAAAAATCTTGTCACTGTTGATCCCTTTAACCCCTTTTTGGCTTCCATGAAGCCTACACAACAACTTAGAAAACAGAGGGATGGCTGGCATACAGGGTGATCACATCACCTGTGCCTCCTTAGGCCGCCACACCGAATGGGCAGGGAAATCTATGATAACACTAAATTTTTGTTTCAAAGCTCAACTTCATGGGAAAGTTCTTTGATGAATTTTTAAACGGTCTCACAGAAGATCAGGAATAGCATTTGTACTGTCAGTTACTTTTTAAAAGTTTGTTAATGAGTTCCTGGTACTCTTTCTCCAATTAATTGTTCTTATTGGATGAACTGTAATTTCAAATGTGAATTTTTCGTAACTTAGGTGCTTTCTTATTGCAGACGTGAGACTGAATTGTAAGAAAATTAAAGTACATGTTTGAAAAGCGAATATTCATAGAATACATATACATTGAGTTAAATGCTTTAGTCTTGACATTAAAATAATTGAATTGACTGAGGTAAACAAATGTTGCTTAAAATGTTGCTTATTTACTTAAAAGTAAATTCTCAAGGCATCAGCTAAATATCTCACGTTATTGCAGAGCTTTATCCTGTCTTTTATGAGAGTAGTGAAACAAATGCTTTGCTTTTCAAAGCAATGAAATAAATTCTTCCAGTGAAATGATGTAAAAAGGGAGGTAAACATGGTGTTCTGTTCTGTATGTACCCTAGTGGCTGCTAAGGGATGGAGAGCAGTTAGACAAAGGAAATCCGAAAGAGAAATGATGAGAGTACTCAGAAAAAGGAGAAGAAAAAATATGCCTAAGAGTTTTTATGTTAGTTTAGACTGTGAGAAAAGTAGAATGGAGACAGAGATCAATGAGCAGAACACAAACTACCATGCTTTCAGATTACAATAATTTTGGTATTATCTACACTGCTTATTTAAAAGAGTTTATTGGATTCATTCATAATTCTAAACCTTTTCTGTTCTTAATTGTTAGATTGTTTAAACTTTAATACCTGTAGTTATGCATCCATTGGGTATTCTGAAATATCTCTATGCTGCCAAAGTATTGTTTAGTAAGTCCTGTTGGTGACAATTGGACTATTCCTCTTCCTATAGCTCAGGGGCTGACAAAACCCTTCAGTTTAACAAGTGTGACTTCGATATATCACACTCCATTACATTTCATCCGGTTATCCCATTTTACAGATAGAGATTTCAGTCAACAAGTAGATTAAGTCAATTAGTCTGGGAGACTGAACTTTATACAACACACTGAATAGCAGAGATCAGGATGCTGTTTCTGTCAAGTACCTGCAGCAAACAAAGACTTGAGTGGGAATTGCCTGGGTGATCATAGAATAAGTTAGGTTGTCAGGGACCTCAAAGATGATTTACTTCTAATCTTTTCCCAGTCACCAGAATAGTCTGCCCAGGATCCCATCCAACCTGGTTTTGAATGCCTCCAGGGATGGAACACCCACAGCTTCTCTGGACAATTTGTTCCAGTGCCTCACCATCTTCTGAGTAAAACAATTTCTTCCTAAAGTGTAATGTAAATCTCTCATCCTTTCATCCTTGTCCTATCACACTCACACCACATAAAAAGTCAGCTTCCTTCCAGTAAGCTCTTCTCAAGCACTGGAAGGCCACAATGAGATCTTACCGAAGCCTTATCTTTTCCAGGCTGAACTAGCCCTTCCTTCAACCTTTCTTCACGGGAGAAGTACTCCAGCCCTTTGATCATCTTTATGGCCCCCTCTGGACCTGCTCCAATAGCTCTGCATCCTTCCTGTATTGAGGGCCCTAGAGATGGACTCAGTACTCCAGATGGGGCATCATCAAGAGTAGAGGGAGACAATCCCCTCCCTCTGCCTGCTGGCCACTCCTCTGTTGATGCAGCCCAGGATACTTGTTGGCCTTCTGGGCGGAAAGGGCGTGCTGCTGGCTCATGTCCACCTTTTTCTCCATCGTGATGCACAAGTCCTTTTCCATATGGCTCAGTACTTGTATCTGGGATTGCTTCAACCCACGTGCAACACCTTGCACTTAGCCTTGTTCAACTTCATTCGGTTGTCATTTGCCCATTTTTCAAGTGTGTCCAGGTCCTTCTGGATGGTGTCCTCCCTTCTAATGTGTCAATTGCACCAGTCAACTTGATATTATTGGCAAACTTGCTGAGGGTACTCTCAATCCCACTGTCTGTGTCGTTGATAAAGATGGTGAAGAGCACCAATCCCAAGATGGACCCCTGGAGGACACCACTTGTGACCAGTCTCCACTTGTGTATGTTGCTGTTGACAGCAACCCTCTGACTATGACCATCTAAACAATTATTTACCCACCAAATAGTCCATCCTTCAAATCCATCTCTCTCTAATTTAGAGATCAGGATGTAGTGCAGTGCCATGTCTAAGACCTTGCACAAGTCCAGGTGGATGACATAATTTGCCCTTCCGTTGTCCACCAATGCTGTCGCCCTTTTACAGAAGGCCACTAGATTAGGCAGGCATGATCTCCCTGTGGTTAAGCCCTGCAGTGTTTTTCTTGGATCACCTCCTCATCTCACATGTGCCTTAACTCTTCCAGAAGGATCTGTTCCATGATTTTTCCAGGCACAGATGTGAAGCTCACTGGTCTGTAGTTCCCGGGGTCTTCCTTTCTCCCTTTCTTGAGTATAGGAGTGATATTTCCCTTTTTCCAGTTGCTAGGCACTTCATCTGACAGCTGTGCTTTTCAAATATGACGGACAGTGACTTGGCAACCACATCAGCAAGTTCATTCAGAACCCTTCTTGTTTTCCATGTCCCTCACCAAGTTCAATACCATCTCTTCCTTGGCTTTTCTTGTCCTGTCCCTGCATGAGGGATACATATTGCCTTTTAAAGTTTGTTAGTTCCAGTTTTCTCTTAATCTGGTTTCTCATTGAAGAGGATGCCTGACAGCTGGAATTGCTCTTAAATTTTCATTGTGAATAGGGATGTCTTGAAATAACAGTGGAATTCTCCACAGGGAAGAAAAGTTAAGGTTTTTTGATTCTTTTTTGAGAGCAGAGTCCGTGCTTGTCCTTTTGCTGTTGTTTTTTTTTTTTTTATAATCAAGGGCTTCTGAGTTCATTTTAGGTAGGTCTCTCTACCACATTCTTGTTTCTCCCATCTTCATTAGATCTTTTAACACAACTGCAGCTGACGTTTTGTTCTTAGTCTCTGCTTTTACTTGTGTTTAATTTGAGTGAAGTGACATTATAGTACTTAGCTGGATTCCCTTTGTCTCAAATTCTTCCCATTCTTCCAGTTTCCCTGACAACTTCCAATGAAATACTCTGTTAAAGGGTTTTCTGAGTTCATTTAAAAGATATTGCACTTGGAGTAGAAAAACAAGCTTGCTAGAAAGAAAACAGGAATGCAAATACATGTTAAATTTTTTTACTTAAAAGTTTATAGGGGCTCCTTTTTCTAGCAGTGATATAATGAAACTACACAGTAGAGGGAGGGACGTAGTATGTGAATGTTCACTGTGATCATAAGGCAGAAGACCATCCAAAGAAAAGGATGAGGGCCTTGAGTTGCAGATCTATGTTCAAATCTACGTTTTGTTGTTGTTTGGTGGCAATAAGAAGGTCTTAAGTTGGGTCTTAGAAATGAGACCTGAAATTTCATTAGCTTTTCTTCTTCCTGGTGCTTCAGCAGAAATTGCAGTGTGGTGGTATGCGTTGCTCCTGAGAGAAAAGATTATCTACATTTTGGCAGAGGCAAGGGTACGGAAAAGAGCAAATGTTGCATAGACTGCTTTTATGAGAGAGTTGTGGAATCCCGTTGCTTTGCGAATATCTACAGCTTCAGATGAGTTGGCATCAGCAATTTCACGTTTTCCTGAGTTACTCTTGGTTTTTAAGGAGAAAGGAAAATGGCTTTGTGACACAGTTAATCTCCATGCATCGTATTTCAGGCACTGCCAATGTTACGTGAATGATGCTAAGCTTAGTAAAGCAGGTATTGAGCCATTTCCCTGCACAGTAATAGACAATTTGCTCTCACTGGATGGAAGAAAAAGTTTCTTAAAGTACTTGAGGTACATAACTTTAAACACTTAATTTTTAAGAACTTAGAAGTACTTCTGGCAACAAGTAACTTTATTAGAAGACAACATCGCGGTATGTGAAAGCATTTATTAGGGTTTGGTTTTTTTACGTTAAAATGTTTCGAGTTTTTATCCACTTGAATTATGACAGCCACTTCACAGAAGACGAATTTGAAAAGATAGAGAAAATATTCGTGTCAAGAAGTATATTTTAAATGTGAGTATAGCAAGTAGATGCATATACCTTCACTGCATCTATTCTCTGTGCGTTTTCTTATGTCCCCATTCTGTCAGTCTGCAGTCTTAAACAAACAGATCCAAATGTCACTGATATTTTTGCTTAAAAGACAGAATCTGTAACCTTTCAGGGAGTATATTAATAGCTGCAGCAGCTTGCTATAAACAATCTCAGCATTTTCCTTATGCATGAAATAAATCTCTTCAAATTTTCTGTTCTTGTTAAAAGACGTTGTTAAATTAAATGATGCATTATTAATAAGCGTTGTTTTAAATTGAACCTAGGAAACTTAATGCTTTGTATGATCTATTGCAAAGAATAATCTACACTTAATTTCTGCAGTCTTTCTGCAGTTCTCTCCTGTTTATTATTCACATGGCTGATTATTTTAGCTTGATTTTGACTGTTTGCTCATTCCTTTGCCTATGTATGCACATGCAAATATGCATCCTGCTCTCTTGCACTCAAAAGATTCTACCATTACCTTCTTAGATTTCTCTGCTATCGTTCTGAATACCTGTCCAGCTAGATTTCTTTGTTTTCCCCTAGCTTGGGGGTAAAATGGACAAAAGTCTTGAATGAGACAGAAGTGGACTGTGGCAAAGGGAGCACAGCTGCGTTTCCTTCTTCACTGAAGGAACATCTCCTGAAGCATTGCTGCACTGAGTATCAATGCATTGCAAGGTTGTTCTTAACCTGGGCATGCCTGTTATGTCCTATGGTGGTAGAGAGGGACTTCAGTATATGCATAGAGCAAATTTTTGTGTCTGCATCCTAAGCTTTTCTGATTCTTACCAATTTTATTTAAAATTCCTGAATGAAAAACTGGATTATACAGGTATTTTTCAGTTAGACTGGCCTGTGTTCTGAGAGATGACAAACTTCAGTTTAAACCAGATGCGCTGAGAAGCATCCAGACTAAACAAAGGGGCTTACCATTTGTTTTTATTTCTTTAAAAAAAAAAAAAAAAAAAAATCCTCAAAGCATCTTAATTTGTTAATTATGTATATTAATACATAATAATCTAGAAAGATTGCTGAATTCAAAGACGCTGCTCCAGTGCCCTGTGGTTTGGGGAGTTATTCAGAGGAATAAACACAATGTAAGCTTTTCCTATTCCTATAGCACTGCTTAGGCCTTTTTTTAGCCTCTGCTGAGGTGTAGTGCCAAGCCAGGTAGATCTTTGGCCAAACACAGTTACGTTGTCGTGCAGAGGTTTGAGAACAAGGTCTTTATTGCATAAAAACTCCAGTGTGAAATACATGAGAGAATGTAGAATATTGAAAGAGCTATAAGCTTTGTATCTACTCTCTTTATGTAATGTTACTGAGATACATCATGCTTTTTTTTTTGTATCTTATTTTCTTTCAAACGAGTACCATTTTCTCTCCAGTGATGTTGTAACAAAGGGGGAATTGCTTAGGAAAAAAAAAAAACAATTTGTGCCGTAATGAGAACTTATATTTGGCCTGAACTGGCAGTCATCTTTTAAATTGATTGGTTTCATTATATGACAGTAGTGTTTGCAGAATGATGACCTGATGATAAATTTGCTGCACGAGTTAGACATTGAATACTTCCATGTTTTCTGTAGCCTCATATCTTCTCAGTTTGGAAGAAACTTCTTCTCTGGATGTTAACTTACATTTTCAGTTCTGGTTTTCCAGAATATATAGACTTCCTTGCATCTTTTGGGTTCAGTCAGTGACCACTGCATGTACGTACACAGGAGATCAAAGATGTATAATAAATCAATTTATCTTATAAATGGAGGACCCCGATGTCTTAGTGGAGATTAAAAAAATAATAATTTAAAAATCGAATAAGAAATGTTGCTAATGGTTTTGTTCTTTTCCTTTTTTGAAAGAATGTAACATATGCTTGAACAGCTTTCATATAGGTGTCCGTGTGTGTGGATGCTTTGAAAAGGTACAAAGAAAATGTTACATAGCTAAAATACGAGTTAAAAAATCTGTGTAGCATTCCAATAGTCAACAGAAATCTAAGATATATTACTATATCCTTCGACTCTTTCCTCTAATGTATAGTTCTGAATCCACATTCTACAGGTTATCTTTCAAAACCATTTGTGAATATGTCAGTGCCTAGTGGTGAAATTGATCATGCAGCAATACAGCTTTATCTGTGATGCTGTAGCTGAGATAATTGCTAATGCAGAGGCACGGTGCTGCGGTGGGCTGACGCTGCCAGCGCTGCCAGCATGAGACTTAAAGCTGCAGCAAACCTGGCACTCTTGGGCTAATCCTCATATGCAGCACCCAGCTGCTGTGCTCTGGGAGATGCACCCCATCTGCTATGCTCTGCTCTGAAAGCAAGGAGTGGTTTTGCTGGGGAGAGCAGCATAGTGCTGAGGGATTCTGAAAGTGCTTGAAGCAAGTGATGTATTCTGGGTTCTGGCTGAGTTGAATGTCTGGCAGTGAGTCTGGCGTGAAGGCATTGTGCTTCAAAATACATTACTGTACAACCAATTTTATTGTGGGAGCTGTTAGGAATCTATATTAATGTTTAGATTTTAAATGCATCTATCTTATGGTGCTCAGGACGATACATTTATGCCCCCAGATTTCTAAAGAAGTATTCTGGCACTCTTATGTAATATTTAGCAATCGTAGTAGGGATTTTTCACAAGTAAATAGGTAATTGCAGTTGTACCAGGCTCTGGTCAGCAAATTCTTCTCGCTACTCTGGAGCTGAAAATAAATTTTTCTTTTGAATAGATGATGATGTTTCATTTCAAACAAGGCATTCCTGTAGGTGAAATTTCAGAACAGAATGAGGGATGGGACCATGGTGAGTTCCTTTATCCCACAAAACTTACAGTAAGATGGGGCTAGTGTAACTTACTGAGAGTTGGATGCTGTAGTACAAGAGGCTGCTGCTTCCTGTTCTGAGTGAGAAGTTGAGCTCTTAAATCTTAGTTTCCTGAGTACTCTAAACAAAGTAATCTCAACTTTGAGACTGTGGGTGATCCTTTCTCTTCATAGCTTTTGCTTAAAGCCCTTAAAAGTATCAGGTTGGTCTTAATGTGCCATCTCAGATGTTTGTGTAAATCAGGAAAACAATTTCCTATGTCTAACACTGAGTATTTCTTCTGGTATGAAATCTAGCAGCATTTTGCTCTTGATGTCCAGCTGTGTAAATTTGTTGTTTGAAAGTGGAAGCTTTGCATTAAGCAATTGGATACTAAGGTTTTTAAAAGGAAATGAAATGAAATGATTTTGTACCGAGCTTTCTATTTAACATAAGACTTTTGTATTTTTAAGATTTCAGAGTAGACTTTTTCAAAAATTACTTCAAGCCGTGCATCTTTGACAATTTTCATTACCCTACTGTTTATCGTGGAGGTCTTTCTTTTTGTCTAAGTATGGATGGCCACAAATTGTCAGTCAGTATAGGATGTAACCTGGAGTAGTGTGCTCAATGTAGGACTCCCATTAAGCCACGCTTCCATATTCCTTTGGGAATTTTCTTGGCTCTATTACTAAAGATAAGTTCGGTCTTTTTGCCTTCTTTGAGTTTTATTTCCAAATTGAATAACGCTTCTCTTCTAAATTCTGATTTGGTTTACATTATTCTTAAATTTCTTTTTCCCACTACTCCTTGATTATGCAGCTCTTCCATCAAATGTGTTCTTTGTGGTCTTGAAATGTAAGTTCTGCTAAGTGTATTGCTTATGGACTGGAAAGGAGTTCTTAACAGTAATAATTAAAAAACCCCAACCAGTTACTCATCTTGTTTAAAGCAGACAGACAATGATATGCCCATGAAGTGTTTCTTAGCATCTAATGTGCCATCCAAACACTAAAAATACAAAGCATACATCATGTGATTAACTATACATTAATTTATCTGAGGAGTGAAACGTTTTCTTGACTGAAAATTATGAGAAATCTATTAAATGCCAGCAGAAAAAGAATTTCCTATGACTCCTTATCAAAATCCTATGCTTTTGAGATTTAGTGTTTGGTTTAGGAATTACATGTCCCAGTCATTTAAATCCCACCCATCACCAATATACTTAAACCTTGCTCTTGTAATATTTGCACATCTTTTGGGCCAGAATTCAAGAAGAATGTAAGCTGTCTTCTGAACAATTCCTGTCTGCCTTCCTCATTGCTGGAGCAAGCACAGTACTTTGATGCAGGGAAATAGCTTAGTAAAAAATATATATAGCCTCTTTCTAAACCATCTCCTATAGCTTTTTTGGAAAATCACTGTAGTAGAGAGGTATTGCACTTATAGTAATATTTTTAAAAAAAGACATTTTCTATTTGCACATTATTTTAGTTCATCATGCAGTAATGTGTGATGCAAGAAATAACAAGGCAAAATGAAGTAGTTCTGTTGTAAACGACTCTGTTGTAATGTTTTTTTATTCTTTTGTTTTAGTTTTACCTATTTCATTAATGTGAAAGCAGAGTATTCACAAGAGTTCAAAAAATCCTATTATAGAAGTATGTATAATAAATTAGCTAGATTTCAGTTAGCTTTCTGTTTGCATGTGAAACTGTCAAGGCTTTGAAAATTGAGGGTTTAATATGGGAGCAAGAAAGGCAATAAAACTAAAGTGTTAAAGACCTTTGTTTTCAGGTCAGCCACTATTTCCTACTGTTTGAGCTCTGTAGAACTAACAGCAATGAGAAATAGCTTCAGACTGCCCTTTGAACCGTAACAGAGGCGTGAAACTGAAGCTTGGGGTAAGCATATGCTTAGCAGGTACTCTAGGGCTTAAATGCATCCACACCGTGGTAATCACCCTTTCCATGTCAGTGGGTCTGTTTTTTCTTTGACTTGTCAGGTTCTTGTTGGTATGCTTTAAACTATACCATTAAGAGCTTCCCAGGCTGCTGAATTCATCCCATGTTCTCTTCTTCAGCAGTTCAAGGTAACTGCCACCTTCTGCCATTTGGTTTTCTGAAGTGGTGCTAGAATTTGTGTAGGATGCTGCTCAGCTTTTGCGGGTTTTAGTCTCAGTAACTGAGGATTTCTCAGTCAAATGCATTTAAAAAGAATGATGCTCACTTACAGCCACGCAGATATTGTAGATGACGTTGGCAGATGTTGACTCATTTATTAATGTATCAAATATACTCTGCTGTTATCTAATTCTGCCCTACTTGTTTTAATTATGTGGACCGTTTTCAAACTTGTGAAGCCCCGTTTGATTTGGTATCTGCTTTTCTTTTGTGGATTTATTAGCATTTGTTCAGGTTAGCTTGTAAACTAACAGCCACGTTTCTCAAACCCTTGTTTTCATCAACAGTTCATCTGAGAAGTATCTTTCCTGTGTCGTTTTTGTGCCCTTGTGATTTTATAAGCATTGTCTTTAGACCTTATGAAATGTCCTTTCATATTTTCTTGGGTGCTTGCAGGCATATTTAATAACTTACCCCTTGAGCTTTCTTGAAAGAAATAAATAGTTAAATCACATGGCTGTGTATATGAAGTATATGGTACTTATTCTGTGAAAGAAACTGAAAGGAAATTATTCAGCTGCGTTGTACTCCAACATTACATCAGTTTGCATCCTGTGATATATAGCAATTGTGGAACAAATGATTGAAGCTTAGGAAAAAATTATACAGGATTAGAATTGATTCTGTCATTATAATTGAGTAAGATAGATACAGAAGATTTACAAATGCAGAACTACAGACTTGCTAAAGTGTAAAATCATTTAATTGATGTTGCTATCAGTTTCTCTGGAATTGAGATATAACTTTGTGTTGTTGTTGTTTTCTAATGTCACTTTTGCCAGAATTTTGTTATTTGATTAGTTTGTAGAAGATCAATCTTTTCCTTCTGTGCTTTTTGGGGGAAAAATATTTGCTGCAAAAAACTAAAATATGTATCGTTGGAAGTGCGTGTGCATTTTAAAAGGAGTGATTAATCATACAAACGATATCAATGCCTGCCTTGTCTTTGTTGTTTTCCTCCTCTCCCACCAAATAGAGATCTATTCCCTAGCCTCCATCTTCCTTGTCTGAAAAACTGTTTTGTTCAGCACAGTTGTCAATGAATGACATGTTTGTCATTAGACATTATCCACATCTCTCTTTTTACAAAAAGTTACTTCCTTTCTTCTCTTGGGTTTCACGTTGTCTTTTCTTTGGTGATTGCTTTCATGAATAAATGATTTTAGTCTTTTACATTTCGGCTGGAAACTGTTTTCTATCATCAGACAACGTGAAACATTCAATGTTTTAAAAAATGTACAATACTTTGGGTGTAATTAGTGTGAAATACTAACTAAAAGTAAATCCGTAGGTTGTATAATACCATTTTGTAATGAATGAAAAAAGTGTGCATTTTTACATTAGGAATAGCCATGGAAACCAAGTATATTGTTCTCTTCAAAGACAAGTTATAGAAAAAAAATATTAGCTTTGCTGAAATCCTTGGAAAGATTTTAGAGAGCTGCATACCAGGTTAATCTGTGTTGAGGGATGACAACTGAAAGACATCTTCTTACAGGAGGTCTTGCACATCTTGTGCTTGAAATTTATAGATCCTTTGGAGGTACTTGGGAGGTTGGAATGAGGAAAGCAGCAGAAATAAAAATAAAACATTTTTAGCATTTCCAACTGTATTGCTCTAGTCACTATTAGTTTTATTTATGAGCCTATCAGACCCAAATGCATACTCACTTTTACCTGTGACAAACTGGCAAGTGGGATATAAAAATGAAAGATTTTTTCCCTTTGCTGATGGCTAAAGAATCATTGATCTTCCTTAAACTAACATTAATCTTAGAAAGGCAGCAAGAAGCTTATAGGTCTTTCATGCAAGCTGAACATGGTAAATTGGAAAACAAGAGAAAGATCCTTTTGTCCGTATTCCTTACCACCGGGCATATTTTATAACACCGGTTGCCATCTGATTATAGCTTTTATTTGATTAAAGTTTCATGTTCAGAGCACAACTATGGCATGCTTTAAAATAATTAGCTTAGGCAGTAGGATGCAAAAACTGACGAGAAAACTGGACTTACTTTGCTGAATAGATCATTAATAGAAATAATGTTTGGATGTGGTGCTCAGGGATGTGATTTAGCGGAGGATTGTTAGTTCCAGCAGTATGGTTAGGTTGTGTTGGACTTGATGATCTTGAAGGTCTTTTCCAACCTGAGAAATTCTATGATTCTATGGAATTTTAGAAAATGCTCTGAAATATTCAATACAGCAATCTCTAGTGAGAAGTTCCAAAGTAGTGACAGGCAGTATCATATTTGCTCAGCAGATCAAGTAATTTAAAAGAGCAGTGTGGTTATATTTCAGCTTTCTGAAATCAAAGTAACCTGACTTGGGAGTATGATATGCAGATATTTTTTGGGACTAGACTGGATGTTTTAAATCCCATGTCATCTGAATTCCTTTCTATGTATTTCCCAATCCTCAGTTCTGCATGAAAACTTTAAGTGATCTGTGATGGCTGCTTTGCTATAGTGAACATGGACTTGCTTTGGTAAAATTGGATTTGGATTCCAGTTAGGACACAGCCTTTGTGCCTGGGTCCTTTGTCTGAAAGACATATTCAGATGTGTTTTTTTTATGTAAGTGATTATGCAGGTGGTTGACACTTCTCTATAAGATCGTAAGTACACACAGACCTTGCATCTAGCACAGAAAGGAGTAGAACATAGCAACAGAATGTTGCCTCTGCAACAAAAGCAAGTTCCTGTCATGTCCATTCCTCCAGCTCTGCTTAGGCCTCCAATTCTGTCACACAGATGTAAGCACTCATTTAAATGCTGCAGCTTACTTGTAATTTCTTCTTGTTTTTACCAATCAGAGAGAAACTTTGACTTTTATGTTACTGGAGAACAGCCCTTAAGCTGTCATGCTTTTCTCAGATGTAGACCAGTGCAGTGTCTTACTGCAGTTTGCCTGCTCTCACCTATATCACACCTAAAAAGGCGTACAATGGCTAAGAATGAATGAAATGCCTTTCATGGCCTTTCACAGCTTTTCTTCTTGGCTCTGCTTTTCAGAAGCAAATGCTTTTGATTGCAGTTCTACCTCTGTTTCTGAAGTTTGCTGATATTCTATTTAGTTGCGTGCTTTTACTTCTTAAGTGTTCGAAACTGTCAGTGAGTGGTGGGCCAGACTATGTATTCATATCGCAAACTGAGTCACAAATATTTGTGTAATATCAAGTTAAAAAACAAATTCTGACTTCTGTGCACAATGCTTGTGCTTGAAGTACAGTGTGTCAAACAGGATAGCCTGTGTCAAGCTGGCAGCAGCCAAGTGCAGTCCAGTGGCTGGAAGGGCCCTTTTGGTTTCAGTCTCATTTTCAGCTGCTAAGCCAGGTGGCCTCAATGATGTTTGTGCCCACAACCACATTGCAGGAGGCACAAGCTTTTATTTATCCTCAATGTCAGCACGTGGTAGTCTTTGCTAGAGATACAAAATGTGTCTTTAACTCAACGTGATGAAGCATTTCGCAGATAACTTAAGGGATAGGACAAAGGAGAAGTGCTGTGGATTTTGTCCTGAGTATTATGTAACATAGGAAGAGTGATGGTGTCTGCCACTTAAACTAATTAGCTGAATTAAGATCATGAGTAAGAGAGTCCATGTGTGACAATTTTTTCCTGTATTTGAAGTGTACGTTTCAATGAAAAATAGTAACCGCTGATGATCTTAATTTTTATAACAGCTTGATGTATGATATTGAGAAGTAGATCTTGAAAACTTTCTGAAATTGTCAGTGCACAACACACCACGTAGGGCACAGTGAATGTTTTCAGATGACTAAATGGAAGTCAGCCAACATTTCTTGCTTCAGGTCTGTGTGAGCTTGTGTATCGTGGCTTTGCCCTCGTTTTTTTTTTCCCCTATTTTCTTCTGCTGCTTTAGAAAGAATATTAACACTTATTACAGAAGTATCCTTTGTAGTTGAAAATACAGCAACAGAAACTGAGTTTTTGAGTTATCTTAACTTTTTAGGCAAGTTAAAGCTTTTATATGTAATTATATTAGAAAATATTATAATGCCATATGGATGATCTTCTGTTCCTGTTTATCACAGCATGCAAGGCACCAGAACAGCACAAAGCTGCGCTAGTGCAGGATCAGACTGGACTTTTGGAAACTTTTCAGTACTGTAAGGGTGGTCCAACACTGGAGCAGGCTTCCTTTTGAGGGGCTGTTGCCCCATACACGTCAGTGTTCAAGAGACATATGGACAGTGCTGTCAATAACACGCTGTGTTTCTTGGTTAGCCTTGAAGTGGTTGGGCAGCTGGATTTGGTGATCTCTGAAAGGTCTTTCAAACTGAACTGTTCTAATTTTCACTGACCTCTTTATGGACCTGCAGGTTACCATTCTCCTACATGCTTGAATATTTTGCACTCTCGAGTGTCTATTCATTAATAGACTGTATGACAAGGGCAAAACAGTACCTTGTGGTAATAAAGCAAAGGAAAAATAATCAATTTCATATTCTATGATTTGAAAGACTTCTCATGGCGTTTTCACTTCAAAGGAAAGAGTGGCAAAGTTAATTGACTGAATAATATGTTCCAAGTATGAGAGAACAGGACCAATCATTAAAGTGAATTGCATCCATGTAGTCATTTTATGTGTCCTGAGATACAATGGCAGGCAAAACTTTACAGATGTCATGCAAGTGTACATGGCAGGGAATAAGCAATAGCAGAGTGTGATCTTTGCCTTGAGGCAAAGGATAGCATCCACATGTCCATCAGTTGCTGACTTCAGGAGAGGTAAATGTGATGTCAGGTTTTCAGAGTGCTGGGAGAGGTTTGCTTCTCAGAAATCAAAAGCTTCTTTCAGTTCCCTGCACTGAACTGGCCCTGCACAGGGCCTGCACTGAACGTCTGAAAAGTAGTGCTCAGAGAAGATAGAGGTGTAGGATGAGATCCCAGTTACATCTTGGGTCAGGGCTGCCATAGGTCATATAAAACTGAAAAGGTAGCTGATGCTAAAGCTAGAGACTATACATGCTAAATGATAATGCAATTTAGTTAATTTCTGAATTCATAAAGCATATTCATAAATGTGTTCTTGAAGAGGAAGTAATTTCTAAAATGATTTTTTACTTGCAATGCGTTTTATTTTTTCTGCAAGTGCTGGACTCATTTATTTTGTCAGTGCTTGCATGCTCAGGTGCATGTGATGCCAGCACTGTTTGTAAGAGAATTTCACAGCTTTTAGTACAGATGCTGCATCAAGTCTTTTTCATCATAGTTTCCCAGGGAAACTATGCCCTGGGAGGAGTGGGAGCTAGGTGCTTACATCAAATAGATCTACAGACCCCAGGTAAATTTCTCCTGGGCCAGGTATTCTCTGAAGATACTGACAGTGCTTGAATGTCTAAGTAGGCAAAGCATCGCATGAGAAAAATAGGAGCTAACATCAAATGATGTGATGTTATAATCAAGTACTGACCCACCCAAGTCCCTCTATTACCTATTGGGTGCTACACCCTCCTGATTGTTTGCAAGGTTTAAAAGCATGAGGTTTTCTTAAGGTGAGCTGTTTTGGGGATGTTGTGAGCACTTGTACTTTTCAAGGAATAAATAATAATAATGTATGCATAAGAAACATTACACTGGATCTATAGAGTGTTTACTGTTTCGTTGTGTTCTGAAATATTCCTGTTATTGTGTGAACCACGTAATGCCATTTCCATACCATGTATTTTAATTTTCTCTTCCTGGATGGCAGTTGGATTTCTATTTAGGTGAAGCTGTATTTGAATCAATGATTTATTTTATTTTATTTTATTTTAAATCATGTTAGCTCTTTATTGTGTAAATCAAGGTTTTGGGGGGGGGGGAAGGGTAAGAAAGAGCTTCTGAACTGATGATTTGCGAACCTTTTCCATCTTGGATGTTTGTGAAACTAATAAGTAACAATGAGAGGAATATTTGAGTTTTGATATATGTTGAAATTTACTGGTTCTGTAGCAATTAGATCCGGAGGAGACAGACCAGACCTTTAAAGTGATTTAGGGTCTGTCTGGGAGACAGAAATAGTTGTGGCTGCCTTGCTGTGATGTAGTTCTGGTCTTGTCATAGATGAGTTGCTGAAGCAACCTTGAGCTTATTGATGATCTTGAAATGGCTCAGGTCATTAGAACTCAGCCAGCAGTCCCACTGTTTTTCACATCAAATGCATTTGCTAGCTTTTTAAATCACAAGTTTACTTTAAGGTAGATTTTAAGATAGGTGTTGGTGGCACATTTTTGAAGATGGTAATTTTCCACACATTACAAATCAATACAAAATCTTAATACATAAATCTTTTGGCATTAACAAAACATAACAGATTCTTTTATTGAGACACTGAAAAGAACAGACTCTTCAGAAATCCCCAAAAAACATTCCTTTATATAATCTAGTCATTTAGAAGGAAATTAGGTTGTTATTAATTATTTCTTTTAGCATTACGTGGGCGTTCTAATTGCACAAGTGCACGGTAAACATTTCCAAGAAATTTAGGTAGCAAACTACCCTAGTTTGTCATAGCTTTATGTAATACTCTAGTAGGGTTTAAAAATCATAAAATCCATCTCTTCGCTGTCTCAGAGAAAATAAAGATTTTTCTTCTAAACAGAGCTAATAGCTTTGAGAAATTTTGATAGCTGGCCAGGCGCTGTGTTGTGTTGTACAGACAGAAGAAATATTTTCTTCCTAAAGACAAAGTGAGAGTGGGTGGAAGAGAAATCCAAAGCAAGAATTTATATCACTGGTAAGTGGAAGGATTAGAGAGGAGAGCAGATGAGAAATGTATTTGTATGGTATGCTGGAAGAAAAAATGGAAAGAAGAAAGGAACGGAGGGGAGGTGGAGGTGAAGAAAAGGGTTGATGCATTTAGTCAGTTCACTCAAAATAAAATCCTTTGCAGGTGATAAGTGGGGGTGCATCTGAAGAGGCAATTTTGGAAGGAGCTTATGACCGTGGGAGTCAGTTTAAAACAAACAAACAAAAAAAACCTGCGGAACTGCAAGTATAAGAGAAGCAGAAGAACAAATGTCTAAAGTGAGGAGCCAGACAATGGGAATGGGCCAAAGATGTGAACAGTGCAATCAGCAGATACGGTGTGAGGAAGAGATTTCATGATTGATAGGTAAGATACTGCGGTAAAGGAATAAAAAATGGAATCCATGGACTAGGAAATGCCACAGACTTCCTAGGACAGAGGAGCAAGCAGCAGATGACTTACTAGAGAGACAAGAGCAGGAAATTGTGACAGCAAGAGAGATGGAGCAAACGGCAAATGCAGTGCCAAAATAGTTTAGGAGCTGATCAAAGTGGAAATGTTAAGCGTTTTGGAATTGATTTGGAGCAGTGGGAAGGAAAGAGTAAGTCAAGCCTGATGCTCTGGTGAGATGCTCACATGGTCAGCGCTTGGCAGAGGTGGGAAGAGTTAGTGCAGCACAGAACTCAAGCCTGGTGAGGTCTGGGCAGGGCAGCCTGGGCTTTGTGTGCTCTGCCCAGGCTTCCAACTTGCAATGAGCTTGAAACAGCAATTTTATGAACTTCTGTCTGCCCACCTTGTGGAAACTCCTGTAGAGTGTAAAGGTGCTAGAAAGAGCTGGCTTTGTACGTTGTAGCTGATGGCAATATACAGGGGAAAAATAGAATCAGAGCTACTGAATTTCAAAAAAGGATAAGAAGGAGAAAAGGAAGAGGAAGAAAGGACTGAAAATGGCATCAGTGCATGTGGGGAACTCTACAGTCTGACTCCCAGGCCACTGGCAAGGCAACCTGATGTAGCTGTGGTGTCCCTGTTCACTGCAAGGGAGTTGGACTAGAGGGCCCTCAGAGGCCTCTTCCAACTCTAAGGATTCTATGAAAATGACAGTATCATGAATTTAATTGGATGATGATGATGCATATCAATTACTAAGTCTCATAATGAAGACACTCATTTTAGCAATTATGTTTAAAGTAGCTGTTCTGATGTGATGTCCAGCTTTTTTTATTCAGTGCTTTTGAGTAACAATCATCTTAGAAGCACAGGTGTGGATTCCTTCTCAGGCTTTTTTTTTTTTTTTCCTTTTTAGTTACAAAGATGATTGCAAGGCCTTCTGAGTGCTTGGCTTCCTCAAAAAAGTATTTCAGGTTCTCTGTAATGATTTTGAATACAAGATTAATTCTTTTCCATCAGTAAGATATTATATTGAGTATAATTTTGATAGCTTATTGCACAGCTTACTTGTGAATGTTTACATGCAAGTAATGTCTCCTTTTGAAAGTTGACATATAATAAAATAGCTCTGACATCTTTGGCCTTCTAAAGGCGAAAGTCAGCCTAACTGAAAAACTGAAACAAAGATGCTTGGCAGTCTTAGAGAAAAAGCAGCAATTACTGTGGAGGAGAGATGTTCAATGTCTGAATAGTTGTATTCAGGGTGGAAAAAGTCCACATGTTGCATTGGGTACGCAGCAGAATTCTTTAAGATGATTAACTTCTATCTTGAATATGTCAGCTTCCTATGTGTGCATCGCATGATCTCCGTTGTCAGTAGGAAATGCAAGTTATTCCCGTACTGCTTGAGAAATTTGATTACTATCTAATTCACCATCAGAAGGATTTTCTCGAAGCAGCATTGAGTGCTTCCAAATGGTGAAACTAATTCCAAACAAAGAAATCAAATCCAAGTCCTCTTAGTGCATTTAAGGCTATATAATGCATGAGTAGGAAAGCTTTTACTAGTTTCGATTTTGAGTGATTCTAAAATCTCAAAGGATAGTACATAAAACACTGAAACATGGTTAACATGGACATTATCCTTAAGGAGGTGGGATTTGGGGATGCAAATGCACATTAAAACCAACCTACTTCTGTCTCTGCACATTTATTTTTCCTCTTTATTTTTTTAAATCTGAATCTGGCACAGGGTTAATAATTGATTCTTATCACCCCAGCCAAGATTAGGACTCCACTATAGATAATTATATCCCTTCTTTGATGAAAAGATAAACGAAAGGACAGTGAAGTGACTTTCCAGTGTTGACATTGGGTGCATATGGATGGCAGTGTGAGTTGAACGTGAGCTGGATGGAGTGTCCATAAAACAAGTATTCTAGAGGTAGCTCACAGAACTGTAATAACTGTTGTTCAAGTCCTGGATGTCCCAGATGATTTCAGTTACCATCCAAAATAAAAATTTAAGGAGTTGCTGTCCCAGAATTTTTCACATAGAAAACTCATCTAAAAAGGAAAGTAAGAAATGAAAGTGGGGGAACCAGAGTTCATTTCTGTGTAGATTTAGCCTGGAAAGACTCGCTCAGTTTAGGAAGACTAAAGTGACATCTCCAAATTTATTTGTAAGAGGATAGATGCAGGTATAACAAGGACAAGAAGGCAGGTTCTTTTTCATACTGAAGTTTCGTTTGTGTTTTCTAGAGGCGGTAGGAAGATTCAAGTGTTGTATCTCCAGACAATTTTGTTTTGCTTGCTCTTGTTAGATGCAATTAAGGATATTGTAAGAGTGAAAGCAGTTTGTAAAATACTCCTAGTAGTTGAGGTTTTAAACATGCTGGTTCCGGAATAAATCCTCAGCTTGGATTAGATCATAGTTCTTCACTTGTAATAAAGCTATTTGCCAGGATTGGTAGGAATGTCTCCAAATAATGGCTGAGATTAGCTTGGTGCTTGTTGCATTGAGTCGCACACTCTGGCAGAGGTAAACACTATTGCTTTCTCGGAATTGTATTTAGTGAAGTTTTGGGAATTCCTTGCTTTTGAAATTTCAACAAACATTTAGGTCGTATTATTTTTCTTGACCGTAATATGGCCTATGCTTTTGAAACATATACTGAATTTAATTTGCATTCACAGTTAATTAATTCAAATGGAGTGGCTTTTCCTGAAGTATTGGTGACCTTTGCCTGAAGTATTAGGAGATTCTCTTGGAAAAGATTTTAGATTTCATTGTTTTGTGTGGAGTGCTAATGGTTGATTACAGATCGTGTTCAAATGTCTGGAATTGAAACCTTGTCTTTCAAAAGGTGTTTCTGTGTGGGATAAAATCATATAATGAATTCTGCTCATTTACTGAGGGGTCATTACTCGCATCAAAGATAGTAAATTTAAATCCGTGCCTGATGCCACAGGTTTTAGAGGGGTGATGAGCTGTGACATGAAGCTCTGAATAACTTGAAGCTCAACAGCTGTGAAATTGCAAGAAAACTTGCTTATTTTTAATATAAAAATAAAATAAGTCTTTGAACGGGTTATTAATGAGATGCTTCTGCTATCAAAAATGCATTTAAAAATTAAAAAAAAAAAAAAAAAAAAAAAAAGAGACCTTTATGAGGACATGGGAAGTTTTCTCATACTGTTTGAGCTTAGATTGTCTTTCTTACTGGGTATTTGGTTTACCTGTTAAGGATAATTGCTAGATTTTATACAGAAAATCCATTGAGGTTCAAAAACAGTATCACTTCACTGGCTTTCAAAGCAACATTATGTAAATACACGTAAATGAGCTCGCACCAGGAGAGAGAATTCAATGAGTTTTCTTTCCTTGATCGTATTCATTGTACAAATTTGAACTCCAGATCTGTTGTTGGCATGACGTGTTTTTGGTAAACAAGTATTCGGACTTAATGAGCAAGTATGGAGGGTGAAATATCATAGTGGGGGAAACTAGGCGAGAATATCAAAATGATTCTAATGGACAGTGATGTCTCAGCAGCGTAACTTCAATGTCTTACACGGAGAATCTCTTAGGTAGAATGGTAATGCTCTTTGGTCTGATAGTTTCCAGTCCTCAGGGATACCTAGTAAATAATCTTTAAAATGTTTTGTATCAACCTTTTTTCACATCCCTTGTCAGCTTTAGATGGTTCTTTTCTATTTGGTTAAATGAATTTCACTGTTGCTGTGCATTCTGAAGTGTAGTTCCACTTCATAAAAATGACTCTGTTGGGCCCTATATTTACATCACTTCAGCAACTAAATGTCAAGTGTATTTACTGTTGGAAGTGTAGCTTGTGATAAATCCTCTATCTGAAAACTCAGGCTAGAATGCAAGACTTGTGTTGTTTTTGGTCTTCTGTGACCTTCTTCAGTGATGCACAAAAAATTCTGCAAGAGAAATCAAAATTTTGGGCTTGTATACGTATAGACCAGAATTCACTGAACAGCTGTTTTGGTGATGCCTGAGAAGGAAAATAAGTGAGTTTTCTTTCCCTTATCTGGAATGGTTACATAGAGGCATTTGTCATTTAAGCTGAAATATGACTGGTCATCCTCAAGAACCAAACCTGTACTGCAGTTTGTCAGTGTCTGTTGGAAACTCTGTGGATGTATACTCAGGTGCAGATCTATATCCAGTCTTTGGGTGCTGTTTATTACTGAGACCAGTTTGCCCTAGGAAGGTATCAACTGTAGCTCAAACTATGCTCTCTGGGGTCTGATGCTAAGGATTATGCCTTCTAACTGGAATTCCTTCCTGAAGTATGTACTCATCAACTTAAATTTCTTCCCTCTGAAATTAGCTCTTTGTCACGCTCCCAGGAGTTCCCCAGGAGATCTGGATCCTCCAGGTTATTATCTGGCAAAGTCTGAATTTCAGGGCATGCAACTGTCAAAGTACAAAAGATGCACAGAAAAGAAATTGGAGAATCAAGAAGTATGTGCAAAACCATCCTTCCTCTATCCATGTCGTATCAGCAAGCCTTTGAGTTCATGCCTTCCCATTCACTGGGGCTATGGCTATTCTCTCCTCTCTTTCTTTTACTCCTTAGTCTTGTCTTCAGGCTCTCTTCCAAAAGCACTGCTGTTCAAAACAGAAGAGGCCCAGCTGTACGTGTTAAATGGCCTTTTTGCTTGGCTTCCAATCCACTGTTGCATGATTTACTGCTTGTACAGCAACCTGCAGTCCAAATCAGGAACATTTTTTCCAGATGATCCTAGGCTGAAGCAAACCCGTTTTCTTTGTGGTGATTCCATCTGGACAGACAACTGTTCAGAATGGTAATTCTGAGTCCTTATCAGCCCAGAATATCCCCCTCTCATGCAGAGATAAAAAGGCAAACAAGTGACAGTAGAAAATGAAATGAATATTCAGAAAACAAAATGTGGTTTTAGTCAGCTTTAAAGGAAGCTTTTCAAGGAAGCTGAAGCAGCTTGGATTCCAGCTCATGTAGAATTCTGTGGGATTTTCATGTGGCTATGCAACATATGCTGAAGCATGTATGTGTGTGGCAACAGACTCCTTTAGTTGCCTGTGCTGTCTTGGTTAAGAATGGAACTAGTCACAGTAATTAATTAGTCAGTATCACAGCGATTACATGCTTGAAGAAATATTTCTAAGCACATTTCATCTGCTAATAATTAAAAAACATGGAGGATGTTTTTGGTAAAAGTTATTATAATGGGTTATAATAAGAACAGATGTTATTTAATGAACATACTGTGCTTTAATGTTTGAAAAGCAAAGACATGCAGCATTTATTTGTGTATGAATTTTTTTTTTTTTTTTAAACTATCTCCATTGGGAATTGAGGGAATTGATAACATTCTTAGTATTAGCATGAATAAGTTTCACTTGGGTGAGATGCACTCTTTGGGGTTTCCGAAGTGTTACTTCATTTTGCAATAACAGAGCCTTATTTTTATTTATTAATTTAAACTCTGAAACATCAAAACATTCTTGATCTTCTCTGTTGCCAGTTTCTCAGAGGGTGCTAATCCACAGCAACTGCGGCCATGGCAAGATGTCACTGAATTGAACAGGGCTGTAAATAAAAGTAAGAGCAACTGATTATCCAAAATGTAACCTTTGTTAAGGGTCATAGCCCTTTAGAAAGGGTGTGATGCTTTACTGTCTTGGTCATCATCAGTCGTTTGTTTAGCTCTTGCTAAACATAAATATTTCCTCAAACTCATTCAGTTTCTCAGAGACAATCTGCCTATGAAAGCATTGGATAAAAAATGGTGCTGAGCTAAAATGCAGCTTAAAATACAAACTAATAAGCCAAAACCAACAACAGTAAAAATCGGGTTGTCAGAGGAAAATGTTCTCAGTAAGCATTCCTGAAATGTAATCAGAATGATTTGGGTTGGGAGGGACCTGTGAAATCATCTAGTTCCAACCCCCCCCGCTATAGGCAGGGACGCCTCCCTCTAGACCAGCTGCTCAAAGGTAATGAGGGAAGGACATCAGTGTTCTTTGTTACCCAGCAATAGCAAATAAAAAAGCCTAAATCAAGTGCATCTGAAATCCATGAGGGTTTATCTGGAAGTATATCTGAAGCAGGAAGCAGAGGTGTATGATAATGTTTTAAATTAGCATCTTAGGGTGACTGATTAAGCCTAATTCTCTGACAAAAGCTGTGTCTTGGGGCACTGACCCTGTGACCCCTCTGGGTGGCCTGGCCTCTGCTGTGTGCTCAGTAGCTCCAGGGGCTTGTTACCTGCAGCTGGGAGCCATCCCCTCCCATCTGCCCAGCCTGCAGACTTGTTCAGGGCACCCTGCGCATCCCGTGTCCTTCTCAGAACACCCCTCATGGGAAGACTGAACTGCCCCACAGCTCCCACATTCCCTTCCTAGTGGGGAGCACCTCTCCCAGCCCCTGAGTGTCCCCTGGCACTGAAATGCCTCTGGAGCACCTCTCTGCCTGGCACACCTGGAGCTGTGAGAGGTGAGAGGATGCCTGGCTGGGGGGAGGCCAGATGGTATTAATCAGCCTCATTTGCTGTGACCAACCTCACCTGGCACTTCCCCACACCCAGAGACTTAGGAGTCAATTTTAGCTCAAGCCACAGCTTCTGCCATGCTGTACACTGTTGCTCCTCTCTAAATCGGGGTGCAGTGCATTGCTTTTGGGGAATGCTTGCACGAGTGTGGAGCTCCTTGGGCTTCACTGGCCGCAGTGGAACTGGTGCTGCTGTCTCCAAGCTACTGAAACTGCTGAATGTTTTTTCTTCAGACTTGTGTAAAAGGTATGCCGAAAGCCAGGGTAAGCTTATCAGAAGCTCACCCTTAAAGAGCTCTATCAAAATGCACAGGTGAAAATACATTTTAACTAAAATTTAGAACCAAAATTTAGTGCATGTGTGTATCTAGCTGGTTTTTTTTTTTCATTTGCTATAGTAATTCCAGTTAAGGTTTATGGTAATTTTGTACTAGTCCTTGTGAGATTCTTTGTATAACAAGTTATTCCATAATTTCCACCCTACGGCGGGGTAGAAAACTTGCTCAGTGATTTCTGAAGGTATTTTTTGATCCAGAACTTTTTTTTCAGTTGAGAACAACTTGTTGTCCAGTCTGGTAATATGGCAAACAATTAGAATTGTCTGTTATTTGTGGGGTAGTTGCTGATTAGTAATATTGCCAGGGGTTTTGTGAATTTATCTTTTCATATTCAGGAATCAACCTAAGTTGTGTTTTTATAACAAAAATTTCCCTTGCATCCACCAAAAAAGCTAGCAAGAGAACCTCTCCTAGTCATCTATACAACTCTTATTTTTTTTTCTTTGCTTGGCTCTTTCAGATTTCTCTTACCAAAATGAAGTCCTCTGCATAGTTGCTAGAGTAATATTAGGTGTTTTCTATGCTGAATTTGATAGCAAATGTACTCGACAGAAGAACATTCATAGAGCTGGCACATCAAAAAGATTCTGGTGGCTTCCCTGCTTTGTGACAAAAGCTATTTCACTTGGCCTGGGACTAGTATAAGCAGGTAAAGTCGTTGTCTAATTCTATGTGTGGCATTAACTGGAGACCTTAGATGGCTTTGCCCGAATACTTAAGACTGTTGGAAGGTAGCAGCTCTGAATGTCATTGAGAGGATTTTACTCTTTGAGTCCAAATTCGCATGTAAGTGGTACTGAATGATTGTGTACATCTCTTCAAGAATACGCAGAGCGATGTAGCGCTAGAAGTGATAAGGAAAGGACACCTATGATATTTGACAACGTTGCGTTCAATTTTCAGCTCTGTATGCTCATTGAAAGGTATCCGAAAATGAGCAGGCTTCTCTGTGTAGCATGTGAGAGGAGGTGGGGTCTTGAAGGAAAAAATCCTATTCACTGGCAGAGGAAATAGCTAGAGGTAGCACTAAAACCTTTGTTTCTGTGTTAAAAAGGATTTATTCCCTCAAAAGGTGTGCTAACTGCAGAAAAGAGAATGCTTTTCTCTTTTAGAAATGGAGAATGCTGCAGAGCAATGAGATCTGTAACTTAGAACTAAATCAGCTCTGAGCGGATACTTTTTTTTTGATAAATCATAAAACTCTGAATTATAGCTGAGGCAGTTTTTCTAAATTGATAATATCTGTTCATCGCTTGATTTGTATGAAGGTGAAGTTCTTGCTGGTCAAGGCAATCTCATCTGAGTGTTCAAGGGGGATTCTTGGACATGGAGCAGGCAAGACAGCTTTCTCTCCCATTTCTCCCCTACCTATATTTAAAAGAAATTTATTTACGAGATTCCCTATTTCTTTTCTGAAAATAATGGGAGTTGTTAAATTTTAATTCTGGTCACTAAGATGCCCATTGCTGTCTCCTAAATGTACTAATGCAGTCATGTAAAGTTGTCCTGTTCAGCCCTTGGGTTCTGTAAGGATGTTCAAAGGTTCCATGTTTTGTCTGCTGCCTATTAGGAAGATTGTAATGGCTTCTGCCTTCTTACAGGAAGGAATAATTAAGAACGTGTTCCAAAATGTTTCCATGTTGAACATATTAAGTAAGGCCGTGCCTTTAACCGCAGTGTTGCTTTTCATGCTCTCATGGAAGTGCTTATTCAATGTTAAGAAAGCAATTTTTGCTGTAATTCAGTAGGTTGTCATGTGAAAATAATTACCATCTCTGTAAAAAGTTCATTCTTTCACATTACAGCTCCTTCCCAGGAAGTGTTTTGGTATGTGCATTGTCTTGTAACGTCATGTTACACTGCAGTTTACATGCAGTAAAATGCTTTGGAGAACAGGGGTTGGACCACTCACTGTTTTAATGCTGTGTAATGAATTGCACATTGCTCATGGGGGGCATGCGGTGGAAGAGGCCAACTGTTTTAAGGCACCAAATCCAATCCCTCAGAAACCACCAGGATGCTTGCCATTGACTTTGCTCGTGCCAAGGCTTGGATTATGAGTGTTGGTAACTATTCAACTACAGAACAATAGTAAAATAATTTTCCAAATTAAACCAGAAAGCCTCCAAAAACTCTTAATTAATATTCTCCTGTATTTTTCTTTCTCTTCAAGATAAATGCCTGTCTTAGAGGTGGAAAAAATACACCTATTGAAAGACTGCCTTGAAAGATTGACGATCTTGTAATTGAAGTTGAGCAGAAAACAGAACCGCCCATCCCATCCAACAAGCTGAGTGTAGATATCTCTGTTCATATTGATGAAATACTGGTTCATCTCCGGAGTTAAGGGGAAGGACCAGTGCTGAGTGGCCCACTCAGGTGTATAAAGGTGGTGTACAGGTAGAGATCAGGGACCCTATCCAACAAAAAAGACTTCAAAGAAACATGGATTCAAATCAATGAGCAGTCTCGCAAGTAAAAATAAGCCTGAATGCTTGTTTGAAGGTACCAAGCATGATTTCACACACTGTTCTTTTTTTTTTTTTTTTTTTTTTTAAGTTCTCTATGTAAATGCCTCTTGCAAAAATTCAATCTTTCTCTTTCCCCCTGTGATTTTTATGCCTTAGTTATTGTCTTACTTTTTTCAACTTGCGCTAGATCTAGCTAAGCTCAGCTACTTTAGAAGTAGAGTGGTATCAGCTCAAAGAGCTTCGAGTGTCATTACTGAACTGATCAGATTCTGCATCTCCCCTAAACACATGGATGGGAATTGGAGGAGGTCTATGAAATGTTTTTGTTTAATAAAAGCAAAGATGTCTATACGGATTGTAGGCATTCCATAAATTCCATAAAATATTTCTTTATTAGCAGATCTTTTCTGTTCTTCCCTGCGATGTGAGAAAAGGCTTTAGGAGATCCTAGTTTTCTGAATGTAGAAATGCCAAATTTCCTTCTAATTCGACTTTGATAATGCCAGGATGTAACACTGAGTGTACGTGACTTCACCAAACACAAAGATGTAAATCAAAATGTTTCAACGCAGTTTGTTTTTCCCATTGTGCAAATCTTGGTGTGAGAGACCTGTTTGAAACTTGTCAGTGATTCTTGGTGCTTCTAAAACTCTGCTGGTTTCTCAGGAATTTGAAGTTTTGGAAACTTCTATGCTTTGGCTTCCAGATACTTACACTTCTGCATTTTCTAAAAAAAATGTGGTTATTTTCTTCCATGTAAGTTTTACTTATTTGGCATTTTTTTTCTCCTAACACTCTACTTTGTTAAATTTATTTTCTTCAGAATGTTAGTCTTCTGAAGAACAGAGACAGTGACTTTACAGGCTACACGTGCACAGTGCCTCTTGTGTGCATTTCTGTTTTCTAATCATTATAAGCAATTGTAAGAATTCTGTGGAGCTCGTTTGTTTATTTTAATTTTACCAGGTTTAATAGAATTCTTCCTTGCAGTTATAGCAATCTGTGCATTGTTGAGAGGTGAACAAGGTTCTGGCTGTATTACTAAGAATGGTTCCTCTCTTAAACCTGGACGTTTCATCAGCAGGCTTACTGATTGCTATGGAGTAAAATCTAGATGGAACATAGTACCGAAAAGTAAATGCTAGCCCTTTGGAGGAGTGAAATAGCATGTTGTGGAGTTCACGGAGATTGGGGTGAAGTTGCTACGGCGTGGGGGAGAAAACATTAATGCTGGAAATCCATGTTAACTAAGTTGGAATAATTCAGCATCATAAAACATAGATATGCTATGATGTGCAAGTGGAATTTTGCTTTGCATGTAGGTGACAATATAACTTCATTATATTTGATTGGATATTGAGAACGTCTGGTAGAGATTGTTTTGCAGTATCAAAGTATCTTTTCAGTTAGGCAAGATGAAAGTTGTCTGGTTTATGGCTTTGTTTACAGGCCAAAGAAGGTACATGGTTATTCCACACATGCGGACTACGTGTGGAAATGCTCAATATGTATCCCTTTAAAAAAGTATTGTGAGCTTGTTTTACTATAAAACTGAGAAATGGTAATGGGCATGGACATGACTGCTTAAATCCTGCCACAAATGGAAATCATTCTGGTTATTCTATTAATTGTTTTGGGGGTGGTTTTTAATCTTTGATCCTCTCTGTGCAAAAAATTTACCAAATGGAGAACTAAATTAGAGATTTCAGGGCACTGTATGCAGATCGTTGTAACAGCTGTTACAGAGAACTGGATGACGTGCTTGAGATACTTCTGCTGTATTTGTGTACCTTGTCAGCAGACCCAATCAGCTCTAATAGAGAATTACAGTCATCTTGTGAACAGAGTAATTTGGAAGCAGATCAGAAAGGCTGTAGCGTTGGCTGCTGGTTATTTTAAAACCTTTCCTGTTTAGATGAGCAAAAATAGCAAAACAACACACAAACTATTAAATGAATTATTTTTGTTAGTATAATTTTGTATGGGAATATTTGAATAGCTGGGTTCTTCTAGCTGGAGTGGTTAGGAAAATAAATGTGAGAAGTAATTGCCATTCAGAAAAATGGAAGTATTTTAACTGTTTGTGTGTATCAGGTAGTTCTCATTCTGAAGTAGTCTAGTAGTGCATCTGGTTCACCTGTGGCCCTCTTGTGATAGGGCTAACTAACCTTGCTTTTAGCTGTGGGTTCCTCAGTTTCCATTGGATTTTCCTGCTTTGCTGTTTAACATTGATAACTTTGATTGCCCGGTTTCTTTGGGCAGTTCTCCAGTTTTCTAAATGTGATTTAAGGATTAACTTTGTATTTATGCTTGGATTAGTTTTTCTTTCTACCATACGTTTTATGCATGAGCGACATAGAATTGCTGAAATTCATCTGCAAAATGAGTTCATACAGACAGAGAAAACAGACAATCTTGCACAGAGACTGAATGTTTTTAGGAGCTCTTTGTTATTAATAAAACCAGACAGTGCCTCTTTAACCAAATTAACTGTTATAATTAAGAGCAGTCAGAGTACTTTAGGGTTCAGAAAATGCTGGATACGCTAAACTGAAACTCTGAATAGTAATAATCTATTGGAATAAATGTCAACGTGGATGTTTTCTTGAGCCTGTGGTGGAACTTAGGGTAAAAAGCAGAGCAGCCAAAACTGTGGTGTGCCAGTGCTGAAATGAGCTGCAGCCCAATGGCAAGGGCACAGCAGCTGGGCTACCAGCATCCTGCATGCTCTGCCCTGCAGAACCCAGTGGGAGGGATGTGCCTCGTCACAGACAGGTTCTGCTGCCACTGGCCAATAGTCTCACAGGATCCTTTTGGATTGAATTCATCTCTTAATTTTTAATTATAGATTCATTAAGGTTGGAAAAAAACCACTGTATTTACAAAGGTCTGAACTTAGAGGATTTCAGACTTATTCAGGTCTTACAGGCTAAGTATTCTTTTTCTTATTATACATGTCCATCTTTCTCAGCTTAAGGGAATGTTTACCTTCATTTCTTATTTAAGCATCCTTCAGGCAGAGTGAAAGTATTTCCATTCCACCACACCACCTCACCAGATCTTTTTTTTTCCTATCTTGTTCAAAAGGCCCCACATGGAAATTCCTTATTCCTCCAGTTTCTCTCCATTGTTTAGCCTGTTGTTCTGTAATATATTCGACTCACATGAGCACCTTTCCTTCTGTATACCTTTGAGCTTGTTTGGGTGCCACTTGTATAGTTGAAAATGCATTATAGATGTAACACTTGGATTTTGCATTTTTCTGCTTTATATAATCACAGTAACCACTGCTGTATTAAAATAGCTTGGCTTCCTTCACTAGTCAATATGCATTAGCTTTCTCCTGCACAGCTGGTCAGTAATTTTCTATATTTTCCTTCTTACAGCTTTGGGATTTTCAGTTTATGATTTAGAATTGCCTTCTTCCCATTAGCAAGCCATAACAGTCGATGTGTATTTAAGAACTGTAACTGGTTTTTTCTCCTCAGTCTCTTAATTATTTGCATTGTTGAACTACATAATAAATATTGGAGCAGTAATGTATTTTCTCTATGTGGAAGCTACTTTTCATTAAGTGTTATGGAAATCTAATCCCGTTTATGGACTTTCGCATCTGTATTTTAATGCTGACATTTTTCACTTCCATTTTTCACACTGCGTTTTAAGTGCCTGGAAAAATAGGAAATTAGATTTTGAAGGGAACCTGAAGAGGCTGGTGGATCTGTAAGGGTTAACATGCAACCAGGATCTCCTTTGCAGTCATTGGTGTTTGTTCTACTGAGAATGACATTACTTATTTAGACACTTATTGGCAATGAGAACCGAGCTGTTCAAAAAAGCAACAAAACAATATTAAAATGCAGACTACCTGCATTGCCAAATAATGTAATCCCTTGTAAATAGTGGAGAAGTATGTATATATTTTGATGCAGCAGCATAGCAGGAGTACACAGCGTAGTTCTGACTTGTGTAAAGCCCTCTGAAGTGGCAATTGCAAATTGTTTCTAAGAGTCTACTATTTCATCATTATTATCTGCTATTTTCTCTACTTGAGGTGTAAAACTACAGGGTGTTCACAACACTTCACATACGGATGTATTTTAATAATTCCCTCAAATACAAGTCCTTCATTTCCGTATTATTTTAAGCTTCATTCCCTGTTGCAAATTTGTAGTCTTGCTGAGAAGTTACCATCTGTAAAATTTCAAAAGGTAGGAACTTTCTTCCTTTTGCTCTGCAATGTTTTTCTGCATCAGCTTATTTACTGCTAGCCACAGCCTCTCCAAAAAGGTAAATGAGGCTTCCTTGAGAGGAGGCTATGAGTGGGTATAAGCAAACATCATCAAATCCTGTGAACTGTATTAGTTGATTCAACTTCTAAAACATCTCTCAGCCTTCTGAGGCTTTTATCAAGATATCAAGATATGTTCCACTGACAATTAGAAGGTCTTGTAAAAGAGACATGGCTGAAAAGGAGGAAAGGCTTTCAGTGTGGGTAGAATTGCACTGAGCTCTGTGCAGATAATGCAGGAATCATGGTGTACTTTTAAATGTTACCATAACAATTCCCCAAGCAATTCATGAGAGCTGTCAATATGATAGTACCTGGTGGTTTGCTGTGCTATTTTGGAACAGTGCAGGAATAGCCTTTGAAAAATGTTCCTGCAATGGCAACAGGCAGATGAGTGGGGCACAGAAACAGAAATTTAAATGTGTTGTCTTCAAATTGATAAGAATGACTTCAGTTTACATAGCTGATGCAGGAAAAGATATATAATTTCTGGAGGATGATGGTAACAAGGATGTGCATGAGCGTTTATTAGAACAGCCTTAAATAGACTTTAAAGGATTTAAATAGCATTGAAATGCTGTCAAAAATGGTCAATTAGCTTTTATAAAGGCTGTCTTTTTCAGTTTGTAACCTTTGGAACGGGAAAACAACCACAAGCTTTCCCTGAATTCTGTAGGTTCTTCCTTCTATACAAAATACCTTTCTTTTTTCTTTTTTTTTTCTTTTTTTTTTTTTTTTTAAAGGGAAAAAAAAAACCTGAAACAACTACCCACAGTTTATTTCTACATCTTCCATGCAGGTAAATGTTGGGAAATGTGTATTTTCCCCTTGAAAAACAATCCCTCAAACACTTTGTTCAAGGTCAGTATTAGGGAAATACAAATGATTGATCCATAGTTTTTTATCGGCTATTTTTCTTCCAGACACAGCTATTACTTTGTGAAGACTGCGATTAAAAAGCCTAACTTTTGAGTTGCTTTGGTTTTGTTTTTCAGAGAGGAGAACTCTGCTTTTTCCACTTTTGCTCGCTGATGGGATTGTAGAGTGAAATTCTGCAATGACCTTTCCTGTTCCTTTGTAGCTTCCTTCTCTATTTTGCATCCGTGTTTGGTCCGTTGTGTTTGTACTTCAGGCTGTGAGGCAGGAACTCTCCTAAGAGCCCTTGACCATACTTGAGCTGGTGCTTTCCTCTTACACACTATGTGAAATGAAACCAATGAGGGGCAGTAGTATTATTATTATGGTTATATTTTAGAGCAGTTGTGTAAGCTCTACTGTTCAACTGCCTTTTATTTGATCACAGAAACACTAAGGTTGGAAAAGACGTCCAAGATCCTCCAGTCCAACTGTCAAAATAAAAACCAAATGAATACAATTGTTGGGTTTTTTTGTTTTTTTTTTTTTTACTATCATTAATGTGATTGTGGGTCTAAAACTTCTCGTTTGAAGCTGATTTAAAAAAAAAAAAAATCTTTGCTATGTCAAAGAAAAAAAATGTGTGTTGCTCAGAGTAAATGATCTGGATGGTCACATGGACAAAAAAGAATCATGCAATTCAGTTTATAAACATCTAATGAGAATAAATTGATTTTTCAGCTTTTGGGATACTTAGAATCTTTTTCATTGTTTTTTTTTCCTTTCTTTTTTTTTGTTGTACACTTCTGCTTTCAGATTTCAGTTATGACAGTCAGGACCGATCGAAAGCAAGAGATGAACCTCAAGATTTTTTCCAGTTTAAATGTGAAAGACCAAGAAATCCCTTAGGGTCCTGTCTTTGCTGAGATCAAGGCCTTCTGTACAGAAAACTTAGATTAAGCACCTAAGTGTTGCATGCTGTTGAACTCAGTAGAACATCCAGTCTGATTTCACTGATGAATCAAAATATATGTAATGAAAGTGAAGCTGTCTGATTTACTCTATGCTTTTTCCTGTATGGCTCCAGGCCAGCACACCAGTCCTAATATGCAATGGTAAAGCAAGTAATATTTCTCACATCAGATTGTTCTTATGGTCTGTTATGTCTGCAGGGCGTAAGTGTAGTAATGTATCAGAAGAAGTAAGAGTATGCCCGGACTTCTCAAGGTAGCAAAAGAATTGTTTTGATAGAGTCGAGCTAAGCAAATAGAATGGGCTCAAATAATACACTAGAATATACTCAGATTTGCTAAAAGACATAAAATCAAGTACAGATTAAGTAATTGACTACTACTGCATTAACTGTGCTAATATATGCATTAACCTACTTGAATGTTTCGCTTATGTTACTTAAAATTTTCTCTGAAATCTAAGCATCTTTTGAGGTGAAAGCCAGGAGGTTTTAGGAACAACAAGCACCTGAAGTGGTGTTGAGGCAGAAAATGAAAAGCTGTGTTTGAATGCGGGATGGAACAAGAGACAGCAGCTGACCTGAGCTGTGTTGGGCCAGTGTTTGCAGCAGCTTAGGGCTTGTGTTTCACTGGTTGTGCGAAGGATGCTGCCTTTCAGCATCCCATTGCCACTGATGCTGTCAACACAAGCTGTTGTGGCTTTGGGTGACGGTCACTTTCTGCAGTGTTTTCTTGTTCTGCTCTGAGTGTTGAGTTGGTGAAATGGAAGGACTAGTGGTGGGAGGTTTTGAGAGTGACAAACTTCACTTTGAAGTGGAGAAGTAACTGTTCTACCTTTGCAATTCCTTTTTTTTTTTTTTTTTCTTCTCCTCCTTATAGACAGTGGGCAAGGGACAGGAAACATTATGGGATCCAGTTGGCATTTGTCTTGAATTTCCAGAGGTAAAAAAATCAGTCTGTCTCTCTCTGCTATTCTCCACTAAATATTTGCTGAAAGCAAGTTCATAACAGCTGTGCTGATTTAGAAAGACAACTTGTCTTTCTGCTGCTTACTTGGCCACGTAGCAAGTTACAAGTAACACATCCACAGACCTTCCACAATGCAGGGCTGTATCTACCTCATCCCGCACTCATGGTGATGGAGAGGGCTAGAAAGAAGCAGCACCATCTACTGACTAAAAAGCAACATTTCTGATTCCAATCGAATAGGAATTGCTATGTCTTCTCAAACCTCGTGAGTGTAATTATGAGACCTTCCTGGTTTATTAGCTAAGTAGCAACAACAGTTTTGGTTATGGGTTCTTACTATTTAATTTCCCTTTATTTTGTTTTTTGTTCTTATTTTCAAAAGTCACCTTCTTTTGATTCTGACAGGAATTTAAAAGTTGTTTCTGCTATTTTCCTGCCAAATCAGTTGGTGGTGGGGACTTCTAAGTAGCTATACGTTAATGCTGCTTGTAGTTCTTGGGTTAGTGATGTTGCTTGAAGCTGTTGTAAAAAAATCTCCATGAATAAGGAGCACGGCAGGTTGAAACTGAAGTTTTAATTCCTCAGAGGTATTTGTTAATCTAATAAATCGTACAATGGTTTGGATTGGGAGGGACCTTTAAGATCATCTAGTTCCAATGCCCTGCTATAGGCAGAGATACCTCCCCCTAGACCAGGCTGCTCAAAGCCCCCTTCAGCCTGGTATTCAGTCTTTCCAGGGAGGGGGAATCCACAACCTCAGTGGGCAATCTGTTCCAGTGTCACACCACTCCCACAGTAAAGACTTTCTAATATCTATCCTAATATCTAGTCTAAATGCTCTTGCAGTTTAAAGCCATTTTCCTTTGTCCTGTCAATACCTGCCTGTATAAAAATATTTTGCAGCCTATTTTCTTTTGGGATGAGGAGTTCAGATGCCTTTGGAAAACTGGTCTTGTACAGGGGTATTCTCATTGGTTTCATTAGGGCAGTTACACAGAAAGGAGAACAGATTTGGTTAAATGCTATCTGTTCCAGAACTGTCGTTAGTCAATATAGGAGAATTGCGTAGCCTGTGAGAACAGGCTATCTTGTGCTGAAAGCTGTATTTTTTTCATGTAAGGTTTGATGTTGGTACTTGCTTAATTTTTTATAAAGAACTTTCTCTTAAAACTGTTTTCTGACTGTAGTATTTGGTTCTACAGCCCACTGCTACAAGATGATCTGTACTGCAGGAAAAAGTCCTGCCATGATTGAGTTGAATTTTCTGTAATACAGGCACAGATTTCCAGGCCTTCCTAGGTAGTAAGTCTAAGATGTTTCCTTTTCCCGTCTATCTAGAATGCAGGCATCATATGTTGAAATCTAAGAAGTGAGTGAAAGGAATTTGGGCAGAAGTCATTTAGAAATTAATTGGAACTGCTATTGTCTGTTACAGGTCTTCTGAACTTCTGAAAGGTCTTTTATAAAACATACGGAACACTACATTCTGTTTGGAACTCAATTTATGTCTTGTCTCTTTCTAACAGCAAATCTTAGTAAGGTTCCCAAATGTGGTTTATAGTCATAAACTATCACTCTGGCAACTTTTTTTTTAATCCAAATTAATTTATCTGCCTCTTAGAAATGTGTGATAAATTAGCAGCTCGGGATACAGAGGAGGAAATGTTCATTCAAACGATTTGAAAGTGAGGTGAGTTACGAGTGTGAATTTGAGATCATTAGGTTATTAATGCCTTGCAGTTTTATTCTTGAACATACACTTGACCTTTTAAAAATATTCTATTTTGAAATGCTACCCCTGAATTTTAACTACACTTTCAATATTTCATGGTCAGACTTGTTGAAATGGTTCCCATTGAGTTACCCATCTGATTGCATGGTTATGTGTGTCAAGGCATCAGAGGGGAAAAAATTCTAAGTGCAAGGAACTGAATTCTGGTTGTTACATCACGCAAGTATTTTTTTGTATGGTGGATTCCTTTCCCCTGTTTGTAATAGATAACTTTATCTCAGTCATGCCAGAAGCTTGAGCCTCTGGAGTGTGTCAGGTTCTGCCATACGTTTGTTTGGCCTCAAATAAAGCCTAGCTTTGGAAGCACTGAATTCCATGAATTGTTGCTTTAGTGGGATGCAGCTATCTCTATGGTCTCGAGCGTTGTAGAAATATCCCCACTTCCTAATTTAGCAAACTTCTCAACATCTGAGAACCCTTTTTGTAATGTGAGCAGTCTGAATTGATGGACCTGTTGAGATTCAACAGGGATAGGATTTCTCTTCTTTGGACTATTTCAACTTTGGAAATGAGAATTGTTTTTACAGGTGAAATCTGAAATCAGATGAAGAGCAGATGAAGTAAATTCTGATCAAACAATCATAAGTTAAACTATGGGTCTGAGGGGAAAAAAAGTGGTCACACACTGGTACCTGTGATAATGCCTAGATACCTTTGCTCTCTGTGCTACATTTGAAATGGAAATATGTGAATATTCTGTGTCAAAGTGAGTGTGTAACTTGCTGGCATCAGTTCCATAAAAGTTGTTTTCATACTTGAAAGTACTTTTCTATCCCAGTACATCAATTCCAAATTCCAACTCAGCCAGATCACTCTTACGGAAGCGTTCAGTTTGTCTGAATGTCTGCATCAGTTTTAATGAATTTTCAATACTCTGCGTAAGCTCCAGTTATACCTGAAGGTTTTCTTAAGGGAAAAGATGACTTCTGGGGTAGGGGGAGAACCATTGTTTCATAAACCTCTTAGAAAGGGCAGGCATTCACACTCATTTCTCATTAATACTTTGTTACATTTGCCCAAAAACACTGATGGAGACTCTGCTACCTTCTCCTTCACAGCCCATAAGCAAAAATTACTTTGCTTTAGGCTTCCATGTTTCAGGAACTATACTGAGGTTTGAATTTGTGTTTGACTTCCTATCTCAGAAGCCTGAAAACAAAACCTAACATTTGAACGCTTGTGATCTGGAGCTGTACTTTGTCTCTAGAGTAAGTTATTTGTGAACCCAAATACTGAAAGTTGAAATCCAAACATTTTCCTTGCTTTCTTTTGCTCCTTATGCTTTCCTCTTAAAGTGCTAAGTAAATTCAGACATTTCTCAAGCTTTGCTGAAAGCGCTGGGAGATGGAACAAACTTTTCAGCAGACCATCCTCCAGCTTTTGCTATGTAAATGAGCTGTTTTCCAATCCTTGTGTCTTACTGCTTTGATATAACAATTAAGGAAAAAACATTGAATTGCCTCCTAAATAAATGCTGTGACTAGGAATTAGATAAGTGCTAAACCAGCAGACAGTTCATACTGCACACTGAATCATTAAATTGCTGTAGGAGTTCAGGTTCTTCGCTTTTGCTAATGAAAAGACTAGTTAGAAGTTCAGTGTGGATACTGTAGTGCTTGTGCTGTGTTATTTCAGATGCCAGATAACTTGATAATCCAAATCTAAATAGGATGATATATAGAAAAAAACATATATTGGCTACTTTGATTAACAGCTTTGCAATAAGCAGCACGAGAGCTAAGTAATTATTCCAGTGAGCTGGATTTGATGTAACTTATTTAAATTCCTGACGCCTGTATACTTCATTGATATGTGTATGGGAAATAACATAGGTCTAGGAGGAGTAGGCCACTTTTCGCTTAGATTGAAGTAGGCCACTTGTTGTGCGTCCTGATCAGCATAGGTCCACATTAGTGAGCTTCAGAATACAAATTCCCATAATTTGGTCTTTGTGCAACGCTTGTGCAGGGTCTCATTTCTCCACTTTAAGCTGTGTGGCTCTACAAACTGAGCTTCGCTTTCCCTGGGGTCACTGAAAGAACACTTCGGCTATGCAAACCCTTTGGACAAGGGCAGCTCTTGAGATGGAGTGATGTGTTGAAGTGTTTTAGTACTGCACAATAAGAAAGAAGAATTATTAAAGATAAATGGTGTTTTGAGAGATGCAACTCTGCAAAACAAACTGTAGCTTTTGTGTATTTAATTGATAAAACACATCAGTTGATCTTTACAGCAAAGGTGAATATATGTCATGTAGTTAGCATTATTTCAGATAGACAGGATAGTTCAATTAGTCTTTCACTTTTTTTGAAGTGCTTTTTTATGTGATACTCGGGTCTACTTAACTTACTATGTATAAAGCAGTGGCAGTGTGTGCTATGAGCAAAAATTGAAATTGCAAAAGAGTGTTACTCAAAATTACAGCATGTATTAATGTATTGGTCTGGGTTTTATCTGAATCCAAATAGCCTATTACACCATAATCCAATCAGATGTTTTTTACAATGCTCTTTCTGGTTTTCAGAGCAGTTTATTGTGGGGAAAAAAAAATAAGAAAATTGTCATAATTGATGTGAAATGCTTGATAGATATTAGTGTGTTGCACGGGATAGACCTGGCTATGAATTTTTGTCAACCAGAGCACTTAAACTTGGAATGAACACTGCAGAACCATGCAGAGTCTTTTCCTTTCTGGACACTTTAGAGGGAGAACAGTCAGTGATAACTTAAACAGGAAAAAGCTGTTAGTGTCTCTGGAATTATTGTTATCAACCCCTGTAAGAAGTGGGCTCTGAAGCTGGAGTGAGCTTGGCTGGAGTCTGATCTGTATTCTGAAAATTGAATGACCTCTGTTTTTTCCTGACTAATTTCTGTGCTTCCTGTCTGTGATTGGAAGTATGAATGTTCAAGTGCTGTGCGGTGAATGGAGGTGATTTTTTTGCTGTTACAGTCATGAGAAAAGACTGGGTTTATCTGAAAGCATATTCACACAAACAGTGCAGTTAATTTTGCAAGTTGCAGGAGTAGGTGGTCTAGAGAAGTATTCCTTATTGTATCTCTCTTCATGTCTCTTGACATCCTTCCATAATGTTATCTGGCTTCTTAGTAGCTTTTACATGCAGAATCTGATGGAGCCCTCTCACTCTGAGCACAGACCTTTAGATGCTATGCTGCCAGCACTGCTCTGTTGAGCAGATTGCTGTGCAAGGTCAGTAGTTCTTCTTTTTCAAACAGAATTGGACCAAAGTGGAAAAAAAAAATATATTGTAGTGATTGCCTGGCAATTGAATACTTGTGCCATTGAGTTTAAATCTTTAGTTATACAGTTATTATTCATTGTTGAAGGAGATTATGATTGTCAGAACATGCTTGATGATCAGGAAAAAAATAATGATGAGGAATGACCAGAGTCTGGCTTACCAAGGCGCTGTTTTGGCTTGCAGGACTGCTCGCTTCCCTGCTGTCTGAAAGGAATCAGAGCTTACATCTCATACAGTTTATTAGAAGCCCGTCTGAAGTTAGGTGAATTCTGGAGCTGAGATGCAAATCTAACTGTTATATGCAACCTGTATTTTCTTGGGGGAGCTGGAAATTGAGTTATTTTGTGTCCAGTGACTAATAGACAGTGACATGTCGACCTCCAGAAAGATGAGCGGAGTTAGCATGGAGATGTAGCTGCTGTTCTGAAAAGGTGTTACCTTCACCAGTTTGCCATTTTGCTGGAGGGTTTAAAAATGCTATTTAGCAGTACATTTTTTTAATCAATATACAAGTATTCATATATATATACATATATATATATATATATATCTTTTTCTGTTCTAAAAGCAATTTCTCTTGTGGGCAAAACACCTCAGCAAAGTCTATCTTTTAAGCATCAAATGGGTGTGTAATGAAAATTCATAGGAGTGAAAAACAAAAGCAAGCGAACAAAAACATTGTGTGATATTAGTTAATGGACTTTCCTCTAATTTCCCTCTCACCAGACCTGGGCTGCTTTAGCTCTGGTAACCGAGAATAATTCATGTGCTTTTTATTTGGGACTTCTGTATTTATTAGTTTGTATGAAATATCCTGCTATACTTATCAAATCACAAACACAACCGTATTTTTATGGAGAACCTACTCTAAGGCACGTACCCAACTGAGTCTGCAATTCTGCTTAAGATTTTCTTCCAGATGTAGGAGAGTTTTAAAATTCACTCCTATTTGTGAAATGCCATTGCCATCACTGTTCCTTCTCAGTTCTGTGCCAGAAGTCACAGCAGAGTTGAAGCTGTGACAGGTTTGTGAACATGAATGTTGGTGAGGCCACTGTGTGGCCACAGGTTCTGGGGATTCAGTTTGCCTTCACTGGGTTCTCAAAACCAAATGGTAGAAGATGATCTCTCTGTTATTGGTTTTGTGTTTTTTCTAAGTCATGTTTCTACCCTTCTCAATCCAGCAGAACCAAGATGTAATCTGTTGGTTTTATATACACATATATATATATATATATGTATATGCTGATTAAAAACTGTATACTGGAAAATACTTTTGGAATTGGGCTGTATCTAAAGAAAACTGATGTAGACAAAAGCTGTGGCTGGGTACATACTAAAGCTCCAATTTCCGTTTTACTTGCAGGAATTATTTAACATAAGCCCCAGCTCTTTTTAGAAAAGTAGAAGTTCCTATGTCTCAGTTTTTCCTTAATCTAAAGCTTCATTTTGGTATTTTTATTAGCACTGCTGTGGGTTTCTTGGTGTTTTTGTGTGCAAATGTGATTGGTTGTCACTTCAGTTTTTGTTTTTAACATCTCCAATTTATTTCAAATGCTGAGTTTGGAGTTCCTGTATATGGCTGCCCAGTTAGGAGGCAGTTCCCAAATGTACTTAAGGTTAAAAATTAGTATGACTTAATGAAACTGAAATATTTCTAATACTTTGATAGGCTCAGCATAATAACATAGATGCTATCTTAAATGCCTTGTTTTTGCTTTTATTTTTCTTGTATTTTTTTTTGACATATTTTCTTTTGGCATGAGCAAATGTTCTTCTGTGCCTTATAACTGGGTGTGTGTCTCGCAGGTTCCTTGAAAGGCAAATAGGTGGCAGCCTTTTTGGATAGAAACTTTCCACATTAATTCCTGCTGGACTTGTGATGTTTTCAGGATCTGCTCTCGAGTTGGACTGGGTGATCCTTATGGGTCCCTTCCAACTCGGGATATTCTGTGATTAAGGTTTTCATCATTTTGTTGTGTTGTTTCTCATAACTAGACATCTTTTAACATTGGAGATGTAAGCATCTGATGGGTAGGTTGGATTGATTTAGGATTTTAAGATGCTGCGTATTTTTGCCATCAAAGTTAACTTACGTGGTTAGCACTGTTATTGTATAGGAGCGTAAAGTGACAGAGCCTATGAAGAATGTGCATATTTGAGCACTACAACAGACAAATAAGAAATTATGCCTTCAGCTGATATGCATCATTTTCCTGTTTATTCAGTGAAGCCAGGAACCATCTAAAATGTGCAGTCGTGTAAGTACAGGTTGTCTCACAGCTGCATAAGCATTATTTCTACTTAGCTATCACCTAATGAGCATCTTCTGAAGGATATATTTTGGCAGGTTAAAGAAAAAAAAAACAACACAAAAACAACTGAGAAGATGGATCTAGCCTTTATGTGCCCTGAAAGACCCTTTGATTGAAACAGTGAGCAGCTCTGAGCCCACGTGTTCTTGTTCCTGGGTTACCTCAGCTGGAGATTTCAGAAGTGAAGAAGTTCCTTCTTTGCCTAGCTGTGTTCAGTACTTTTATTCTGTAGGTTAGTAAAGATAGCTTTATTAGTATGTCTTGTACATACCTTCTGGAGCAAGACATTTCATCCTCTCCAGAATACCACTGCGTTCTTTGTTTCTAAAACATTTCATGTTTTCTCACATTCAGTCTATGTTAAACATTCAGTGTGCACTTCATGTTCTCTTCTGTAAGACTAACAGTTTTAGTAACTTGTTTATGTAATGCAGCATTTGCCAACCATCACAACTGAAAATAAAGCTTCATCTGCATTTGGCAGAACATGTGTTCAGTGGGAAGGGACTATGGTGGAAACCTAAAGAAGTCTAAACACCTAGACAAGAAATAAAACAAAGAAGCACAATTGGTTAATTAAAAAATCACTTGGGCACCAATTAGTCTAATTCCCATCTGCTTTAGATAACTGTATTCCCAGAGGAACTTTCCCTGGCAGCAGTTCAGGGAAAAAACATTTTTATTATGTGGAAGGTCTCCTAAAAAACGTCTTCAACTGTGTCAGAACTGAGGTGTCTTGAACACAGTTTAATGATGTCTTCTTAGATTTTTACTATTGTCAATCTGTTTATTGAAATCAGCTGCATAAAGAATGGAGGAATGCTGATAAAATTCAAGGAGTGATGGTCTGGAGATTGGTCTGCTTCTCCGTGGGCTCTGCTACAGGTTTCTGCCTCTGAGCATTCATATTTTCAGAAGGAAGTGATTTTCATTAGCTTAGGGAGCAGTCAGTATCGCAGATTATCTTCTGAAGCACAAAAATTCACGATGGTAAAATGTATGAAACATCAATCTTTTAAAAAGCAAAGCAGGAATATCTGCTGGATTTTGATTCCCAAGACCTATGTTTTCAGATGACTTGAATTCAAACTTAATTCTGTGTTTGCAATCACTTTGCAAGTCAGAGATTTTACGTGCGTTGTCCTGGAAAGCAACAAGTAACCAAGAACCAGGAAACTTTACCCAGGGCAACAGGATAGCTAAAGGGAATGGTGCTTTCTTTTCACTGTGTAAATGCTTGATCATTCCTGATTTTCTAATTCTGCACAAGCCCAGGCTCTCAGTGCTCTTTGTGGCATTAAGTGACATGGTTTAGTGATGGAACTCTGTCGGTCCGGCTGCTGGTTGGACTTGATGATCCTGAAGGTCTTTTCCTATTGAGATGGCTCTTTGAGTCTAAGTGCAGTTCCTTAAGATGTCTTCCAGTATATTTTGCTTTACAGACATCTGCTGTCTTTGTGAGGATGAGTTAAATGACAACAGGGGTGTTTTACCTTGCTTGCATTGCCAGTTGAGCTTCATGTTCAAAATAGTTATGGAAAGCCTTAAATCAGACTTCATATTACAGGAGTAGAATGGGATGCTCTGTGGTGCATGAAGAAAGTCTATCCCAGACCTTAAGAATCATCTCTGGTTGCTCGGCTTCCTATCCCTGGGATGTGTTGCAGCCAGAGAGCTGAACTCCTAAAGTCACTTATTCTCAACTTTACAGATAAATCTTTTTTTTCTTTCTCAGTGTGTTCTGAGAAAGAAAACAGCTCTGAGACCACCCTGACCTAAAAGTTATTGCAAATTAACTCTGTCACAAGCACTGCACTCTTCTGAGACTTTTATCACCATAACTCTAATCCCTGGAACATCTTGCTTTCCTTCTATGTCCTGCTGGAGGAAGCTGTTGTTGTTATAATATTGTTTTCCTTCATTTTGTATTTAATTGGCCAAAGAGATTTTCAGAAATGCACACATGCTGCAAATAGCCTTAAATATTCAGTTCTGTGAATCACTGTTTCTCTGATTCCAGTCACCATTCCTTGATTCCTTCTTCGTTCACTCTTCACTTTGCTTTATTTGCCTTTGGCAAGGCCTTCATAAGTCAGTTATAGATCTGTTCTATTGAGCTCTTGACCTCTGTGTTACCAGCTTGCTCCAGCAATCACACCCAAGACTTTAACTGAGAATCACGTGGTAACAAGTTAGGGTTTAGGGAACGTGTTTTCTGACTGTTAGGGTTTCTAGGTTTTTTCTGTGGTATTTTCTGATGGTTTTGAATTTCTAGGTGGTTAATTCTCACTGTAATAACCCTTTGTTAACTGCTGTGTGAATTTACCAACACAGCGTGCATCTAAAACTTACTTCTGTCTTTAGGAAAAAATGGAAATGACTGAAACAACAAAATAAAAAATCGTACTACTTTTAAATGCTAGATTTACCAGCTTCTTGGTAATTGAATCATATAGATGTTCGTGATCGGCTCCTCTGTGTACTGTGCTTGCTGTAGTAATCACTGATTGAAAAAGTGATCTGAATTTCTCTTGTTTTCACAAAGGTTTGCGGGCGAGAGAGTGCAGAACTTAGACCTCTGTCAGGTGAAACCAAACACCAAGAAATGAGACTTAAAAATGAAACAGATGAACAAAACCCAGCTAAGCCAGGTTCTTGTTTCAGTAGATCCTACTGATGTATTCTCATCTTCGGGCACTCAGTTTTTGTCCTGGCACTCTTCACACATATACCACCTTGGACAGCCCTCATACGAATTTACTTTCCTGTTTTTTAGGTTCTACTTCCCTAAATCACATCTATAATTAAGCTTTCAGGAACTGTAACCCTTCCTGAAGGGATCTTGAGAGGTACTTTTGAACCCTGTTGGGCTTACTGCTACAAACTGCAGGTGCACAGATGCTGGTACTTACTCTGTTGATCAACAGTTCCTCTGGAAACTGAGAAGTTAGTTTGTGGTGTTTTCATCTTTTCCTCAGTACGTTTCACTAGTGGTGATTCAGTGCCCTATTTTCTAAGTATTTATGTGCCTTTGTACCTTGCATAAATTAACTAAGTTGCGAGGATTGCACATGATCATAAATTCCTGCAATCAGTGCAGCGAAGAGGTATTATGAAGAGTTTCTACTCCAAGCCGTTTTTTATATCTAATTCACCTATAGAAAAGCATTTCTAGCTGATGTGCTTTGTCTCTGTCCCTTATGATATGAGAATTGGCTTTACAAAATGCTTCATGAGTTATTTTCTAGAAATCTTGTAAATGATTGGCAATAACTTCTTGAAAACTGTCATCCCTCATCATCAAATGTTATTTGGATTTATCCTGTGCATTTCTGCTTTGATAATACGGCATCTTTTGAGAGAAAGCTTTCCTGTTACAGTGGGAGAACGCATAAGGGGTGCTATTGTACTTTCAATTTGGGTAAAGAACAGCCAATCAAATAAATCACAGGTCATTTTGTCAGTCTCTCTTCATGTTCTGTTATGTTTGATGAAGGTCATGGGAAGCTATTGAATTTTCATGCAAGGCGTCGCAGTGGCCCTTTACCTCAAACTGGAGGAAGGTGGATCTGAGTTCCTGGAAAGCTGAGTCTGGGAGCGTTTTGAAATCCCCAAATGCTCTGCCGCCAGATGACTTTTTACAGGAGGAGGGGGTTAGCTTTTGCTTCAGAAATTTATTTGTTTTTCAGCTCAGGGCCTTTGTACTCTGCTGGGGATTATCTGTGGATAGACTACATTTATGGCGAGGCCTGTCCTTTGAAATGTCAAAGTACTTTAAAAGGAAAAATTCTGCAGAGAAAGAAAGGTAACTGTCGTTACAGAGGATTATTTTCCCATCAATTTACTTGAAATCAGGTTATGGCCATTTATTTGAAGTGTGCCATTTTGGTGGCTGATTTTTCATAAATGGGATCAGCAGTGGAAGTTGACTAGTAAAATGCTGTATGACACGAAGTGAAAGGACACAAACACTACCTTATTGCAACACACTGAAACTTTACAGCTTCTAGATTAAACTCTCAAGTCATTAATGATATAGATAAGACTTAGAAGATAACAGTGATTCTTATAATAGCTCTCACATCCCAGTGGACATCAAAATAGACGTAGAGATGCATTTAAGTACATCCATACACTGTTAAAAGACAAAACACAGTGTGAAAACTGATTTTTTTTCATGCATTTTGCTTAAAAGCAAAAAAAATTCTGTAGATGTACTTACTCCCTATGATATCACAGATCATTGAACCTTCAAGTTTAATAAAAAGTCAAGATTTTCAAAGCCTTAATCCAAATAATTTGGGAATATATTGCTTTATAAAGTCTAATGAAGTATTAATTGACATGACTCATAGGTTTGGGTCAGATCAGTAACAACTGTAAAGACTTTGAAGTGCAGCCTGCAATAACTGCTTCAATCCCATTTCAATTAAGTTTGTTCCATTAAGAATTTCCACAAAACTGATCAGAACACCTGCTATTTTTTAGTGTTACTGCTGTTATTCTGAGAATATTCAGGTGGGTTTGTTTCAGTGGAGCATGTGGGAAGTCTGCTGTACACTGCAATTTTCAAAACTGACAGTGCTTTGTTCCAGACTTGCACGTACTTTATGTAGAGATGTTTATGTCAATGTGCATATATGCACACCTACATTTATATGGTTTTCAGCAATTTTCTAATAAAAGCGTGTATAGAGAATCCTATTACAATACACCATGTTTGTGTGAGTAGTATATGATGTGTTAGAATGATAGATCCTATGTGGGATGATTGAATGTAAGGGAGATTCCTGCAAGATGGAATCTGGTTTTCATGTGGCTTAACCAAGAATTGCCTGATGTCGTTGTGTGCCTGTTCACAGAACGTGGAAAGGAAAAGCAGCCCCTGGGGGAATCATGTCACTTGAAAACACTGTATTCAGGGAGGGAATATTGCACTTAGCTGCAGGAAAAGCGATTCCTGATACATCAGTCTTAATTACCTTGTTTGAGGATATTTGGTTTGCTCATTGTTGTTACTGTGTTGGAGAAAGCCTTAGTTGTTTTCTTCTGCCAGTTCCATCAGCTTTCTAGAAATGCTGGCATCAATTATTTTGGGAGAGGCCCAAAACAAAACAGGCACATAAAAAGAGGGAAAGGCATCCTGGAGAGGCTTTTACCCTCATCTTTCTGCTTCCCTTGGGGAGTAGGTTTGCTGAGTGTTAGAGGAAGGATCTCCTCCAGCATCTTGGCTTCAGGAGTGGTGTTTTAAAGCCAAACAAAGTTGTTGGGCAGTGTGCTGGGGATGTTTGGGAGCTGCCTACCAAGTGTTCTGTGAGGGTAGGATACAGGGGAGCAGTAGTTTTGCTGGCTATCCTCTTAAAATGGCCTGATGCTCAGGCTGAAACCTGCTCCATCTCAGGCAAGACTTATTCTCTTGCAGTTTGGGTTATTTGGCTTGTGAATCTCTTCTACAGCACTTCAGGCAATCTGATTAATCTCCACACACTACTTACACATCCAGCTTTCATAATAATATTCAGTACTCTGAAGGAATCTAACTTCTTTAACTCAAAAAAACTTGGTAAGCTGTAAATGAAGGTCTTGTTAGAACTTGCTTTTGTTTTATCTGCTCTCTAACGGTGTTGAACTCTTTGAGACAAATTTATTAGTTTTCACAACAGATGTTTAAAAATTAGGCAGTATTGTTTGACTGCACTTTTTTTTCCTTGCTTTTCTTTCTGATCATCATAGGTCAGTTCTTGAAGACGTCATTGAGAGGGCTGTACATACTCTACATGCCTGTGCTAGCTGCAGCTGTTACGATGAGGACAAATGTTTATTTTACGATGTTAATGTAAAGCCTTGTATTGCAAATTATAACAAATTCTATGGGAGATCTCTTACACTTTCTTTTCTTGTGCTAGGAAGATGTCAGGTAATCTCAGCATAACCATTTATCTGTTTTACAGTTCTTCGCTGTGTTGTGACTTACATAAACCACTTTCTGCCCTGTACAGGCTTTTTATCAGCTGGAGATTCTGAGAGTCAACATTTCATTCTTCAAGAATACCCGTTAATTACTTTGTCATTCTAGATGTTATTATAAAACTTCTGTTTTTGTAGATAGGCACAGGATGGTTTGCAGGCACAGTAGTGGTGCAAAGTATAAATTACATTGAGAATTTTGTTATCAGTTTCCTAACTTATTTTGATATCAAGTAGGAAGGTTGCAAGGATGCATGGAGCATGGAAAAAACTGCAAAAGATGGAGACTAACCAGCAGGGCTGCAGTGCAGCTGAAGGAGAGTCAGGGGGGTGTCATGGAAATCAAATATGAAGACAAAACCATAACTATTTCTGATAAAGTCGATGCTTCCTGCTTGTAAGTATATGATTTGGTCGAGAATGGTTATGCAAATGGGGATTGTGCCTTGGTGCATTCTGAAGATTCTTTCAGACTTGTTTTCTATATTCTTCAATTGTTGTCTTTAATAATCTCTCTGTAGTTGGTGTGCAGTCTTTTGTCCTACAGTTGCACGCTCATAAAATGCTCTTGGCATGACTAAACAGCAAACCAAACTTTGTTCATTCCTGCAACACGTTTCCTTTTCTTTCTACGGTGATCTGAAGCAGCTGAGAGGTCAGACCATTTTTTTGTGGAGCATTAAATGCAACATAGGCAGATGGGAAAATGACGTGTTTTAACCTCTAGATTTCACATTGGTGTGTCCTCCCCATGGGTAGCCTGAAGTGGTCAGGTAGATGGATTTGGTCATGTCTGATGGGCCCTTCCAACTGAACTGTTATATTTCAAGTAAGCTGTTCATCAGTGTGAACAAAACTTCCCAAATTCATTTTGTCTCTGTTATGGATGAAGTTGAAAAAGAAAAAATTGGATCAAGAAGAAATATGCTTCAGGTCAGGTAGATAGAAATTGTGTGATACTCTTGCCTTTTCTTTAAAATATTGCGGAATGTTTTTGGCTTCTGATATTTATTTCAGTGATGTTATGTTTTTTGAGCTGTTTCAGACAAAAAAAAGTAATACACCAAACAAAATCATTGCCTTGTTGCCTGAAGTTGTAGAGAGCTGAAGGATCAAGTAGCTCTCACCAGAAAACAGGTATAAGACCTTCTGGTGCAGCTCATCAGGTTCTGCCGTTGTGTTATGTTCTGCGGTATTTTTGGTTTCAAAGAAATGAGATTAATTTCTTCAAGCATTCCTGAGGTTCTTGAGTGCATAACCAATATAAAAGCTTAATCAGCCGTGTTCTGAGTTTTCTTCTGGGGGATGGAACTTGTCCAAAGGTATGCTATTTCCTCTGGATACCTTTGGTGTTCTTTTGACTTTTGCAGCTTATGTGTTACAGTCATCAAAGCTGCTTTTCATGTGTTTCGTATGCCTCTAGATTGCTGAAGGTGATCACGAAACTCCTTCCTGTATTATTTGTTGTTTACCATCACTATTGCCTTTATTGCGCATTCTGCTATTCCTCCTTCCAGTGCTTAAAGTATTCACTCAAGTTCTTTCTCCTAGCTGAAAGAAATATATCCATGTTAAGAGGATGAAAGGCAGGTTAGCTCTGATTATTATGAGGGTGGTTATAAAAAGTTTTTTTAATTACAATTTATTAGTAGCAAAAACATTTTAAAATATCAATATGAAGCTAATATTTTTGGACACTTATCCTTGATTTTTATGTGTGGCAGAACAGACTGCAAATCATAATGACTTGGAAAGGGACTGGTACCAAATAAGGAATTTCTGAATATTCTTTGAGTGTGAGAAGGCAGACGTCTGATAGTCAGAGAAATCCTTTCTGCTTTGCTGATGTGAGTGAGAGAGGGAGGAGATGCAGATTTCACAAATGTGTTTAATAGTAGGCTTTTCGAGCTGGGGTCAGAGTTGCTGTTGTATTTCAACCTTAGGAATTTCTTTTAATTCTTCTGATTCATCTAGAAGTATTTCAGCTTACAGAGCTGAAGTCGGGAGAGCGTTAGGCTTCAGGGACTGCTCAGCAGAAAGGCGCGATTCTGGAACACTAATTTGTTGGCTGTTTGGCTAATTTGTTGGAGCTGTGAATGTGCTCATGGCTATTAATGGCCTGGCTCTCAAAGCAACCCTCGCTCTCTGTGCATCAGAGTTCTTTGGGGAAGTCCATAAAGGACAGAATACCCAGCTACCATTTCCAGGCATTCCCCAAACAACTGTCTCACAGCCTCTAGCATCTCTGCTTTTATTATCAAGGTAACTTGCAAAATACTTTCTGAAGTGAAGCCTGCAAACCCAGATGTAGCAGCCTGTGAGGCAGTAAAAAAACAACCCAGTAGCTCAGTAGAGACATTGGTTTATAGCACACTTTGGTATTCCTTTCCCACGCTAACCTCTGTTTATACTGTAGGCTATAAAATTCCTTTTCCACCAACTTTTCCCCTTCTTTTTGTCTTTTTGCTGCCTCTCTTTAACATTCTCTTTACCTCACAAATCCAATCACCTTTCTTCACAAAGGTGGTCTACTGAAGGTGCAGCTAACGAATCTCTTAGAACTGTAGTCAGCTTTGAAAGATGGCTTTGTTTCTTTTGAAAAATTTTGTTGTGTATCATTTCGCTTGGTGTCAGGTGGTTTAGGTTCCTGTGTAAACTGCAGCAAAGCTTCCTTTGATATGAAAAATGAATGGATCTGTAAATCTGTGAGAGATTTCCCAAAGCTTCTTTACCACTTGAATTAGAAATCTGGTATTTAAGTAACGGTTTTGAAAAACTATTTCTTCTTTCTGATAACCCTGCCAGTGCAGACTGTCTCTGCAGGGATCCTGTGGATAGCCACTATCTGTTCTTCAGATCTGTGACCTGCAGGAATATCTACTAGTGCTTGACATAATCATGAGCTGGTGAAATGTACGGAAAGAAAGCTTTCTGAAAAATCCATCCGTGGTGGAAAAACTGCTTTGAAAAATGCTTTCTAATACTACTAGAGTCACTGTCCTCTGTCTCCGTTACTGTCATCATCTGAACAACACCAAAAAGACCACCCTGAGAATTAATTGTACTTGTAACCATTCTGCCTTTAACCCAGTGCTGATTGAAGTGGCTGGTCTGGATTCCCAGGGAGGATGGGTTTTGAAGTGGAAGTATCAGTGGTCTGTAAACTGCAGCAGTGCTGCTGCTGACAGCTGGAGGTTCCAACAAACTTGCCATCCGGTGATGTATGAGAGAGGTGCATCGGTCTAACAAGTTACAGTAAATATTTTCTTCAGAAAGAAGTGTTATTAAGTCCAATAGGAGACTGTAGACAAAATGATCAAGTAGCAAATAACAGGAGTTAGTTGTAATATGCATTCCTTGGATGCTATTGTGCAAACAAACCAGTGTGCTTGAATTACGGTGCTAGTCTGCAAGTGAATGTAAGCTAACTGGTGGAATCACCTTGTTTCTTTTTTATTTTTATGTCATCTTCTGTCTTGATGCTTGGCCAGTACCAGAAGCTCCAGAGAAGTTTGTCCTCCCTCTGTCTTTGCTGTGTGTCTCAGACAACAGTGTGGTTCTTGGTTTTGGTCTTTTGCATTCACAGGATGTGTTACTTCACAAGGAGCATTGCCTTAGCACATTTCTAAGTACTTATGTAATTAAGTCCTACTCTTACCAAAGTTGAAGCTTTAATCGCTTCATGAATCATTATAAAAATCCTTCTCAAAAAAAAAAAAAAAAGTACTGTTAGAGTGTTTTTGTACTTGATTTGTACAGACACAAGCCAGTCATTTTCTTCTCCAGCCTGTTGTCTTTAATGTTCTTCCTGAGAAAATGCCTGTTTTCTATCCATGCAGTGTTGACTTTACATTAACACTTGCCTTGAATTGTTATCCTAGCCATGCTGAGAGCTCCTTACAAATTTCAGTTTGAGCTAGTGCAGAAGTGGGAGCTTTATCAGGTGCCTTAGGGGAAGAAAAATGCAGAGTGAGTGTAAAAGCAACAGCTAGCCCACAGATGTTGAGCAGTTCAAGAATTAAAATGTGGTGATAAGAAGCCACCGGATAACCTTTCAAGTGTGGAGCAGATGAAAAGCTGAATGGTTTGATTGCTTTTTCATTGGTGTTTTAGTTGGAGATGCTGAGAACAAGTGTGTTACATTAGTGACAAGGGGCTGAATAAACTCTCAAGATGCTGACGCTGGGATTGAGACTGAGGTTCTAACTTAACACAAGGTTTTGTAGCTTTATTGTTTGTGCTTTAATTTGGGAAGAGTGTAGATAAATCTGGTTGGTTGGTTTGTTTTCAAGTGGTGGCTATTGCCGAGGTGAACGCAGGGGTGTTGAGCTGCCCAGGGGCTCTGGTAATAGTGTGGAGGATCACAGGACCACGTTCTGCCCCTCTATGGCAACTGGGGGACCCTGAGCACTAGGATCCTGAAGGCAGTGATAGCTGAGGGTGTAAGCTGTGGCTGGAAGGGATGCAGTCTAGGAACTGCTGGTGCTCCAGGTTGGCAGCAATAAACTTCCTCAGTGTAAATGGAGCTTCACATTAGGTTTGCAGAACCTGTCTCTGTTTAATTTACCCTTGGGAGTTTTCTAGGATTCCCAAGATAGCTCTTGAAACTCGTTGTGTGGGAAAAAGAAGGAGATTTAAGAACATATTTACTGTCTGGTATTGGAATGAATTCTGAGTTTAAACACGACAAGAAGCCGTGCTCTTTCTGTAGCAAACTTCCCCAAAATAGCCAGTGTACAGAGGAAGAGTTTCTGTCAACATTTAATCTTGAAAGATCCATTCAAAAGCAGCTTTGGTTTTAATCCTGTTCTGCCTGTGTAACCAAGGGTGCAGGCAAGACTTTTCCAGCTCGTTTGCAGTCTCTGTGCAATTTCAAAGTCAAATCTTGTCCCACAGTTTTCCAGGTTAGTTTGGTTTTTGCCCCAGTTGAACCCAAAAGGAGCCGCAATTGCTTTTCTCTTTCTCTGTGCCTCTGCTTCTCTAAGCATTGCAGTGTTTCTCTAATAATATTTAAGATGCTATTCTCATCGTGTCAGGAAGCAAAGATTTCTATGAAATGTATTAGAAATGAACGCTCTCTGTATTGTTGGTGTAAAAATATGCTGCTGACATGCATGACTAAACAGGCAAATGTAATTGAGCTGCTGGGAAGTTTAATATTGGAGAGGCATTGTATTGACTGACAGTGGTATAAATGGTGAACAGACCTCTGCAAACATGTGCTGTCATTACCCCTCACTTCTTGGATTCCAAGGAGAAGGGAAGTTGAGAACAGTGCCACAGAGCTGTAAGAAATCATCTCAAGTGTCTCCAAAGCCGTTTTCTTTGACTAATAGGACAGCAGATTTCTCCAGATCTAAATGGGCTTCTAAATAGGCTTCAAATGCAGCACAGCCCAATCAATTTTGGAAAAAATCTATTCTAGCTGTACATGGAGGGGAATTTTAGTAGCAACAGGATTTTTCTTCCATCTATACTAATAGAAAAATGTTACATTTTGTTTAAGAAAAGCAGAATGTGACTGCTGGTGGGGGAGGTGATAGAAATGCAAACTGAACTATTGGCTAGCTCTACGGTAAAACATGAAGGCCTAAAAATGGGACAGGATCATTTTGCAATCCTCCAATTCCCTGCTTCCTTTCCTAGTCACCTGCAGGTTGTTCTGCAGTGTTACTTGCTGGTCATCCCCCATGCTCATCCTTTGGCTGAACAGCAGCATCCTCTGTCTTGGTGGTAAGGAGCAACTAAACGTTTCTCTTGTGAGGAAAAAGATTTTCTGGAGACCGGTAATTGTCTCCCCTACGTTTTGGTAGCAGTAGTCAGAATGCACTTGCTGTGAACTTCCAGTGTTAGTTGGACACCTGAATGCTGAACAACTAATTGATCTCTGAACAATTAATACTTTCAGAGGAAGAAAAGGCACCCTGTAGCTCAATCTCTTGAAAATTCTTTTCAATTGATAGGACACGCTTATTTTCTCTTCTCCCTGGCCATTCATTTCATCTTGGGTTCAAATTTAGAAATGTTGCATTTCCAGAAGGGTTAAGGGTGCTTCAAGAAGGCTTACAGCTCTGTGGGGAGAAGCCTGACTGGTTAGAAAGGAGGCTTTGAACACCTGCAAACCACACACGGAATCGAAACTTCAGGTTCTTTAATTGAGCACTACAGTTATTAACTCTTGTGTAAAAGACTAGGCATCCTTTTTGTGCCAGTACTTGAATGATTTACTCCTCTGCTGGTATCAGTATAGATAAATGAACCTTCTATCCCAGTAAGGCTACCAAGGAGCTGAGCAGGAGATTTCAGGCATTTGTCGCCTTCATGTTTTGTTTTGGTGGCCTCTCCTCCCTGACCTGATACTTGTAAGGGCTCTAAAAATTTACTAGGGTTGTTTTACTTTGAGGAGCGTGGACTTTAAAGTCAAGTCTTGCACAGCCTGGTGTTACAATGCGTGTTAGGACTTAGTAGGTAATTCCTTAAAAATTCCTTAAATTTTGAGTCGCTATTTGAAATCAGGGAAGCAGAAGGAGGGAGAGGAAGGAAAATGGCAAAACAAACAAACAAACAAAAAACCCTACCTACAATATCTTCCAGGCAGTGCAAGGATATTCTGCAGTAGTTAGTGGAGTCCTCTAGACTCTCACCTTAAAATGAGCTCCTTGTCAGAAAAAGCAAAAAGGAAGTCTGCAGATCTTCTGAAATGTTTCTGCTTGCTGGGAAAGCCCAGTTGTAGAAGCAGTGAGGGATTGGAGGCAGGGAGTGTTTTCCCCAACCATAGCATCTCCATCAAATGCAGTATTACCTCAGTAATGATTGTTGTGCCTAAGCCATGGGTAGCAACTCTGTCCCAGAAAGGACACAAAGAAAAGCAGCACTGCCAATCTCTACGATGCTTTCTTTCTCTGTGAAATTTGCCATGGGTAGTTGGATTCATCCATCCGTTTGCATGCACCTTTGACTGATGCATCATGCTGGATGCTTTAGGCACGCACTAATTAGTAGAACAAATAGAAAACCCCGAGGATGCCCGTGCTGCTTAATGACACTGCCCCTATTCTAAAACATCCCTACAACAAATTACTCATTTCATGGCTGGAGGCAGCGCAAATTAATTTATCTGTATCAGTTGCTAAGTGGAAGCATTTACTTTTAACAAGATACACTGCCATTGTACCTTCCCAGGAAACTTTCCAACACTTGAGCTTTTGGACAAAAGTAAGAGAGAAGCTAAAAAACAGGCCAATTCAGGGAGGAAAAAAGTAATAGATGTAGGGTGTATTGAAAGAGTTAGTAGATGCATCTGAATTAGTTAACTCTGATACCTTGTAGAAGCAAAAAAGCTGTGAAGAGAGAGGACTTGAAGTCCTCTGAGGAGCTTTCAGTTAAAACCAGAACTGTGGCTCAGAACAAGGGTGGGTTGTGCAGGGGTGCGTGCAGTTCCTGCTGTAAATGCTTCACTCAGGTAATTGCTTTTCAATCAATCTTAGCAAAAGAAATGAGAAGTCAAGTATGGAGAATGAAGCAAATTCGCAGGTGTCTTGTGCCAGTGTGGTTATAGCTGTCATTTTCAGTTGTGTATTGGTTTGTTTTTCTTCACTGACAAAGTTGATTGAGGAACCTGGAAAAAGTGAGCCTTGTTCTCATGAAATGAATGAGCTGGGCATAGCAGTCAGATGATATCCAGGAGTCTGTGACGTTATTGAGCTGTAGTCACTCATTTAATTATCGAAATGAACGTGGGCCTTTGGATGGGCGCAACTAACCACCGTGCATAACCAGGCGAGGGGAGCAGTGAAGGGAAAGGGTGGGCACTACCATAGTTCTGCATTTGTTGAAGAGCTGGATGAGACAAGTTCTTAACATGAAGTGTGTTGAACATGTATTTTGAGGCCGTGCTAATTCACATACCTGATAAAGCAGTCTTTATGTTATGTATTTATGTCTTTTTACTGTAGTGCAGACAGGCTTGCAGTACTGAAGCACTCAGCAGTCTTTCAGAAAGTGAAATGTTCAGCATGCTTGCAGAGAGCCCAACGGGAGAGCGCCTTTATCTGGCAAAGCAACACTAGCTTGTTGCTGAACAACTCGGAAAGGTCAGTGTAGAACCCCAGCGCCTACAACCAGGGTCTCAGCAGCCCAGGCGCGGCTCCGAGCCGCTCGCTATTTGCTGCACTTCTTTGGGAGCCGCACCGAAGCGCTGTCGGACCCAGTGCCCCGCGTCGGCAGCGAGCGGGGGCTGAGGTCGGCTGGCTTTGTGGCCCCGGCAGCCTGAGGCACTCGGGTGCCGCCGAGTCCCGCCGCGGGCAGGGAATGCAGGGCCGCCTCTGGGCCCAGCGCTCGGCGGGTCCCCGGGGGCTCGGCTCGCTTCTGCCGTCAACTTCTTCCGCGGCTCTCCGCTCCCTGTAGCAGCATTCAGCGCGCCGCTGCCGTTCGCACCGCTTCGGAGTGGCGGCGTTCCCACGGTCGCGGCGCTGAGCGGCGGTGGGGCGACGCGCTCCGCCCCGCTCCCCCCCGCCCCGTCCCATCCCGCGCTCGGCTCCCGCAGCCCCGGACGGCAGAGCGAGGCCGCCCCGCGCCGTGCGGAGGCAGCGCTTCGCCGGGAGCTGGGCGAGAGCCGGCTCCGTGCTCCCGCCCTCCCCCTTCCCTCCCTCCCCCCCGCCTGCCTCCTCCCGCGCTGCCCCCTCCCCGCCTCTCCCCTCCCCTCTCCGCGCCGCAGCCTCCCCCGGGCCGCCCGGCGCTGCCCGATCTGTGCGGGCGCCGAGGATGGCAGCGCGGCTGCGGCCCCTGGCCCTGCGGCTGCTGGCGCTGACCTTCCCCTTGGTGGCGAGGGGCTTCTCCGACGAGACCCTGGAGAAAGCCGCCAAATCCGAGGGCTACTGCAGCCGGATCCTGCGAGCCCAAGGCACCAGGCGGGAAGGGTACAATGAATTTAGCCTGAGGGTGGAGGGCGATCCGGAATTCTACAAACCTGGAAACAGTTATCGCGGTAAGTTGGCCGTCCCCTCCTTCCGACGGCGGGGGGAACGGGCTGGACAAGTGTCCGCAAAACTACGGCGAGTCCCTGCCTGTCAGCTCCCCGTCCCTCCCGGCGTGCGACTGCGTGGGCTCGGGCAGGGGAACGTGCTCCCACGCCTTACTTAATTGGGGATGCTTTGATGACAAGTGAGAGCGAGTTGCGTTTCACGGCATCGCTTTCACTCCCGAGAACCGACTCGATATCAGGAGGAATTTCCTTTCTTTTATGAATTCTCTCTGCCGGCTCTGCTCTAGCGCAGCGTTACAAGTTGATGGGATACAAAACGAGCTCTTCCCCCGCTTGCCCGCTTCTGTGGGATTTCTTTCTAGCCCTGCAAACGCAGCGCAGCGAGGGGAAGCTTCACCATCCAGCAGGAAGGAGAGGGAACTTGGAGCTGGTTGTTCTTGCCCCGAAATGTGAATGTTAATATAATGAGTTAGCATATGGGCAAACAGTGATGCAGCATGCTGCCAGCTTCCCACATTTTCCACTTCTGTTTATCCCACCCCCCCTGTTTTTTTTTCCTGGAGAAATGAACAGATGGCTCAAACAGGAAAGAGGCAGAGGAGACTCTGCTAATGACCATTGTAAATAGGAGATGGAGACACTCTTTCTCTGTTGAACGTTTTGCATACGGTGCTTGAAATTAACTTCCAAAGCATACTTCAGCATGTTCTTCTAATTAATAGGACGTGGGCAGGTTTTACCCACTTTTCCTGTCTCTGCATATAACCCCTTTGGAAACAAGCCTTCTTGGAACATTCTTTTAACTTTGTGTTTTAAAGTCCTCTGTGAGGAGATTGGGGCTTTTTATGTACCACTGTCCGTCTCTTTTATAGGCAAAATGAATGGTTTCTTGGGGAAATCATCACTTTGGAAAATGGATTTTGAGAGTTTCTTCTAAGTATTTATCCTGACCTTCCTTAGAGTCAGTGCAAAGAGCAATGTTTTCCCCTTGCACAAACGTGGGAGTTTTAGTACAGATAAGGAGAGGAAAGTGTACGCATGGCATAAGCGTTTTGTTCTCTAAAAGAATGCAAAAAATATCTGCTGTACTGATGAGCCTGTTTGGAGCATTAGGCTGTAACTTTGTGTGATCGACTTATGGTTGTTTGTTTGTTTGTTTTCCCCCAATAACTGATATATTTTAATGTGCTGTAAGGAAACACGCATTTCCCACTGACCAGTTGACTGCTCCAGGCATTAGGGTTAGTACTTGTGTCTGAAGGAGTGCATGCTGCATGTCACCTGGATGCGCCCACCAAGCAGCATGAAAAAGGTGACAGGTTCTCTGACAGTGACAAATGTGTTAATGTTCCTGGGAAGTCTGAGAACGTACGTCTGTGAAAGCATTTGTGGATATCTTCATTCGCCTGCCAGAGAGTTTGCTATTCCATGGGAATGTAGGGGTGAGGAAAGTCCCAGGTGGCTCAGTAGGACAAGTGTTGTAGATCGGTCAGGTCTTGATGTTAGGAGACTGTTCAATACAGTAATCGCATTAGCGTATTGCAGTATCTTAGAAAAATGCATTTAATAATAAAAAATAACCAAGCTATGTGCCCAGGGTTTTGATATTTGGAATTAGTGCATTCAGTTGGCATGGAAGTGTACCCAAATTGTCCTTCGAGGACACTGTCTGAATGGTGGGAAGAACATAAGTAAATGTTGCTGTAATATGGATGCTATTCGTGGCAATAACTAGAACTGACAGCCTTACAGGAAGTTTTAAGAGCTTGTTCTGTAGTACAACTAATGCTATACTGTTGTTTTATCAGGTTAGGTAATCAAGCAAGTAAAGTGTGGCATTGTATCACACCTGTGATGGTTTTAGCTGCAGATTACCCAATATACTACACTGCATAAGATTAACACAGCCTCAGCTGAGTTGGAGCCAGATCTGCCTGTTTCCATGGCCCCTGTTTGATCTAATGCAATCTGGATCCTTGGCACATTCCCTAGTGAGCTTCCTGAATAAACAGGGATTTCTGCAGGGTGGATGGTGCAGGAATGAGCTCTGTGCTCCATCAAACGGGTGGCACAGGGGCATCCATGGGTTGATGAGGTGCTGCAGTGGGATACAGGAGACCATGGGTCGCTGCTCCTTGTTGTCTTTAGGAAAGCTTCAGAGGCCTTCCTGCAGTTACTTACCTTTAGATCAGCAGGGGTCTGTCTGGGCGTGCTGAAGTCTTGCTCTCCATCTCTATGGAGCACAAGGAGAAGAAAACGGTCCTGAGCATGCAGTCATCTCTGTTTTCGCGTGGCACCTCCTCTGGACCCCAAACACTGGTAGCAGCAAGCAAACATAAGTAAGGACGCTTGCTGCTGTCTCAGGTGATCCGGAACGAGGCAGCAGTAGGCTGAGGAGCCATCCTCCTGTCCTCCCTCATGTGTAAAATGGGAGTGATGGACTTTGTGGCTTTTCTCCCTAAGGATGGTAACCTGACAGATTTCTAGCATCTTGTTTGGGGCTCAGCCTGTAAGTGGACTTTCCCCCTCTAAACCTAAGCATTGTTGGGTCTCTTTTTTTCCATGTCTTCCTTCTGCTCAACCTGCAAATTGTCTTGTCTTCAACAAGTCCTCATTCCGCAAATGTCTGTTCACGGTTCTCAAGTTGCAGATAGAAGTAAATATTAGAAGTGTACCTGCATTGCTGATGTTTGTGCATCTGGCTTATGCAGCACACTGTAGGGCAGGCGCAGGGCTCGGTGTGCTGCCCCAAACCCAGGGGCTCTGAGCATCTGAGCATCCCGCTGGGGGCATGGGGAGAGAGCATGGAGTGCGTGTGCACGGTGTGAGGGAACTGGCGATCTGTCGGGTGGGGGATGGAGGCAGACAAAAGGAGCTGGTGAGACGTAAGCTTCCCTCTAAAGTGCCGTCCTCAACTTTCAGGTTTAATTGATCCTTACGGGAAGTTCTCATTGTTCAATGAGTGCTAATGAACGTAAGCACCGTGGGAGGGATTCTCAGCTGCTCTTTCAAATGGCACAAACGGAGTTGAGCCCGAGGAAGACTTTCAGCTCTTGTGCAACACGGAGCCGTTATCTCTTGTGAAAACCAGCTGCGGTCCGGCGGCTCCGAGAGCAAAGCGAGCTGCAGTTTGCCTGCTGGCACAAGCGCTCCGTAAGGGCAGGTATCCCTGCACCGCGGAGCTTGGGCAACCGGCAGAAGTGCTTTAAGCCAGATCGGATGCCAGTGTCGGCCCAGCACAGCTCAGGGATACCCAAACCCCCCCGGGACCACTCCGCTCCAGGGTCCCCCCTGCTGTGCCTGGTGTCCCCAGCTCCGGCACTCCCGGAGCACCGGGTCTCCCTGCACGGCCGGGTGTGCAGGGGGAAGGGCTGCACCACTCGTGTCGGATGAAGCACGGATTTATTCTGGGTTAAAGCGACTGTGTAACCGCAGCATGAGTGCTGCTAACCCCAGGCATTCAAAAAGTATGAGTCAGGCTTTGGAATTCTCGTCATCTTTTTTTTTTTTTTTCTCTGCTGCTGAAAGCTTTTATGGTGTTTTAGCGTCCTCTGTTTTATAGGTAGATGTTTTCTTCAGGATTTTGGAAACTGCTTGGTCTGAGCGGTGAAGTTTTGGGGAAGGCAGTGAAAACTGTTGAGTCACTTCACAGCTGGATTCCCTGTTTCCTTGCAAAAGCATTTAAGTATTTCTGGTGTATCCTTTTACTTGTGGTGATTCAGACTTTTGAACTGCATGTAATATATGGAAAAAGTTGTTGCGTGTAAAAGACCTTCACGGCAATTAGTTTCTAAGAACCAGCATCCAAGAGAGCGTGGTGGTTTCATCCTCACTGAGTGCAGCAGTGCTCTTCTCAGTTATTGCATCTGGCCGTGTGTTTCCATTTAGGTGGGGCTGCAAATGTTTGCAAAGCTGGGCTAATAACGCTAATTTTGAAGCAGTTAGTAGATGGATGCATTAGTAGATGGAAGCAATGTTTAGAAACGTAATCGGAAACTTTAGCCCTATTATGGTGCCATTCACTTCCTGTACGTATGATGTTTCTTTCTCCTAAGAGACAGCGATGTTTGAGCTCATAATAAGACTCCATGGAAAGAACAGAAAAAGTGCATAGGAAATCGTGAGAGCTGGGGGCCTTGCTATTATGCCCATCAATACCTTGTATTTCTACAGATGTTCACAAATAAAGCAAGAACTCTCCTTGGTCTCAATGCAGCACTTGCAGTTCTTAACCTTTTGCACATCTCTCTGAGACATTCATCGCAGGTGGTCAGAAAAGCTGCATGTCTTTGTACAAGCAGCAGGGGACCTGGACCCAGGTACAGCTCCTTAATGCTAGAAACCTCCAAATATCCTGCTTTATATTTTTCAGTCAGCGAATATCTAGGTCAGAAAGGTCCATGTATTCCATGCGAACTCTGAATGATGTTTGGACTCCTCACCCTGTTTGTGTGCGAGGTGCTCTCTCCTGAATGCTCTTCTGTGAAGTTGTGCTTTGTGTGGGTGGTCTTTGGTTTTTATTGAGCTAGTCAGCGTTAGAGAATGACAACTGTGTGCGGCAAGCAGTGCTGTCTGCATCGTGCTTGAAGTTAGTTACTTAGTCAGATTTTCTGACTCTTTTCCTTTAGTTCAAACAGTTTTCTCTCTTTTTTTTTTTTTCTCTGTTTCAGACTAGGATTCCCATAGGGTGTTGAGAAAAGTGCAGTAGTTTTGAAATGCCCCCAAAGACCTTCCTCAAAATTCTGCCCCAATCCCCTTTTCTTAATAGTGTTCAGAAGAGCCATAGCTGACCTCTAACTCAGGTAGGGTCTCCTAGGTGGTGCTTAGGTGCTGGAGGCAAATGGAGGATTGGAGTGTGGAGAAGGGTGTTTTATTCACAGAGTCACAGAATCACAGAATGGGCTGGGTTGAAAAGGACCACAATGATCATTGAGTTTCAACCCCCTGCTGTGTGCAGGGTTGTTGACCACCAGACCGGGCTGTTCGGTTATTCTGGTCCATGTTCTTCTGGTCATATCTTCTCCAAGCATGCCATAGACTAAGGGCAACTCCCAATGCTGTTAGGGCTTCTCTCATCCCACTGACATCACTGAAAAGCGTAGAATGTCATGGAGGTCTGCCTTGAGAGCCTGAGATAACAGGAAAGACTTCAGGGCTGAAAATCTTAGTCACAAGCTCAGCTTGTAGTCAAGCCTCACCAAGATGAGACTTGTCTTCTTAGCCACATTTGGTAAATGTCCAACTGCAGCAACAGCCACCTGCAGAATAAGTCATTCCAAATTAAAGAAAAAAGTCTGCTTTACTGTTTTCCTCATATGTAGGATGCTTTGGGTACCCAAGCTGGCAGGACAATCATTACTTTACCCAGGAGTTCAACTTTATGTCCTGTTCTGTCCTGAGGTTAAGGAAGAGGAAGGCTAGTTGAAAAGTTAGCACTTCCACGGGCTGGGATGCCTTGCTGGGGTGGGCAGTGTGGTTAGGCTGCTTTGTAGTCAGACACTTTCTGTGCTCAAATGCCTAGAGCTTTGTCTGGGCTCAGAGATGGACAAAAGCTGAAGCCAAATGTTTTGGGAGATGTTCCTTCACATGAAATGAAACAAAACAACGACAAAAAGATCCTCAACACCACCACCACAAAGCAGCCTCCTGTACAGATGAACAGATAAGCTGTTCATGTAGGGGGAAAGAAAGGGGCTTGAACAAAATAGCTGAGACACGTCACATCAGTATTCTGGTAGGGCTTTTCAGTTTACGTGGAAACTTGGACTGAAATTTTTTGTATTCTGGCTGGCTGTTGTTAGTGCTTTAGCTTTTGTTAACAGCAACTTAACCCAGCCACGTTTCATGCTGAACTGTGAAACGATGAGCACACAACTGTTTTCACAATTAACTGTGTGCTTTCTCTGTTTCTGGTACGTCAGTGACACTTTCTGCCGCCACTCCTGCCTACTTTCGAGGATTCACACTGATTGCTCTGAAGGAAGGAAAAGAAGGTGATAAAGAGGAAGACCATGCGGGAACGTTTCAGGTGAGAGATCTTTCCCTCTGCAAGTCTGTTTCCCTTCGTGCTGGGTTCCAAGGGAGCCACTTCTCGCACAACAAGAACGTGTGGAAGTAAGCGTAAATATTTGTGGATTCTGGCACAAGAACCATGTAACGTGCTTTATACGCCATGCAATCACTTGAAGAGGTCGTGGCTCTGATACTTCTGCTTCATCTTTCTTTTCCACATTTTTTTTTTTAATGTTAAACACGTGCATTAATTATTTGAAATAGAGACATCTGAATTTCTTATCCAAAGTGAATATAATTTGCTTTATTCCTGTTTTAGTTTTTGCATTTCCGTGCTTAGAAATTCTTGTCCACTCAGATGTAGATTACTGTTTGGAGAATTGTGCTTGCCACAGCTGTAATGACTGTTTACCAGTCATAAATTAAGTTCTGCTGTTTTATTGATGCTTAGTAGATCTTAATGAACGCATTCAGTGGGATGGAATGTTGTTTATTGTTATCAAAACAATCAGAATCCAGATTGATGATTCACAAAATAGCATTTCGAGCTATTTCAGAATCATGTCGCACGAAAAGAATTCTGGAAATGGAGACCACACATCATATTTTATGAAAACTGATAGAAATTGGTTAGTTGTGTTGTCTCAAATGAGAGATTGTTTGCTGTTTGACTTTCCAAAGTTATAAATACAGTTTGATATACTGATTATAGTTTACAGGATGGGTAATTATACTGATAGTCATTTAATAACGATAAATTTTGTATGTAACTCACTTGCCACTAAGAAGCATCTCTATTTTTTGAAGAGAAATACTCAGAAGTTTTAACCTGTAGCTACCAAGGGCATCCTACCATCTTTTCTTAAATTGAATTGTTTTTTATTTATAGCAAATATAACATGCAAACTCAACATGTATTTGAGGTGCTTTGAGGTGTCTTCGTAGCTTGCATACATTTTTTAAGGAAATATGGAATAAGTAAGAAGACGATGTTGGAATAGCTCTCCTTAAAATTAAGTGTTTTCTTAATGCTGTTTCAGAAAAATCTTAATATGGATTTAATATGTAATATGGATTTTTGTTTAAAAAGTAAACTAATGTTCAGGTCTCATCTGATGTTAAGAAATAGAGATGGTCTGCTTCATAAGTTTTAAAATGAACTTGTCACCAATAGTTTGTCTGTTTCAGTTGTTAATGTCTCCATAGCATGACTAATGGAAAAGACTTGGCCTGACTGTGTCCCTTATGGCTAGGTGTAAATCTAACGCAAAGGGAGGAACTTGCTAAGCTTTACTGGAGCACAGAGTGGGAAACAATGGAGATTCTACACTCAGAAAATAAAGTCTGATGGCTCTCCGTGGAGGAAAGATTGTTTAATTAGTTTTATTATCAATAAATCAGTATCAATTGCAATTTGAAGTCAGTATTCTAACTGGCAGGTAGAGCTTCAAATTTGATGCATAACTAAATTTGTATTTCTGTGGTGCAAGCAGTGCTCATTGTGCTCATCCCACATCAGCACCATTAATGGAAGCTCATTCACATCCTGTCAGCCCTGCCTGTGTTCATAGAGGTTTAAGATTTTTATTTAATTATCCCATGGGAGCTTGCGTTGTTGTTAAATACTGGTATCTCTTGTAAGATGGCTATGTGCTAGTAACTAGAAGGGAAGAAGGGAAGTTTATTAGGAAGGTTTGCACTGTTTGCATTGCAGTGAAGATCTTAGTGATTTTATAAGTTTGCAGAGTAATAAAAAAAACATGTACAATCACATGCATGCCACTTGCAGTTATGGATTTCCAGTGCTCCAGTGCAGAATACGTTATCCAATGAGTGAGCTAATGGAACAGAACTCAAACTGTTAAATAGTGGCAAAAGACTGGATGCCACTTGTGGGCTACTGGCATAATGCTTTCTTGCCACAAGGAGATATTTACTGTTCAAGTAATAATCACAGCAAAGAACATAAAATGCACTGCATGAGGAAAAGTGTTTCACTGATTTTAGCAAGCCTTGAAGCTCTGATAGAAGGAACCTTGAGGTTGACAAACGCATTTTTTTCCCCCCTTGGAGAGCATAAACCACTGTGTTTTCAAGCCTGTCAGTACTGCTTTTCAATCATGAGATATGGGTTATGCTGACATCTGTGGACAGAACCCACACCAGAAGCTGTGCTCGGGTGAGGATCCCATGGGGCCATGCCTTTTGGTTTAAAGGTTGTACTGAGCAACGTGTGTAATGCTTCAAAATAGAGCAGAGGAGCATGTGTTTGAGCAGGAAGGTGTTGAGTAAGGACTGGTATCTCAGCAGCTGATAGAGCCATTGGATGCATGGGTTTTGGGGTCGCAGTCGTGCTGCAATAAGTTTTGCTCTGCAGCCCCTTGTGCAGGATGAATGTGCTGTGACGGCCTGCTGTGAGTTTACCCAGTGGCTTTGCTCTCTTGCAACCTTCTCATGGCTCATTTACTTTTGCCTTGACTGCAAGTCAGCAGGTATGGTCAATCTTCATTAATCATTAAGCTGCTGGGTCTTGATTCTGTAAGGAGCACAGCTGTTAGAATTGTTGGTTGGGCAGGTATTTTTCTCCTGTACTTTTTTTGTTACTTTTGTACTTGTCATAGAGTAGAGACCATTACAGAAGTTCAGTTTGGACTCTATTGTTCTAAATCCGTTTTTCACTGAGAAAATTAGGATTTTAGATCTGATGTGTTACTATTGGTTCTTTACCAATGCGTCCAAACTGTTTTCCTTGGTTCTTGCAGCACGCCCTGAGCACAATTTGTGCTTAGCGTAAATAAATGGCGTTATTTCCCACAAACGTACGTAACATTAAATATAACTGGGGAGTTAAAGATGCCAAATTCAGCTGCAGAATTACCAGGATGTAATAACACAGCTCTTACTTATGCAAATGGTAATTGCACAGCGCTGGGGCGCAGTGCAGCACGCTGAAAGCTTGGGATGCCCGTCCCACTGCTCTCTTTAGAAGAGCTGTTCCCAACTGTTGTCATGCAAAGTGCTGATCCTTCTGCTTTGTAACGATGAGCAACAGTCTGCAAACTGAAGGCAATTGGAGGGCAGCTTCTGCTCAAAGGCAGCAATCAAACTGATAGGCTGTAGAACAGTATCTATATGGGCCGTTTTAATCGACGTGTATATGCAGTGCAATGGATTTAGTTTGGTAAATAACATAGATTAATAGAAATTTAGTCCTGAATCTCATTTCATCCATCTTCCCTCTCAAAGGAAAAATAAACGCTCCAAGAAAATCCTTGGGGGTGTTTCCTGAATGTTTTCAAGAAGCGTTCAACAGCAACAAGAGATTCATAATCTCTTCAAGCATTCAAGCCCTTTGATATTTTATGAGAAATTCAAGAAAAACTATATAAAACTTTTTTTCTGATGTCTAAAGTGAGTTGTCTTTAATAGTGGTGAGATTGTTCTCTTATTAGATAGTCCTCCAGAATTAAGAGTTTCCTTGGTATTTTCTGAGACAGTTACTTTGAAGTTTCCCTTAATCTCTCTCCAATTCCTTACACTTTCCATTTGTATGTTATTAACATTAACATATTTTTCCTTGTTGAGTTTTGCCTTTTATGTTGTCGAGTTGCAAGTGCAGTCTTACTTGTGTTGCCCAGAACTGTGCAAAGTCAGTCAGTTTGAGCCCTTAGTACACAACCGTATAGAATTCAGACAGGATAGTCCTTTGAGAATATCATAATTCTGTTCTCTTCATGCAGAAATCTAAGTGTACACTACTTACCTGTACAGTGGGAACATTTTGGTATTGTACAGGAGGTCCATAATGAATTTCTAAGCCCTTTCTTGTACATTCTGTTGCCTACGTAGTTATTCATCATTTATGCCTATCTGTTTTATTCCTTCTCAGTGTGGATCTTTGTGTTTGTCTTGCCAAATTTCGTCTTGACTGCATTTTCAGTTTATCAAGGAAATTCTCAACTGTAGTGCTATCCCTCCAGTGTGCCCAGCATTCTTCCAAAAGTTATTACTGTTTATGAGGTTTGTAAATACTTGTTAAATGGCGAAGCGGCCAGTTGTGTGCAAATGTGACATGCTTTTCTCATGTATGGGGATAAACTGAGTCACACAGACTCAAAACTAGACTTTTCTCTGTCCTGTTTTGGCCTAATCTGCCCTTAGATTATTATGCTATGTCTGCTGTTTTTGTGATATTTTGCTACTGAATGTTTACCTGAAGCTGTCCTTTTACTCTGCCAAGAAAACAAGTTTCACTTTCTTTGCTTTACAGTGAGTCAAGAAGTTCTTAGTTTAGTTTACCACCCTGTGGTGAAAAACTAGTTAAGAGCAGGAGCAAGATCAAGGTTTTGCTTAAAAAATAAATGTGCGTGTGTGATGTTTATAATAATTAGGTGTTTTCTGCTTAAGCAGATTCATGTAACGGAACCTGAAGTAGCAGCTGATAAGTAAGGCTCTGGTGGTCTTTTGCCCTAAGTCACTTTTCTCTTAAGTTATAACGTTGCCTTTGTTCGCTGAACAGTGATCATTTCTTTTGATGCTGTTTTGCTGACTGATGGGTTTACCAAAGCTTTCAGATTAGAAAATATTGTTATGAAGCTCTTAGAAAAGCAAGCCCTTGGTTGTTGTGTTCCTGCATTTTACAGGACTTGTGCATCTTTTTAAGCAGCTGATATACTGCATTTTGAAAAGAGTAATTTTAAAAGGCTTTTGGCCACATCTGAAGATATATTAGATCTTGTATTTATATTCTAACTTAGTTTATATTTTTAAAAATGGCCACCGTTCTTTATCAAGCTTTTAATTACTGATGTTTGTTTCTTTTTAAAAAAAGCTTATGCCTATGTATGAGTGTATCAGACAACAAGTAAATGGCTTACTCTCTGATGGATGGAATGATGTAGTTTTGTTCAGGACTTGCATAGTGTTTTGCTCCTGTTTGCATTCTGTACCTCCCCAGCATCTTATTGCTGGACGAGAGTCATCGTACTGTCTATAAGCATATGGAAATAACACATTTCTACTCTGACTTGACTCTGACTCATCCAGTGGTTTGCAAATTGTGATATTGATTTCCAGTTCATAGTGAAATCGTGTGGCTTAAGTTTCTCAGTAAAGCTTCCTCACAGCACTGAAAAAGTAACGTTCCCCTCTAGCTAAAAATGTTGAACTCTGAGGTTTTCGTGGAGGAGGGTTGTGAATTTACAGGTAGGAAATTTAGTCTTCAAGTGACAGATGAAGTGAGAGGAAGTAAGAAAAGGATGGGCGCTATTTATTTCCTTGCAGCTTTAAACCTAGTAATTACATGGCTGCAACTTGTGTACCTTGCTTACGTTTATCAGGGAGGAATACAAAGCAGGTGTGTTGGCTTTCCAAAGAGAGATGACTGCTGTACGACCCTGCTTCCAAAAAGGGGGTGTGTGTGCAGTTGCATTCAAAACCCTAAATGAAAATTCTGTTTCTGAAGTTTTGATCAGTAGCTCCGTCGTCAGCAGGAGCTAAATCAATGTGAAACAGCTGCGTACAGTCATTAAGTTCATGATCCGATGCTATTATAGAAGCTTAAAGATGAGAGAATTGGGATATGCCAGGTATGCGATTTGGAGACTGAGAAAGGAGAGATGAATCTTGAATCTGTAAAGTTAAATGTCATATTTAAGTCTCTGGCAAATGTGAAAGATTAGGAGTATTCCCGAATTTCTGCTAAATCCAGTCTTGCCTTGGAATTATTTTATGAGAATCACTGTGCACGTTATTCTAGGCAAATTCAGTGGTAAAATGGGCTCTAATTCCTGTTGTGTGTAGGATGGAATTGGTTGTCCTTGGTGTAAACTTTCACACATTTTCTAGAGTTCCCTGACTTACACAGTGTGATACTCAGGGGTTAAAACTTGAGCTTATAAAATAAAAGGCATCTGTCACAACAAGTAATAGTGATGGGAAGATGTGAATAAACTCTTGGAATGAGATTACATAGAAAAATCTCCAGTACACTGGAAGAGGTAGACCTGAACCACTTACTGGCAAGGTTGTGGTTAAAAACTGTATTGCTTCAAACAGTAAAAGATTATTTTGTAAAACAAAAGTGATGAGTGCTGGGAACTTTGAGAAGGGGAACAGCTCTGTGGTAGGTATTATTTGCTGCTGATGACACTGTAGAAAAAGCAAATTAGATTCTAATCACTTTGTTTGTTTTTTGACCCTTCATTTACTTTTGTTTCTTCTTGTTTGAGCTTGTGTTCAAATGAGGCATTTTTATGTTCAGTCACCCATTTTTTGCTTATACTACATACCAGCTTGTTACACCACAGAAATTTTTTCAAATCATATATGTAGTTGCCGTGTCTTTTGGGATTAGTTATTGAAGCCATATGAAGGCACAGCCAAAACCAGAAAACATAGGAAATCTGTAGATATTATGTGTTTGACTACAGTGGATGCTTGAAGTACTGGCTAGCATTTATTAAGAGGAAAAATACTGAATTTTTTTTTTGATAACTTGCTTATGTCAACTCCGAGTGTTTTTCTGTAGCTTACTGGTTTATTGCTTAATAGGAAAAGAGACCTTCTGCTGAGAGCTTGCAGGGATTTATATGAACTCGTTCACCATGGATGCTGGGAGAACGAGAGACAGCAGGTACAAGGTGAAACAAGGCAGAATAAGACTTTTCTCTGTGATGATGGTAAGGCAGTACCACAGACTGCTTAGAGATGGTGTGAACTCCATCCCTGGAGGTTTTCAGGACTATCCTGGATGCAGGTACTCTGATTTGTAGCAATGCATTGCAATAACAGGAGTTATGGACAGATGACAACACTGACAGCACTACCCAGGCGCCAGCACATACAGGGCAGTTGCATGCAGTCTTTTGCATGCGTGCGTTCTTCCATGTAGGCATATGAAATCAAATCTGAGTTAAGGGTAATATCGATGAATTCGTATATAAATGTATGCCTAAATATTGCTAAATATTCCTGTCTTAAGCATGAAAACCAGAAGACCTCTTCCAAATCATGCCTGCCTTCAATAGGGCTTCCTCATGCTGATGGAAGGCATTATCTGACTTCCCTTCAGACAGCTCCATTTTAACTAGACTGGACTGTTTTTCACAAGGGATATCTTGCTGTGCCTCTACCATTACTTTTGAACCTTGAAACTATTACTTTTTATTTGTTTGGCATAAGTTCCTTTTTTTTTCTTGTCCCCATTTTCTTGCCCTCTTCCTGTCTCTTTGGCTGTGGAAAGGTTAATCTACTTCTAGACACATCATTCTTTCATTGTTTAATTTAATCTCAGTCTGTTCTCATATTTTCTTTTTGGTTGGTGAGATAGTGCTCTTCCTTGAAAGCAGCTTCAAATGGCGATTGTCACAGTAAGAGCTTATATTTTCTTTTAGCAAAGGGCTGTGCCTAAATAAATATTCCATTTGTTGATGTTTCGAGTTGTGCTTTCAAGAAAAACACACACCAAAAACCCACTCCTACCTTCTCCCCAGGGAAAAAAAAAACAGCCCTAAACCGAAATCAGGAAATGTGCATCTTGAGATATGTCCACTAAAACTCCAGACTCTTTTTCAGAGCTAAGGCTTATCAGAAGTATGTTGTCTCAAGTCTGACTTCTGCCCTGCCTTGCAGTCTGCAAATTGTACACACTCTACTTCTGCAGTGCCAGACTGCATCACAGTGATGTATCAGAGTTCCATGCCTTAATCTCCTGTGAAAAGAATAACTAAATTATTCTGTCCTTGGGTTAGCTCTAAACCTTCTGGCTCCCAAAGGTTCCTGAGCGGATTCCTCAGATGATTGGAGTTGGCTGCTCCAGTCAATGTGGGAAGATGTGTAGAGAGGAAATAGCATTAGAAGCACTGTCCTTCTCTGCCTTACAGGCTCCAGCCTGCTCTTCACACCCACTGTCATTGGGAGGGACCTTCTGGGCCTCTTGGGGCCATGCAACACCTTGCAGGAGTTTGCAGTGCAGATCTGGCTTCCAGACCGCGGTTTGCATTTGCAGTTATTTCATTCAGAGCCCAAGTCCACTTCTGGGAGTGCAGTTCTCTTTGTTCGGTCAGCGAAAGCTGTGTGTTCTTGTCTTCAGAGCATTGCTGAAGAGAAGGTAACCGTCTCAGTGATTTCAGTGATTTCAGAGGAACACGTGTTAAATACGTTTTCTTCCAGCCCAGGTAATCTACCTAGCACATTGTTATTCTAATGCCTGTCTGTCTTTAGATAGCGACTGGTCTGCACCAGAAACAACTCTGTGGCAGTAACTTTACAGAGGATAAATGTCATGGTTTATAGCTCCACCTGTACATAGACTATGGCTTCATTGAAACTTTTGCTGAGCATCTCTTTCTTCACTCCTAGTGTTACCATCAAGCTTTCCTTTTGGTCTTGTTATTTACTAGCTTAATCTAGGGCTCTCACCAATTACTACACATTCTTTGTGGATCTGCTGAGCTGTATCACCATTATCTCCTCAACTCTTGTCCTTCTTTAAATGCTCTATGAATTACCTCTGATCTATTTACTATTCTCCAATGTCAGAAAACCTTCCATGTGTCAGTTTCAATCAGCAGGGCCTTAGTGTCTGTTTGCTGCCCTTCCACTTGACATCAGGTATTCCCTATGGATCTGGACAACCATGCTACCCCCATCACGAGACAGGTTTTCAAAAAGCAAAGTTACTCTGGCTAGATGTGCTACCAGACTGCAGTGACTGGACTATAGAAGTAGAAGTTTCTGTACCTACGTGACTCCTCTCTTGTATTATGCTTTCTTTTTGGAAGGGTAGAAGGGGTGGGGGTGAAGATGGTAGTAGAGTCTGAGTCTCAGTTTGACTGTTTCTCCAGGCTATATGGACTTCTCCACTATTTTAAGAAAATCTTGCTTTCACACCTCTAGAATTGTGAGGAAGGAACACAGACACCAGTAGAAAGTCTCCCAGTTAAATTTAAATGGTGGGTGTTGTTTGTTTGGATTTTTTTCCTCTTAATTAATTGTTCTGAGTGCCTTTTAGTGGTTTAGAATTGCAGTGGCATTTTTAAGTTTAGGAATTTATCTGCCTACTGGGCTGGCTCATGAACAGCTAGAGAAAATCCTTCAGCTGATCTTCAGACTGTATTGGACGTCTTCAGTTCTCCAGGCTTCATAGTTGTCAGGAGAGTCGGTTCTCATCACGCTCATTTGCTGAATTCATTGCTACCAGGCTGAATTTATTTTGCTGTGCCATTTGTCTTGAGAATTGCTTTGTGAATTCAGAAGGTAGTTTTACGTTACCAAAGTGACAATATATTTAGCTTTCGTTATTCTAGCCTGCATGTGTGCCCTTCTCAGACCTAGATGCAATCTACGCTGGCAGTTAGTCTTCCTCATTTGCAAGTGTTCCCTTTCTGATGTTGGTAGGAGTCTCAAACTGTTTGCAGAAGGATTCTATTTCAACTTCCACTGCTGTCCTGAATAGTTGTAATTGATTATTTTCTCTACTGCAATAGCTCTTTCTCATGACCTAATAACCCAGGATCATTAGTCATCTGATCACGGTGTATTTACTCTACATCAGTGATGTAGACTGTGTCCCCGAATGCCTCTCCATGTAGCACAGGACATGAAATGCAGGTGGTGATGGACGATATTGCTGTTTCATCTTACAGCCACAATAATGCAAGATCTGTTAAGGGAAATGACCATATATTTTGACTCATTCACCATGCCTGTTTTTCAGTGCTTTGTCCTAATGTACCTTCATAGATGACTTCTGTTAGTTCATTTCATGCGGTCATGAGCAGATATTTACACAGATGTCCTTGGGATGATAGGCAAGGACTTGTAGATTTTTTTTTTTTTTTTTTTTTTTTCTAATTTTACCTTTTCATTTTCAACACATCAGATGTTTTGCTTCAGTGCTAGTATTTACTCAAGAGACTCTTCAGACATTTCTGTTTAGGATGCTTGATTTTCTTTGGCTTCTTTTCTTTAAAAACTTCAAGGTGAAGCTAGAATGCATGTTTGAAATGTCTTCTCTCACTGTGTGTTTAGACTGTTTGGAAACTGAGACCAAAAAGCTGTGTAACGTCACTTTTCCTCCCGTATCTACTGTTGGAGGACTCTGGGAGCTCCTCATCCAGTCTTTTGCCAGCACAATGCTGGATTGCTTCAGAGCGAAGTGACCTTTTTTCTCACTGGTCTGTGAAGACTGAGATGTTAAAGATGTCAAAGATTGAAAGTACTTACATGGAAGATCATCTTTGGATGAATGGACCAAGTTCTCACGTCAGGATTTCTCCTGGTCTGTCTCCCCTCATCCTGATTCTCTCCAAGTGTTTTATGTCCCCTAAAACTTTGCTAATAATCACCTGAAAGGTATTTCTTTCCATTAACGTCAAGTCCTGCCAGAGAGGTTCTCAGTACTCATCCTCTGCCTGACTGATTTCTGAAAGGCTTCCAGGGGCACTGTTTCAGTGAGATTTACGCTCAGTCCTGTCTGCTCTCTGACACCCTTTCTGTTCACGCTGCTCCCAGCCTGCATCTCATTCTGCTGGGAGTACATGGCTGCTGCCATCACTGCTGCGAGAAGAGTCATGCCTTTGTTGCTGATTTCTCATCTGCTAAGTTGTTCTCTGACAGAATTGCTTCTGTTTCTATGCAAGAGTGTCAACTTGATCAGCAGATGAAGCCGGGAGATGCGGCTTTCAGGTTAGGCAGGAGACAGTGATGTCTGACTCTCATTCATTGAATTGCTCCTTTTAGTTCCCAACTATTTCTTAGTGTAAGGGAGAGCTCTTGCCTTCTACCCAGAGACAGGCACCTATATATATAAGCTGTTTGAGTATTTCCATCCTAGCTGGCTTTGGGACTGACTTGCAGGAGCTTGACTTAGTAGGCAACCACTATACAGTGAGAGATGCATCTAAAAATGATGCATGACTTGATGCTCTAGTTAGGCAGTTTTGCTTTCTGAAATGATTTTTGACTATTCTAAGTAACTGTGCCTGTGGAGGGGCCTGTTGCTGGGAGTCACCCACAGTGTAAATACACATACCAGCAATCATTGAAAGGGGACAGAAAAATTACTTGTAATTGCATTTCTTGCAGATGGGTGGTGTTGTTTTTTTTAATTATTTTTAATTGTGCCTCCAACTGCCCTCCTTCCTCCTCTGCTCTTCACTGTCCTGTTCAGCTGTTGAGCAAGAGAATCTGAAATCATGTCTTCCTCTTTGCTTTTTTTCATGGTCGTGTGAGGTGCTGCTATGTGAATGCGTGTTACAAGTAGAGAAAAGCAGGATTTTTCTCTCTTTGGTAATTTTGATTCCAGTTTGTATAGAGAATTGAATATCTATGTGGGCAAAACTTTTCAAGCAGCCAGAATTACTGGCAACTCGATGGACTTTCTATCCAAGAAATTATTTATTCCAGGAATTTATTTATTTTGCCAAATATTTGCTGGAGAACACTTTGTATTTTTTGCATGTGGATGCTTTTGATTATTAAAGCATGTCTGTTGGAAGTTAATTTTCATATGAAAATAAATCAAAAATAGCAAAGAAACTTCTGATCCAGTTTCACAAAAGCCAGTGTTTGGTTCTTGAGAGTGCTTTTCATAGTGCTCGGTAATTAAAAAGGGAAATTCCCTGCTGGTGTAGAGCTGCCATTTTGTCCCCCTGTTCCCTGCATTGTCTCTGTGGTAAGGTTATTATGCAATCTCTGGCAAGCTCATCCTAGCAGACTGCTTACTAATTTGTAGGCTGTAGGTGTAAATGGGAAAGCCTTCATTCTGCTTCTGTTTACTTCGCTGATTGAACTGGACTGCAATTATTCTCATCTGTGTGAATTGAGGCACTGTTGTTGGTCTTGCCTCTTTTTTGTCCTTGTGGGTGGGCATAGCTCATTTGGACCTGCATTTCTTTTCAAAAGAAACATTTAAAAGAATGAGTGCATAAGAAGTAGTTTTAGTACTTACTGTTCTATAATCCGAATGGTTATGTATTTTCCTGCAGTCACTGGTGAAGTACAGGTTACTTAGGGCATTGCCAGTGCCTGTGATTGGTCAGGCACACATCACGGTTTTGTTCTCTTGGAACTCGTTTAGTCTTTTTTAATTCCAGTGATGTGAGTAAAGCTGACTCTGCTTGTATAGGAGACTTAATTATACCTGATGGTGCTTAGTTCAGCCTGTTTGTCTCCAGCCTACTTAAGCTGACCTCCTGCTTTTTAAAGAGAGGAAACAGAAAAAGGGTACGTAAAATAGCAAACAAATGCTGAAAATGGAGAAATACTTTATACTGTGGCCTGTTTTGAGCAATAGGTCGCTTTCTTATGAAAATCAGCTACCTATTTTATATAATTAATAGAAGAATGCTTTCTGGAAGCTGCAGGGAGTACTTTAAATGGTTGCTAAGGCAGCAGATTGCCTCTTACAGGTGGTTTCTCTGCTCTGGCTGCTCTGTAGATGTTGTTGTGGGAACTCTCGATGCGGGAATAAAGCAAGAACCCGAAGCTAGGATACCACCCCACACTAACCTGCCTGTTAAGAAAATCTGTCCACACGTTGGGATAAATCCCAGCGTTATTAAGATAACTGAAAATATTTTCTCTATTTGCTGCACACATAGGACTTGTGTTTTTTTTTTGGCTGTGCAAAATTCCTTTGCTTCCTTTGAGATTCTTTCAGTAACCTAGTTTCTAATCCACAAAGGTTATCCAAAGTGTGCACAAGAATTAGAATTGGGTTATGATACATTTAGATAGTGAGGTTATATAATAACCTCTGTTTCAGACATTGAGTGTTCCAAGCAATAATTTGGAGCATGTTTCTCAGGAGTTGTATAGGATTTTTGTTAAGCGTGAAAAAAACCTGCATACTGTCTCCTCAGAATTATAGGTATATTTATCCATTTTTTCTGTTAGCTCACGTGATGCTCATCAGCTCGTCTGATTACATTAGTTGTAAAATTTATTAAGCCAACATAATAAGTAACGAGCTTTATGTGCTGTGAAGATGTTGTGCAACTGCCAGCTTCCACAGAAAGAACAGAGTGCACCTCACCACATGGTCTTAGGTGTCTAAACCCATTTCCCTCTCCCTACCGACTGTGAAAGAGATTTGGCATTTCTTTGGGGGAATAATGAGCTTGATACAACTGATGTGAAAGATCTTTCTGGATTTATGACCATTTCTTTCATATTTTCAAATCCGTATCCATGCACAAAGAAATTGTTTATGCCTTATTATGGCCGGAATAAGCCAGAATGACATAAGCGTGGGAAGGACTGCTGCAAGAGTAAAGAATATGGAAAATATAAGAAATTGGGATAAAACGCTGAACTCGCTCTTATTAAGGTGCTTGGCTGTTAATAAGAACTCTTCTGTGGGTTTAGAGATGCTATTCCTAAATTTTTATTCTGATTAAATTTACTGAATCTGGTCCTAGAGATTTCATTTGTTGGTGCTTCCAGTTTTGTATGCAACAGTATGGATGTAATATGGCTTTGAAATGAGCTTTGATACTGCCTTTCCCCTGAAGATTTTGATGTTGTTCTGTAAATTAAATTCCATAAGTATTTTCGTAGAATGAGGATTTATCGTAACTGCATTACAGAATACGAAACTGTCAAGCAACTTAATCAAGATGACAAATCAGGCTTTAACCACGATTAAACGTAGGGATTTCTGCTCTTTACATAGCATTTGCCTCCTGAGTCAAGAATGTTTAAATAGTCTTCTTTTTCTTGTATGTAAATACTATCTGTGCATGAAACACAACAACAGTTTGTAAGAGTGTAGAACGTTCCTCCCATGAGTGTAAAATGCAACCTGGGGATTTTAAAATAGAAAAACACAGCCTAATGCTGCCTGTTTGATGGGGGTCCCTAAAAGCAATTCCAGTAATGGCAGCAGTTGGTATGTAGTTTGAAAGATGAGCAAGTCCTTCTTGCTACCAGATCTGAATGAGAAAACACTCTTCAAATGCTCTCTTAGCACTCTAGGCTCCAGTGCTTAAGCTGTACTGTGTCTGGCCAGCTAGTTTTATTTTTGTTGCCTACTTTTTTTTTAAATAACGCATTGAACATGGAATACATTTTATTACATGTATACTTTAACTGTCTTATGTGCTCCTGGTTGACTGAAGAGGTTCCAGAGGATTGGAGGCTTGCTGATGTGACACCCATCTACAAGAAGGGCCGTAAGGAGGATCTGGGGAACTACAGGCCTGTCAGCCTGACATCAGTGCCAGGGAAGGTCATGGAACAAATCCTCCTGGGAGAGATCACACGGCTCGTGCGCGACGTTCACGGGATCAGGCCCAGCCAGCATGGGTTCATGAAAGGCAGATCATGTTTGACCAACCTCATCTCCTTTTACGACTGGGTGACCAGACTGGTAGATGAGGGAAAGGCAGAGTTGATGTAGTCTACCTAGACTTCAGCAAAGCCTTTGACATGGTCTCTCACAGTATCCTTCTGCGGAAACTGGCTGCCCATGGCCTGGACAGTTTTACCCGCCGTTGGATAAGGAACTGGCTGGAGGGCCGTGCTCAATGGGTGGTGGTCAATGGAGTGAAGTCCAGCTGGAGACCTGTTACAAGTGGCGTCCCCCAGGGGTCGGTACTGGGGCCCATCCTGTTTAATATCTTCATTGATGACTTAGATGAAGGGATTGAGTGTACCCTGAGTAAGTTTGCAGATGACACCAAGTTGGGAGGTGGTGTCGATCTGCCTGAGGGCAGGGAGGCCCTGCAGAGGGATCTAGATAAGCTGGATCGCTGGGCCGAGGTGAATGGGATGAGGTTCAACAAGGCCAAGTGTCAGGTCCTGCACTTTGGCCACAACAACCCCATGCAGCGTTACAGGCTTGGGGATGAGTGGCTGGATGAATGTGAAGAGGAAAGGGACCTGGGGGTGTTGGTTGATGGTCGGCTGAACATGAGCCGACAGTGTGCCCAGGTGGCCAAGAGGGCCAACGGCATCCTGGCCTGCATTAGAAATAGTGTGGCCAGCAGGAGCAGGGAGGTGATCATCCCCCTGTACTCAGCACTGGTGAGGCCGCACCTCGAGTACTGTGTTCAGTTTTGGGCCCCTCACTACAAGAAAGACATTGAGGCCCTGGAATGTGTCCAGAGAAGGGCAACGAAACTGGTGAGGGGTCTGGAGCACAAGTCTTATGAGGAGCGGCTGAGGGAGCTGGGATTGTTCAGTCTGGAGAAGAGGAGGCTCAGGGAAGACCTCACTGCACTCTACAACTTCCTGAAGGGAGGTTGTGGTGGAAAAGGGTCTGGCCTCTTCTTCCAGGCAAATAGTAGGACCTGAGGAAATGGCCAGAAGTTATACCAGAGGAGGTTTAGGTTGGATATTAGGAGAAACTTTTTCTCTGAGAGAGTGGTCAGGCACTGGAATGGCTGCCCAGGGAGGTGGTGGAGTCTCCGTCCCTGGTAGTGTTCAAGAGGTGCCTGGATGAGGAGCTACGAGAGATGGTTTAGTGCTTGTGGTACTGATAGGAATGGGAGGGTGGTTGGACTAGATGATCTTGCAGGTCGTTTCCAACCTTGTGATTCTGTGATTCATATGTGACCTAAGCCAATTCCTCTTTGTTCAGTATGGCCCAGGCAAATCAAATGGTTGGATGCCTATGGTTTAAACCAACAAATCCATTTGGATGCACGTTACATTTGGGTTCTTCCTGTTGCTATTACATAACTAGCATATATAACTAGCAGCCGGATCGTGAAATAGCATTAGCATGGATTTTGAGTGTTCTGAATCAGTAAGCTGTGTAATGCCTACTGAGCTCTGTGTAATATAGAGCTATAGGTGTATATATAGGAAGTATAGAATATTAACAATATCTTAAATGTAATAATGTCGTTATGTATTTAATTTTTGATACTGCGTGGTTCATATTTTGTTGATAAGGCATCGTTTATTGAGCATCCCTATCTCCTGCAACTTCATTTTTTACTTTATGCAAGGCCATTAGAAGTTGTTTGCCTTCCTTTTTAGTCAGTGTTTTGTCCTGTCTCACTGTTAAAGCAGTTTCAGAGGGGTGTACCTCAGAGGATTGCTTCCTGAAGTAGTTGCCAAAAAAGCAGAAGGTCAGTTTGTATAAAGGTGTGGAAGAAGCTTATGGAGAATCGTTCAAAGTAAACAAACATTGAAACCACCAAATACAGGTCTCAGAGCAAACACTGATGTGACTGGTCCTTCACTAACACTGGGATTTCTTGTATCACCACAACTCAGCTTTAGGTGTGAGAGATTCTGTGAGATTCTCTGAAGCTAGAAAGTACTTGCTGAGCCATATTTAGTTTCTGCAGTGAAAATCTGTGTTACTGGTAGCGCTTCCACGCTGCTCACGTTTAGCAAATATTTGCAGAGGTTAGACTACTTGTGTCACTCTGGTCAGATTATTTGATTCTGGGTACGTTCTGTTCTCAGTTATAAATAAATATTACATGTGTATATATATATAATTAAAAACAAAAAATCCTTTCTCATTTATCTGCTTGAGATTCTTATATAGAAATCTGGAGGAAAGGGACAGTTGTTTATATTCTTGCATACCTGTGCTTCATCAGTTTTTAAAGAAGACAGTGGTATCTACCCCCTCTGTATTTGATGCTGTGCTTTCTGTTCCATTTCTTGCTTTGTGCAGCCTTCCAAATGTTTTTGAAGTCGTGTGACTGAAAGAAGGTTTGCTCGAGATTGGAAAAGCTACGTGTAACAGATCAAGTGTGGTAAATGAGGCCAAGGAAGTGCAAAAGGGGTACTTTGCAACACCACCACAAATGAGGGAATTTGTTGAGTGTATCCTCGCTGCACTTGTTTATCAGTGAGTGCATTCCACGTGATGAAATCTGAGTTATTTTGCCTGCCACTAAGAAACAGGTTATTTATATGTATTGAGTTGTTTGAGACTTTGCAGTTTTTTTTTAATGTAAGAACTGTGGATGTTGATTCTGCTTGCTTTCTTATCTCTTAATTGTGTGTCACTCCTTAGTTAAATGCTGTTATCACAGATACCTATTAAAATATAGGTATATATAATATATATACCTATATATATATGGATATATATATAGTTACCAAGTAAATACAGCAGTTGGAAGCCGAAATGCTGCTTTCCAACTCCACTTAGGGCTAGGACTGCCCCTTTGAAATAAGCCCTTTAGAGTAGTCACGAGCAGTGCAAAACATGCTGAGGTGCACAAGGTGAGCACAAAAGCACTGTCATTCCCATGCGCCTATGTCTGTGCGTTTTGGAAAATGCTGCCTTGTCATTTGAATGTTTTCTATAGACATCGCTATTCTTCTGTGCTTATTTCCATACAGTTACCTGCACGTTCATGTCTCTGAAAAGCATGGCCACGTATATGTCATATATGGCTACGTAGGACCCTGACTGTTTATATCTTTTTAGATGGCTCTTAGAAGCATAGTAGGAGGGGATCATCTCTTCCATGCTGCAGAAGATGAACTGTTGGCCAAAAGGAATATGAATGCTTTATGGTTTGTGCCTAACATCTTTTCTGCCTTCTTTTGACTTGTGAGCGTTCCCGTCTTTCATATTTGAATACCTGGGATAAGGGGGGAGAGCGGAGTGCAAACAATAAGATCCCAAGACTTCTCAGAAGAATGTATAATATAAATCTACAGATAAATGGAAGGTGTATGTATTGTGACTGATTGTCAGACTACCTGTAGCACATGAGCAGTAGTATCTTGAGTGTATTCAAAACAGCAGCAGAAAGTACAGGCAATTTTGGTTGCCTTGCGGTTACATTCACTGTTTTCTTCTGTTGCTGCTGTGCGAAATGCAGACCTAAACAGTACAGAAGAACCATCTGTTGTCCTTACGTAGGGCTCGTGGTAGCAAAGGTTACAGAGAGGGGACTTCGAACTACATAGAAAATTGGGACTGGTTGAAACGAGGAATTTCCCTCATCAAAATACAATGTTGTGCTAACTAATACAACAACTAAATCACTTGGAAATTTCCAATCAAAAGTTCACCAATGCTTTATGTGTAGATTAAAAAAAAAAAAAAGTGTGATATTCCTTCTACTGCATTATTTCTAATGCATTGTAAACGTTGCAGCACTACTACTTGAGAATAGTGAAAAATCGGAACACAATTTCAGAATGGGTTGTCATGGAAGTATGTAATTTTTTCCATGTTTTTAAATATTTGAATAAAATGTCATTTTCAGTAGAAAAAAATACCTTGATGAAATTGTGTTTTTGAAACTGGAAACTCTGTGAAATGTTTTCCTACTTATTATACTTAGTTGTTGTGGGAGTTGCAAAGCCTAAATTTCAGCAAAATATCATCAAATCAATTAGAAACAACTTTATTTAAATTGTACCTTTGGATAGTGGAGTATCTTAAAAATCTATTGTGCCCAGTGTAGGTTTGATGAGGACTGGAGGGAGAATAGTGGAAATAGAACCAAAGTAAATACAGTTTTTGGTCATGCAGTCAACATTGTAATTTTTTCTATTCTTTCACATCCTTGGTTCCATCTGCTTTTGCCTGTTTTCTTAGAATCATTAAGTTTGGAAGAGACCATTAGAATCAGCTAGTCCAACTGTGAGACCATCACCACCATGCCTACTAAACCATGTTCCTAAGTGCCACATCTATGGTTTTACAGTGATGGAGTGCTTGCTGAGAAGATTTGATGCTTGAGATCTGCAGTTTTAAGTTACATATCCCTTTTTTATTTGGCAAATTGATTTGGAAATGAATTCTCTAGTTTCTTAATGAATCATAGAATTGCTCAGATTGAAAAAAATCTTAAAGACCATCAAGTCCAACCACAGCCCAACCATCCTAGCCTAACTAACAGCCCTCTGCTAAATCCTGTGCCTGAGCACCACACCCAAATGGTTTTTAAACACGTCCAGGGATGGGGACTCAACCACCTCCCTGGGCAGCCCATTGCAGTGCTTAACGACCCTTTCTGTAAAGAAGAATTTCCTGATATCCAACCTAAACCTCCCCTGGTGCTACTGGAAGCCATTTCCCCTCGTCCTGTCACCAGTGACAAGGGACCAGCCCCGCTCTCTCTATAAGCACCTTTCAGATATTGGAAAAGAGCAGTAAGGTCTCCCCTCAGCATCCCTTCCCCAGACTGAACAGCCCCGGTTCCTTCAGTTGCTCCTCATAGGCCATATTCTCCAAGCACATAAAGCTGTTTTTTCCCCAAAGCAAACGTTGTTCTGCAACTGTGTGTAGTGAACCCTCATGAAATTTCAAATGAAATAACTTTATGCTCTTGATACACATAGTATCAGAATTAAACCCCTTTGAGATAAACTTGTGTTTTTTTTCCTGAAGCTCTTCTGGTCATCTGCATGTACGATGTGATGACAGTGCGCATTACTAATTGAAGCTCCCGTTCATATCCATGGCATTGGCATGCATCAAGAAAGCTTATATTTCAGAACGTCGGGAGGTGCAAACTTAATCGGATGTTTGTGTATATATAGGTTCGCTCTGAAATCTGCCTGTAGCTTTAGGGCTTCTGTAACTCCTGAATTTTTGTTTTCTGTACAGCCTGCCGGTGTTGTGTTGGGAGCTGTGGGCAGGCGGTGCCCAGCTTCTTCCTCCAGCTGCCAGGTTCCTCTGCCAGGCTGTCAGAGGGCCTGGTGTCAGGCATGCCCTGCTCACATTGGTCCTGCTAGGATAATCCTGTAGTTGAGGAATTTGCTGGCCTCTGTGTGATTTGTCTTGGAAATGCACTAAAAAGCACAAGCGCTTCTCAGACTGAGGTCCGTCAAAATCTGTCTGTAATAATTCAGTTAAAAAAAAACAACCTTGAAGTACTTGCCAAGATTCATGGTTCGTGTGTTAGTACAGAAGTACAACAAAGCAAACATTTTATTCAGTGTATTTCTTGATGTAGAATGGAATCAGTGTATCCACAGAGCTGCTGTGCACATCTGCGCGTAGAGCAGTGCTATTTTAGATACTAGTGCAACTCCAAAGTTGGAGCTGCTTCCTCTGTGCATATGTTTTGTGGCTTTTAATGTTGGACAGTGACATCAGCATGAGATGTTTCCCGTTTTCCTGTAATCTAAACTTCTGGCATTAAAGTTCTTCAATGTTCTGGGTAGGAGGAGGCCTACTGTGGTGTTGCCATGCCAGGTTTAGCAAGTAAGAGATGCACTCAACAAACCACAGCTTCACCACTGTATCCTGCTTGCAATTAATGTGAAAGCAAGAACCACAATATAATATCTTTTGTTAAACTTGCAAGGGTTGTCAGTCCCTGTATAGTTAATCTGTACACACACATAATTTGATACAGCTCAGTTTCTGTTGCTGCAGTTCTTTTTCTCAGCTTCAATTTAGAAAGCTATGAAAGATTTTATTATGTCTTTTCTAAAATTCTGTATTACTCTATTTTTTTTTTTCCAGAATCAGTTTCTGCAAGTTTATTTCCCTTGGGATGGTTTTAAAACTCTGCAGCAGCCACCTTATCATAATGAAATGTATTGCTGTAATGAAGGAAATATGGAACTTTTTTGAAGAGAAAAGAAGAAAACTTTGAAGCCTTAAACTACTTAAATTACATTTTGTTCCCCCTTCACTACTATTGTCATTGTTTTGTTCCCTTTCTGAGCGTTTTGTGTCAGACGGCGTTCAGGCAGGGTGTCAAAACCATGGTTCTGCACGGCTCCACTTCTAACATTTGGTACTGTGATGTTTCGGGCACAGCACTTAACCCGTGTGGACTGCAGGCAGAGTTTAAAGAGGGCCTACCGGCTTCTTGAGAAGAGAGCAGAAGCTGCTTGCCAGACTCCCTGTTGTGCCATGGTTTGGCTTCAGTGCTGCCTGCATGCACTGTGCCTTTCTGAAGCAGAATCCTCACACTGGAAGGGAAAAAGGAGAAGCTTTTGATTTCCTCTAAACTCTTAAGCAAGCAGGCTTAACTTTCCTGACAGGTACCCGAGGTGGTGTGAAGTTAGGCTTTACAGCAAACTTAAGACACAGAAGGAGACAGGGAAAAGTGTTCCACCAATAGCTTGTATTATCTGAGGAGCCTTTTAAGCAAGGACGGAATCTGTGCTCTGATAATTCATTGGTGTATCAGAAATAAAAGCAAAAGGGCCTGGGTTTTTCTCTCTGACTCTGCCCGAGATGCATGCACACGCTCAGGCTGCGTGAAGAGCACGGTGACTTTGGAGCTGCTCACAACTGTTGCCGGTGCTGCTGCCCAGCTCTCTGTTGAGTTTCTGCAGCTCTGCTGTCTGAGCAGTGCTCCCAACCTGGTAGCTGATGTAAGTTACTGTGCAAAAGCTTTGTGAGCTCTTATGAGGAGCTTATCTGCATAAAGCCTGTAGTTCCAGATCAACAGCGTTTCTGCTCTAAATGTGGTTTTAGCAGTGGATTAACTCTCTGAAATAGATGATGTTCTGTACGCAGCCATCTGAAGGCTGAGGGAATTTGTGTGGAATATGCTTGAACTGGGTTGTATATTATAGCACAAAGCCGTTCAAGAAGGGCATGAATAGCGTGTGTGCCAGACCTGCTGATGCTTCAAAGCTCCAGCAGCAAGCAGGACAATAATGCTATTAAAAATATGTATTTTCTGTAATCCTTAAATCCCTTCTTAAGTTAAATGAGGAGCTCCGAGTGAGGTAGCTATTCTTGGCAGTAAATTCTTAATGCTGAGTGGTGTAATACTTTCTAAAATGACGGATAAATGAAAAGCCTGAACAGAATAAGCAACTGAGAGATGCTGATCCACAAAAACGTGCAGACTTGTTCTTTTCTATGTTTTTCAAATGACTTTCATCAGTTCTGATGCACCTAGCAGCAGAAGAGGTGCTTCCTTTTTACTTTACTAGCCAGTGTTGTGTTGTATTGCAGAAAAGTGTCATCTCTATCTTAATATTATCATTGATTATATTAGAAAGGAACTTGATGGACGTTTAAGTCTGTGTTGCACTTTGTCATAGTAAAGGTTCCTTTGCCTGGCAGTTAATGCTCTGACAGATGCAAGACAGAGAGGCACAGGGAAAAGGAAGGCTGTTATCACCACTCTGCAGGGAGTGCAGGGACAGGGAGTGGTGGCTTCAGTGGGCATGCTGTGTCTGTGGTTTGACTTGTGGCTCTATGATTCTCTTTACCTGGTGCTTTATGCGTCTTCGTGAATTTACCTTTCCTTTGCCTTTGATCAGCTGGACGTGCAACTGTGTTCTTATCTGAGATGCTGTGCGGAAGGAAAGGACCAGTTCCTGAGTAATAGTTGCAAACTGAGTTGGCAGCGAACCTGGGCTCCGTTGCCACAGAAATGGAAATGAGAAGTGCCTGTGTGTGCAGAAGATAAGGTCCATGTCTTCTATGTGAGTCCACAGTAAATATTTTCCTGGCGCTCCTGCTGCTTGTGCTTAGCTCATTACCATGCTAAAGATACCGATACTACACAATGGTGGCAGCAGTACGTGAATGATAATCATATCACAAGATTCCTCACGTAATTCATTTTGTTACCGGAGAGTTACACCATTGGTAATGTTACTGAACGCCAGCGAATATACCAAACTGCTGAGATGTGGGAATTAGCAGGCAGTGATAACCGGTACACGTCTTCTTCCTCTGACAAGAAATTCAGATTTTCTTGTCTATTCTTAAACTTTCCAAGAAGGAGTAGATGAATGGTAGGTTTAGGACTAGGTCATGTTTTTTCTCTCTTGTTAGGGACAAAGAATTTCAGATTTTCAGTTATTTGCGTTTCTCGTCTCTTTGACAAATGGATTTGGAAACTGTAGGGGGATGAAATGTAATTTTTAATGCATTTTCATGTGTATGTGCTTTCTATGCATAAGTAGCCTACAGTGTCAACCAGAGATTAATCTGGTCTGTTCTTTGCTAAAAGTTCCTTGTGAATCTTTGGTGCAACACCATATAAGCAGCAGTGAGGTAGCCAGTGTGCTTGTGCTTGCTTGAATGCAATCTGTAACGTAGACATGTGGTAAGATTACCGATGGACCTGAGTTCAAGACATCACATAAAGTTGTTTGGCACAGGAAAGCTCGGTGGCCTCTGCAAAATCACATCCGGTATTTTGTGCTTTTCCAAAGAAGGGCGTCTGTCTGTGAGGGTCAGATGAATGCAGGGGGAGTTACTGTATTTGGTTTTAATTGAATGTTTAAGAACTCCTAGATCCTGGGCTGGCAAACCAGTTCCAGGTGGGATTTCCAGTTTTTGTGGAGAAACATTTTTGCCATGCACCACCAGAATATTGACCCTTTTAATGGGCTGCATTGATTTTTTCATAGCTGTTTTTGGGGAGAATTTTTTCATCTGAGACATAGCTTCAATTAAGAGCGAGGGGTTAGCCACAAAAGGCTTTCGCTGCAGATGGAGAGACAAATTTCAGGTGTCTGAGTCTTGGGAGAGCAGTTCCACCAGGGTATGGAAGAAGCCGCAAGGAGTGCTGGGCAACACTGCTTCAGGATCGATTCCTCATAGTCTTTTCCTGTTTGCTTTGTAAAAATACTGAGATACTTCCCTGCCGGCCCAGTGATGAGACTAGCTTTGCAACTTGGATAGAGAGTCCTTGAAATAGCAGCGATGTGGAAACACAGTGCTTTCATCACCTGACTGCAGAGCCAGTTTTTTCCCTCAGTTCAGTGAGCACATATGTGAGGCAGAGCGGATCAGAGCGGCTGCAGGTTTCTCCTGCCAAAGTTTGCACCGACAGCAAACTGCTAGATTGAGGGTGTGTGAGTGTGTGCCGCTCCTATCAGAAGTGGAGTTCTTAAATGCTGGTCCCAGTGCATGCTCAACCAGAATGTCTTTCAGCTTTTGCAATGAAGATAAGGTTTTCCATCTCAACCCAGTGCGCATCACAGTGGAAATATAAAAGAACTTTGCAAAGTAAGATCCTCGCCCCTAGTAGGACTTGAATTTCTGTTTTAAAAGTAATTATGCTACAATCCCTTCGTGTGCTGACAGAGCAATGCTCATGTGTAAGAGACGTGATTGTCAAACTGGATCCGTGCCAGGTTTGGTTTTGTTCGGCTTCCTGGCTTTTACAGGCATTGGTGCATGCAGCTGGGAGATCTGCGGCTGAATTTGGCTGTTTGTTTTTTGGAAGTGAGACGAAAAGGGTGTTACAGTGAACCACCCCAACATTTCAGCTTCCCTGGATTCACCTGATGTGAATCCCTAGCTGATTCTCTAAACCTGTTTTCTATCTCATTTGAGCTATTGGCACAGCGCAGTGCAGGCTGAAGACCTGAGTCTCATGTTTAATCTCTTCCCAAATAACCTGTGTTTGTGAAGTCTGAGGCTAATTTTTGAGGTACGACGAGCTGTTAAGGTTAGTAATAAGTATGTTTTTACCGAGCCTTTCATGTATTGTTTTGAAGAAGGAGCTCTATGTCTGTATCCCCATCACTCAATTCAGAAACAGACTGCACTAAAGTGATTTGAGAGAGGTTGCTTTGCAAAGAAACTCGCCTCTCATGAATTGCAGTGGATTGCTTTAGCCATGTTGCCATGTGTTATTTTATCTCACTTGATTTTATGAAGCTGTGAAAACGTCTCTTCTCCTTGCACGGCCTCCCAATGGCTTTTACTCATCTAGAAAATCGGATTTGATTTTTTTTTTTTTAAATACAAAGTGGCCAAATGTGAAACTGTATTATATATAACAGCAATTTTCAGGAAAAATGGCAACTGGCTTTTTTCCTCTTTCTGAAGAAAAGTGTGAATAGTGTAACCTTAACTGAAAGGTCTGAACTGTAGAGACTGCAAAAGAAATATACAAAATCTTAACGCTTTTACTGTTTTCAAGTGATTGCTTAATAAAACTCCTTGATTTTTGATTAGGTTGACTTTAAAACATCACTTTCAGTAAACAACGTTTCTCATAAGCTGAGAGCTCTTGAGACACCATCCATGAAAAGCTATTTTTCCCCGTCAAAATTTCGTACCTGATTGAAACAATGGTTATGTTTTTGCCAAATAACTCGCGTTCGTATGGAGATAGTTTGACAGAAACACTGAGCGTAAAAGCATCTGCATGAAAGTATTGCCCAGTAAATGCTGCATTTGTCTTTGTTGCAGTGGTGTTTAGTCATCTCTGAGATGACTGTGTTAGTGCTGTAACACTGCTGCTTGGGTCAGTCCTGGCTCAGATGAGGGGAGCTGCAGCTCAAGGGCTGCTCAGATTTCAGGTTAGTGCAGACTGTTACTGTGTGGCCCCTGCCTGCCTGGGGTGGACGTGGCACAGCCTGCTTGGCGTCCCCATTGTCTTTGTTATTATTCTGCTTCAGGTCTGTGGTGTGGTAGCATGGTTCTACTTCCTAATCCTTGGAGTCTGAGTCTCAAAAGTAGTATTTCTTCATTTTCCTATATCTAAGCATTTGCAAAATTTAACGTATTTTTCCACGTGCTTGTTTCATGCTTGCAGATGCAAGCTACATTAAACTATAAATGAGCTCTGATTTCATTCAGACTCAAGTTCTGTCTTCTAACTACTACCTGAATGTAATGGGAAAAAAAATACACCAGTTAGTGTGTCTGAGCTGTCAAGTATAGCCCGTACCTCTGCAAATCTACATTTGGGTCTAACTGGATTAAATTACACACCAAGATAAGCCAAAAGTCCTGTCCCTTTAAAACTGAATTTCTCTTGTTTTACCCAGAATCCCAATGCAACATTTCAGGTACTGTACAGGAAGCCGTATAGGCTGAACCCAAAGCGTGACATTTGTCGAGCAAGGCACAGCACTGCTCACAGCTTTTGTACCAAATGCCATGCGAAGTCTCCTTGCCCAGTGTGCTGGTGCGAAGCCCTGCGCTGCAGCTGCTCAGATGTTTACAGCAGTCACCTGGCACGCTCTCAGCTCTTGCGTGCCAAGGTGGGAAAAGCAAGTTCAGTCTTCAAAATAATTCATTGTTTCTGACGAGGGTTGTTGGGTAGCATTGGCAGCATTAAGAAACTGGGATCTTTGAAGGGATTTCGTAAAGCAATATTATTCAGAAAGATTTTGCTCTTTCCCTGCTGGATCTTAGTGTTTGCTAAGAGCTTTTCGTAAATGAAACGAGAGGAAATTTCCTCATCAGAATAGCTTCTTTTTGAAGCTATAGGCAGAAGAAAATGAGACTTGCAGCCATGAGAATAATGATAGCTATCCATGCCTAATAGAGTTTCTCTGTTAGGGATTATAAAAGTAAGATATTATCTGGGAAAAGGTGTATTATTTGTCACAAATACTAGTAATGTAGTCTGATAGTCAAAGTAGCTGAAAATGGTTCACCCAACTGTTTTCATCTAAATGTTGATGTTGCAGTTAAGGTGAAAAACTCAAGGAAACAAGACTGAAAGTGTAGTTCTTTGTGAACTTAGAGTCTGCTCGTTGTGAGATGCTGCCCAGGTGGCCATTTCCAGTTCCCAACAACCCCAGTTCCTGTATCTGGATTTTCTTCCGTAGCATTTCCTTGATTGGCCTTTTTCAGTTGACATGCTAATACCTTCAGCATCAGCCTTAGGATTCAACATTTTACAACATGGATATCTGGAAATCATTCAAACCCAGCACTTTGTACCTGCTAATTGTTTATTGTTACTTGTCTCTGTCAAAATAGATGTTGTTTTTCTCATACGTACTGAATTAAGCGAAGAAGGAATCGTTGTCAAACTTTCTATAGGCAATCTCTGAGGCAGGAAAGGCTGCTTAGTGTGGAGACTTGCAGTGCTTTATTTTCATGATGTTTCAGGTTCTAGTCACAGTGAACTGACTTCTTTCTCTTCCTGTTTGAATTGCACCTTGAAATATACACCAGGGTCTGCAGAAGGTGTAATGTAGCTTGTAGGTTAATTTAGACAGAAGAATAATATGCACTGTGGTATGACAAAGACCAAGTCTTTTATAGTGAATAATTACAAAGCAGCTTAATAGGATTCTCAGACAGGATTCTTTCAGTAGTCTGTCCTTTTGATCATCCAGCATAGCTTTTTTTTTTTTTTTTTTCTTTTCAGTGAGCACAATATTTAAAATCTTTGTTGGAAATCTAAGAGAAAAGCGACTGGAAAGAATTCCCTAAAATGTCTCACTGTTCATTTATTTATGTCTTGGAAGATATATTTATCCTTTATATTTTTCTTCTACTCTGTCAAAGTCTTGATCCGCCTGTCTAGCATCAGGCTTCTTTGTAGAACTGAAAGTTTCCCTTTTTTTTAATTTTTATTTTTTAAATTTGGTTGTTCCAGTAGAGCACAGATGTTTCAGTGGGTGGAAAGCGATGATGCATCTATAAAACAAAGAATGGTGTCGAAGATCCTGGCCAGTGGTTGAAATAGCGGACTCGCGCCAGTAGAGGATTTATGTAACTTCATCTCCTTTGTACTCAATCTTGCTTCCTTTCTTTATGTTGTATGTAACTTATTTTATAAGCATTTTGACTTTTTTTTTTAATACTGATGTGTATTTTTAAGTGAATTTAACTGTAGAGAGTATTACCATTGGAATTATTTTATTTGACCAGCATTTTGTGAAAATTAGAAAGCAACAGTGAGGTCTGTCACCCAGCAAGAAATGGTTCTAATTCTGAGGAAAGAAAGCCACTCCTCAGTTTAACAAATAAGCATTCATCCAGTCCTGCTTTTCAGGAACACCCAAAACTCCTCAAATTCTTCCATGTTTGGAATATGCAAAGAATGCAAGATTGAAGCTGGAGCTGGCAAATTCTCCCTCTTAATATCTTTGCTTCCATGTGTGCAGATTTACACAGGTCAGCTGAATTCTACTTTCTGTGACAGTCATTTGAATCCAGGTTAACTCCAGGACGATTATCAGAGTTTGCACTAGTTTCCCTGAGGGAATAAATTGTTCAAATAATATTACAGTCATAGAGTAATAAAAAAAATCCCAACAATGAGAAAACACCCAGCAAATAGAATGTAAAGACTTACTATTACTGCATGTGTGGATTCAGAAGAATTTGTCACACAGAGATACCCCTGGTTTGATACTGCAGATTCTTGTGCCAAGTGTTCGTTTTAGTTTTTAGGTTTTTTACGGGTCCATTCCTGAAAATGTGAGGCTTCCCATTGCGCATAACCTAGAGTTTAGCAAGCTGTAATTTTGCAAATGCTACATTTAATCTGCGTGGTTTTTCCTGCCAATTTTTCCTTCATGCATTATGTGGTCTGACATGACTCCAGAAGAAAAATCAGGATTGTATTATTTTCAAAGAGTACATATCTTTTTTTTTTTTTCCTCCATGAACTTTGCCAGGCTAGTATTATTTCCCCTGTGTTATGTGAGCACAATGAAATCCTCCACTACTGTAAAATACTGGAATCCTGTTGTGTAAGTGGTGAACTTTCTGCATTACACCTTGGAACTCGGAAAATCAAACCTCCTCAGATATGGAAAAATGCATATTTTTAAGAAATGCTTCTGAGACAGGTATTCCTAGAAACTGGGGAATTCTTCTGAGTTTTCAAAAGTATTTTAAAGCAATTTCTTAAACTGCTCAGATCAACTTATATTTGAATTTTTCTGCCTAATTCAGGAGCTTTTTATTGTATTCTGTCAACTTTAGAAGTCTTTATTAAGGAAGCTTCCGTCTAATTTTTTTTCTCACACTCTTTTCCAGGACCTTAGTGTTTTATGGTCAGGTTTTTCACAGCAGACACTTAGTGCTTCAGTATTCTTGCTTTAATAGTTACTGATGTAGGAAATGGTGATGTAGCCTTTAAGTCTAACGGCTTCCTCTTCTTCCTGCGCTGTGTTTTAAAATGCGATCAGAACTTCGGTTTCATTTTGGTCATCTGTATTCCTTGAAAAACTCATCATTTTTTAGGTTGTAAGAATTTGGTAGGCTATAGAAATACAAAATACATCTGCATTTTTGTATTTGTTTGTTGCTAGTAGAAATGTGCATGGATGTACTCCAAACTAATGACTAAAATGAAATCACGTATTTTGAGTTCTCTTTTTTGCAGTGGACGGAAATTTTACATACAACAACTATTCACAGTTGCTCATGGCTTTTCCCTTATGCATTAGCTATTGGGTTTTTTTAAATGTATTTGTTGTTGTTCACCTGTTTGTTTCTCACTTGTCTTTGTGATTCCATTCATTGTTGTACAAAAAAGCAGGGTTGACTCTTACAGGGTCAAGGATTTACCAAACACTTAAATGTATCGTAGAGGAGTCTGCTATCGTGACTGCTAGAAGAACAATGTAAAATCAGCTGAATCCTCGTTAGCTGAAAATAGCAACTCTGTGCTTTGAGAACACAGATCCATTTCAGTTGGACTTCTCCAGAAACATTCACTGATGAAGTCTGTTTCAGACAAGAGTTACACTAGAGCTGTAAAAGCAGTATAAGTGAAAGGCTCATTGAATGACTTCTACCTGGTCAATAGTGAAGTATTTGCAGTTACCTGTAAGGACTTAGTTTCCTTGACCTGTATTGAAGGTGTTTTCTCAGTTTTTGTGCAAGGGTGTGAGTTATGACGGAACAGCAGCAGTTTGCAATGCACAACGAATGTGGAGCTAGTGTAACTCCAGCAGTACTTGGCAGTAGCCGTGTTTTTCTAGAAAAAAAAAACTGTCTGTGGAGAATTCTTACATGATCTCCTGAGAGCACCTTCAATAGGAATTATCCTGTGGTCATATAAATAACAATTTTTAGTGGTTTTTCATTTTATATAAGGTGGTATAAAATCATTCTTCGTCCCACAGAATTTTGAATTTTTACTATGGAATATGAAGAAGTCACCTACTGTGACCATAACTTAATGAGGAACAACTGAGCAGCGTTATTTCTCTGTTTTACTGTTGCAGGAGTAAGGCAGGCAGTGTAAATACTGTTGATGACCAAGGCAGAACTGTAGGTTAGGGATTTCCTAGTAATCAAGTTAAGTGCATTAGATTGCATTAAGTAGAAATAGAAAATGATTCAGTACCAATTTAAGCATATGCGAAGTCCCATGCTTCCCAGTACTTCACACTGATTAAAATCTAGCATGGTAGTAGCTTCACATGTTGTGTTTACACAGATTCTCTGAAGCATTAAAAAAGTTGGAGAATATTAATGGCTTTACATTTAAAACTCAGTGACCGTTATCCTATTGATTTGGCTAAATAGAGTTTAGATGAACTCCTTGGGTCAGCGCCTCTCTTTTGTTACAGAAAGCCAAAATTATATTTGGCTCTGCTATAAAAGTTTGGGAATTCTGGCTGTACGATTGGGTGAAATGACATGGATGCCTGCCCACTGAAGCAAATCTGATCAGACTACAGATACTGGGTTTTTTTCGTAATGTAAGTCAGTATTTGGTGTCAAAATATTTATATTTACAGCAGTAAGATTATTTTTTCAATGTAATTTGGCAAAAGTGTGTGGTGTTAGTTCAAGAATTCTGGAAAAGCTCCTTTAGAAACGAGTCTTGTTTTTTCTCAGAATGGTGTGGTTTATAATTCATCTTGACCCAATGTCGTGGGAGATTTTACTCCATCGGTGACCACAGAGTCATTGTGAAAAGCATTTTTGCAGTATCACAACATAGCCTGTTTCCAAATAAAACTAATCAGCTTCTGATGAATTTAGAATCTGACGAACAGACGGCTTAAAGTGCAGTCCATGAAGCACATATGTTGCGAGAAAGCTATTTTGTCACAGGCACCTTTGAGTAAAATCCTTGGAACAACACCAGTTTCATTACAGCCTCTGTGGTTTTGTGTTAACTTACACCACTTAAATCTTTCTGTTGAACAGCAATCAATTGTAAAAGTAAAAATGCGTGCAGGTTGGATTAAATAGCAGTCTCTGAATTATAGATCAATATGATTCACGTATTATTTGTTCTGTCCTGGAGAGTTTTTATACTTGGAAACGATACTGCTTAAACAAAGGTTAGTTTAAAATGAAAATAAATAAACTGAAAACCCATCTTTTTTCCTTTCTGTTCCATCTGTCTCAACCAGTTGCTACAAGACGGCTACTAATAAGAAAAGCTGGAAAGGATTTATCTTTAAATATTTTCAGTTCATTAACATTTACTTGGAATTCCAGCAGCGAGGATCCCCAGATAAGGTTAGCTGCAGCCATGCTCAGAAAGGATCCCCACCTTTTAACTTAGAACTGAAGAATTCACCTGTAGCCCATTCTTTTTCCTTTCTTTGTGTTAATGAGTTACGTGCATGTTTTGAATCCATTTGCAGAAGAGCGCTAAGCAGAGCTTTCCAAATAATTTCACTGAAAGAAAGCAGGAGCCGACAGAACCTACATACAGAACATACATACAGTGTATTTCAGAGGTAGTGGCTCTGCATGTCTCATCTTTTTACGTTCTTTTCTTTGCAATTCCTCAGATCATAGATGAAGAAGAGACGCAGTTCATGAGCAACTGTCCCGTTGCAGTGACTGAGAGCACACCTAGGAGGAGGACACGCATCCAGGTGTTCTGGACGGCTCCTCCTGCTGGTACGGGCTGTGTCATCCTCAAGTAAGTGTTTTTATGTGTATGGAACTTAGCAGTCAAGTAATATTCAAGGTCAGGATGAACTAGACTCTAACCAACAGATCTAGCTGCGCTGTCCCTGTTCATTGTAGCACAGTTGGACTGGATGGCCTTTAAGTGTTCCATCCAACTCAAATGATCCTGTGGTCCTGAAGGTCTTTTTCCAAACTAGATGATTCTGTTTATTGTACCTACAAATCTAAGACTGCTGTAAAGATCGCTTTAAGATCAAGATTTCATCCTTTTGGCTGAGATGCAAGCAATGGAGCTCTGTGTAGAAGCTCTAAGTCACGTACTGCTACAGAAATTATTGGAGAAAGCTGCAAGGGGGTCTGTTGTTTCCAGAGAAACATTATGTTGTCTCTTAAGATTTTGCTTGTCGTATTTAATAGGGCAGTTTGGTCAAATGTGTGTAGACAATTGGGATTTCTTCACTCGCTTTGAATTTCTGTTTGGAATAAGTAAGCCTTTGCAATTGCTAAGATGCGCCCTGCAGTAAAGCAAAGAATTTCTGAGCCTTATCAGTACCAGGAATATCTTCAGAGACACAAAACAGCTCTAGGCTTGTGAGGGGATGCTGTCACAATAGTCCTGCTGCTGGTAATTCAGGCCAGTTCAGAAAAAGGTGTTGTTAAAATTGCAGCCAGCTTCTAAACAGGTCAGCAAGCTGCTTTGCGGTGCTGTCCTTGGCACAAAGATATGAGGGTCAGCTGGCCCCTGGAGATTAGGCTCAGACCTTCAGCAGTGCGTGTCTACCTGCTGTAGTTTTAAGACCGCCTGTTTTAACATTCATTGGAATGAATGCACATACAGACTTCTTTAACCTCTGGACATGTGCATGTCAGGCTAGCCAAAACGAGAGGCCTGCTGCTTGCTGGATGGCTGCACTTGTTGTCTGTTAAGGTTTGCATGCAGAAATTTTCAGCTACTTATCAGTAAGGCTCTTTGTTTTTCCACTCAGAACTGCCTCCCTCCTAGCTGCGGAACAAATATTGCTTGGGGCGTTTCTTCAGTAGCGTATGAAGGTGATGTTTTGTGCTTCCTTTCGAGCAGACATGATTGAAACTTGAATCCTGTAATGACATGTAACAACTCAAGTTGGTGGATTTTTTTAATTACCATCCTAAATAGGATTATCATCTAAAAAACACCCAGCAAAAACACAACAAGACAACCAACCAAGCCCCGTACATATCTCATGCAAGCTTAAACGTCAGAGACTGTGGTTCTCGGGGGGCTTGTCAGCAAAGGAATGCAGAAAAGTACCACCAACTATTGAAATTGTTATAAATGTTTCTTCTCCGTCCTCTATGCTGGTCAAGCCTTGCAGGTTTTTCAACACACTTTCATTTTTACACTCAGTTTTGTACATTGTGGCAGAAAATTCAAGCAGCCAATCCAAAAAGTAGCAGTTGGAACTGCAGTCCTAATGTTGTATACACAGAAGTATGAAATTGTCACTGCCCTTAAGATTGTACAAATTAAATCAGCAGTACTCAGTCTTCACAGAATAATCTTCATCATCAGTGCCAATAAAATAATTGAAGTGCCAACTTAGATGACCTGACCAGCACCAGGTGCCACAATCTGTTTGGGTAGGTAAAAGAAATGTCTTATACGTTGAAATTAATGGAGGAAGGACACATTTTTAGCTTAGTGAGCACCACTTACAGCGTATCTCAGGTAGTCTGTACTGAAAAAAAGTGGGAAAAAAAAAAAAAAAAGTTGTTTGGATGATTTTCAGTAAAAATATATGAAAAATACAGGCTTGCTCCCAATATCTGGTTTGTTAACCTCAGAGGGGAAGCAACTTCTCTACTCCTGAAGGCATTCTGGAGAAGGAATGAAGCAGTCATGATTGTTGTCAGTTGTTGATTTCAGGAATTAGTAAGTGGGGTGCAATCCTAGAAATCACTGACTGACGTGTTTTTGACGCTAACAACATTTATATTTTTTCTTTTGGGTGTAAAATTTTGAGCACATCTGAATTAAATGCAGTTAACCTTCTTTATGGTTATCTGTCACAAAATTCCATAGAAGAGCTGAATGTAGTTTTCATGAATATCTGGTTTAGTCCTTGGGGTCTGTCTGATCATTTTTTGCTAGAATTCACAGAACAGCATGGGCATGTTGTGGAGCCTGTTCTGAATCACAGGGATATAATTCTCCCTTTTCACAGTATTGTGATCTAGGGACTTCGTTTAATGTAGGCAGAAGTTAAATGTTAATGATCCACCAGAAAATTATTACTGTTTTGATGCCAAGTATTGTTTGTTAGGCTTATTATGTGTATGATTAAGTACGAAATATTCCCAGAAGTTTTTTTCCAGACAGATATTGAGGTTTGGGAACATCCTTTCTCTTGGTTAGCAAGGATGGATGCCTTTTGAGAGAAACACTGGATAGCCTGCATTTGGCTGGTAGTTATCTTAATGCTTTCTGGGCATGGTGCACTTGATCAATTTGGTTCACAAGCATAAAATGAAACGCAATAGGAGTGACCTGTAGTTCCTGTGTTCAGCAAGAGATAAGTCTTTTCGCATGAGCAAATCTGTGTATGATGCTGGCTTACTGGGTGACTGCAAAATATAAAGTTTAGGAGAGAGAATTAGCATATACTTAAATTTGGTTTATCGTCACTAATTTGCTTTCTAAAGCATGTTTTTCTAATGGTAGTACATAAATCACACGCACATACAAAGAGATGTATTAAGGTATGTTGTCACACAGTAATTGCTCAGTCAAGAGCAGTTAATCTCATCTTTTCATCCCTGCTAAGTGGTGGCAGCGAACTAGCCTAAATGCTTGCATCCTTCCAGCCGCTTTATTGGAACTGTCAGTTTATCAAGCATCCTTCTGGAATGCGATGACTGCACCTCTGTTTGTCCAAAGATTCCAGCATAGGTTTGAGCCTCACCGAAATCACAGGGCAGAAGACTTTGCTTAGCTGTTAGGCACTGCTCGGGAGAGGCACTCTCAAGCTTTAAACTCTCTTTTCCCTTTCTTGATTACTACTAGGAATGCTGTCAAAATCAAATTGCACAAAGCAAGCCTGCTCTTAAAATGATTTCTCTAGATGGATGAAAGAACCAGCATATCACTTTGGGGGTGGCCTTGGACACTGCACGTGATTTTAAGCACTGATTTTTAGCATTGCCGAATGGGACTGGAATGCATCATCAACAGTCTAGTTGAGTAGTCAGCCTCGTGACAGCACTGGGGTATTGGAATAGAAGTTACAGCTGTCTGGAGCAAACTCATTACGGACGCATGAATCAACAGAGTATCTCACTAGTGTCTTACGTAGCAATCAGAGTTCTTTTGATTACCTCAGCATCTGTTCTAGCTTTAGAAGTTGCATATTTCTTGCTTCGATGGTTAAAGACCTGTATCTGGAACAGCCTAAGCCCTTGTGCTGTATGCAGCCTGCTGTAAAGAAACCAATTGTGTTGATAGTTGTGCAGTGGCAGAGCCTGGTGGTGTTCCTATCATGGTATAGAAGCAGATAAATTTTCAGAGGACTTGAACTCTGACTGTTTCTGTATTGAGTATTTGCTTTTCTTTTCAAAGCCTTTTTTTCCAACATGTAAATCATCATATCTAATTTATTCTTTCAGCAAAAGTAGAACAGAAATACTTTCACATTTTGTTTTTAAATTAGACAACTAGTAAGCAGAGGTTTTCATCCCTCAGATCAGTGCTTCTGTCCAGTTACGGCTTATTTTTTGTCATAGCTTGATGCTGTAACTTTTTTCGGAGCAGCGTTTTCACACATTTCAAAGTAAGAGAAGATGAATAATTTTCAGGCATCTGCTGTTTCTGTCTGCGACAAGAACAGCTAATGGAAATTTATCCAGTTTATCAAGGAAGATCTTAAATGCGGACTTCAGTAAGTAATATACCCCACTGACAAAAAGGATGATAAATACTCAAAATTCACTGGCTGTGATGCCATCACCTCTTTCAGACTAATGCTTGCCCCAGATTTGCAGGCACAACTCAAGAGAAAGGGCCTCTGCCCATTGAGCTCTTACATCCCTCAATGAGTGAGTAAAGATTGGGCCACATAATTAATGGACGAAGCAGAGCAAAATAGTTGTCTGCAAGTGCTTGTAGAATTCTGTGATATAAAGCGAAGGGAAGAACATTTTGTAAATATTTTGTTACACATTAAAATTTCATGGTACAGAGAATCTTGTTAATATCCACGTTGATTAAATCTGTCAGTTGCTGTAGGTCTCAAGAACGAGTACTGCTACATGGTAATTATCTTTCCTCCTGCAGCAACGGATGGTTTTCACTAAATCTGAGGTCAATGGTTAATGTAATAAATATTGGCAGCATGCAGATAAGTTGTATTCCATTGCCATTTAGGAAAGAAAAAGCATTTTTCTGATTGACTCACACAATAATCAACTTCTCAGGTAATGGATGTGATTTGTATAGTAAATTTAACAGAAATTCTTGCTTACTTACTGATAATATAAACTTATTTCTGCCTAGGCAATCATCAGATTAAAATCTGCAGCCTATAAGTATTGCTTATTAACACTGCTACTTATAAAAATCCATTGTATTTGTCATAATCTCTCTTCTGTTCATTTCTGGAAATGTTTTCTGAACCATGTTCAGGCAAATATCTTACCATTTTTGAGGAAATATGACTTGGTTTAGTTAGTTTCAATTTGTTTTTCATCATATGAAGTTTTCTTTGTCTTTAGTCGTGCTGGTAATTGGTGGCATTCGGTATCATTAACAGAATAATTTCAAATAACTGCAGTCTTCCAAATAAAACTGCGATAGATTCAGTTATCAGTGTATGCATTGACAAAATATTTCAGATACCTGTGATGTTGTAGCAAAGCTCTCCTGCTTCAGCACAATTGCTTGGGTTGGCTCCTTGCTTGTAATACTCCGCTTCCTGCCTCACATGTATCTGCTAGCAGCTGTCTCACACAGTCAGTGATCGTTCTGGAAATGGCCCAGGGTTAGAATTCAGTTGCATTTCCTCAGTTGTTGCTGTTTAGGGGGCTTATTTGCAGAGGCCGTTGTGAAGCTTGTTAAGATTGTGACTGTTAGTTCTTGCACCCACAGAGCCAGTGGGTTCAGTGGGTTAGCAGCTGGCTTCAGTGCAGCTGGGTGTTGATGGAGAAAGTATATCCCCTTGCTGTTACATGCAGAATTAAAGGTCATTTAAGGGCTTTCTCTTTCAACTGGGCTATATGAGCGATGGGACATCCTGCAACCACAAATCCATAGTTGTTGCTTTGGTTACATAGTTTATTTTCCCAGGTTTCAGTGCAGATGTTCCTACGTCCAGCTGATGAAGGTGCTTGCAATAGTATCATGCTGGACTTGGAGCTGGCGTTGTACAGAGGAGCCTGGCTGCTTTTCCTTGTGCTGCCCAGAATTTTGTGTTGTGAGAGGTCTCGGAGGACCCAGTGGGGATGCTTTGAAGTACATAACCCTGCACCTTCAAAATGCATAGGTAGTTTTGTCCTTGAGTGTCGTGGTGCATTCTATTGCAAATGCTCGACTTCCTCTAAATGAGGGTCTCTGCTTGTGGTACCCACGTGTGAGCGTTGTAGCCCTGCAGATACCTCATATGACTTCACGTAGTCGTAAGGCACTGTCATGGTGTTGTGGCATTTTTTTATTTTTTTAAGAGGAGCGCTTACTTGTGTGCATCTCATCCACTAGAACCCCTTCATCCTGATATCAAGTGCTTCTGTCTCTCTGACGCTTTCCTTCCTGTCTTTGTGCGAGTAATTACTCTTATCTAAAACCAGGTCTTTGCATTTAGCATTATTTAATTACTGCTTTTTCAGAATTCCTCAGATTTATGAACTGCTTTGCATTTTAATCAGCTGCAGCTTGATGCTGTCTGCAGCCAGATGGAACTCTATTCCACCATTCATGTTATCAAATGAAAATAATGATATATGCACAACAGCACTGACCTTGAAACTCTTAAGTTCTAAGCTTGTAAAAATAAATTCATTCGTTTTACGTATTTGAACATAGTCTAAAAATTCATGCTAAATCTGATGTAATTGATATGTATCTTTCATAACATCTTGGGGAGTCTGCTAGCTTGATGTGTCCATATATACAAAGATCTAGAAAGATGTATGAGAAATCAAGACAATGTTTTTATTCAGGAGTGTTACGTCATGGACGAAATCGGTGCTGAAGAAGAATAAACCCTGTAAGAAGTGTTATATCTATTGTATCTATCTCTGTATCTTGGGGTGGAGATGCACAAGGATATCACAAGCATGCAGGGGAGCTCTTGAAAGTATCTTGCACTGCGATTTGATTTGATCTGAAATTTTTTTCCAGTAAGTAGGGAGATAAAGCAGGAAATTCAGAGTTCTTTCTGGCTCAGTCTCTAATATTCTGTGTCTTCGTAATTTTTAAGTAGTGGGAGGAACTTTTTTTGGTTTCCACTATTTTCTTCTTATTTGCTGCTGGTAAATTAAAGTCATTGTTAATTTAGGAACCTGGCAGCTGCAGATCATTTGCCATTCTGCAGCAGCTGTCAGTAGTACTCTGGTTTACTTTACAAACAGATGTTTAATTTGACTTCAATACCGCTGTCAATTTTTTTAGGGGAGACAAAGAGAGGAAGGAATAGAAATAATTGTAGTCATAATAATAGTCATAATTTGATTTCCTTTCAAAACATGGAACAGAGGCTCTGTTGAAGATATCAGAAGTGTTTTTACAAATTTTGATGGAATGTTTTAAATCTGTTTTTTATTACGTGAACTGCGATTAAGCTTTCTCAGTGCATAAGTCATGTTAAAGAAATGGTTTGTTTATAATGCCAGAAGCTGGAGGCATTACGTTCAGTAGTCTACTTCACCATGAATGGAACACCATTTTAAAAGCACGCTTTTTATTTATGGATTGAAATGTTGCATTGCTTCTACTATTTACAGGGAACCAGGCGGGTTTGTTTGTTTGTTTTCATAAAACTAGAGGCCACTGAGGCCCATCTCATGCAAGCACAACGCTGGGAGTGCTTTCATTTTGCATCATGGAAAGCGAAGGACAAGTTGGGTCCAGCAATGAGGAAATTAGATGATGGAAAGGCTAAGTACCGTGCAGTCCTTTTTAAATTTCCTTAACATTTTTCTTCCAATTTTATTTACATTTTCTTTTCTCCAGTGATTTTGTCCAGCGTGTGCCTATTGTGGAAAAAATGTAATGTTTGCTGTAACGTGAGATAGAAAACCTGGGTGAGAGCCTCCCTTGTTCAAAATGTCTGCAGGCCCAGGAAAGAGCGTTAAATAAATTAACAGCATAATGGTTTTAATCCCACAACCCTTCAGCATTTCTTAGATGTTAATAAACCTGGGGTAAATTAGTCATGAAAATGGCACATCCTGCTGGTCATTTGCTCCTCTTTTAATGTATTTTATGACTGTGTTTTTGTGAGAGCGTGTAAGTAAACGTTCTTAAACGTAAGTATATGGGATGTAATAATGTAATATGAAAATCTCCGTTAGCAAAATTGTTTCAGCATTCTGGGTCTGATGTTTGCTGAACTGTCTGCGTGCCCATGATAAAATACTGCAGTTTGGTGTAGTTCATTTAGCAGTTAAAACTTGAAGCTCAATGATAACGTTCGTGTGAAAGGCAAATATCTGAGTTAACAGTGTCAGATTCTGCCATCCTTATTATATTGCAAAGTGTTTAACTTCTCATGGATTTAAAAGTAATAACTGAGGACTCACCAAGAGTAAGGTATTGTATAAACAAGGGTCTCAGAGCCTGGATATAGAGTTTATCTTGACTGTTTTTCACATATGAAGCACCGCAGCATCAATTCTGATCGGTTTTCTTAAAGAAGCGGCTGCATTTATTGTAATTCCTCTGAAATGATAAAAGGAAGAAGCCACCTAGAAAAGAAATTGCTTTTTGTGTAAATGGACTGTTGGATTGATTCCTGTCTTTCCACTCACCTGGTCTGGCAGTCTTTGGAAGGGATTTGTGAGAGGATTTAAATATGAAATTCACCCAATAGGTGGGTGAACCATTCCTTTTTCTCCTTTGCAGTAATTAGATACTCGCTTTTTCTCTTTTCTGCTTCATTAGGTATGCATTAGGTATCTCTGCTATCCCAACTGTAGTGATCTGAATGCTTTCTGTGCTGCTTCCCCACAGACATGGATTTGTTCGCTGCTCTAGCAGAATGTGATGTAAAGTCTTACAGTGCACCACAAAGCATGTTTGTCTTTGTTGATGGTTCTGGGTTTTCTTTTGCTGCAGAAATGATAGACTTGTGGACGTAAGGTCCTGTGTCTAAGAAGGAATCGTCTCTCTTGGAGGGGAGTGAACTCAGCACTTGTTTGCTGTGCAGTGTATGCTGCCTGGTGATACCTTGAATGATCTCTGACAAGTGAAGTCCTGAGGATGACCTACTGCAGTGGTTCTTCCCATACATTTCTTTCCAAAGGTTCAATATATGCTTGTTCTGCAAGTGGAGGGAGGCAGGGTGGAGAACATCTCTCCTATGCTGCAATTGCCTTGCGGCTGTTTGTTGAAATAAATTGAGTGCTGCTCCACAAGTAATGCCTCTTGTTTTGTGATGTTGGTCCATGACATCAGAGGTGGATGATGATGGGATGGCAGTAGAGGTTGAACCTTCCCGTCAGCATACTGTTGCATTTTGTTGCTGTGTGACAGTTGGCAGCAGAGCCTGACAAAATGGAGTCAGACATGGAAGTGTGGATGAAGCAGAAGGATGGTGCTGAATTCCTGCATGTGCAAAAAATTTGCACTCGTCATTCGTTGATGTTTGCTGAACATTTGTAGAGGCCAACCAGTGGATGTGAACATGGCGAGGTGGTGGGTGGTGCATTTCAGCAGTGCTGCTTGGGACACTGGGTCCACCACCATTGGTGCAGATTGTTAGGAGTGCAGCATGCAGGCTTTTGTTCATCACTGGTGGAAATGCATAGCTAGTGGTGGTGACTACATGGAAGAAAGTGTTTTGCAGCTGAGAATTTGCTCTATTGAATAGTGCTGTTGTGTTCTTCGTATCTGTTGTACTTTCCATGGAACTGAACAGGAGGCATTACTTTTGGAGCAACCTGTGTTTATGATGAGGCAAACTTATATATGAAGTAGAAAAATGCCTTGCACTGCAGAGGTGCCACTGTTTCATGAAAGTTGATGAAGAAATTCTTTGGTTACTTCAGATAAATTGTCTGTTAGTATTCCTTACCTAGTTTTTGTGAATACATCATAGCCGAAGCACAGCTTTCAGTACAGTGAAGGAACACACGTAGCTCTTTGTTCTTGTCAATTTTATAGTAGCAGTCTATGTTCCTGCCACCCATAGCTCTACTTACAAGGTGCTGGAAATGTTTAGGCCAGTAAATAAAGTAAAGCCAGACTCATGAAGAGGAGGCAAATTGCAGATACACTCAGATAAGTGTTTTCTTCATTTACTGGATCAGGAAAACACTCAGCAGTAATAAAGTTAGGAGTGATATCCTTATAATTTTCTAGTTTTCAGAGGCTACTTGGAAGGAATTAAGGCCGTGCTTCTCATCTAATTAAGTGAAATTGATTTTGATAGAATTAAGATCAGTTCTCAACAGAAGGTCGGCTCACAATTGCCAGCAAAGTAAGGTTGCAGCACACACCTAGATTTTCAGGACAGGCTCGGCGTCAGTGTATCTAAACTGTGTGTTTTCAAAGTGTGGTTTTTCTGTCTCCTTTTCTTTTTAAATGCATGTTAGAAGCAAATGACTGTCAATTATTAAAAAAAAAAAAAAGAAAAATTAATTAAAAAAAATGACGCACACATGCACACATAAACCTACAAAAAGAGAAATCCAAGCCCACAAAAATCTGAGATTGAAGATCAGATTTATTGTTTGCTGTGCTTCAGTTTTCAAATCTACGCACGCTGTTGGAAAAGTTTAAGTTGCACTACGTGGATACCGATCTCAAAACCATTGAGTTTACTTATTTCTCATACACGCATCTGAAGGAGCACCTCCATTTGTGTATTCTTTGCTTGATCTCCTGCTCTATCCCAGGTCTGCTTCCCCTTCAGCTGCTGATTCTGCCTTATCACCCTTTTCACCCTTTGCTTGCGCTCCTTTGAGATTTCGTATGTCTTGTTCACCGCTGATCTCCATGGTAATTCCCCTGCTTTTAAATTTCCCTTGTGCCAGGTCCTTTGTCAAAATGAGCTCTCTTTCCCAGCCTCTTATCCCCTCCTACCTGGTCAGGTGTCCAGCATCCTATACCCTTCATACAATAATCTGCATCAAGTGAAATCACAGCCAGTTTTGAGTGTTCAAATTTCAGGGATTACTGCTGTCCCTGCTGAGCTGACCTGCTTTTGAGGTGTTCTTTCCCTCTTGTCCCATTCAAATTCAAGGCATGCGTGCCCTTTAACACCATTGCCATCCGTACACTGAAATTTCGTTAGCGTGCCAAACACAATTTGTGCTGTAATTTTCTGCTGAAATCCTATAAAATCTTCCTCAGTCCTGTGCGTAGCGTTGTTGTAAATGACTGAGTATTGACCTTCTGCTCTCATATTGATTAGAGCGCAGTTAAAGAGATGAGATTACCTAAGGTTTCTGAGGTTGATCTGTGGTTTGTTAATACCTGTAGAGCAGTAGGAATGTTGGGAGCTCCGTGTCCCCTGTCAGTGATTCTTTTAGAGTAAACTTTGGAAGAGGCAACAGAAAAACAATCGGTGTGAAAGTTTGGATTTGTATTGTCCAAATAGTTGCTGAGTATTCCCAACTGTAAGCTGAGTAACGCAGCTCTGCTATTGATATATTTATGTATTTATAGATAACTTGGACTAGCTTGTTCTTTGGGAGTACTGCAGAAAAGCTGCTACTCGTGCAGCAGCTAATCAGACGTGAGAAGGATGTGTTGAATTTGGCACGCTTAGAACCGAATTAGGGAGAAACGATTGCCTCTGTATGGGCTCCCTGCTGTTGCATTCTCCAACCATTTATGTACCAACATTTAGCAACAGTATTTGCTACAAATCCTTACTCCAGCTATTCTACAAGGAAGGAGACTTGATTAGGATATCACTCTATACACTGTTCTTGTCCCTACCAGCAAATGGTTTAGTCGCTGCAATGTATCTTTGGTGTATTCCTGGTGGAGACTCTTCTAAAAGCATGGCTGGAGAACTGACAGCTCTTATACTTTGTTACTATCTTCTCATTTACTTCTTTCCTGAGAAATTCCATTTCTCATTTCAGTTCATGTCATTCAGTTCATTTCTCATTTACTTCTTTCCTCTGAGAATATGGAAGGTTTAGAGCAATTTTTCTAAAGCCTTGAGTTTTTTTTTCAGTCTTTGTTAACTGGGCACTTCTGGGTGTGTTTAATTTTTACTTATTTTGCTTTGTTACTGCAATACTAAAAGCCAGAATAATAACAAAAACAAAATAAAATATTTAATCCCCCAACCTGGAGTGGGCTAAGGGAGAGATCCAAAGGGAAATATGTGTAGGAGTATTCTGATGGGTTACGTGTGCATGTTGTACTGTGCTATTAGTGACAGAACAACAGAGGTCAAGCAGTAATGGTGAAAAATTTTCTGAAGCGAGGACTGGTGAGGAGTGACATGTGGGAGAGTTTAAAACACAGCAGTTTTGCAGTAGTTCATTTGCATTAGCATCATAATGTAGTTGTCTTCTGCTGTGTCCTCTCATGGTAGGTGGAACAAGCTGCCAGCCCTGAAAGTGGGAATGCAATTTCCTTTGCTCTCCTTGCTTCTCTTCGATGTCCAGAGGAATTAAGTCTCTGAGTTCCCTGTGCAGGTTGGATGAGTGTTATACAGGTCACACGGACTTCTAGAGCAAAAGTAAAACCATGCTTGGCATGGGTTGGACATGTCCTAGTATCATTTTGGTGTTAGGATTGGTTAGTTAACGCACAAGTGCTGTGCGTCAGATCTTACTGCGAGAGAGCTTAGTGAATGTAGCTGTCAGGTAGAGCAGCACTGGGCTCCTAGCTTGATGGGAACCGTACTGCTACTTTTGGCGTGTTGCTTCTATCTGCTGTACAGGATTAGCACTTAGAATTACAGGATAAACGTATCCTCCAACTAACCAGTCCTATCCAATGCTATCTGACTTGTCCTTGTGGTGCAATTCACAATGCTTGCTTTTGAAGTTCGGGGTGATGCTTGCTACAAGAACTTTGCGAATAGCAAAATATGAGGTGAAGATACAGGCCACAAATAGCAATGGGTTTTAAGGAAGATGAAGCTTACTCGGAAGACCAGGGCAAACTCATTCTGTCATCTTCTGTCATCAAAAAAAAAACAAACAAATCCTTGCAAGTAAGTGGTGTAGCACACATGTCAGAAATGATTTTGTCACTATGACTTTTTATTCTGAAGATTTTAGATTCAGTATTTATATCCTGTGAGTATTCAAGAAGAATGGAGAGATTTTCTGAGAACAAATACAGCATGGCAGCATATACAGCTGTGTTTTCCCTTGAAGTTTTTTGTTGCATTCTGTATGATGTCGTGATCAGTCCTGCAGTCAGTGAGCTCCCATGTGCTCACCATGGTGTACCTGAGTGTGACATGAAGGACAAAGGAAAGGGTTGTGAGCCTAGAATATGTTTGTAGAGTGAGTTTAGAGTGCTTGGTTCCTGCTGTGTAGTTCTGTTCAAATCTTTTTTCTGGTAGTGTGGCTGAAATGTTTAAAAATAAAACTGAAGAGGGACATTCTCATATCTGTGTATTCACTGAATTTGGTTTTTGTTTTAGAAGTAAGCAGTTATCAGCTGACTAATCTACTGGAGAAAAGGCAATCATCATATGCAGAATTGTAAATGTGGGGAAAGTGAGACGCTTGGCACTAATGTTACTCATACTCATAATGTTTGCTCAAACTGTGTTAAAAGCATCCAGTTTAAAAAACAAACATTAAAAAAAAAAAACAAAAAAAACCCACCCACACCTGTGCTAACTCCTAAGTTTTCAAAATTAAGTACCTAGAAATAATAGTGCTGACCCTTGTCAGTGATGATCAATGACAAAGATAGTTTCTGGTGTAGGTGCAGCTTTTTCTCTGGTGAGACTGAACATTTTTTTGCAGCCTCATTAAACATCTTGTAAAGTACAATTTATGGTTCTTTGTTAAAGTATGTAAAATACAGTTCTTGGCTTTCTGAGCTGGGAAAGAACTTACAGTGATGTAAAGAATGGAATAATTGAAGAAAATAGCTTTGGTGGCTGGAAGGGGAAGACGAAGTGAATTCATAAATAATATTGAGCAGACAGAGTTTCTTGTCTGCAGTCTAGGATTTCATTATTATTTTCCACTATTAGTGGGTTTTCCTAGTACTTCTTTTTTCTTCATCTATCCAACTTATTTCTCCATTAAGTTGGCTAAGATGTATTCTTCCTTGCTATCACCCACTCTGGAGTGCTGATTTTACTCACAGCCATGGTCTGCAACCTCTGGCAACACAAGAATGTCACCAGTGGTTCTCCTCCCACGTGTAAAAATCAAAAATGTTACCCCGTGTTAGAAACTGCTGTATTTGGAGCTGTGATAATGCAGAGCTAAAAAAACCAAACCAAAACAATAAACCCCACACCCACAAAAGTAGTGTGGATGTTTACTTTTGGGGAAAAAAAAGACAAAACACTTGGGAAGGAAACTGTGCTTTGTTAGAGGTGAGGGAATGTCTTGGGCATCACACTACTTCCTCACTGGCTAGGCTCTACATATTCCATGTGTTTCATTGTATCTTGTAAGGAAGCACATGGTTTGTAAGAACTGCAATGGAGATGGAAAAAGTGGGAACTTGTGTGTATTCACCAGCTCTGGCAAAATCTGTTTTGCTGTTTTACTAAAACGTATCTCTAATATTGTGCTTAATGCTTTTGCTCCAAGTTTAAAAATGTCATAGGAATAATTCTCGTAGATCCCTTCTTGCTTCCTTTGTCACATCATTGCACCCGCAGAGACACTTTAAAGTAAGGTCATTTCTGCTCATGCTGTGATTTGACAAAAGGAGTAAGGATGATGATCTAAAGCTCTGCCTATGGAAAAAGTAAAAAAAAAAAAAAAAAAAAATTGGTATGAGTTGCAACATCCACCCCAAGGCTGCTTTGAATTTTTATGGTGCATGATACTCTGTTAATGCCCCAAATGCAATTTACGTGGCTTTATAGAGCCTTTCCCAGAAGGGTGGCACAGTTGCAGAGCTGTGCTGGAGAGGGCCTTCATTCCAGGGAATTCTCTAAGGGTGAGTCTCATCCTCCTTGTGCTGAGACGTGTTCTGAATAAGACAGAAAAAGCCTGGCTTACTTGTATCCAATCTGTCAGTGTTACGAAGTCATATTGCCAAAACAAATACTGCAAACTGCCAGATATTCCTTGATTTTGCTGAGAGAACTCCACAACGTAGAAAAAGAGTAATATTTGTTTTTGAAATAAAAATAGGTGTTGCTGGATGAAAATAAAAGGAAATGATTTACTTACTATGCATATGATTTTTCTCATGCGATGCAAAAGTTTAACAATTACTGGAAAGCATCATTTGAGGACAGTGAGAGCTAGAGAAGATTTCGGAGATGTATTTGTTTACTTTCTCATTCTTATTCGGTGGTACTCTGATGTGTTGGAGGAAGAGCTGCTTTCTCTTTTCCCATTTTACAGAGATGATTTTGCTGATAGTCACAGAGAGAAATGCCTCAATTAAAAGTCCCCTTAAATCTGCCAACGTTTGGGGAAAAACAATCATATTTCCCCTTCCAAAAAAGGTCAGACAGCACAGGGTGATAGAAATACCAGCACTGATTTGCACAGACTAAGCAGATGTGTATCTTGTGTAAATTCTTACGAGCTTTCTTGCTTCTTTGTAAAAGCCAGCCATTCCATTTTGAAGCAGTTGTCAGTCTCCAAACTCTATCTTCAGTCAAAATCAGAACTTTCATTAAGGAATAAAAGTTATGTCAAAATAATAATAAATAGTAAGATAAAAATAGCAATTAAAAAGCAGGCAAATATGCTGTTCAGATCATTTGATCAGTCTCCAGTCTCGAAATTGATTATTAAAACAATGAATATTTCAAAGGTGATTTAATACAGTTTCCATCTGAGTATATGTAATGTTGTGTGGCTGCTTTGGGTATTCATGCAGCCATCTAATATACCAGTCCTTTTTCAGCTGAAGTTGGCAACAGAACTCCCACTGGCTTAATTTGGATTATCAGCTCCATATAAATTCAAACCCAGCTGAAGAGACAGCAACTCAAAAAGTTGAGCAGCTTTTGTTGTTAGAAAAGGAACTGTTCCCATGATGTTTCACACTGATGAGCTAATTGCAGCAAAATGAATAAAATAAGTCATCTTCAGGCTTCAAACAATTTCCATTTTATTTCTAAAATAGCTTTATGAAGTAAAATACTCAATGTTTTTGATCTGCAGATCTGGGTGCTCTTCACCAGAAAGCTGATTTCTTGTTTGTTTAGCTTTTAAGTATGGGTGCTTTCAGATGGTAAGCTTTGAAAAGCTTGTTCTTTGAAATTATATTTAAGGCATGGAATCGTAGGGTAATTTAGAAATTCATTTAGTCCACCACCTGCTTGAAATGGGTGCTGTTACACCAAGTTGAGGAATGAACCTGGCTGGACGTCTGGAGTGCAGGTATACCTTAACATCTCACATTGGGTCTTTCATCATCCAACGCCCTTAAATCCTTCTCCTCAGGGTTGTTCTCAAGCCATTCTCCACCTAGCCTGTACTTCTGCTTGAGATTGCCCTAACCCAGGTTCAGGACCTTGCATTTGGCCTTGTTGAGCTTTATGATGTTGGCATGGGTCCACCTTCCAAGCCTGTCCAGGTCCCTCTGGATGGCACCCCTTCCTTCTTACATGTTAGCTACTTACAACACCACTTAGCTTGGTGTTGTCCGCAACCTTTCTGAGGATGCACCTGATCCCACTGTCCATGTCTCCTACAAAGATACTAGGTCCCAGCAGTGATCCCTGAGGAATGCCACCCATCACTGGTTTCCACTTGGATGCTGAGCTGTTGACCTCAACTTTGAGTGTGACTATCCAGCTAATTTCTTTTACAGCAAGTTGTCCATCCATCATATCCATTTTTGTCTAATTTGTCGACTGGGATGTTGCTCAGGATTGTGTCAGACGCTTTGCACAAGTCAAGATCAATGAAGCCAGTTGCTCCTCCTTTATCTGCTGGTGCTATGACTTCCTCATAAAAGGACACCACATTTGTCAGATACAATTTACCCTTGGTGAAGCTGTGTTGGTTACCACCAATCACCTCATCTTTATTTTCCATCTGCCTTAGTAGGGTCTTCAGGAGGATCTGCTCCATTCTTCTTTTCACACTGCTTTTTTCAGAGCCTTGGTTGTTGCCTGTGTAGTCCTTTACTGCATCTGCCTTTATCAGATGCCAATTTATTAAGGAAAAACAATCTGTAGTTTGCTGTACCCCTCCCAGCTTGATCTAGCTTTAGGAGGTTTGCAAAGGTCAGTTATCGTACTGGGTGGGTTATGTGTGAAATGTGCTCCCATACGACTAAACAAAGAGGAGATACCAGCTCAGGTTCTCCTCCGGAAACTCTGTGTGAAGAACGTTCGTGAATTTAACCCAATTGTAACTATTTTCTAACAAGAAAACCACAAAGTTTACATGTAAATTAAATTTTATAGTTATAAAATGGCATAAGAACCTAATTAAATTTGAGTAGGGCTGGAAGGGGGACACTTGAGCTGTTCCCACTGATTACTGTTTATGACATTTGCTCTGTGTTGGACAGTGGTCTCCAAGAAGAACATAGTATTTTACTACTTTGAAGATACTTGACAGAAGATTCTGCTTATGATATCTCAGATGGGATATTTTAAAAAATTAATGTGTACAATTCCGTCTTTTTTTTTTTTATTTTAAAAAGTTGCACGCGAGTTGTTTTTCCCTGTACTATTTTCTGATTCAACAGTTCCCCTTACCTGCCTTCAAACTGAGGCTTGTGAGGCTGCATTTTGTTTGAACTATATATCTTAATTAAGCATTCTAGATTGAATTAAAGTGCCCTTTCTCTTGGAACCTTTGAATTACTCTTGAAGACTTCAGCTTATGCTAGCTCTGCTGTTAACTTTATGGTTTGAGTTGGAAGGGGCCTTGAAGGCCATTCATTTTCAACCCCCTTCAACCCACCGGAGCAGGCTGCACAGAGCCCTATCCAGCCTGACTTAGAGTGCCTCCAGAGATGGAGTAAAAAACTGTATTAAAATTATATTTGCACTGAATTTCTGTAGCGTATCAGAAGTATTTATTTGTTCAGAATGCATTGGAATTGCCTACAGACTGCTGCTTAACTTAGCCGTGCGATTTTCTGAAACCGATTGTAATTTCAGTACTTTCATGTAAGATTTGATTTACTGAATATTCAGTTGACCATCACGCATTTTGAAAGCACAGATCCTCAGCACGTAACTGTGATCATTTTTGTAAAGATAACAACAACCCAAGTCTCTGCAAAATGTAACGCAATTCAAATGCAAGTTGATAAAAAAAAAATCCCCAAATCCTAGCTTTGTTACTACGTGTGTTGTCAGAATAAGAAAGTACGCCTAGGTTTTAGCAGCCCAGTTCTGTCCGTTTGCTACTTTATCACGCACTTTCTTCTTGCTTTAAGCAATAAATGTATTTCAATCGTTTTTTCTTTGTAGAGCCAGTATTGTGCAGAAGCGCATTATTTATTTTCAAGACGAGGGTTCTCTCACCAAAAGAATCTGTGAACAAGGTAAGGCGATCTCCTTGTCGTGTTCTGCTGAGTTCTCCTAATTGTTATATCCAGTTACAATTTTGATCCCTTGAATGATTTCATACGGATTGAAATTTAGGACCTCTTATTTCAGTGATGTTCTGCCTACCTGTGCACGGAGCTGCTCTGGCAGGGGTTGGATGCTCTCTGGAGCCCCCTTCCAGCCACTACGATTCTGTCATTCTGTGATTCCTTACATTGCATACCGTTCCTCATACAGTCTTTATTGCTTCCACCTAAATGTGACGCTTACTCCTTTTTCCCTTGTGTGAAACCTGTTGCTTGGGCTATTTTCAACCTTTCCTAGAACTAATTGTAGCAGAGAGATTTAAAATTCACACGAGAAACAAAGGAGAACTGCAATTGTCTTTTGATAAGTTGACTTTTATTTCTGCATATGCAAATTCCTCCTTCCCAGAAAGGTCATGCAAGTGAAGTTAGTTCAAATAACCACAGTCTCCTGACTCTCCTTCTGCGTTTTGTAATTATTTTCATTCTTTCTTCTTTTGAACCAGGGTTGTCATGGCAATGTTTGCGTATTTTGGAGGAAATTCTGTGAAGTACATCAGGCCATTAAACTCCCTCTGAAAACTGAGGGGAATTGTATGTTGGATTTCTTCAGGGGCTTTGTGGAATTCTCTATCAATTCTTAAATATATAATCTGTTACAAAAGCAAATATGGAAAGTGACCTTTAGGTTCTGTAATCTGCTGGCAGATTGTGTTGCTTCTGTTAGTAAACATAAGTATCCCTCGTATGGGAATGTGTGCAGATATTGGGGAGATATGTTCACCTTCAAACAGATATCCCATCTTTGCAGGAGGAGGTGCGCTGGTGAGGCCTGGGTAGCAACTAGGGCCTGCTCCCTTGATACTGACGTGCACATACTCTTCTGATTTAAATTCCAGATCATACAGCTTAATTCTTTCCAGGAGAAACTTCCCACATTTCCTTGAAAAGTAATAACTTTGTACAGAAGTGCAGAGTTGATGGTTATGGGGCAGTTCTTATTTCTTCTCTTTGCAAGTTTGGAATGGTTTTTCTTCAGTTTTGTACTGAGGAGAAAAGAATAAAACACCACTTTTAAAAAATACCTGGCACACTGTCCTTCATTTTTAGTGAACTGAATGTGTGCCAGTGAAGCATTCAGTTGTAGTTCATAATGTGGAATCCCTGACTGTCACTAGGAAACCTCTTTGTCAGTGTTTTGAGCCATTTCAAATATGGAAATACGTAAGCTAGGCTTTTTAAAAACATTGCAGTTTGGTGGCAAACCTGATGTAAAAAGCCACCAGAATAAACAACAATGTGGTTGTTATTTCGGAAAAGAAAGGAGAAAAGGCAGGATTCTTGGATAGTGGATAAATCAATCATAATGATTTCAGTTAATGGAAGCCAGGTTGTGTCAAAATTGTACTTCTAAACTTCTGTATTTTTGAGTAACAGCTTCATGTTTGGAGAATTTTAGTTGTCTTTGGTGAGTTCTGATAGCAGAAAGTGTTTGCACATCACCAACTACTCAATGTAGTTGAAGTGTTAAATCTTATCTGCTTAAAATATTAAGGACAGCAAGAAAACCTCAGCTTTCTTCTTCAGCACCACTTTTGCTTTAGTCTAGATAAGGCGTTAGATAAGAAGAAAGCTATTGGCAAATTGGGGAATTCATTTGTTGAGCTCTGTCCTAAAGACACTGAGTGAGGGAAAGGACAGAAACACATTGTCCTAATAATGAAAGATTTATGTTGCAGTTACGGGCGAAGCTGTTCTGCAGTCAGTGTATATATTTTCCGGAATAGGTGGAAATGGGCGATTCTGCTGGGGGAAAAAGAAACTTAAGAAACTTCAGAAAGGCTTCATTCACACAAGAGGCAATTTGGTTAAGTCCTGAAACTCTTTTTAAAGATAATAAAATGACTTGTTACTGCTGCTCAGTTATTTTCCTGAGTGTGTCCTAATTAACTAAAATAGAGTGCTGAAGATATGGATTAGCGTTAAATTGTTTGGTTAAGGTTTGGGCTTTGGTTTTGGGTTTCACATCTGATAGCCTCGTCTAATCTGTATATTTCAGGACTCAATTTGTTTTAAGCTCAAGCTCTTCATGATTTTGACCCGTGCTGCTATAAATAAAGTCTTTTCGAGGGACAGAAAGAATTTGTCAAACTAATCGTAACATGTGATATTTGTGTCTCTGTATTCGCCTCACCATCATGTGTGCAGGAAGACGTTGTTCAGCATTTATTGCACTGCTGAAGGATCCTTGAGAAAGACAGCAGCAGGATTGCAGCACCACAGCAAAGCCACTGATGCAGCCCACTGTCTATTCCGTGTCTCTTGTTAAAAAAACCACTAGAGAATAGTCAAAAGAGCGACGGTTTTCGTTGGCAGCACTGGTTGGGTCTCAGCTGCATCATTCAACATCACTGGATGTTTCTCAGAGCAGGGAATGATTTGTGAGCAGGAAATGTGTTGCATGCAAAAACTCAGGGGTTTTCTGCGCATGCAAAAGTACAACTGAGGCATTAGCATGGGGCTTTTGCAGCTGATTATTGCATCCCACTGAAGAACTTACGTAGCCTGGCTATCCAGTGAGTTCCAGTCTATCGTATTTTTTAGATTTGCTGAGGTTTTCACCAAATTAAATAAGAACCAAAAATGAACCTGTTTTGAATCTGAAAACAACTGAAATTGTAAACGTGCCATTGTGTTTGCAGTGAGTCATTACATCCACCCATGAATCCAAACCAATCACTTCAGGATTCTACTTTTGTGAAGCCTAACGTTAAAAACTAATGAACACGAGTAAATGTAATTCAGATGTATTTGCTGGAGTACTTATTGTGTCAACTTTGCCGTGATCTGTTGCTGTTGAGTTGTAACCCTTCTCAGTGGGTGCCTTCATTCCTGTTTTTTCAGATTCAGCCTCAGAAGGTGTGACCGACAAACCAATTTTAGATTGCTGTGCCTGTGGAACTGCCAAATACAGGCTAACGTTTTATGGAAATTGGTCAGAAAAAACACATCCCAAAGACTTTCCACGTGAGTATCATCATTTTTTTTTCTTAATATTCTTGCTCTACACAAACATGGTGTAGGTATTTGGAGATTGCTGTGATGTTACTTGGTAAACACCCCACTAGGGTCAGTAATGACAAATATGCAGTACTGCTTATGTTCAGTATTGAAAATCTACAGATGCTATAAATTACAAATAAATTCTAGAGATTTGCCTGATGTTTTGAGGTGTAAAGATGTTTCCTTATATAGAGATTACCTTTTTTTTTTTTTTTTTTTTTTTTTGCCTCTTCTCTTACTGAGTGCTTAGCCTGGATTATCATGTACAGCTAGGAAATGGAATTTAATGCAAAACACAACCTAAAATGCAGGACACACTAAAATTTACAACCGTGTTTACAACCGTGCTAATCTAGCCAAAACTCAGTATTGTGTCCTTTCACAACCTCTGAAAGATTCTAGTTAATTCACTGAGCCCTGCGTCCTACTGCCAAGGAGGCTGGTTAGACATTCGGACAGTAGTGTACTCTCAATGTTGCAATGGATTATACAGCTGAAATACATATTCTGAGCTTTATCTATCCGATCCTGTCGACGGGATCAGGATTTTTACTGTAATAATCCAAATAACTGTAAATAGTGAAGTTACAAAGAAGTGTACTATTTGTTTATTCTTTCATTACTTATTCTGCAGCTTGTAGCAGTAGATGCTAGGATATGATTTGAGAACGTGAGTCACATTTATTGGTCTTTAAACTTTGTTAGGTTGTCTGTGGCTGATGTTTGTTGTTTGGTCTTTTTATGTCTTTTTTCTAAATTTATTACTTTCTGTCAGAGTACCACCATATAAATCAAATGTGGTTTGTGTAGCACTTCATAGTTCTGATAGTCTAAGCAATATTGCTCACATTGATTATTTAGAACATCTGAAGTTGAACAGTACCATTGTTCAAAAGCTGTCTGTCAGCATAATGCACAGGAGATGAAATAAGCCAAAGTGAGTAATTGTAGAAGTGCTTCTCCAGGCTATTGCACGATTTATATATCTGCTGTGTCACACTTCATATGCAATGTTAGTAGGGATTTAGGTAGCGGTTGGAAATAGGAAACATGAAATTACTGTGACTTTGTGATGCAGTGGATGGAAAAATGCCCTGATGGGCTGGCTGATGGGTCTGGCTCAAGGCGTTAAGGTCAGTGGGGCTGCATCTAAGCTGCCAATCAGTCACTGCTGGGGTTCTGCAGGGCTCTGTTTTGGGGATGCTTCTCTTTAATGTTTTTATCAATGACTCGGATGTTGGAATTGAAGGTATGTTAAATAAATCTGCAGGTATCTCTAAACTGGAAGGAGTTGTCGATTCCCACAGGGGCAGGGAGACCATAGCGAGAGATCTTGACAAATTGAGGTCTGAGCAATCACCAACCACACGGAATTTAATTCTACACCTGGGATGGGACAGCCCTGGCTCTGTGTGCAAATGATCTGAGGATTCTGGTCAACGGCAACTTGGATCTGAGCAGCAGCGTGCCCTGGGGGGCATCAGGCCCAGTGCTGCTGCTGGGGAGAGGAGGGATTGTCCCGCTCTGCTCTGCACTGTGCAGCCTCATCTCCAGCACCAGATGCACGTGTGGCATCACAGTATAAAAAAAGACATGAAACTACGTGAGAGCATCCAAAGGGAGGCTACCAAGATAGTAAAGGGTCTGAAATAAAAGACATTTGAGGAATGGCTGAGGGGAGGAGGGCATCGTGGCGTCCTACAGCTTGTCATAGGGAGCAGAGGCGCAGCACTGAGCTTGGCTCTCTGGTGACAGTGGCAGGAGCCAGGGCGATCAATGTGGAGCTGTGGCAGGTGGGGATAGAGGAAGGTTCTGAGCCATGAAAGGTTGGGCCCCAGAACAGATTGCTGCTGGCTCTGGGCCTGCCCCCGAGCCGCCCGAGTTCAAGAAGCATTTGGACACCGCTCTCAGACATGGGGTCTGGGGTCTGGGTGGTCCTGTGTGGAGCCGGGGGTTGGACTTGATGGTCCTTGTGGGTCCATTCCAACTCAGGGTATTCTATGGTTCTGTGAAAAAAAACAACCACCACATAATGTAGTAGGATTAGTACGAGTAAAAACAGCTGATGAGACTTTGCACGGAAATTCCCAAAAGGTGGTAAGATCTTTTATCCAGATGTAGCAATATAACAAATGAAAAGCAATCATTAACGTTCTTTGAAAATTTGAATTTGTGCAGTAGTTACGTTGAAGTACTATTGGTGATGGATTGTAGTAAATCCTTTATTTGCAAAGTTGTTATGCTATGAGGAGGGGTTGGAACTAGATGATCTTCAAGGTCCCGTGCAACCCAAGCTGTACCACGAATCTAAAAAATACCTGCTTTGTTTTTATGCCAACAGTGAGGCTGAAATACAAAGCCAATCATGGAAGTTTTATTTCTTTTCTTTAAATCAAGTTCTGAGTCATTTTAAATATCACCAATAATATGTATTGTGTTGCTTTTCTCCTAAGAGAATATTTTGTTTACTATCACACAAACTGTTTCTGAAGGTACTGTGCAAAACTGTTAATCCTAGAAAACTCTTGTGTGTTTTCACAGATTCCATGAATTAGGAATAATTTATTATACTGGTACAACTAAAACACCTCTGCTCTATGAAATTATACAAAGCCTAGAGTGTACTTAGGAGTCATTAGGTTCTACAAAGTATTGTTCAGAAGGAAATCACTGCAAACTACTGCAGCACGGTTTTATAATTACAGAGTGACTTGGGTTGGAAGGGATGTTAAGGGTCGTCTGGTCCTAACAGTCTGGTTCTGAGTGTGCCAGCCATCAAGTGGGTGGAAAGAATGCCTGTAGGAAAGTTTCTGAAAGTAGTTCTTAAAAAACTTTGCTTTCGTGGAACTGGGAGAGACTGAACATTTTTTATTAAACTGATAAATTGAGGCTTATAGAAAATCAAGCACGCTTTGCAAGTGATTTTTACACATGGTTATGGCTCCTGATATTAAAACTAGTGGCAGTTGAATTTCACTTCATTTTAAATCTGGCTCAGTGGGAACTATCAAATTTCCTATAATGTTTTTCTGGTCAGATTGATTCGTATTTACACAAACCCTGAGCTTAAAAGCACTTGTCTCTGGTTATTGTCCGTATAAGATAACAAACATATATGTTCTTCATTATGATTTCATCTGCACGATGTATCAGAGAATACATACACATGCATATATTCATGTTAACTGAGGAATTACACAAAAATGAAGTGAAATAACACCACTGCTAAGCTGTCTGCGTTCTGCTTGCTGCCTCAGCAATCGGATTGTGACAGACTGGTGGTGCAGAATAGCTGTGGCCTGACGTGCATCTGATTATTTTATGTTTTGAAGTTTCACTTGTGTTTAGAGGAAGAAGTTTAGCAAGTGATTGAGTAGTCTGTTCTCACAAAAACAGAACTTTCAAAGTGAAGAGTGAAACATTTGCAGATGTCTCATGGATTTCATGAAAAATGTTTTGGGAAAATGTAGCGTATGCTTTGAATAGATCTTTGGGGCAAGTCCATGGACCAGCTGCATTATGCGGAGAGCCAGCAGCTTTTTAGGAAGGGGTGCTGGGTGCGAGAGGCTGGGCTCTGGTTGCAAAGACACTGAACTCTTACTCCATTTAGGACAGGACAGGGGGAAAAAGCTGTGGAGCACATGGGGCAATTAGTTCTACTGAAGACCGAAAAGCTCTCTGGTTCTTTTCTGCATTTTTCTTTTTTGGGGAGTATATGGAACCACCTTTCAGTAAGTTTCAGTGTCACTCAGTGCATGTCTGTAGCAGTGAGATGCTTTGGACCTGCGTGTTAGGAAAAAACAATGAGCAGTCCTTCACTGAAGCTGAATGGCAGTTTCTCTCTGCAGTTTGGAAGGGCTCTGCTTGAGGAGCAATTACTAGATGATGCGTTCACAAAGCAGCAACACAGCCTCTTACTGGGGAAAGTGGTGTAGTGGGGTTTAGTTTCTCTTATTCTCCATTTAGGGCACAATTGCTGATTAGCTTTATTGGTCTCTCAACGCGCCAAGCCTGCTATAATTCAGAGCTCAGTGAGTTTATTTATGTCCAAGGAGAAAAGCAGATGCTCTGTTCTCTGTGCTGCTGGATCACCTTCCCTCATCCATTCTGCTTTTGCTACGCATTTTTCCCTTGATTCCCTACCGTTGTTTTTCTTTTTTTTCCTAACCCATTTTCTATTCTGCTGTGATTATGTTCCTGCATCTGACTTTATCTATTCAGTTCTCTACGCTGTCTTTATCAATTTCATTGTCCCGCTTTTCACATTTTAAATTTGCATTCCTTTTGTTTACTTTATTATTCATTTTTCATTCATTTATTCTAGTTTTCAGCTGTTTTTATCTTTCCTCTCTCCATTTTGCATTGCAAAGAAAAATGTTAAATATTGTCTCATTCTGTCATTCTGTCTCCCTGATCTCCTATGGTCTTTGCACTGCTACCAGACTGTCTGCTTACGTGAGGAGTTCATTTTCTCATCCTTTTCCTTTAACCTGATATCTTTGCAGAGTGCTATTTGACGCTTAATGAATTCATTTTTATTTCCAGTACTGTGGGACTTCTGAGACTCCTTTCTGCTCTAATATCTTTTCAATTCTATCAGACTTTTCTAACATTTTATCTTCTTAAACTTTAACATTTTTTCTTTTTCTACATAACAAGACAAGAAACCAGAGCAGGAATCCATTTGCCTGTCTCTGCAATTCTTACAATGGGGAAAAGGGGCAAGTAAACCAAGCAGCCACAGAAGCACCAAAATGTGCTCCTTCGCTTCCTTCCTCAGTTAGTGGGAACCACTATGAGTGGTTCAGGAGAAAATAAAAGGCAGCACCATGTATGTATGGTGTGAATATGCAGTAGCAGAAAAAACAGCTACATTGTGTTCATAAGATCAATTCAATATCAGTATTTCAAAAGTTTCTTGGAAGGAAATCTGAGAACGATTTGCCAATAGGAAACAGACTTTCCTTTTTTTTTTTCTTTTTTTCTTTTAGCCAGGAAGCTGCTTGCGCAGTGCAGGGGGGTTTGTAACTCTAAGCCTTCTGTATCTCTTCCTGATAATGATTTGGCACAAGGATATAAACAAAAAGCTGAAACGCTCAGTGATTATATAGTCACAGTTGTATCTAGCCTCTAGCCTTTTCCGGTGCTCTGCTGTGACCAGCCAAACACAAATCTAGTGGGCTGTTGCAAGAAACTAGTATCTATCCACAAGGAAATGACTTGCTGAAATCTTTGACTCCTTGCAAGTTTTATCCTTATGAGCACTTTACGTGAAGGCCTAAAATTAAAAGATTTTTAAACTTCCCGAGGAAGCTCAAATGAAGACAAATTACACTAAGCCTGTACTAAACTTCTTAGGAGATGCTTGATCAGCTGTCCTGCCTGTCTTTTTGTTTCTGTCTTTGTTATATCCAATAATCACTAACACATGGTATTGTATTCTTGTAGTTGACTATTATGGTGCTCTAAAGATGAGGTGCACTGATGTAGTAAGAACTGACAGCACACAGCACACACTGAAGTTTGGTACCAATGAGGACCAGGGACTTGAAGCCCTTCACTCTAATAAAAGATTAGGAATTAGAGTTTGAGCCTCTTTTGAGGGTAGCAGGTATTAATGTTAGAAGAATGAATGAATATGTTATTGCTGTTTTAATTCCCCCCTTTTTTTTTTTTTCTTTCCTTTCTTCCTGCAAGGGCGCACCAACCACTGGTCTGCGATCATTGGCAGTTCTCACTCCAAGAACTACATCCTCTGGGAGTACGGAGGGTATGCGAGTGAAGGCGTCAAGCAGGTTGCAGAGCTGGGATCCCCAGTCAAGATGGAAGAAGAAATTCGGCAACAAGTAAGTGTGATTTAAGGTATACTTTACAAAGAATGCATCCCGCTTTGGATTCAGTTAAGCAGATGAAGCAAGCTGTCTGTCTCTAAAGACTCATTCTTACTCTGAAATTTTTTTTTGGTCTGTGAAAGGGCAGATAAGTTGTAGTGTTGTGTACTTAGAGATACATGTGTTATTCAAGACGTAAATTAGAAATATGTGAGTAAATGCTTTTTTTTCTTAATCGTGAAAGCACACAGTTTGTTAAAGGGAAAACTTGAAAATGGCAAGCAGCATGCCGTTTTTCTTTTTGAAGTGGTGAACTTTGGTGTATAATGTGTTTTAATATTAATAGGTTGGGTTTTTTTCTTCTGGTACATATCTTATTTGCAGTTAGCTGCAGATTCATCCAAGTTAGCAATGCTCTTACAGGAGAGTAAGGTAATTTTTGTTGCTGAGTAGGAAGACTTTACATAATTGCACTAATAAAACTTGATGAAACAGGTTTATGGTTAAGGGCAAAAGAGCCTTTACAGTATATCATCCTACAGGGAATTGACTTAGCTGAGCAGAAGTCAATCTTTCAAATTGTTTGTAGATGATTTTCATTTTGTTACATGAAGTAGAAAGCGACCAAATAAAGTATGCTGGGGTATGGTGATGATTGTTATTAGACTGTCTGCCTCCATGAAATTCAAGGGCTCACTAGAAGCTCATCGATGAGAGAGAAGATGTAGATATTAGCACATATAATAAAGCTACATGTATAATTTGGTATGAAACTATGCAGGGCAGTACAGGTGTGTACAACGTGTATCGCTGTGACTGTGCCACATGGGAGAGAAAGAAGAAATTCTCCCAACTTATGACGTTGTACGGACGAGACAGGTGCCAAGTGGAAACAGCATTCAGTAAGGGAAGTTAAGGCTGAAAAATGAAGGCAGATCTGACTTGCTAGAGTCCCTTTTTCTCAGTCCTTTTCTGAATCAGGTGGCACAAGTACGCTGTTGTTTTTACGTTTCATGGGACTGCTTCACGATCTTTAGTGTGCCGTGAGGCAAGATTTAGTCTTCAATTGAAATGTATTGTTGTAATTGTAGTTCTTGGCCTCTTTCTGCTTCTGCCTAACTTATTGAGAATCAAAGGTTTCAAAATGGCTGAAGTTTTAAAGAAATTATGTATTTGGTTTTCAGTGATTCAGCACTCTTTTTAAGGGTACAAATTTCACCAAAATCAAAATAAATACTGTGAGATTGGAAAACAGTACTTCACGCTTCAATGACGATAAAAAAAAATTATCTTAAGAACAAAGGCTTGTTATCTTTGTACTAAAAAACAGAGCACTTGTTTGTACAGTCTTCACAAACATAGTGAGAATTTGGTGTCCGTGAGTGTAAACGTGTGAAAGTCTGGCTTGCTCCAGAAACAAAGGGGGAGAAGGGAAAAGCATAGGATGAAGTCAGGTAGAGATGTAACTGTGGAAGCTATGCTGAGCAGTGTGGGAAGAGATGGGGAATTTGAGGGTAAGATGGAAAAGATGAACATGGCGACTCATTCTGCTTTCCAGAAACTGTGCTCTCTGTTTTTCCGCACCATGCATTTCCAAAAGAAGAGAGGGATTTGTGCACTGGCTTTGGTTCAGAGGTGGTTGTGACTGTCAGAGAACATAGCGTAGCTCACAGGCTGCAAACATGGCCAGGGTGGATGGGAATTTGGTCGTCCTGGTCTAGTGCAAGTTGTCCTTGCCCATGGAAGGGAGATGGAACTGGATGATCTCTGTTGTTCCTTAGAACCCAAACCATTCGGTAGTTCTCTGAATCTCACGGCTGCTGAGGTCACACGTGGAATCAGTGAATGCTGCAGTTCCTTTGAGGGTCAGGCTTACCTGCTTGTGTCCAACCTGCAGCAATTCTTGTTTCCCTTGTTAGAACTTACTGTGCGCAAGTTCAGCCACTGAGCTGACGTTACAACTGGATAATGCTAGAACAATGCAGCTTCTCTATGTACGCTGTAACATTTTCATTTGACCTTTGGTTTGTTTTTGATGTGCTTAAGCTCAACTAATATTTTTGAGAAGTACTGAGATAAAGTTCTGCTACCTGACAACAGAGCTAGTAATGTGAAGAGCTGTTTTGTTGGCGTTCGTTGAGGCTTTGGCTTCTTTTACTGTAATTTTTTCATTCCAATATCTTCTACTTGCTTTGAAATTCGTAATGTCATTTCTTTCCCCACACTTCCCAAGCAACCTCCGTATTTATTTCCCACTTCATATTTCACCTGGGGCTCAGAACCCTGTAGCACCTGCAGCGTTTGCTGTGCAGTCTTTTAGGTGAATACACAGGAAAGTACTTACAAAAATTAACACTCTGTGAGGTTTTATTGAGACTCAAAAAATCTGATTGTTTTGATGACGTTACTACTAAGAAGTTACAAAAAAACTTTTTGTTAATGAAGCTGCTTTCTGTAGATGGTGCTTTGTTAAGAAGTGCCCTAACAGTTGTATAATTAACAAAAGATTCTCAAGCTTGAGCGCCTCTGTTCTCCCTGTGATGGACTGCTGAATCATTGTCAGCTTTTCTCCCTGAATCGTGCCTTGAATGCTCTGGTTTGTGTTGTTACTCTAAAGAGACTCTGATATTGTTGAATGGGTAGTCATGGGCGCTGCAAACTTGCTTGATAGTTTATAGTTTACTTGCTTTATAGCTTATTTCTCTGGGATAAATTGAAAGAACTACTCAACCTTTGTGGTAAAAGTTTTTGTTGCAGATTGGAAGGAAAAAACAGAGCAGATAAAAGTATTTCTACCAGCAGTCTGTCAAGTGATTGATGTGTACAATAGAGTAATTGGTGCATTATGCTCCAGGGATCGTTCATGAGCAAACAAGGGATGAAAAACAATGGTGTGCACAAAAGAACATTCACCAACCTCTTGTGTCTCTGAAATACGTTCAGTATTTCACTTCTCAATGTTTTAGTTTTCAGAAAGTCTGATTTGTCCAAGATCTATCAGTTGAAAAACTGCTCGGTTAGAAACAAATACAAAATTTGAAAAGAGGAGTCTTGCATCTGTATTCTGATTGCTTTGGTTAAAAAAAAAATAATAACATTGATTAAAACATGTAGGTACAAAATAGATTGAAGCGCAATGCGCAATATTATTATCATTGACAGATGCACCAAGATGAGAATAAGGTGAGAACAGTGACAGGCTTATTCCCCTTAGTTTCAGTGTCTCAAGGGAGACCTTGTTTGGTTTTGCTTAATTGTTTGAGGAAGAATAATTGAGGAAAAATGTGAAGTCATTTTTAAAACATGTTGGTGGTAAACGAGGATAAAAGATATTCTGGACCTTGCCATTGTCTTCAGGAAAGGCAACTGGTGCTCTCTGCTTATTGCCTGCTGGCACAGAGCTGGCATTCCCAACAGGTTTGGTTTAATGCTCTGTGCAACGTCAGCAGGTGGGATGACTTCTTCTGTTGTCTTTAGTGGCTATAGATTAGAGCTGACTGCCTCCAGAACTCTAGAAGAGCAAGTTAGATGTTTGTAGATATTGTTATATGTTATGATGAATGTGAAGGCAATTTCCTAATAGAAGTTGACGCCTGAAATGACATCCTGAACTTTCTATAGAAGAAAAAAGAAGAAAAAAAAATAGGAAATTTGGATCGATCCCTATTTATGTATTTTATTTTGAGAACCAGAGTTTTAGTATTTCAGTTAAGTAGCTACCATGTCATTAGTGGCATTGTAATGCAGCACTGCATTTGTCCGTGTAAAAATGCAGTCATTAGGTTTTTCTATCTCAGTCTGAATTGAAAATAGGACTCTTTAATATATTGTTTGCACCATTGCATTACTTGGCAAACTATTAATGAAGTATTACCGATTACTGAAGCAGGCTCAAAATTTTAATTTTGTGGGGATTTTTAATTAACTGTATGTATACTAATAGAACTTAAAATTGTCCTACCAACCAGGGAGGTTCAGTTGAGTGCTTGATAGAACAGCTAAAAATTGAACACTTGAGCTCTGGAGGGAGGATACCCCTAATTATGGTTGAGAATAAGGCTGCTTTGCACTTGAAGGTTGTGATTGCTGCAGAAATCTCAGGCTGAGCTCATTTAAAGCAGCTGAAAATTGGTGCAAATATGATGGCTTGGCCTTCATGGTACATAGTATCTGAGATTCTTTTGCCTTGTGCTACTTCTGAGTTTTCTGTGGCTGCTGTTATTCATGGAACCAATAGGAAATGGTCTGGCTGGGATGTCTCTGCCTACCCAACCTACCGTGAATGGCGTCACCCTGTGGGTCAGCCCCTCCATGTCATTCCAACGGCAGAGATTTGACTTCCCAGCTGCTTTTCAGAGGTTTGCTTAGGAAATATTAGTATGACCATAAAGTCTAATGTAAAGATTACACTGCTGTATTTTTTTCAGTTGTCCAAAACTCCTTTGTTTCTCTGCAAAGGCCATAAAAACTTCTCGGTGCTTTGGACTCTGTCAAATACTGAGGTAGTAAAGCCCCGTCTGAGCGGACTTTCTACATTAGTTACAGCCTGGCTGCATGTTTTTAATGCTGTATTTAATTCTAGATAGATTGAGCTGCTTGATTATAAATTTGTGTCTAAACTTCTGTTTGCTCTCAGATTCCTCTACTGCTCTGTGCTGCACATCTGTCAAAAATTACAGTTCTTTTTCTTGTCTTTTGAAACTGCTAATAGTAGATTTTCCATCCTTTCTTCTCGGAAAATATGTCTTGTTTATAATTTCAACCCCTTTTGCATTTTGGTAATTAGAAAATTTGAAACGCCTTGTAATCCTAAATTTCATGACTTATTTCTGCCAAAAAAAGAAATTGTATGTTATTATCGTGAAGGGAAGTCATCTACCAGAAAATAACTCGTACAGTGGGGTTTAGAGCCCTTCTTCTAAGTTGAACTACGTATTCTAATGAGTTTCCAAAAGGAGTTCATTGAGATGATTGCCAGTTTGTGCTGATTTCTGTGAAACAAGAAAACAAACAAAGCAGTTCATCACAACTGTGTTCTTTTTCAGTACTTGCTGATAATAACTTTTCTTTTCTACTAAGAAACAAAGCTGGTATTGAATGCCATGCCATTTCTCTCGTTGCAGCCAAATAAACGTGATGCCAACACGTGTTAAAATACAGCATTTGTTTCGAAAACACATACTTCTAAAAAGTGCCTTTTTTATCTGAGGGCTATTAAAATATTTAACAAACAATCAAAACCTTATTTTTCTTTTATCTGAGTAGTGATTTGTGAGGTTGTCGCTCTTCAGAAGGAAAGCAGAAAAGAGAAAATCAACTTTTTTTCTGAACATGTGTTCTTTTGAGGGCAGTGTAGAAAATACAGAATTTAATTCATCTTGCCCGTAGGTTTGTATAAACAAAACAGGCCCTGGGTGTTCCCATCAGAAAGCTGTTCTTTAATTGGAGTTACGCTGTAAAAACTTTGGTTGTGTAACTGTTTGGCAATCATGATAATTGTGTTTTAGCTTTAAAACTAACTAAGCATGTGAATGAGATATCAAAAGAAAGACTCAGCATCGGTGGTTAAAAAAAAAGCATCTTTTTTATTAAAAGTCAGAAAAAAGTATTGTTTTTTGGTGAAAATATCCCTGTATGTAGTAGGAAACATTTCTCAAGGAAATGGGTTCTGAATAATACAAAGCACCTTGATTTAGTCTGAGAGCCATTAAAGTTGCTGTTGCAAAACTAAGCTTTGACAAATAAACATTAGAATCACAGCATGGCCTGGGTTGCAAAGGAGCACAATGCTCATCAGTTCCAACCCCTGCTGTGTGCAGGTCGCCAGCCAGCAGCCCAGGCTGCCCAGAGCCACATCCATCGTGGCCTTGAATGCCTCCGAATGGTGCATCCACAGCCTCCTTAGGCAACCTGTTCCAGTGCCTCACCACCCTCTGGGGGAAAAACTTCCTCCTCATATCCAACCTAAACCTCCCCTGTCTCATTTTAAAGCCATTCCCCCTTGTCCTATCACTACTTACCCTCATAAACAGCCATTCCCCCTCCTGTTTATATGTTCACTTCAAGTACTGGAAGGCCGCCATGAGATACCCCAGAGCCTTCATCGTCAGGTGATGTTCATCCTTAGGTGACGTATTACTTCCTGGGACAAAACCTGAAAGATTTGGCACACTTTTAGTAGTTCATGCAGTCAGCCAATAAAAGTGCATAGACAAATATGTGTTCATTTGAGTTCTCTACAAATATTGTTGTGCTGTGGACAATCTCTTAAATATTAGAGCATAGCCAGGCTGTGTGAGGTTCATCTGCTCAGGGGTTTGTGAGACCTGGCAGGCACTGAATGTGATTTCTGCAAACTGTCCTATGATTCTGGTTATCTGCCTGGTTTACAACACCAAACAAAACACCATTTTAAAATGTTGAGCTTTGGGTCAAAGCTTGAGCAAGTTAGTAGCTTTGGTTAATGGTGTCATTTCATGTTGTCTAGTTAATTTTGAACTTTTGCACTCATGTGACCTGGGATTTGTAGAGCACTCTGTCGTTGTGCTGGGTGGTGTTCAGGCATTTCCTTTGCAGAACTCATTGTTCATAACCAAGTGTGACCGTACTGCAAAGCAGGCACGTGCATCGTGCTCTCAGGGGCTCTGAATGCCGAGGCACCTTGCTCTACAAAAATCTCTTCAGCTTCTTACATTGGAAAATGCTTCTGGATGTTGCAGCATTGAACAGACTCCTGCTGGGAAGCTGTTTTCATAGGGAACAATGGCAAATTGGCTTGAGCGTGGTGCAGGTAGTCTGCCACAGCATCTAAGGTCCTTCTGCCTCCCCGTGCTGAGCACCTTGCCAGTGTTCTGGCTGCATGCCCACCTCTGGCAGACTCAGAAACAGGTGATTTCCCCCAGGTGAAGCATTTCCTCCAGGCCGATGTTTCCATTCTTAGAGATAAATAATTTTAAAGCATTGCTGTTCTATCAGTGCTGCAGCTTTTTGGGCTGGCGGGCTGCTGCTGGCCTCATTATCTTCCTCAGAGGCTGCTGACAAGGAGCCTTGACTGTGCTGGTGACAGTCAAGCAATGTGACATGGAGAAAAAAAGTCTTTCTTTAGCATTGTTTTATATTTTTCTGCTCCTAAATAGCATTTATTATTTGATAATAAAACCGAAGGCTGCGAGCTCTCATCTTGCTTCATGAATTCCAGAGGTTTCACACCTCTGTATGAGGTTGTACGAAACTTGGAAGTTTTCCTCTCCGAATAATTACCTGGTTATTGATAGGAAACAATTTGCATAACTAAAAAAGGAATTAATATTTTAACAGTTCAACAGTTAAGTTTTCTTTTGATTTGCCTTAAGTTGCCTTGCTGCCTGTTCTCCAGTTACCACATTCATAAAGCAGAATGAGAAGAAACGTTTCAGTAAAATCCAATAATCAGGTTCTCTTTGAATTAAAAGCAGTCAAACCAGATAGAGATTTTTTTGTTTTGTTTTTTAAGCAGGAGAGACTGATTGAGAGGGGGGGGAAAAATGAACTCACAGTCTGGTGTTTCCTCAGTGAATTCTGCTAAATCATGCAGAAGGAGAAGCAACACATTCCTACCATTCTAATGTCTGTGGTAGTTGAAAGGCCCATCAGCGCTTTAAAAGTTTTTCTCTACCTCTATGATAACTGACTGGATTGCAGTGAAGCAGTTCTAGAGGAGGGAGGTAGCTGTTTCTGCTTCTGATAAATTCATTCCCTTGGCCAGTATGCAATAATTGTAGCTCAAATACAGACGTAAATGTCAGCAGAAAACATCTTCTGTTCAAGACGGGATGATTGGATTGCTAGACATTATTTGCTAATTTTAAAGCCCTTTAAAATATCTTGCCTTTTCATTTCCTGAGTTAGGATTTATCTTAATGTTCCGCTGTCATAAAATTCTCACTGTCCTGTGGCAGATTCACCCAGTGGGAAGCTGCAATTAAATGACTTTCAGGTTATTTTCTTTCAGTCTGCCATTGTAGCAGTATTAAAGCCTGAATATGTTTGATGCGTTGATTCTTCCTGTACTGCTCATGCTGAAGGGCGAGCACCATCCAGGCTTTGGCAGCCAGAGCTGGAGTTACTGCTTACCACTGCTCTGATTTGGCATGCAGCTCCAGATGCTAACAAGGCATGTGTGTGGTGAATGACTCTGGGGCTCACAGACTGCACATCTGAAATAACGTACAGATGGATTTAGGAATATAATGTATGTAGTCTATGCTAGCAACTGAAACGGATGCACGAGTAAGCAGCAGGCTCAGATGGAAAATTAAAACTCTCTGGAACTCTTCTATAAGGGTATTCATGGTCACTGATCTCCTTTAAATGTGGCTCCAGCCATTCACTGTTACCTAAAAATACTTTATAGAACATGTGTTTTCAGATAATTTGAACACTCAGGTGGGATAGCATCTGTGTGTATGTGGGTTCTTTTCCAGGTAAGCATTAAGTGCATCAAATGCTGATTTTCTTCCTTATGACTGAAACAGCGCCAGCACGTACAATACACCTGACATTCTGTCCTCAGTCATCAAACTAGGACAAGTCAGCTTTCTTCTTTTCATACATCTAGTTCTGTACAATAGTGGTTGGTTTTAGTGGGGATGGAAAAGAAAGGATAGGTTTAGGGAGTGCACTGGTTATGTTATTTAAAGAAATGGAATGTGTCCTGAGATTGTCACCCGTGCCACATTCCCTGTAAATCAGTAGTACTAACTTAGATGTTGAGGATGCAGTGATTCCCTCCCCTAGTTCTTTCAATACTTCTAATAGTTTTAATGCATTCAATAGTTTTACTGAAGAATAAATATTTGTGTAGCAATCTGAGTACTTTGAAATATCCTTTATTTTTAAATCCTATTGAAAGGTAGGAGGAAAAGTTTATTAAGCATTTCTTTTACTAGAGCTTGAAGATACACTTGCACTACATAGTTTAAAGTTTTTTTAAAGCACAAGACAGATTATTGATATTACTTTTAGGTTTAGAGGTTGTCCATTGAATATTTTATAGAAAGATATGCCTGTTAAAAAGAAAGCAAAGATCTAAGCTGGCATGAATAAATATATGCCTTGTAACACTTTAAAAAGCATGATGTGGGATGAGATGAGGTTATTGTCTGTATTTGGATGTAAATTCCTATGGTTGTTGATAGGAATTTATATTCCTATAAAAAACCATAAATTCCCATGGTTGTTGATGGTAGAATGATACTGTAGAAGGACGGATGATTTTATGAGGGCTGTCATTTTCAGCAGAGAATAAATCATAACTGCAGCTTTTTATTTCAGATACACTTATGAATCCATTGAGCATACCTACACTTTTCATTTTTGGAGGGGGTTCTTAATATGAGGGTAAGAGGAAAAAGGAGTGGGGAGAACAGTCTGTTTTTGCCTGGACAGGAGTAAGTTATCAAAAATTAGCAGAGTTGTAACGAATGTGCAATCTTCCATTGACTTTGCAGTTGTGGAAGTTGGTGTCTACAAAATATCATTTTTTATTATTTATGTTGAAGCTGCTAAAAGAAGCTGTGCAAGAGGTTGAAGACGCATGCTTGGACTTCTTGCATTAAAATGTACAGTCAGGCATAAAATATGTAAATATATCTAGACATAGAGAGAGAACCTTACACAGTACCGATTAATATCTATGGACTTTCTTTCAGTGCGCTTCTTCTTGTTTTCTGTATTCAAATTCTAAACATCAAAGCACAGCATTTGGTTTTAGTGTTCTTCCAAAACAATTTGATCTCTTCAAAAAATCAACTTGCCACGTCACTGCTGTTCTGTCCTCACAGCTTCCAGCTGAATGTTCAGAAATACTAGAAAGCAGGCCATGAATACATAGAGAAACTCGCTGTCTAAAATCTGATTGAGCGTCACGAGCTCTTTCTCTTGAGTTGTTTTATCAGGAGAATGGGGTAAGTCATCACTGGCTGATGTACAGCCATGAAGAGTAGCATTCTATTTTCTTTAAAAACGCATGACGCATTCTTCCAACTTTTGGGTTAAGAAAGGCATTCAGAAGTTCTTACAACTAATTTGCAACCAAGATCTGTTCCTATTGCTTCATTTCTCCTCGGCTTTGGAAATCTACAGTACTAGAAACAAATGAAAAACTCTTATGTAAACTCTGCGACAAGACTTTGTCCTGTAATATTCCTCAAACAGCTTGTGTTGGTGGCAAACTGGAAATGCCATCAACAAATTTCTTTTTAAATACAGGAATTTGAATCCCTTACACAGACCTTCCTATAAATATACTATAGAAGCTTTTTCTTTTCATTTTACAAATGAAAATGCGATTATTCTACATCCCATATAAATTTATTTAATAATCACTCCCTAGAAATTAGGATTTATTATCTGATCCATTAGAAGTGAAATTAAAATGCTCCCTTTGAAACATTTCCCGCTCCTGTGCTCTTTCTCATGTAAAAGAAGAGAGGCAAACTTAGGAAAGAACAGACGACCTTCCTTAAATTTGCATTAGAGAATTGTTGCATATTACCTAGCTATAAAAAATATCTTCAGTTGATTTAGTTTTACGTTACTTGCAAGGTAGACTGTGTTGGTCTTTATCCATATCTGATGTGCCTGCCTGTTCACTGTTGTCCCTGTGTTCCCACCTCACCTTGGTGTTACTTGGAGTGCTTTTGCTGCCAGGAGCAGTGATGGTGCATCGAATCTGTGTCTTATATTCATGCACATTTTGCTCGGAAACAAGCAGCGCAAGGAGTTCTGAAAATCCAAGACTTGGGTTTTCATGGTGTCCTTTTGAAGTGGACCTTTTCTTTTTTTTACAGGTTACGGCTTGTATCTGTATGTGCGCGTGTGAGTCTCGCTGCTTTAGTGAGAGCTGAGTGAGTCATCTGCAGCTTTGCAGCCTGAGTGCTGTTGGTTGCAGTCCTGGTGGTTTCACAGGGAAAATGCTGTAAAGGTTCTTGGAGGGCATGTGCAGGTTTTTGCACATGCTGCTTTTGGGGGACGTTGTCTCAGGTTTCCTCATTAGACACAGTGTCTCATACCATTAATTTCTTAAATAAATCCTATGTGACATTCAGATCCACAGTTCAGAATGAAATTCCAGGGGAAGCAAGTGCTTGTTACATATGAGCTAGCACAGAGTTTGTTTACATCCTTCTCTGCTTATTTTGTTCTTTTGACAAAAGTAAATAAGTAAGAGGATGCGTTGTAGAATCACAGTTAGCTTTGCAGTGCCTTCAGAAGACGTGTCACTTGGTTTCAGCACTTTTGCAGCAATGTTGATGGAAGGCAGATGGAAAGATTCGTCAGCACTGAACCAAGTAAGGAGAAAGCCTCCTGTGTTCCACAGATACTTAGTTCTTTTAAATTCTTCCCTTTCCTAAGATAATTATGTGATTGCTGCGTACTTAAGAGCTGAGAAGAACATCTCTATAATGAGCAGAATCCAAATAGATTCTTAATGCATCTTTTTTAGCTCTCCCTGTATCTGTGGGTGCTTACTGAGATCAGTTACAATAGATTGCTGCTGCTTTTTAAAGCGCTCTGCCTCGCTCCGTAATTGATGTATTAGTGTATCCCCTAAGCGTGTTTTCTTGCTCATCTTCACTCCATTAAGATTAAACAGAATGGCCATTAGGTCATAAAGAAATAAAATATTCTCTTCACTGCTTACTGTGAAAAAGCTTCTATTATCTGTCAAATAAAAAGATTAACTTGGCCTTCAGGTACATTTTTAATGGCCTTTTAAATATAGGCCTGAACCGCTGTAACAGTAATAGATGAAGAACTTTCTTCATCAGGGGGAAGTGTCTTAATTAGGTGTCAGCCCCGGAATTTTTGGTTCAGCTCGTGCTCTTAGCCATGAGAATCTTCTCCATGGTTATCTGATTTCATGACACAGTTGTAATGCAGGTTAAAATTAGGCGGCCAATTTGTACTTTATTACTTGCTGCAGACTTTTTAATAGGTTTTAATTAAAATGTCAAAGATCATATTCTCTATACATTGCCTTTCAAAGAAGAATTGAGAAATATGAATTCGTAAAAATAACCCAGTTTTCATTCTGCGAGCATAAACTGCATTTCCAATTAAATATTTAGTTGTGAAACAGAGCTCAAATTTCTCTGTTAGAAATTCAGGCTTGCAGAACAGTGTGTGTTCCCCTTGTCACCTGTATTCCCTTCTAGTTTTCTCCACTGCACTTCTGAAAAGAGGTGGGGGAGAAGAAATGCTTCAGATGGTGGAAGTCATTTGAAAAGTTGATCAAGGAACACCAATGCCACTTCTGTGGTCTCGTATGGTTGTGTAAGACAGGCGTAAAAGATGCACAGCAGTGTGACTGCAAAGCTGTTCACTTTAGGTGTGCTTGTGTTTGCTATCCAGCATGCCAGATAAACTTTGCAAAAGTATTATTATATCAATAACTCCGTAATTTTACCAGGGGTAATTGCAGTCATTTATGTTATTGAATATGTTGTCATTAATGCTGTCATGGATCCAGAGTCAGTGTTCACAGATGATCAAGGAAGTGTCAGTGTTTGGTGGTTCTCATTGATGTTGACAGTGAGTTTTGCACCAATGCTGCTGAGAGTTTGGCTGTTGTTCATAACTGTGATTAGAAGCTTTGGGATATTCTTGTCTATGTTTTGTTTTCCTAATGATGTTACTGACTTCTTTAATACTCGAGATCTCCAATGGAAAAATCACCTTTCCCAAGAAGTCTTGTGTGCTGTAATGGTTGGTGTTCTACGCTTTTACTTAATAAGGTGAGCAAAATTACATGATATCCATTATCTAATAGCTATCCTTTAGTAAAGTACTCACAGAAAGATGAAAGGGAATAGTTTCAATTTTAGAATCAGAAATTTTAGTGGATGTTGCAAGAAGTTGCTATGTCTTGTTTTAATACCAAGTGTATGTGCTGTTAGTTCACGACGAAGGCTCCTCTGAAGTCTGAAACTCAGCACTTAAGGTAGCAGTTGTTTTGCTTGGCTGGCTATGATACCTTCCTGAGCACTCACCAGCTCTGCGTGCTGAGCTGATCATGGCTGCGCTGCCTTGTCCCAGCCTGGTAGGGAAGGAAGAAAGGAGCTCCATCGTGCTTCAGGTGGTATTTTGACACTTCCATCTGCAGTTCAGTGTGCCTTGTCGCTTGGTGGGGACACAGCCCCTGTAATGCCTACAGGAAATGTAAGTTTTTCTTTTTACCCATTTTTCTTGGATGAAAGTATTCTTACTGGCAAGTCCCTCACTTACTATGTAAAGCAGGTAATTAGCTGATTATTTGTGCTCCACTTAGCAAAGCAATTAGAAATGTATCACACTTGGCAGTATAGTAGAACAGACTTTAGAAGAGGGCAGCTTACTCAGAAGGTGCTGCTCCAGCCTTACCTCCAGTACCCTGGCAGTGATTCTTGCCCTCTGCTGGCGGGTAGGTCCAGCAGGTCCTGCTGTGAGTGACTGATGCATTTATTTTTTTTGCCCTGTAAAATCATAATTTGCCTGGCCTAAGCTTGCAACTGTGCCCCATCCTGCTCTTAGCCAAAGGCTGTGACAGGGCAAGCTGCAGTAAGTACCCATGATCACCTCACTGAGCCCTATGCAGAGGAGGGCTTGGAATGAAGTTAAAAACATAAAATGGAAATAATTGGCTCCTTTGTCAGTTACCTGTAAACATTATCCATCAGCCTATTTGCAGTGCAGTAGCCAAGCAGTTTCTTGTGTATTTGTTGTGCAAAGTGGAGGAGGTTAGTTCCTTACAGATTCAGGCTTGCCTTTATTTTCATTCCATTTTTCCTTCTAATCTTTCCTGTAATTGCACTGAAAAACGATTCAGTGAACTTCATATCAGCCTGTTCTGAAATAGTTTCCCAGGCTTCTCTTAACAAGCGCCTGTGCTTCAACCTGTCTCAGACTTCGCCGTTATTTGGTAGATTCTTCTGCACTTAATTTTACGACCCGTCAGAGTTTATAGGCTGCGTATTCTTTTCTTTCAATGGCTGCTCAAAATGTAGCGAAGGAATTAATTGCTGGCCTTTTATTCATCAATAATGTTTTATAGGAAAGCCTTCTTTGCCACCTGCTGCCCCTCCCCCCCTTCTTTTACTTTGTAGAAGGTGCAATAAGTGAGCTTGCAAGTCTGTTTTCAGTTTTCGTTTCTGCCTTCATCTCTTTTCAAAGTCTGTTTCAGGAAGAATAGGCGCTTTGGTTCAATTCCTATATCTATCTATCTATATATAATTTTATATATATATTATATATATTATTTTCTTAAATTTTTTAATTTTTTTATTTTTTTTTTAGGGGGAGTGGGGGGTGCTGTCTGTGTTGGGAAAGGAAATTATGCTGTACAGAAATGTTAAATTTTCCAGGAAATTTTTCAAAGTCGTATTTATTGCTGGTCTGTTTCGACTGTCCAGATGCTATTTCCTTTTCTCAAACCCAATGACTTGAAAGAAAAACAAAACTAGCAGTACAAAGGAAGATCCTCAGCAAGTAACAGTCAATTTAATTGCTTTTCCTGTCTATATTATCCAGGTCTGTTATCCCACTGATAAAGCAGGAAAAAAAAATTATCTTAGCAAAAAATATTAGAGTCTTTTAGTCCTGTAAAATTTCATTTTTTGGGAGCACGAGTGATTGGTTCTTGTCCACATAAGGCAATGCTGCTTGAAGGTACACCTATGGGCAGACTTGAAGCTGAAAGAAAAATGTCTGAGATAAGGATGATTGAGAAAAGCGTGAGCCTTCTTATGTGAGTAGAGTCCGAGATTTTGTTCTGTTCTGTTTTTGTGGCCTTCTGTTGCTGGCGTGTAATAATGCAGGTTCCTATGGCTGTTTCAGTCAGTCAGTATGCCTGGTCTCCTCCAGCCTGGCTGAACTTAGGTAAAATCTGCGATGAGGTGGTGGGAGCACCAGTGCTCAGGAAGAACTTGATTGGTGTTTCAGCAGCAGAGATGGGAAGTGGGAATCAGGTCTTGAGAACAAATGTCTGGATTATGTTGGGTTCTTCTTGGCTAATCCGAGGCTCTGAAATTTCATTGTTAGATCAGCACTGTAAACCGTAGCTTTGATTTGACAGCAATGAAGTCTGGATCTCAGGTTTTGCACCCGTGTGGCAGGGACATTTCTCTGAGGATGTGTTTTATGCCTCCTCTCCTTGTGTTGCACAAGGGGCTTCTGGTGCCAGCTGGTAGACTTGGGGTTTATTTGTAATGTATTCCATCAGCATTGATCGGGTTAATGACCAAAGAAATGCCGACTACATCAGGCTGGGGAAGGCGCTTCATTTGGCATTAGCATCCATGAAACAGAAGTGGTACCAGAAAGCCTCATTTAGAGCCAGAAAGGTCTGGAGCGCTCTACCAAAACCCATCATGCCTGGAAACAAAACGCACACCGATCTTTTAGGATAACCTTGTGGCTTTAAGGAGAAGTGGGAATGCTAGTGCATGCTGGAATCAGCTTTCAACCTCTCTTCAACCATGCTAATAACTAGGAGAAAGCCCAAATGTTTTGTCAGGATTGACTCCAACCAGGATGAGTTTGGGAATTTTTTCCCTTTGCAATGAGGCAAAACCACCAGTGTGATAACTGGATGATCTTTCAAGTCCTTTCCAATACAACCCATTCTAGGATTCTGTGGCTTCCCCTAAGACCAGACAAGGAAGAAACTAACATGGGTAGGGACAACAGTATCCAACAGCATGGTCACTAAGGCACGTTTCTTTACTTTTTTTGAGGTCCCCCATCTGTGCTGCAATTGGAGTAGCTGCCTGTGGGGTGAGGGAGAGTGCTGGGGACTGCTGTCCATCCTTTTAGGGAGATGCGGGGCCCTGCAGGCAGTTGGTTCCTGCCCTGGCAAAGTGAGGTGCTGCTCTGCTGCCAGTCCTGGCATCTTATGCAGCTCCTTCTTCTGAGCTGCAGAAGGGCAGCAGGGTGGTGCCCAAAGGCAGAGCAGAAGGGTTGGAACTAGATGACATTTAAGATCCCTTCCAGACCAAGCTGTTCTGTCTTCAGTGCCTATGAGAAAGGCTGCCACATGTTGGTGAGATCATCGCTTCAACAGCAGCTATTTGTCTCAGAGTGCTCTCTGGAGGTAAACACAACGATAGCTTCTGAACTTGGAAGCATGATTGAGGCTGCCTGTCCCCTTAATCCTTTTGTTGCTGAGGTGCTTTGGTTCATCTGATCTATTTAAATGATAAAGTATGCAACAGACTGTTTCTTCAAGAATGCCCTTTATGCCTATTTTAGCTTGATTTAGGATTCAATTTAGGATTCAATAGCAAATGCAAAAAGGATTTAGAAAAAAAAATTCTCTTTTTAAGCATGATCAGGCTGGCTGCAGATATACAGGAAAAGAACCCACAACATTATTCTTTATGTTGTGGCTGAGAAATGCAAAACTGACAAAAAGTTGTTTTGCAAGTGACAAAGAAGCCAATAATGTCTCATCAAGAACGATACAGGTGGCTGCAGTCAGTTTGCATGCTGGAAATGGTGCTGCTTTTTAGGTGGAGTAAGTGGGTCGCTAAGGAATAGACAGGCTGAGGCTTTTCACACTGACAAATTGCTGAGTACCTGTGGGAAATTCTTATTAGAATGATTATAGATGGTTTATGAGATATAGATGAATTTACAGATACACAAAATGATTATAAAACGTCAATATAGGCAAAGTCAAGAACGCAGTGGGTAAGAACTTGATCCAACTGTCCGTTCAGTCGAAGCAGTGGTGATAGATTTTCCTGCTCTCCTGGTCGCTTTGAGCTGCAGTCAGTGCTGGCCTTTGTTCTGGCACAATCCTGCCTCTTGGTATGGAAGTCGCTGCTGACGTCCGTTTTATGCAGCTCTCGGATGTTGTCCCGCTCCTTTGTGGGATATGATGTGCTGTGAGCTGCATTCAGCTTTCCTCCTCGTGCAGCCTGGGCTGGGGCCTCCCCAGGGAAGCTGAGCTGTGTGTTTAAAGCCCAGATTGCTGGAGGGGCACAGAGCAGGAGTGATGGTAAAAGCTGGTCCTGGGCTTTTGGCAGCTTTGCTGCTAAGAGAACATGTGTGCTATCATACAGTAGGCAGGAGAGGCGATGAAAGGAAAGAAGTGTAATAGAAAGGAAGGTGACAGAGTGCCCGGCGCTGTGCATCCAGCTCCCGTCCTGCAGGAATGCTGCTTCACCATGGTGTCATCCTCTCTGAATGCTCTCTGGTCAGATCAGATTGTTCTTCTGATTTTAAGAACATACATCTGAGATTATAAGGCTTTTTGGGGCATCACTCTACTTCTGTGTGTGACCAGTCTGATGTGTTAATATACCACAGTTAAAATACTGAGTTTGATGGAATTGGTTTTAAAATGGGATTTCTAAGACCAGGAAGAAAAAGAGACTTAGAACTGGAACTTTCCTCTTTCTGTAGGTGGTGTCTGTGCTTATTTTTGCCTGCATTATGGTGATGTTTCCAATTATTGTGCTACAATGAGAAAACTGGGAGTTGTTTGAGAAAATACTAAAAGTCTCAGACTTCTTGAGGCCGTAGTTCCATGCCTTTACTGGTGTTATGTACGTAGTACCATGCCCTTGCTGGTTGTTAAAGCCTTGGTCCTGTGCTCGTGGCAAAGTGTTTAGAGTAAAACACAGCTAGAAAACAGGCGGTGTGAAATCAGGCATGCCTCCTGCTGGGTCCAGTGGTATTTATACCCTCAGTACACTGTGGATTCTTCCTGGTATTTGTCAGTTTTGTATTCTGTACAGAATATATACTGCTGTATTTTGCTTACGTAGATATTACAAAACCCGGGCACAGTGAGAAATCCTGAAGTCCTGCTGAAGGGCAGACCTGTGTCCGTGATTGCCCAGTCTCACTAAGCACGAGATCTATGGTACACGTGGTACCAGCTTTTGCCTCTTGGATTGACACTTGGATTTCTCAACTGCCCTAAAACTAATAAAGCGGATTAGTGAGCATCTGATATTGTTAATTAGATGAGTGAGATCTAATTGTCCAGGCATCAATTTGAACAGCAACGCAAGTTTTCCTATTTTCCTTGCACCCTCTGAAGAATTAACGGTGACTCTGAAGGAAGCTTTTGTTAACTCTTGTTAACTGTTGTTAACAGTAAATACCAATAACATTGCTATTTGCCCCAAAGAATGCAGAATGGTGTAATTATGAGCGCTAAACATTGATGCTACAGCTCAGCATTTTAGTAAAAACTTCCAATTTCTTTAGTCAGCAGGTTCAGGTCATATTATAATTCACAGATATATCAGTATTACTTGTCGAAGTTTAATATCTGCCAGTGGTTATGTTGAACTGTCCACCAGAGTGCTGAGTCGAAGGCCCAGTTTTCAGTCAGTGCGAAAATACAGCTTGAATTAATTGCTGAAATAATGCTGATTGATATCAGCCCAGGATTTGCTGCAGTGATTACATTCAGAGCGTTGATGATAATTAAAAGCGTGCCTTTTAATTCTTGTACGTATTATGATTTATTTTTCTCAGCTTTCTTAATTTTCCGTTGTCATTGACGTGAGTGCAGATCCTCTGGTTTACTGCTGGTTTTTGTCCTGTATCCCGAGTGTGCCTGTGGTTCTGGTACGCATGGTATTGATGGGTTTTTCCCCTCAGTCAAACAAAATTCTTGTCCTCCTAGCCTTATTGTCTTCATTCCAATCAGGGATTGTCTGAGAACATGCATACAACATTCTGTTTTCCTTGTATCAGCACCTTGTATGGACTCTAAAACTTCGCTGAATTAGGCATTCCGTCACCTCGTCGTACCCCAGAGAGTTCATAGTGCATCACGTACCAGGTTTCTCAGTGCAGCATTTAACATCAGTACACTCTGTGTCAGTCCCATTTAGTCTTATGCTTTTTAACAAATACTGAGTTTTCTTCATCATTATGACGGGAATGAGTGAATTAGCATAGAAGTTGCAATATCATATATTAGGCATTGGAGGATTTCTTCTTTTATTATAAATCACTCTGGTAAAAGAATTAAGTAAAGAAAATCAAGACTCGATTAAGACCAAATTCTAAAGATAGAAGTCCCTATAACTCACAAACTGAACAAAATGTAAAGCTTTATTGTACTAAGTTGGGAAGAAGAAACTGCTAATGCTTGTGCTCTTGGGATATTTTATTATGGGCTGAAGAATCCACTGATCAGTAAAAAGAGGTGTAAAATAGTAGGAAAATAATGTAGCATAATTATATGCTACTAATAGGTCAGGATTTCTGATAGCAGAATTAATACTGGAAAAATTTGAAGAGGTCAAGTATTTGGTGTAGTAATTTGTAAGAGTTTTCAACAATTGGATTCTCTAGAAGTAATAACATTCTGTTCATGAGGCGGCTCAGCAGCGCTCTTACCAAACAATAAGCAAGGTATCAATGACACTGTATATTTCATGTGTATTTTATGCGTTGTCGAGGGGTGCGTTAGGCAACGCAGAAGTTGATTTATGTATGAGTCATAAGGAAGGAACTGCTAATAAAATCTTACCAGCGTGAGATGAACCTTGAGCAAGTGAATACTGAGTAGCAAAATTGCTGAGATTTGTATGTTTAATATGTTGTAAAGCAGGTGTTTCATTATGCCAGTATCACTAACAAATTATTTTAGGCCTGAAGCAAAAAATAATTGAAGAATACATTTCCATTATTCTTCAAATTGAATATAATATTTTAATAATTGAGAAGAGTTTAATGAGAAAGAAAAAGGAAAATGTCTTGTATAGAGAAGAGAGAGGAGAATATTTGACATCCCAGTCCACTTCATCTTGATACATCACTGCAATTTTTAAATGAGGAAAGCCATGTGAAAGCAAGTTCACCTCTACAATGAATCCAAGAGACGTGCTAGTCAGAAGGACAAAAATAATCACAGTATTTTAACTGAAGAATTGCCGGTCTTTGAATTCTTATTGAGGGACAGGTTTCTATTTTTTTTGAATGAAATGCCACCAGTGACCAATAGGCTTCGATGTTACCATGGGAATGGTGCCTTTGAGGTCATACGGCTCAGCAGCAATTCTTGCTCAGCTTCTTTTAAGTGAACAATAGTTGATCCTTAAGGTAAAGAAGATTCTTTAGTCTGAGTTCAGGAAGCTTATTTGAAGAACCTTATCCCATCAGAGCTATCTTGACTGAAGGGTTATTTTTCAGCTACAGCCAATTGTTTTGTTACTGCCAGGGAAGCTTCTCTGCATTTCCATGAAGGAAAATGGCACAGTGTCATAAAGCAGCTCAGATGTGCCTAACGCATACTGACAGAACAAAGAAGCTTTAAACTCTGCACGACAATGAAGATATGTTGTATTTAAATCAAGTCCCTGATGTTTCAGATGCTTCTGCACTGTTCAAAGTGCCTGATGCTTCATTCTGTGGGATTCCCATACCTCTCCCTACTTCATGCACGTCTCAGTCAATTCTGCACCCTAAAATCTTAGCAATTAATTTTCATTCCTGGTAATCCTGTCTACTCCCCATCACAGCACCTCTGTTTCTCTAGCAGCTCAGTGAGGAGATTGCTTATGCTGTGTTTTGAAGATTTGGAGAGAAGCAGATACAGTGTGCCTGCCTAATGACCATTACCTTAGATGGAGCATAAAGCAAGAGGAAAACGGGACCAAAAGGCTCCCTGGTGAGACACGTGTGTCTTGTTCTGGCCATGGGCAAGCCATTTGCAGGCCTGCAAATGGTCCTGTTCCAGCCACGTGCCTTGTGACAGGTCCTTTGAGAGATGTTTGTTTCAGGAAGCAGGACTGAATACAAGCTGTGTCAGCTTACAAGATGGCCCTGAAGGGACCTCAGCAAGCTGCTCAGCACTGCTCTCCTCAGAGGCCCTGTGGGTTTTTTACTGTGCGGAGTTCTGCGTGTGACCAGACTCCTGAAACTCTTGTGTGGTCAGGGACTGATGTGATGCTTCCATCTCCAAATGAGCTTTGAAAGTATCTATTTCCTCATTCTCTTTAAATAGTGCAGCTGATACGGAGCAGTGCTGTTCAACTTCATATGAGCAAACCACATGGTTTAAAACAACAGAGCTGCAGAAGGAAATGAAGCTTCCCACCAGCATGCAGTCTGTTAGGTCTAATCACTGAGCGTGAGTGCTCACATGTGACACTCTAACACCCACCCAATGCTGTAGTTCTGTCCAAATCCAGTTTTTTGCTCTGTATTGAGGGTTTTACCTCCAGGTGCAGAAGCAGGGTGTTTGGGTTGCAGGGGTTAAGGCGAGTCTTCCTGATGTCCCTTTGTGATTTGTTGCATTTTCTCGTGCTGGTCTGAAGAAGGTAGCACATCTTCATTCCTGTGACAGCCAGCAGTGTTATAGTGCAAGTGCCAGCAGACTGGGGAGACAGCTAGAGCTTATCTGGCGATGCCTTTGGGGGACCATTGCCTCTGTGAAATCCTTCTTGGCTGTCAAAAGAGCTGAAACGTTTTCCTCCTCCCTTCTCAATTCACTTTTCAATCTCAATAGCTTATTGGAATGACAGGGTATCAAAACGTCTGGAAAAGTAATGCCATACATCAAGCACCTGTGTATTGCAGAGGTCTGACAGTGCTAACAGAAGAGATGGATTTTATATAATCTCTGTCTCCTGAAAAGAATAAAAGAAAAATATTATAGACTTGACCTGTTGATCTCATTGAAACAGTCTGTTTTGTCTGGGTGGCTTGACAGAACTGGATGCCCTGCATGCTGTTCAATAAGCAGAAATGCCCCGTGTACAAGAGCTGTTCTGGCCATCCCCATTAAATATAAAGGAAATCCTGAGAACACTGGTCATATTCCTTAGAGCTTTTTTTTTTAACTCCAGTTTCTGGTCTTGTTTCAGGAATTAGTGTTTCATGGCCATGTTGCCTCTGACATGTTAATAAGCTGGTATCTGGAAACATCCAGGTGACTTCTCTCCCTTTCCCAGATGCCACTGAAACTCAGAAGAGTTCTCATTTTCTATTTTCTACGTTCAGTGGAAAAGAATTATCCAGGGTTTCTTTAACTCTGTGCACCAACTCTGTATGTATTAATAACTACAACCTCATCACCTCTGGGGCAGACAGCAAGGTGTGTGTGCTGCCTGCTGCAGGCTGGGCTGCTGCTTAGAAGCCCTCCTTTCTCTGTTCCTTCTTTTGGAATGGAGAAGGGCAGCCTTTTAGCATGTCCTGGGGAGATCTGATGGCTGCGATGTGAGCAGAGAGGGGCTGAGCAGGGCAGGAGCTCGGGAAAAGGCCATGAGTACCAGGCTGTTCCTCCAGCAGCAGGGATTGGAGTGAGCGCACAGAGGTGTTTTTAGGAGGATCAAGTTGTTCAAGCATCCTTTCACATGACACATCTAGCAGTGGGAAAGCCCAGCTTGAAGCAGTTTGTTTCAACATTGTGTCGGTGTGAAGGTAGCTGGGAAACTCAGTACTGCAGGTGGGAAGAACAGATCCCCTTCCCAGCCCTGGGATCAGCGAGTGCTGAAAACGTGTGACAGAGCTGGATGTTTGTGTGAGTGTTCAGCAGTAGCACGCTTGTCTGTCAGAGATGCTGGTGGTGCTGAATTGAAGCAGAGACATATCTATCATGGCTGGGAGCAAGGAGGTTTGGGGAGCTGCTGATTTATGCGTTTTCTGGTGAAAACGCTACTTAGTACTAGAGCTTATGAGAGATGTGAACACAGACATCTACATAAGCTTTACTGCAGGGGGAGTGTGGTGTAACATGCTGAGCATGTGTTGGAGGTAAGTATTTGCTCATGCAGTGCAAAAGTTAATCAAACTGATGCATAACTGTCATCCAGTATATCAAAATAGATTTTCTGCTCACTGCTAAGAGAGCTTCTGGCTAACTTGGTTGTTGGGTTTAGGAAATAGGGCCAGGAGAGGTTTGAAAGAATTTATGCTTTTTGGAGTTTGCTGTGCAGAGTAGCGATTGCACAGAGATGGAAAGGGCTGTTAGTTAATCCCAGAGAATATAAGTATTGTTTTGAAAGGAAGAAGACTTGGGAGAATCCCTGCGTGTGATCCGTTGCACTTGGGATGCTTTGTGCCACCTGGCTCTGTGACACGACTGGCAGCTCAGCCGCTATGGCTGGAGCAGCACTCAGGTGTGCTGCATGGCTGTGCTGCCCTGAGTTCTGTGCTCCTCAGGGCTGTGCCATCACCGGCATTGCTGCTGAAATAACATTTGGAAAGGCATGAACCAGCTGAGGGTGCAGTAAAATCAAAAGCAGTGTGTTCTCCTCTCGGACAATTAAGGCATAGTAAATAATCATGTGAGGATTTACTGAGCATTGGCACCTCTTAGTAATCTGTTTCTTCTTTCAGTAACCATGAGAATTTAAGGACTGGCATTAATTAAAGTGCTTCTAAATGGGATCTAGATACTGAGTACAGTACTAATAGGCTTATTTTTCTTCTTTGCTGTTTGTGCTTTGCCTTTTACAGGCTAATGTGATATATATTACTCCTTTCTCCTTTACTATATATAACTTCTTAAGTAATTTGCAGAACAGTGTAAACAATTTATGCGTAGTAAGTGCGTTGCTCAAGGTCTTGTAGAGAAGCATTAGAAAGATGGAATTGCAGTGTTTTTATAGGAATGTATCAAGCCATAATGGCATTTTTTGAGATTTCAGAGTTCGCTTTGCAAGGTTGCTTACAATTTATTGCTTTTAAAAAATAGGAAATTTTCTCCAGAAGGTGCCAAACTGATAAATGCAGTTTTTCCGTATGTGCCACCAAATTCATGCATGAGGGCTGAACTGGGCCAGAGGCTTCCCGAGCTCTCTGATAAACGACGGCCTTTCCTGATCCTAAGCAAATGCTGTGATTGACTCAGTTTGCTTCAGTCCTCTGGAAGAACAATGAGAAATGGGGGAGGGAAGAGGACAGAATTTAGACGTCTGCTGTCAGGACTGCATGCTGATCTGCTAATGTTTTAGAGAGCTGCTTGCCTAGCTAGCTGTTATTTTCAAGTACATCTCATTCTTGCTGTGCACTTGTAGCCTTGTTTTTGTCTTTGGGAGAGGAGGTGGGAATGCTTCTGCATGTAGGGCCTGGCGCTATTTCAATGCATGCATTGAAGGATGCTAATATAAAATGAGCTTCCTGTAACCAGACGGTAGCTGTCAAAGCCAGAGGAGAATTTCTACTGTCCCTAAATAAACAACAATCTGTTACAACAAACAGGCCATCGCAGCATCCCTGCAGAGGCAGTTTTTGGTGTGCTGCAGACCAGAAACACGTCTGTGTCGATATGAACACACGTGCACACGCATGCACATAGATCCATGTGTACATGGTATGCAGCTGATCTCTCTTTGCTTGGAATATGTGGCTCCCTTATTACAAATGTGAAGATTTTGTGATTTCCTACCTCCTTGCTTCAGAGTGCACCAAGTTGCACTTAAGCAATGTTTGGAAGGAGAACTCCTCGCTCTTAGCAACAAGTTCAGTGGAACAAATGAGGACATTGTTAAGTAATTCATCCTAGAGGGTTGCTGAACAAAAAGGTGGTAAACGACCTAGTTTATTCTTTCCAAAGAATTAAGAGCAGAATACTGTTCAGTTTTTAAACTTTTAAATGTACATTAAAGTGCTACAATTTGATCATACTGCTGAAGCCTTGCTTTTTAAAACTGATTCTCAGAAAACTGTAAGTGTTCATTTCATTCTCATCTACTTCATCAGCAGCTACTGAAAAACAGGAAGCAGATATTCTGTTCTGTATATATTGCAAAGTAAGAGGAAAATTGGATCCGTGTTCTGAAAAATGGCAGTAATCTTTTATTTCTTCTCATTGTCGAGTATCTGCCGTTAGATTGTGCCTTTCATACAGGTATATTGAGGGTCAGGGAAAATAAACTTTGATCTTATGAAACAAGGCTTTTTTGAAAAATAGCTTAGATAATGCTGTTCATGTGATAAAGTCCTATTCCAGCTATTTTTATGGGGAAGAAGAAAGTAATACAATGTTTACAAACAAATTATGTTAATGAATTGCAAGCTAGAAGCCACCCGCGGACCAGGTTTACTGAAATAAGAAATACTGTAATGAAACTGGATGGAAACCTGAGGAGGTTGTTTAGCGAGTGCCCTTTTGTTAGTGAATGCAAACATACACGCATGCAAACACACAGCTTTCTAAATTCGAACTGAAAACTCGCACTAAGCTCTAAAGCTCAACTGAACCTCGTTGAGATTGTTAGCATCATCTCTTAGTGTCACCACGCAGAACGGCAGCAGCATTGCACTTCACTAGGAATTGTGTGGCTGTATGAGACACGGTCAAATTCCAAAGTAGCTTTGCAGTGTGAACAGCAAGGAGGAGCAATGAAAAGTAGTTTATTGCACAAATGCCTCTCTGAACACACCCAACAGAACAGAAAAATGGACCTGTTCTCTCTCTATGTGTATTTAAACAAAAAAATAAAATAAAATGCAATCATAAGCATACGTGGCAAAATACTGTGTTAGCTCCTGTAGCCTGTATCATTTCCTAGTAAGAACTTTACTTTTTGCTCCTAGCTTCAGTTTTGTTTGTTGGCATACAGGTGTGAGAAGGGGGAAATCAATTGCAGTAACCTATTTGTTCTTCCTCCTGCTTGTATAACTTTGTTCAGTGTTCTTTCCACCTACAAAACAAAGCCTTTTCTTATGGCCAGCTGTGCATAATATCCAGTGCGTGTGTGCACATCTCAGTACAGCAGATCTTGTGAGCGCTTTCAAAACTGTGTTGATCCTGAAGCCTGAGAATGCACTTCAGCCATTCGGTTAAAAATGCAGGTCTGAGCTTGCAATTTGCATAAAGATGTTTTCAGAATTGGTGTAATTTGCTTGTGCAGTGTATCTTTCTTGTGCTCTGTTTTGTACACCTACTGAGATCCTGTACTGCAATTGCTGCCATATGGGAAAGCAAGTTTTATTTTACAGTGGAAATCCGATGATGGATAATCACATTGCTTGTCTAGAAACAGACACGCATTAAGAGTAAAAATTATCCTATTAGGTCTATCAAGCAAATCTCAGATAAGCAGCAGTGATTATGATTTATCTGAGATTATCTACAGCTCTGTTCACGTTATCTCCCTAGATGCATCCAGGCTAAGTGCGTTTTCATGAACTTACCATCCTTCCTGGCCCGGGGCCAAGGAATTAAAAGTAAAAAAAAAAAGGGGGGGGGGGGGAGCAAGGGAAAAGGCTGGAAATTCAAACCCCTGCATTCAGTTTCAGCTTTCCAGCTCTGAAGCAGGGTAAGATTAGGTTAGTGCAGGCGCATGTGGGAAGTAGCTGAAGTGAAGACCAGAAGCTTTAGGTTTACGTGGGGAAGAAGTGCTGGAGGGCCAGCTGGGGGGCCCTGGGCAGTGTGGGCTGGTAGAGCTGGAGGCACGCAGGCAGCAGCGGGGTGGCTGTGGGCAGGTGGAGCTGTGCAGGACTGCTGGCAGGTGGCGGGCTGTTAATGTGAGCTGTTAATGTGAGCTGCTAATGTGAGCTGACGCGCCGTGCTCATGGCCTCGCTGGTGGAGCAGTGGCACGATGACAGCAGCGCTCCGGAGATCCCGGCAGTGCTCCCTGCGGAATTCGTCCTGAATCTTTTCAAAATCAGCCTTGCCCACTTGTGACGGGTGCAGTCTAACAGCCGTATGTCTCTTGCCTAATTACAGAAGTTACCGCGTGCCTAAAATCAGTTGGAGGGATAAACTCTCCACGTAGAGATGTTTAGCAGCACAGACACTAAACACTGGCTAACTGGAGAGAGCAGGCTCTTAATCAGCGTTGCATGAAATGTGTGAGCATCTGCAGCGCGTGCCAGCGAGGCAGGGCTGCGTTGCTGCTCTTCTGCAGAACTGAGGAGCTCGTCCACACGGGTTAGCGTCCAGCAGCCATGCGGGTTACAAGCCTTGTGGCCCAGGAGCCTGGGTGCTAACTGCATGCCCCGTTCCCAAAATTCCTGGTCTGTGGCTGTGAGCTGAGTGTGCATCCTGAAGCAAAGCAGCACGCCGGCCCTGGAACCTTGCTCAAAATACATGCAGCTGTTCAAGGAGATAAGCGTGGACCAGATAAAGGCAACTAAAATAATTCTCCATCACCAAGCTGCTACCCAGTGGTGACAGCCATTCACGGAGTCTTTAAAGCAATTTTTCTTTTTCTTTTTTTTTTTCTCTCTTATTATTGTAATTGAATGTAGTGTTACGTGCCTTCCGCTCTTCTGAACTTTTATGCAGGCAAGCAGCAGATCTTACATGTGCTTATGTCAGAATAACTTCAAAACTTCAGAAACTTTTCACTTTCAAGTGTGTCAAGTAGTAGACTTAGATTTTGATAAAATTCAGGAGTTCAGATGAGACCTAGCAGTTCTCTGTGGAAACGTGCTCTCCTTTATCACGGTCAAAGCTGGAGAAGAAGTATGTCCATCAACACCCTGGAGTAGTGATCTGTGCAGTAAAGTATTTTGATGAACTTTTTCCTCCAAAGCCACAAGCCCAAAATCTGGGTCAGTTGAGTCCATATTCTTCATTCCTAGTTTTAACTGTGTCACTAAGACACCTTCACTTGGAGAGATGCTTCTGATGCCAGGTAGAACAGCACTAGGAAACAGGCATAACCTGGAATAGTTTACATGTTGAATAACAGGTATAATTTACGCCTTAAAGGGAAGAGGACAGTTTAAGGAAATGTTCAGTTAGAGTCTTTTTCTCCCTTTGTAAGAAGGTACAATACTGATCAGGAAATACGTAAGGCTGTGGCTTTGCTGTGAGGAAGGTGCTACAGGTTTTAAGATGGCTTGCGTCACGTGAGAAGAAACGTTGTGTCTGTTCACTTCTTTGTTGGATGGAGCTCTTAATGACCTTTTCTGACTGTTCTGCGTGGTACAGATGTGTGGCCGCTGTGTGTGCACCAACATGAACGTTTAGTACAGGCTGGATGCGTTTCATTGCTTAACAGTGCATTCTGCAATTTCCAGTAGCCAAATTTGGACCAGTAAAGGCTTTTTCTGCCTGAAAATAGAAGCACAATCTAGATTCTGCTACTTTTCTGCCAACATTTAAAAAAAATAACTGCTCTTTCAAGTGAGCTCCAAGTTACCTGTCAGCTGCTCATTTCCACACAGTGAGAAAGTAAGTTTTCGTTGTTTTCCTCTGACACCTGTCTGTAATTTAAGCTTTGGATCATCATTAACACATACTGCCTCAGGCCTTTTGGAAATAATTGAAAAACTATTAAAAATCTGTAAATATAGTATGTTACAGACATGGGAAATTGAGTGGGAGTGCTTCAGAGTACTTGTGGAGCAATGACAACAGTTCAGCAATGTTGACAGAGAAAAATCAGATAATTTTCTGCCATTTCTATGTATACTGCCTCCTGTTTCCCAAATACTGTGCGTTTAGTCTTTTCAAGCTTGAAATCTGTTTGGTCTTGTCTTTTTTTTTGTTGTTCTGGTTTTGGAATTGCTCAGCTTACATCCAGACAGAAATTGAGATTGCAAATTGTGTTGTTTTTCTTTTCTTCTTTGTTTTCCATTTAATTGGAGCACCCATCCTCTTGCTAGATGGGAACCTACGTCAGTTCCTGATCAGGAAGGCAGCCCTGAAGTCTCTGCCCTTGGCCAGCCCTTTCGTAGCAGGCTGGAGCCCCGTCTGTGCTGCTCTGCTCTGCAGAGGCTCCTGGCCAGGGGTGTTGCAGGGCTCTGTGATGTGCTGCAGCAGTGGCAGGCAGAGCGCTCAGCCCTTGAGCTGGGTGACATCCATGGTGTTGAAGAGCTGTTCTCTTACAGATCTTCAGTACAGTCAGTTCTGGTTTGTGTATTGTAGCATATTGGAAATTAAAAGCAATCATGCTAAGAGGCACCTTAAAAATATATTGCTTACTGTAATACTCAAGTTTTCCCTGATGTTTATTTTGAAAGTAGCTTTTTTAAAACTTGTATTGAAGGCACTGTTTTAAGTTCTGCTCTGTGTGAGTAACAAAGGTAAGAGGTGGGATTTACACTTAGATGCTCTCTTTCTCTCACTGTTTTTCCTTTGTCATGTTTTAGCTGCAGACGCCTGCTTACTTGCAGACTTACTTGGACTTAAAAGCCATGCGGGAGACTGAATCCCATGTGAACTTGCATACAACTTCCACTTTTTGAACTCAGTGTTATTTTTCCCCTTGTCCTCAGACCGGCCTGTGTCAATTGCTGAAATGTTAGCATATGGGGAGCAGGAAGGGTGACAGCTGATGCTCATGTTTCGCAAACAGGAGCAGCACAGAAGGAAAGAAAATAGAGAATAGCTAAAGAAAATGTTTTATTTCTCTCCCTGAACTGTGGCTGTTTCCAGCCACTTCTTAGAGTGAGAGTATGGTCAGGCTTGGAGCTGTTTTGGCCTGTAGGTTCCAACCAGTCCATTCATCTCCAGCTTGACAAGGCAGCATGACAGCCGTTATATTGAGCCTCAGAGGGAAAAGCCACGAGATAAATTGTCTTTTCCTTCTCTTCTTTATTCTTGTTTTTCCCTAACCATGTTGGAGGTGACATTGCACAAAGTTTGATGGAGTTTGTAATTCTCAGCGTGGAAGGATAAATAAGAGATGAGTTGCAGTTTGTTGAGGATAACATGCTAGTGTGATGCTGCCATTTGTTCCTGCGGCTCAGGAACAGTAATAATGCAGATATTAAGTTTGTGTTAGTGAGTTGCAACCACCAGTCCACACCCCACTATGCAAAAACTGATAGAATACTGGTGACAATATTGTATCTGTTAGCAGACCTGTTTTAAGATTATATTCTCTGGATTCCTTCCCCCTTAATCTAACCTCATTTACTGTGAAATCCCTTCCCACCTGAACAACTTGCAGATTTGGAGTTAGGATCTTCTCAAGCAAACCCAACTTGTTGAAAGGAAGAAAATGTAGGCTGCTGTTATGTAATAAAGATAACTCCTGCCACGTTTATTTCAAGTTACCCTTTTTTTGTTTGAGTTTGTTTTGTGTTCTTGTTTTTCCTAACCGGTGCAGGTGTTTTGCTATTCACAGTAAATGTGAGCCATTTGCATTTTGCTGCTGTAGTCCAAAGCTTAAATTTGATATGGATTTTGGGCTGTTTTATATCGAAATGAGTTTGTTTGTTGCTGTTAACTTTCCATGGTGTGTAATGATGTGTGAATGTGTGCATGAGCGTTTCAGTTAGGAAAAAGGGATGCAGGATGTAAGCAGTGTTTGCTTTAGCTGCATAAACAAGGCTTAACAGCGTGCTTCCTGCCATGCTTAGATGTGTAAATGGACTCTCTGCTCTCTGCTGCTCCACGAGGGTTCCCTAACATTTGTTCCTGGTTTGGGTTGCTCCTTTAAAAACTAAGAAATAAGAAGTCCATCAGCCGAAATCTTCCATTCATGTTGTAATTTGAAACTAACCAGCTACTTTTATAGCGCGCAGCTGACATCTGTTAAGTATTTACTTCTTTTTCTAATAAATCTGGTCAGGTATGCCTTGTTCCTTCTTGGGTTACCTCACAGGAGGCCTCTTTAGAGATCTGACAGGTATTGACAGATTCAGGAAACGCATCTTTTGTAGCAGCTGCGTGCTAACAAGGATGATTTTGTGCAAATCTTCTGTGGGCAAGCATCCAATTACGTGGCAATTTTGAGTGAATAACATAGCATGAGAACAGGCTCACCTGTAAGGAACTGACCAATGAAGAAACCAAAGTGTTCACCTGTGCTGCGTGATAGATTTGTGGTGCAGCTCAAGGCCCCGAGGGATCTTTAGATCTTTCCATTACATGAGTCACCCAAGCTTCTGCTTGACTAAAGCACGGTCTCTAGCTAGGAGGACATTCAGTCTTCACTTGGAAACAAAGCGTGGGGAACTCACCGTGTTTTTCACGGGAGGTGACATCAGTGGTTAACAGCTGGTGGACTATTAGAAATGTGCGCAGGTCTCCCTGTGTCTGCTGGAAGAAGTGCACCTAAGAGTGCTGCAGGGACTGGCGCTGCTCTGAAGTCAGCCCTGGCAGGCAGTGCGTGCTCAGTTCTGTCAGGATTGTGCATAAACAATACCTAAATTTTGTAGAAGCTTTTTATTTAAAACTTTCTAGAATTCTCCACTGAATTCTTCCTGATGTTAAGAGAGATTCGATTATGAAAATTTGGCTGTAACAACTAGTTTTCTCCTGCTGTATCTGAAATGTTTTCTTCCATAGTAATTTTGCAAACTTGTGTTTGAGCTCTGCGCTTTGTCTCAACGAGGACTAAGGTCACCCCTCGCAGAAAGGAAGGGAAAGGCCAGGAAGAAAGGTGTGGTTAAAAATTGGCACCCAGTTCTTGAGAAGTTTGTGCGAAGCAAAATGACGTAGTTCAAAAGAAAGAAAAAGATTGGCAATCCATGAAGGATCAGCTAGTGCAAATGAGATGCACAACAATGGGCAGTAAGAAGGGGATTGAAGTACTTAATGCCGTGTGCATAATACTTCTGTACTTAGTACATAAATGATTGTTTGTTGTTTTTCTTCAGGAAAGTTAATTCTTTCTGCAAAAAAACGCCAAGGCAGTTAAAAGTAGGCTGTTGAAACAGTGAAGGATCAAAATTGCTGCATTGGTCTTCACTACGGGCATGATAAAGACAGCAAGCTGACATCTATTATTTGCAAGTATTTTGAAAGAAGCCTTAATATCTGGAGTATAATGTGCTGGAGAGATAAGACTGAATTGATTTGTCCACATTACAGTAATGCATTGTGCCTGGATGCAGACATTTTGGAGGAAGGTTGCAAATGAAATGGAGCGTGCTGGCAGAACGGTGTGAGCTGTCACCGAGCTCAGTTACCTTCCTGAGGTAGGAAGAGAAAGACTGAAATGGTCGCATTTTTATATAACGTAACTTTTCAATTTCTGTTAGTAATTCGACCAACTATGCTGTTAATGAGCAATACTTGAGAAAGCCTCTAAATACCGTGAAGAAAATGTCACGGAGCTCACACCAGCATTTCATGTTTGCAGTGGAAAACCCAGCTCAGGTGATTGAGACACGAAAACATCCTTGGCATGGCTGATGGAGTAACCTCAGACCAGGTTCTTAGGCTTTTTGTTTAGGCTGATATTTATACCTTATGTAAATCTGAAAGTTAACATTAAGAGAAGAAATAAGAACTATTGATAGACATTTTATGCATCCAGATTCACTGGGAATTTGTGTACAGCTCTGTGAAGTTATGGGTAATTTCCCTCTGCAAAAGAGAGGGCGAAGGCATGAAGGTGTGAGCTCTGTGGGCAGTAATCTTGCCAATATCAGGCTGTAACATCAACCAAAACTTAGTTTCTCTGGAACCCTTCATTTCTTTAGGGATCTGTTCAAAGAATGCCTCAGGACAGTGCGTGCCTGCATGGCATGGAAAAGAAGTTAGCAGAATACGAGTGTTACGAGATTTTTACCTGTGCACGAGTTTGCTTTCAGTGCATATATAGACACATCATCAGTAAAGCGTAGTGCTTTGGTCTGAACAAGGTTAAAAAAAAGTGATCAGCTTTACTGTATTGCACCTTGATGGTGGATATAAGGAACTAAATTAGTTTTATTTTTGTTAGCATGACTTTAAGTTTAACTGTAGCATTGAGCGACGAACGTCCCATTTTATTTCCTTTTTTATGGTTTGTTTGGCAGCAATTATAGTATATTATGGTCTTATTTTTCTTTCAGCTCCTGTTAGGGCACTGTTAAGATGCAGCACTAACGGCATCTGGAATGTCTTTTCTGTTCAGAAAAGTAAGGAATTGTATGTAAATGCTGCCCAAGAGTTCCTACTTAGCCTTCTTTCCTCAGTATATACGAATAATGGATTGAATTACATGGATAAGAAGTAATGTTTATTCAGTGTAGTTTGCCTATGGGATTCATTGTCAGGCCATTTTATTAAATCCTGTTACAAGCAATTGTTTCAAGAGCTTTGACTGTTGTTTAATTTATAGTGAGATTTGTGGCAGCTGAACTGGACCCAGTAAAATAGTGATGCTGAGATGTAAACATGAATTGCCTGGGTTTATGATGGATGGGCTAAGAGGGGCTGCACAACTCCCCTCTCTGGGTTCGTTCTGTAACTCGGAGTGCAGCAGGACCTCAGCAGGCAGCTCTGGATATGTCAGAACCTCTGTTTCACAGCTCCTCAGCAGAGTGACGTCAGGAGAGTGCAAGTTTGGATAGCTTTGTGAAATAAGAGGTGATTTTGGCATTAATGCTAGTGGTAATTAGCGGTATCCCGAAAGTAGAACGGCTGCAATTTGTGTTTGGCTTTCGTGATGAGCATGAAGCTCCTGAAACGTAGGCAGCTGTTTCTCACTCTGGTGCTGTATGTAGCACACGAGAGCTACTTTTCTATGCATGCTCTCTATCTTCCTTTTGCTACAGTTCAGTTTTCTGGCTTACGTCCATCTTTTCCGTAAGACTGACAATTTTCAACTTCATTTTGTATATCTGTATTCAAATGCAGATTTTGTCTTTGTAGCTGGGGCCAAGTAGAAGGCATCTTTGGAAAAAAATGCTAATGGGAGTGCTGTGATAAGGCAGTGTTCTTTAGATACACCTTCCTTCTTAGGAACGTTTCTTTGAAATCTAGACCAAAAAAAATAAACCATTTTCCTCTTATCAAAATTGCTTTAATGTCCTCCAAATGGTGTATCCATATGAACAGAGGAAAGTGGATGGGTGATATTGAGCTATTCATTGACTGTGCTGCGTGTGGGAGGCTCTGCTTTATCCCACTCCAGACAGAGTTTGAAAAAAGCAGCTATTTATTTTCTTCTTTATGGCTTAGCTGATGACCATCCTCCGTTTACTGAAATGACCCAGCAGCCCTGGGCAGATGACAAACATTGCTGGCACCTCATATGTAATCTGCAGCATACGGATGCAGAATACTGCAGCAAAGAATCGACTTGGATGAGAAAAGCTATGAGGGCAGCTTGAAATCCAGTGTATAGAATTTCGGTAACAAGCAGCCAAAAAAAGAATACAAAGCCTGTGATGACACTCGGTGGTGATATTTGTGAGGACTTGAAAAACTGCGGATTCTGAAAGGTTCCATCTTGGTGAGACACAAAGAGAAAGCTTTCTTCATTGAGCAAAGATCAGTGAAGTGAGCAGTGCCACGCACGGTCTGCCATGGGATGCCGGTGCTCTGCTGCGTTGGTTGAGTCACACAGTTGTACTCAGCAAGTGCCAGGCAGCTTCCACGTTAAAGAAAATTTGGAATAACTTTATTATTCTCTCTTAACAGCGTATAAAGTCCTTTTAAGTGCACGGGTTTCATTTTTCATACGGACCCATTAGAGCTAAATTAATGTATTTGTAGAGATAGCTCAGTCATCCCAAATTACTTTTCTGTCTGATGTTCAAGCTTTTGATAGCATACTTTGCGTTTGAATTGAATTTTGGAGAGACACTGAGCATGTTAATTAGCTCCTCTGTGCTCCTTGTGCTCTGAGGGGAGGAGAAGCAGAAGGGATAATTCCTGGCACTTCAGTTGAGCAGTGTTTGCAGAGCCCACGTCTCTTGCCTACAATATTCCTTCCGTGCAATTAGAAGCAGTCGTTTCTAGCATTGATGTCTTTGCTGTCTCATAACATGAATTTGCTGAAGGTGTGTGCAGTCGTTGGGTAGTACGCATCTCATCCTGAGCTACGGAATTTGTATTTGTGAAAGCTTATCCTGAATGTCTTACTGAAATGTTAAAATGTCCCGTTACAACAACACTTATACTGCAAAAAACCACACAAATATTTGGTTGGAAAAGAAGTATAGCACGGCAGCTGAACAGGGAAAATGTTTGTGTTGGTTAATCCTTGTTTGCACAACCATGACACTTTTTTTTCCCCGTATTCTTTTAAATGAGACAGCAGCATTAGGGGTGCCAGTAATGGCGGGGGAGGAGGCAGAGTGTTTTGTGTGCTTTCCTGCCCTGCACTGGGGCATGCAGACAGCACCAAGGGCAGGAAGGCAGCATGGCTGGCCAGCAGCTGCCAGCTCTCTCTTTGGCACTTCACTCATTCAGAGCAGGTGTGCCTGAGAGAATGAGCTTTACAGGCACGTTTCTGTGGCTGGGGCGGAAGCAGTCTTCCCGCTGATGCTCCTGTTTCTGCTGCCAGGAGTTGGAATGTGGAGCCTAACGCCTGGAGCATCCCTGTCTCAGTGCCTCAGGGCCCCTGAGCAGTCAACCACCCTCCCAGATCCAGAGTCTGTCCTGTGAGCAGCAGCTGTTAAACTGACTGGAGACCTCACTGCAAAAGTCACTGCAATAAGGTGGTGGCAGGAACCTGAGGGACAGCACAAGTGTTAACTTTGTCACAAGCAGGGAGTGAGAAGAGGAAAACCCATCAAAAGTGAGAATGGAGTGGTGAATATAATGAAAAAGGAAATGGTACCAGTGCACGACAAAGCAGGAAAGAAATGAGGTAGAACACAACAAATTTCATAACAAACTTGGTAATTATGAATTTAAAGGAAATAGTGGCACTCATTCTGATGCTGGTAAAGGCTAGCACATTTCATTCACAGTTACTGGGTTAATTTTAAAGTATTAGAAAAATGTCAAGTAAGCACGGGCAGAAAATGATTAGAAAGTGAGAAACTTTGCACCTTGTCTGTTGCAGCAGTGTGGGGAGGAAGGAGCAGGGTGAGGGAGTTGCTGCCTTCTCCTGGTGGCCTGGCAGGCATTGGCTGCAAGGATGGCTGTGGATCTGCGAGAGAAAGAAGGGCTTTGACAGCTGAGAGGAGATCTGGCAGTGGAAAGACAGAGAAAAATGAAGCCCTGGATGAGAGAGAATTGAGGTCAAAACAGGAACAGATGTGCACTAAAAATAGAAGGACAAGGAAAAGATTGATGTGAAGTTCCTTGCAAATAGAAGATACTAGGGGGAGGGAGAGACATCTAATTAAAGGAGGGGTGGAAAAGCAATGAAATGCAAGAGGAAGAAAAAAATTACTCTGCAAATTGAGGAGCTACTTCTCTCCTTTAATTCAAGTCATTCTTATTTAGCTCTAATTTAGCTCTTGAATCTTCTGCCTTTGTTATTACTTGAAGAATAAATGAACCTTATGTAAAGGGCACTGGGGTAGATGTTGCTGAATACCTCTGGAAAATCCAGATAATGACATTAGGAGAATTAGTTGAGCTGAGTTAGAGTCTACATTTAGTTCTAATTAAACAGGAGATAGCAGCCAGATTAGTAAGTGAAATTTAGGTAGGGAATTCTAACAAGTTATGGAAATTGTGGAAGTATTTGACTTCTAGAATGATTTCCTGACTTCTGTTTGCGCTCCGTTCTGCTTTGTTCCTAATGATTTCACATGGCCTGAGGAACGGGACCCTTTCTTATTGGTGCATTACAGCTCTGTCATTCCTGCAGTCAGCCCAGCAAGTACCTGCCTTGGTAGGAGCTTGGCCCTGGCAGAGAGACAGGGAACGAGCTTAGTTTGTCTCCAGAAGCAACAGAAAGCAAGAACTAAACCCAACCCAGTCAATCTGTTCAGCCTTTTTCTCCTACAAACCCAGAAGAGTGCAGGAGGAAAAACAGTATTCCAGCAACTTGTCGGTTCCCTTTCCCCTGTTTTTTCTGCAGCATCAGCAGAGGAGCTGCTCCTGAGCTATGGTAAATCTTTAGTCTTTGAAAGAGAAAAGGCAGCGTGAGGGAAAAAAAATGGAGGTAGCAAACCTGTTTGCATGGAATGGGAGCCTGAGAAGTCTTCAGTGCCAAACTGGCCAAGCAGACGGAGAATCTGAACTTTTACTGTCAGTGGTGTCAGCTGTGCTCAGTAACCTGGTTGTTTAACTTCCCAGTATTGGTATCGATAAGCAATGAATATCAGAGAATGTTGTTCTTGGTATTGCTAGTGAATTCTTCAGAAGTAGTTTTGTGATATTTTATCAGATGTTTTATCAGCACCACCACTACAAGCAAGCTTTTCTTTGTGTTGTATCGTCAGAGTGCCTGTGTCACAGCAGCAGATCCTCAGCTGCATTGAGCATGTTGTCCTTACTGGCGTTTGCAGGAATTTCTGTGGAGTCTGCAACATTGCGCACGTGATGCTTTAAGATACAAGAGGCAATTTTCTTTTTGTGTTTGCATCTGTAAGAATAAGCTACCACCACGTCATCTACAAGCAGCTCTGTCTCCAGGCATTTCACAAACCATCCCTCCTGCAGAGCTACCAAATTTTTATGGCTATTACAAACAAGAAAGTTATGTTTCCAGTAAAGATAATGAGAAAAACAGGAAAAAGAGCTATGACTCTTTCTGCCTTTGTTCCCTCACCCGAAACCTTCTATCGAAGGAAAGTTCTGAAAGATCTGCTGTACTAAAGGGTTGTTTGAAAACTGAGTAAAGAGGTCAAGAGATTTTTTTAGACTTCTGATGTCACATTCATTATGTTTACGTTCCACAGAAAGCCTGGAGTCTAGTTTTGATCCTTACTTTGCTTCCAGTTGCAGTGACTGACATCCTAATTGAGGTCCCCAGGCACGCAGGGACCCCCTGAACTAGTGGGACCAGTCCTCTGCCTGCTTGAAGGCTATTCCTCCTGCAGGAAGCTGAGGGGAAGCAGAGGAAAGCCCAGTGATGTGTTTGTAACACGGCTCTAGGTAGACTGCAGAGCACACAAGTGTGATACCTGTTCCACAAATGCAGACCATGGGATTCTTTTTTTTTTTTTTTTTTTTTTTCTTCCCCAAACACCACGGAGCAACCTGCCTGACTGCGGAGTAAATGGGTGGGGGTGCGCATGTCCTGTTCTTGAAGACAGGAGGAAAAAGCTTCTGATTAGGAATATCTGCTAGAATTGGCTTTTTTTTCCTTCTCAGATTTCTAGGTCCTATATTATGCGATATAAATGACCTTATGCTGGGGCAATTTCAGTGCACAGCCATAAATGCCTTAGGGAAGGATAGTATCTAGTATCATTTATATTCATTTTCAGCCAATTGTGCTGTAATGGATATTTTCACTGTGCCTGGTTACATGGTTCTCACCTGCAGAGTGCTTGTACTGACCTGTTCCATAAAGAAGCTGTTTCAGCCTTTGGAGAAAGGTTCCCAACTGAAGATTGCTGTTTATGTAGTGTAAGTGTTAATCGCATCTCTTGGTAGCGAAATCATTCCATGTGTTTAGAAGTAACGTGCCCTGCTCAGGAGCAAAGCTTTCCATGGCAGCTGTAAATATTAGAAATGCTCCTAGGTAGGAAAACTTGTCCTAAATGGCAGTTAGGGGACAGTAATAATTCATTCTCATAATTCTTGTAATATATCGGAGCAGTTAGATGGCTGTAGTATAGTGCTTTTCAGAGATGCACTGATAGGTTTCAGCCTTCCGAGTTCCCTGCCTATGCAGCATGCCAGGTGCTTTACGAGGAGTCGCCACGCAGCAGTGCTCTGCAGCACGGGCTTCTGGAGTTCTGGGCTCGTTCTCAGTCAGTGATGTCTGAATTGAGTGTGCGTGAACTACAAGCAAAATGCCTCCGTTTGCTGCGCCTGCAGTTTACAGAGAATCCTACACGTCTTCAACGCTAATGTTCTCCCTTACAAAAAAATCTAGGACTGTTCCTGGCATCGATGCGCTGCCATTCTTTTTCCTAAGTCAAGGCCTCAGTTTCATTATCTTGTTTGTTTGGCTATACTCAGTGTCTCACAAGAACTCTGCAAGCATTTCTCTTAGTACAAAGTAGATCTACAAAAGGCTGCTCACAGCACTTTAACTGAAATAACAAATGATGAGTGCAGTGTTTTCTTAATTCTTCAGTCAGAAAAATGGACTGCGTGGACCGCAGGGACCAAGCGAGCAAAGCTGTGCTCAGGGTGTTGTTTTTGAGAGCAGGCAGAGGGTTGACAACTGATGTCTGGGGTAGCATCTCAGGACAGAGGTCAGTGTTCAAAAAGACATCAGTGATGCATTGTTCTCTGCTTTATGAAAGTGATCTGGCTTTTTAAAGATGGAGAAAAAGCTGACTTGTGTGAGGGAGACATGGAGTCCCCAGCCTGGCTGGCCATCCTCTGGGAATAAATTACTGGGAGGAGAACAGTGGGAGTCAAATGTTAGGACTGCAAAGTCCTCATCTTCCACATGCAAAAAAACTGCCACAATGTGAATACTATAACATGGTTCATATAATACGTACTTCTTGCATGTTTCAAGTTTAGGTCTAGAAATACCATAAAGTTGGATCTGTGTACTGAGCAGTTTCTGGAGACAAAATTCTGCTGCTGTTTTTTCGATGCTCAGTAGGGCAGAAAGCTCAGAGCTTTCTGGCACATGGATTACAACAGAAGGTTTGAGGCAAAGGAGTTCTGAATACATGGAATAAGTGTAGCTGAAATAATCTGCCAGTAGGGAAGAAGCCTCTGTTTCACATCTGCTGTTCTTATCTCACAAGAAGAAGGCCTTTGCAGCACAGTTCCAACCGTGTCAAACTGCTTGGCTAAACAAGCAACATTTGATATTCATGCAGAGGCTGTGACCAGAAAGGGGAAAAACAAATCCAGTTTTATATCTGCCTGCGCAGCCCATAGTTCTACTAAAACCACAACTGCAATACGCGTTTTTTGAAATACGTATGATCTCATCCCAAAAACCACCATGTTAGAAAAAATAGTTCTCGTGTTTAATAGCCTTGTATCTTAAGTCAGAGTTGGATTTCTCCCACTGCTGCTTTCAGACACTGATATTCTTAAGGCCTTACTTGTCAGATGGAATGAGCAGCGTTTCTGGACGTTTGTGCGTGCCCACAAACCTGCCATCTGCATGGCTCAGAAGTGTTGACAATTGCTTCCACTTCAGAGGAATCCTGATTTGTCAGGATGCGTGAGGTAAAGAGAGGAGGTGTCCGTCAGCCTCGGCTGCAGGGCTGCTCTCACTGAACGGGTGCCTGAGGGTGACTGCAGTTTGTGCTGGGGCGCCTTTGGGAGGAGGAGGCATGCCTGCGTTTCCGTCGTGGTGGCGATTGCCTCTGCTGGGAAGATGCAGCTGTCAGCTCCTTTACGTGGTGCGTTGAATCAGTCAGACTGTTGTATCAAGGATGAACAGAGCTTTCAAATTCAACTGATGGTTTCTAGTTCAAAAAGCAAGTAAATTTCTTTCCACTTCTCTGTAGAGTTCTATTTCTCAAGAAGGTAAATTTGAACGATGTGGACGTTGTGTTTACAAAGAAGAATGCTAGTAAGAAAATAATATTTCTGCTTAACGCTACTGAGCAGAATACAAACCGAACTGATATTGTAGTTAGTATTAGTTGTATTAAACCAAGCACTAAAGCCAAAAGCACAAACTGTTATCCCGTTGTTGTTGATTAAATCTCTTCAGCCAGAAGAGCCCCGTGCACTCTTGCTGCCTGGTAAATAAGGCAGGTAATTTCATTATTGCGTTTCAAGAGTGGTAACAACTTAAAACATTCTATCAAGGAGAACAATGTTAAGTGCTTTTGTTCTTTGTTTCTCCTTAGCAGTTTAAATTGGCATAAATTTTAATTTAAATTATGAACTATCTGTGTGTAAGGGCAGGATTTTAAGACAAACAAATGCAGGCTTTTGTATGAAGGATACAAAAGGGTGTAAAAAACTGTTTTCAGATTTCTGGAATGTCCTTCCAGACACATTCACATTAATGTTAGAAGTCACACAGAAAAAAAGCTATTAATTTTGTTGACTAACTCTGCACCAGAGGAGTCTTTACCAAGTTTCTGTGGAAGTGCTTTGCTGTGGCATTGGTTATGCCAGAAATTCTGACTCATTGGAACTCAGCTATTTCATGCTCAAGTGATTCCTGGAATAGCAGGAAGATGTTCAGAAATACATTGCGGGGCAGATGCTGTGCTGCTGTATGCTCAGTGGAAACAGATGCCTGGGTTGCCTCCCCATCCCTGCCTGCTTTAGCTGAGCGCAGTGAGGGCGAGCAGCAGTGATGCGCTGTGCCGCCACCCCTGGTGCTGCCACACGCTGGGCGCCTTTATCTCCTGCTGTGGCTTTTAACTCTCAGAATTAAAACAAGGTGCTCTGTCTGCAACAGTTTAAAAGCAGTCCCTATTTCTCACTACTGTATTTCATAAAGAAATATGGCCATGGTCCATGGCAAATCCTAATATCAGAATAGTGGTGTGATACAGCATGGTTACGCTTCAGTACCGATAACTAAATGAACACTTTGGATTCCCTTTACTTCCTCACCCCTGCTATGAAGAGCATTCAGTTTTACAGGTTATGAGTCTAAACAATTTAACATAAAGTTGAGCCCAAGCAAATGTAGGAAAGTAGGGATGAAGTAAGCTTATGGGAAAAAAGAAGCCAGAAAAAAAGCAATCTGTAACTACAAGGAAACATGCAGAAAACATAACAGGATTCATAACCGTTCTAGCTTCGTTGCACAAGTTTCTCTTTGCAACTCACAGCAAGGTCAAGCCTTATGCATGGTGAAGTCGGGGTAGGGAGGGAAGCAGTTCTCCCCTGATGTGTGAAGGCTTCATGTGGCAGTGGTGGTACATGGAAGTGATCTGCAGGGTACATCCTACCTTCTGGGGATGTGCCTGAGGAGCCAGGCGGTTCAGTGTCTGCAGCCCCATGCTTAGATCGTAGCATGTGCTTAGGGTCTATAATCTGTGCAAGCAGCAGGCAGTGTTTTCTTTCTGCCTGCTTAGGAACCTCTGGGATTTTTGTTTTCCTTTCTTTGCTTCTATTTGACAAAGAAAATGATGCATAATCAAGGCATGTAAGCATGGATGGATCTTAATTTTTAGCTCTTTCCTCTGCTACATTTTCTGCAAATATAGCAGCCGTTCTGTCCTTCTCTCCTTCCATCCCTTTTCCTTCCTGTCTTCTCTCCCTTCTGTTCTTTGCAGCTACTGCTTGGAGTAAAAATAGCATTCAGAAGGAAAACCTGGAGCGCACAGCTCCTCATTCTTATGCTCTTAATGACTGGATAAAGGGAAGAGCAATGTTGTTGGCTGGGCATATGTGAAAAGCACAGGTCTTCACGTTGGACAACCTTCCTGTGAGATGGGAGATCAGAGTCACTGCAAAGGCTGATGCATGTTGATTTTGGACTGCGTGTCGTGTGGTTGCTTAGAAGTTGCTTTGTAGTTGCTTGTTTAGGAGTTTAATTAAGGTAGTGAAAGATTCATAACCTCCCTGCGTTTGCAAAATTTACAAATCCAATTGATTCAAACATCAGTTTCATAATCAAATGCCAGCATATAATCAAAATTTAGATTTAGGGTATTTCTGGCCTAATCAAGAGATGATTTAGAACCTGCTCAGTTCAGCACATAGTGAGCAGGTCACCTCCTTACCCCCACAGGACAAAAAGTGCACGTGATCGATGGATTCTGAATAGATTCCGAGATGTGACCTCCATTGTTGATCTTTTTTGTCTGCCAACACGAGCTGATGCTTTACGGTTACATCTTGCTGCCCTGATAAAGCTGGTGCCCCCATTAGTTGTCTACCCAGCCCCTGCCATGAAGGCAGCAGGACACAACAGGCGTGTTTGCCCATCCTTGATGTTCGTTGTGCCAATACTGTTATTGCTTAAAACGCACAGAAAGATGGTTGTGTGATGGGTTTTCAGGTTATGGGGTGTGGATCTGCGAAGAAGGGGATACGTGGCAACCCACAAAGCTTGCTCTTTTGGCAGACTTGAAGAATATTTTCCTAGAAGATAGCAGTCTTTTTTATGCCCTTGGCTGTGAAGTTATGACGGTCAGAAAATCTCTTTTTCTTTCTAAATGCATTGGAAAAAGCCAAAGCATTACAAAACACTTTATGAGGTTTTATCAAGCTTTTGTTATCAGCTCTTATCCATAAAATGAGCCTTTATGTGTTATGTTTGGTCCTAAATACTGACTGGTTGCTTTGCTACATTTAGCATTAAACTAAACTTGCAGATTTTTCATCCTAAAGATCACACTGTTATTAAATAACAAAACTCAGTAACAATAAAGCTGAATCACCAGTTTTATTACAGTAAAACAAAATAACAGATGATAATAGGGAGCCCAGGAAGAGATGACAGCAGTCAAGACCTGCATTCTTTAATAATTAATGCTATAAAAATGGTCTCTAGAAGAGAACAAAGAAGTTGCTGAAATGGAGACTTAGTAGGCTGCTGAACAAATACATTATCTCCATCTTTTGGGGCTCATTTTTACGCAGTCAGTCTGCGCACGCATTCATTCAGCTGGTGAACATTTTACTTTGAAAGTCTAAAATTGATGAGCTATTTATTAAAGTAATTCTTTCAAACTGGCAGTGCAATTATGCGAGGGATTATTGTCTCTTCATTTATTTTTCTGGTGTGATTAGCTGTGATGCCTTAACTCATTTATGAGAATGACTTATTTTTAATGGTTTAATTAAAATTGAACTGGGAAGCAAATGGGAAGAGTTACTTTCAATGTATACTGTTGTGCCAAATGCTTTTCATGACAGTCATCTTTTTATTACCTTTGGATAATTAATTGGGTGTATTTATGTACCAATATCGCCTAATTAATTCAGCAGCGAGATAATTAATTTAGGTAACAGTTGTAAAAAAAAAAAAAAAAAAAAAAAAAAGTAGTGTAAAAATTAGTGTATTAGTGTAAGCAGCTGCTCCCACTTCACTGTACTCTGGTTGGTAACGTGATTTTTTCAGACAGGTGCTGTGTTGGGCTTTTTGTTTGTTTTTAAATGGTTCAGAGGTCAGAGGCTGTATTTTATTAGGAGGGCATTTTACCTGTAGGTAAACAGCGTAAATCCTGCAGAGACAGCAGAGTATTTAGATGGCCTTCTCTTTCGAAGATGCTGTCAAGTAATGCTTCCCTCCCATCAACAACTGCAGTTGGCTATTTCCTTTTAAATTCAAAGGCACGCTTCTTTTTAAACGTGCCTTACTGCAGTGTTACTGAGTACCTTGTGTTTGGAGCACCAGGGCTGCGTGATGGTGCTGTGTGTGGCGTGACTGAAGGCCATAAAAATGGATGTAAGTTCTGCTCCCATTCGTGTGTATGCAGAACCTCGAGCGGCCTTCCTCGATTCCTGCTTGTGATATTCGCCCTGCCTTCACGTGTTGTAAGCTCAGGCACTTCACAAGCTACGTATGCTTTTCCAATAGATAGTTATCCCCATTAATGCCTTCTCTGTGTGTTTGTCCTGCCTCCCCTTGAATGCCTGTGTGTTTCACAAGTCCAGTGACACTCGCCACGTGCCCTTCATCTGACACACCTCTTCTGCTGCAGCTTTGAGCTGAGAGCAGCGACCTTTGTTTCATGCTTCCTAATTCTTGGAGAGCACAATTTGCAGCTTGTGAGTAAGGCCTCTGCTGCGCGGCTCTGCTCCCAGGAAGCTGTGTACTCATGTTTCCTGCAAACCCTGCAGATCTTAGTTTAGGGCCTGGGTTTTCCCGGTTTGCTTGCTTCTATTTAAAGAGTATCCGTTTGTCTTCCTCTACCAAGAAGCATGTCCACAGGACGACAGTTCTGTGTCTTTAATCTTCTCTGCTGTTAGTGAATGTATGGCAACCATTGGATCACGGCCTGAACCTCTGATTGATCACCTGAGGCGAGCAGTGAGGCAGCCACAGGAGCGCAGGTGAAGGCAATTCCCAGACCCCACATAAGGGCTGACTGCCACTGAGGAGGGCTCTCTCTGGAGATCTCTTCTCTTGGAGTTTTTCCTGTGATCCCAGCATGCAGGTAAGCTTTTCCATCCCTTTCTGATCATCTCTTTCCGACGTGTACCCATATCACTGCTTGTTACTGACATTCCGGCTTAGTTTTGGGCGTATTATAGATCTTAACGATTGAGTGAACCTACTTTTTTGGTCAGAAAGCCGTAACAGAGGCTGAGTGAGTGTGAGTTGTGGCTGCTGTTTTTTAGGAAAGCCTGCTGTCTTCAGCTCCATAATCTTGAACGTTTATATGAATTTTCTCCCGTAGCCTTACCTTGGAGGTGTTTCTCTTCTGATCTGCTGAGTGATGTGCAGCAGGGACCGTCTCGTTCTTTGGGACTGGTGTAAATACCCCCCTGTAAACAAACCATGTGTTCTTAGTCTTTGTAGTTTATCATTATAAACATAAACTCTATTTTGTTTTTTCTTTGTAGCTAACTAGTCCCAAATGAGATCCATGCACCTTCATGAATCAGAGCCTAATTACAAAAAGGATGGCTTGCGTTTATCAGTGTTTCTGATCTTTTTGAAATCTCTCATTTATTTTTTGTTGTAATTTCTTTGCTTGATTCATCACCCTTGTCCTAATTTTAAAGATGTGCAAGTGAGAAAATTTCAATTCCAATTTATCTAGGGTAGGAGTGGAGAGCTCAGTTCAGAGTGGTAAGCATATTGCTTGGATTTTCCAGCTGGAGCCACATCCCTGGATGTGTTTGAAAATCGTTTGGTGCTCAGAGACATGATTTAGCAGAGGGCTGTTAGGGTAGTAGGTTAGGTCATGGTTGGACTTGATGATCTCTAAGGTCTTTTCCAACCTGAGTGATTCTATGATTTGCATCTTGATATTCTTTTGTTTACCAGATTTGAGCAATCGCTGCTATGTCAGGTGCTGTCAGAGCTCAGGTTTAAAGGACAGGAATCAAATAATTCCTTCGCCTTTCTATAGAATAGAAGCAGTATAGAAGCTGAATAAATCAAATGGCTGAAGTCTCTCATTTAAAGCCTGCTTTTCCATTTCCAGATATCCTTGCATTTTTTACAACCCTTTTCTCTTGCCCTCTTTCTTTCTCTTTCCCTTGCTTGTTTGTTTCCTTTCTTCATGCATGGAAGCTCATGACTGCGTTTATTCATATAATACAGTGGCAAAACCCACGATGTTTCTTCTCCTACTTGTTTACCTAGTTATACACAGTCACCTTCATCGTTCATCTTACTTGATTAGCCATGTTATCTTAAGCCATTTCCAGAATGAAAGTGTTCCTTTTGAGTGTATTTTGTGTTGTACCTGAACTCCGGGGATACTGTATGTAAGTGTGTTTATGAACTTACACAGGACTGAATCTCGCTTGTCAGATGATCCATGCAATGCAGTCAATCAGTTCTAAACTTCCTCCAGCATACTGCTAGGTTTTGCACTGTATGATGGGTACCATGGGTACCATGGGTTCCATATATTTTTTCACAAATAACTGCTGCTGTTGTACCTGGCTCTGTTCTCAGGAGACATGTTGTGGTACCCTCTAAGCAAAACTCGGTAGCTCTTGATGTTTTGTTATGTTTTGAAATCTCTGGGAAAAGAACGGAATCTGCAGAGCACAGCACACTAAGTTTTTTCTATGTTCTTTGTGGCAGTGAATTTCAGAGTATGTGACTTTTGTTTATTAATTTCAATACTGCAGTAAGCAGAGACACTACTTACTATTTATTAACTTCTAAATGCTTAGTATGGCGGTATGAAATACCTTTTTTTTTTTTTTTTTTTTTTTTTAATGATTTGCCTTATTCTGTTGTTATTAGAAAAGTACCAACATCTCTACTGAATTAGCTTGCTAATGATGTTAGTGAGAGCACATAAAGCGTATTTCATACTGCTGCTGGAGCAGAGATTGTTGAATATGATCTTCAGTAAGTGGTTGGTTTGGGTATTGGTGGCATCTGAAAACTTTATTTTTATTTGAGAAGTTTCTTTACCAATGAGGTCATCAGGTGTTTAGGAAAACCACTGTACCATAGGAATGAACTGTCCAGTATTAGGCTAGAAAATAAGAATGATCTAAAGTTGTTTTAGATAGAATCACAGCATGGCCTGGGTTGCAAAGGAGCACAATGCTCATCCAATTCCAACCCCGTGCTACGTGCAGGTCGCCAACCAGCAGCCCAGGCTGCCCAGAGCCACATCCAGCCTGGCCTCAAATGCCTCCAGGGATGGGGCATCCACAGCCTCCTTAGGCAACCTGTTCCAGTGCCTCACCACCCTCTGGGTGAAAAACTTCCTCCTCATATCCAACCTAAACTTCCCCTGTCTCAGTTTAAAGCCATTCCCCCTTGTCCTATCACTATCCACCCATGTAAACAGCCGTTCCCCCTCCTGTTTATATATTCACTTCAAGTGCTGGAAGGCCACCATAAGGTCTCCCCGCAGCCTTCTCTTCCCCAAGCTGAACAATCCTAGTTCCATCATCCTTTCCTCACAGCAGAGCTGCTCCAGCCCTCTGCCATCTCGGTGCCTCCCCTGGTCCTGCTCCCAGAGCTGCACATCCTTCCTGTGCTGGGGGCCCCAGGCCTGGACGCAGCACTGCAGATGGAGCATCACAGGAGATGATCTCTATCTACATAGTGATGGATGTATTCCTGTGCACCTGTTGATGTCCCCATCTCCGCCATGTGCCTACTTGTGCCAGAGGAACATCATTCTGCATCTCTTCCATAAAAGAGGACCTGAGCAGTCTCCTCCCTGACTGTTCTTGTCGGCCACAGGACACAAAAGCAAGCAGAGAATGTGCCTGTTGCTTTGCTTTTCTTTCTGGCCATTTTGTATTGGGGTGGGCTGGGAGTGGTGTTGAAGGAGGTGTGCTTTGAAATAGTGGTGGCTGGCGCTTCCTGGAAGTGCTTCCAGTAGCGCTGGTGTATGAACACGATGACTAACATCGCCTGACAACGTCAGTTGTACCCCAGTTATTGCTCTGACAGGCCTTGACTTTCTGCCAGCTCAGTTGAAAAGAGGCTTTACATCCCTTTTGCCCCACTGGCTTTCTAGATTCTCCCTTTTTTCTTTTTTTTTTTTTCCCTGGTAACTCTGATTTCTCTGGAGCAGTGACCACAGTCACCCCTCTGCCCCAGGGCCACCTGTGCTGTCTCTGCTGTTAAATCATTAAGACGTTCACACATTCTGAGAGAACAGGAGAGAGATAATTACAATGCTTAATTGCTCTTTTGCCTCATTAATTTTGTTAATAACAATGTCTGTCCTCAGCTTGAACGAGAGCTCCAGCTGCTGGGTATTTCTAAACATGAAGTTTTGGTCACCTGGCCGTTGGCAGCCTCCCCCCAGCTGTCACCCCCTGACCCCCGCTGCCGTCTGATGCAGCGTTTCTGTAACAGGCAGTTCCTTCAGGCTGAAACCAGCGAGCTCCATGCACGCTCCCAGAGAACAGCTGGAAATGCTGGGTTTTGAACATCACAGATTTCCCATTTCACCAATACCTGGCATGGCATTGGTATAAAACAGGCAAAATGGTGAGAAATGACTTATACTGAAATAAGTACTTATTACCCAGAAAATAGAGTGTCAAGGACCAAGATCAAGTTTCTCCCTAGATCATCCTATCTTCTTGTTTTCAAATTTCACGTCTATTACTAACGATAAATATTCCTGTTGTTTGTTAGAGATTAAATAAGCTCCCTGAAGCTAGTTGTGTTCCCAGAGATTAAAACTTAAGAATTCCACCTCTATGATAAACCAGCCAAATACAAAAAAAAAAATTGTAACTATTTACAAGTTGGACTAAAATGTGCTATTGATGTCAACTAATTTTTAAATAGTCAAGAATAATGCCAGCATGGCCCAAAATCTCAGTGTCTTTTCCGTTCCAGTTTCTGGGGCTGCAAAGGCTAACTTGGCATCGGGGAATGAATTATTTTTCACTCGGGATGTGCTCACAGGCTCAGGCTGATGATGTGTTGGGCATTAGAAAAAAGATGCCACCATTTTCATGTTCTCTGACTTGCTGATAGTGTAGGAAAAATCAGCGCCTGCCACCATTAGTCTGTAGTGGACATGGAGTTCACTATCAAAATGAAAGTTTTTCAGAAGAAGGATCTGTTTTTTTTATCTCTGCATTTTGTCTCATTAACACCTCCTGGCAGAACATTTGTTTTCTCTGAAAATAAATTGATAGCACAGGTGTTTTTTGTCCACTTGCACTAATACTTCATTGTTAAGGAGTAGTTAAAGACTGAGTATAGAACAGTGGGACAAAAAACAGAGCCAACACATGCACACAAATTTATACTAATTTCAGAGTTTTCATAGCTGCTTCTAAGTCAACAGAATTATTTTTATGTCAGAAGTATAGTTGTCAGTGTAAATACTTTCTCATACGTTTCTGAAGTGTGGACAGAGTCTACAATGGCTAATTGTAGCAGGAGTGGTTGGTTGCAAAAAGTTACAATTTTTCTTTGCCAGCCAAATATCTTCTGTAGAGTTACCAGGTATTCTGTAGGGAAAAAATGGTGATACTTTTATCTAGAGCATCACTGCAGAGCTCTTTGAGGAAAGGACTGCATTGTGGGGAGGGGAGAAAAAATACATTTTAGAGTAAAAATGTTTATTAGCAACTGGCAGTCTATAATCATTAAGCTGTACAATAACCTAAAATACCCATCTGGCGCAAAGAATGACAAATAGCAATGGTTCATTGTTCCTGCCTAGGAAGTGCATTGGTGTCGCTCTGGTGAAATGGCTGGAAGTGGCTTCCATTTGCTGAATTTTGTAAGTTACCTACTTTCCAGCAGTACTGATGGGCGTGAGCTGACAGGATCCTTAATGGGGCATCTGACTCAGAAAATGATATGCAATGTATTTGGGGCCACGTACTCGAATCCATTGCCTAAGTCCTGAATGTCTGGCGTTGTGCAGCACCTGCGCCGTGTCTCTACTCAGTGGCTCTCCAGTTTCGGTGCATTTTAATCCACACAGGACATTTGCTGAAGGACAGATGCAGTGCTCGTATTCATTGTGGAGGGTGCAAGTCAAATTTAGAGACTTTTCTATTACCTGGAGAATTGCAGGCTTTCACAATTGGAGCTGTGAAAGAAGTTGCCTTGACTGTCTTTGCCCTTTCTGTAGGCGGATGTTTATGAATACAAACAAACCCACGTCTGGCTACCCGGAAAGTGATTGCATTTCCTATGAATATGTGGTGTATATTTTTCTGATATGCTGATAAGCTGCTGTCGTGCTTCAGTTTGGCAATCTATTTTTCACATTACTTTGCGTTGGTGCAGAATTGTACTTCATAGCTCTTGGTTTGGAAAGCCAAGGTAAGGCTTTTCTGAGATATGTTCACTATACAGCTTAAGCACCTCTATATGGAGTGTTAACTCAAATTTTACAGAAGTAAAACAAAAACTGCCAAATATTTTATTGACCTGGGCCCAGGTGCATTCAGTCCTAGTTTCACTTTGAGGGGTCTTTTGACTGGTGTGATGTAATTTATTAAGCATAGTGAATCCTTTTCTGCTCACAATTTTTACACGAGCCCTGACATATTAAATTGAAATATAAACTGTGAAGTAACTGCAATGAAATGTCAACACAACAATTGTGTTGCTGAAAGGGGAATTTAAAGTCTTTGTCCTCTTGTTTTCATCAGCACAAATTTACTGATAAGTAGAAAGACAAGCATTCAACTTTGAGTGCGGTTGTGATGAGATTTGCTGGAGTTCTGAGCAAGTGTTCTCCATTCTTTCTTCCTGTGTCAGTATAAAGAAGCAGTTCACTCGCAGGCTGTGAAGGACAGGGGCAGAGAGGGCTCTTCATGGAGAAACATGGCAGATTCTCAGAGTAGCTGAAGCCGGGGGAACTTTGGGAGATCATCCTGTCCAGTCTTCAGTTCGAAGGAGGGTAACCAAAGTGGGCTGTTCAGGGACTCGTCCACTTGGGCTTTGAGAATCTCCGAATAGCAAGACTACAACCGCTCTGCGCAAGCAGTGCCAGTGTTGTTTTTCCCATATTTAAATGGGATTTGATTGCCTGCGTTTCTGTTTGTGCCTACTGCTTCCTGTTGCTGGGCACCGCTGAGAACATTTCGGTCTATCTTGTTCACTTCCCCAGCAGGTATTTTGTGGTAAGGTCTTCCTGAGGCTTCTTTCGTCTTCAACCTGAAAAACTTCAGCTCTCTCTGCCTCGCCTTGCTTGGCAGATGGTCCAGGCCCTTCATCTCAACCCTGGAGCTGTGCAAAATATAAGTAGCTACATGAAAGTAGTTACTAGACTGAAGGCATGCTACATAAGAGGATTTTATTTCCTTGTAGAATAGTTTCGGAGGGTTTTGCTTGTTTCTTTTTATTTCTCCATCTCACCATTGTCTCCAGAGTATCAAAAGAAAATATTTTGCTTTATGGCTTATCCTGGTAAGAGAGATGTTTAATACAAACTTGGTTGCAGTTTGTAATGGAAAAAAACTCCTTAGTTGTTAGAGGATGATGGCGATACCTGCACATGGTGTGCAATAACAAGGGAGCGAGCTATTTCAAATAATCTTGTGTTCTCCTTCAGTTTAAGGAACCCGCAAAGACATTCGGAAAAGTGCACTGTAGAGATGGTAGATAGTTTTCTTTGAACGTACATCACAGATATCATCGGCAGCTCTGTGAGAAAAAGTCCGCTGGAAAGTTCCTCTGCCCGCAAGTTGTTGTGTTCCACACAAAAGCACGTAGAAGCTTTGTGCTTCACTACCATGCCATGATAGGAGATAAAAGTGAGCCTGGACCCATCTGCTTCTTGAAAATATTGTGCTCATTTTGTTGTCTTGTTACAGCTAGAACATAATCCATATGTCAGTAGAATTCCCCCCCAACAAAAAAAGCTGTCAAAATCCCTAAGGCCCAACTACTCCATCTATTCAGTGTTTCTGAGATGAATTAATGGAAATATTTGTTGCTGACAAAGGATTGAGAGTTAAGGAATAATTTCAGGCAAAAAACTGTCAAACCTGTTCGCTTCTTGCAGTTACTTGAAAGGCTCTGGCATCACTAAAATGGAAGCAGCCACATAGGGGGTATGGAAATTCAACAGCCGCCAGCTTTTATCAAATTGCACGGTGCCATCTGCAGAAAAGAAAGAAGGAAAATTCTCTCATATCGATCAGCTTTTTTTGCAGTGACTGCCTGAAGTTTTGCTTTCTCTCCTATTTATATGTTTTCACCAAGCATTTTCTGTAAGTGCTATCTCGCCCCACATCTGAATGCATAGCATCTCCACTCAGCACTTTGTTGTTGGAAAGGAACCCTCCTTCGTCATGTCTTGTCAATCCTATAACAAACATTTAGGGGGCTATAATATAACAATTTATTGCAGTGTAGCAAAGTAGAGTAATAGTGTAATAGTCACTGGAGGTGGTTTGTTATGGGGAAGCAGCTGATGCTTTTAAAACTAGCAGTAACTGAGTTCTGGTGTCAGGACAGATAAACTGTCCAGGAATGAAGAAACTACTCATAATGTTCTCACTGCTGTTGTTTTATGATTTTGGGTGGATTAGAATATAAGTCAGCCCTGAGTCCTTCCTGCTCTGGCGGTGGTTTATGTTTGGTTGCCCTGGAAGGGCAGGGCCGCTCAAGGTAAGAATCAGCAAGAGCACGGTGGCTGGCGGTGGTTGCGCTGTGCTGCTGCTGGCTCTGCTGGCGCTCGGTGTCCAGTTGTGATCAGATGATCGAAGCAAAGTCACAGGAGCTGCCAATGCATCCGATGTATCCTAATTCAGCATATGGCTGCTGGATTCATTTTTTCTTCTGTTCGTTTTTTTTTTTAATTACGTTTTGCTTTTTTTTCTTTTTTTGTGTGCGGTTTTTGTTTTTTTTTTTTTAATATGTGTGATTCATCAGGGACGTATTTTAGTGTTTACTGTATCATTCAGGTGAAATGGAGTATTAAAAACAACGTAGATCTGTTTATGTTACTGTGGGTATAGCTCTTTGCCAAGGGAAAGGGATCCAAGATGTTTTAATTGACAGTGTGATTCAAACACATGCATCTCGTTTCTGAATATCTCCAAGTATGAGCAGCACTTTCACATTTACCCGTTTGCATTCACATCTTCTCTGAAAGCGTTTGCAACATACTATGTTAGTATACACATAGCTGATGGATGCAGTAAGCTTAGCAGTGAAAGCATGTTCATGTATAGAGCAGTAATCAATGTTCATGAACGCTGTGCGGTCTGATAATTCCTGATGCAGAGCAGAGAAGAGACACAGGTGTGCTGTGTTACTCAAAGGTTGACCAGGGCATGGAAAAAATGGGATCTGATGTCTCCAGTGGATTCACAGAAGGCCAAAGTAAGGCAGTATCGGATTGGAGAGTTCAGTTCTCTGCTTGGGCTGATAGGGATACTATACTAAGATTTTTCTCTTTATTCAAAGGGAGGAGTGATTTTCTGTCAAGGAAAAAGGAAAGTGAGGAGATGAAATCTTTCCCTATGCATGCAGTACTCCAGGTCCCTGCCCATTCAGTGATGCTGGGATGCGTTCTCCCATCTTGCACACAGAGTGCATCCTGCCATCTGTCTCCTGGCAAAGCTCTTGTTCTTCTTGTCCCTCCTCCTGCCCTTTTCTCCCCATGAGGTATTTAGATGTACAGGGTGAGAGCAGGCACTGACTTTCCAGCCCTGCACAGTGTAGGTAACAATCCGGCACCTGCACCTCTTTTGCTTCCTGCGTAACTGAGACTGCTGCTGCTGTTTTTGTCTGCTTCAAGTGGAAAGGTCTAGCAGCTCAGTAATGGCTGGTGTTCTTTAAAATCTTCTTACAAATCCAGTTTAGGATGCTAATTTGCTTGAGGATGCAGTAGAAGCACTTTGTCATCTTGATAAAAGGTCTTTCTGCATTTTAATTTCCTAATCAACAGTAATAGGCTACGGAAACATAAACATATAGCAGTGCTTTTAAAAGGGGCATTCCTAAGTACTTCTGTGCAGTTTTATTAAGAAAAAAAAAAAAGTGAGCATTTATAGATATTCTTACAGCATCTCAAGTATTTCCATGCATCCAGTCAAACCCAGGGGAATCACTGTGGCATCCATGGGTGGCCAGAACTGCATATCCTGGAACGAACGTGTAGGATAAGGCAGCCACATAAGCTCTTTGTAGCTGGCTAGCAGTACAATGTTTGCTTTTCCAGTGAACTGGAATATCTTTTTTTTTTTTCTCCCCATTTCTGCTTGGATGTTTTGTGCTTGGGGTTTTTTATTTGGACTTTTGTTTCTGGTAGGGTGACAGTACTGGCTGTCTGCTTCTCACAGCAAGCTGGCAGAGCCATGGAGGAGCTGTGCATTCTGGTCAGGCTCCCAGCTCATGAGAAGGCTCAGGTCCCCAGCCGGGTGACTGGCGAGTGCCAGCCGGCGAGCAGTCCTGGCAGTGCAGAGCTGCAGCACAGAGGTTCAGCCTCGGGGGCAGAGAGCCAGAAATACCGACAAGTCACGGCCTGAGCAAGAAGCTAAGTGCCCTATAGAAATGTATTCCGTGCACTCCTTGATTTAAGTAGCCAGCTGTGAGCAAATGGAATGAGGTCCCAGGCTCCTGAGCATCTTGCTAGATGGGAAATCAAGCGTATTTCCAGTGGAAAGCTGCTGAAAATTGAAAGGAATTTGTTAAAATCAATGCTTTTCTTCTCCAGTCTCTTTCTATCTCAGGAAATTAGTATTTTCTGACAGTTGCTACACTGAAAAATAGTCATTTGGCTGTAATGATATCAGCCCTTGATCTGTGCAGTGTGTTGGGCGCTGCAGAGTAACTTCCTCTTTTGCAACAAATGCCATGTAAGAAGATAAAATGGGTTGCTTGTAACAAAGAGATATCTTATAACATGTTGCCTTAGCAGTGTGCTTTTATGTATTGTTCTAACCCAAACACCATCTCTTCTTGTCCTCCTCTCTTCCTCCTGACTGCCCCCTCTGTTTCTGCCCTTAGATGAGGAGGTGAGGTACCAAGATCTGGTGTTGGTTGCACAGATGACCCGTCCTTTCTGCCAGTCATAGTTCTTGGTATTTAGCACCACAAGAGATGCTTGGATGGATTAGACTGAAAGCCCTTCCAGCTGGGTATCGTGCTGCTGACCAGAAATGGAAGGGAATGAGTGTGGGAGCAGTGCAGGTGGAGATGCAGAGGACTCTGAGGGAGCAGGATTAGTTTAACAGGACTGAGAAGGTCTAAGTTCCCACCAGTGATGAATTCTTGGAAGTGATCCTTGCTAGTGTATCTGTTCCACAGCTCAGAGGTTTTAGTCTTAACACAGAAATACCCCAACTGGTTTTAAAGTAGCCCAGGTAAGACAGCAAAGAGATCTGCACAAATTTATCCCACAGGGAAACTGTTGTGTGTGTCTCACTGCAAATCGTTTTGGGAAATCGGAAAGGCCAAGGGATGGGAATTGGGAATGATCTCTGTTACCACACCTGCAAAGCTGGTAATTCCTACAGGGTTTCACTTACAACAACCTTTATTCGTGTCTGCCATACTGAATATTTATTTCTGATGCAAAGTGCCTTAAAGATCTGATCAGTGCCCCTAGGCGTAGATGTGTTATAATTTTTAGGCATGTAAGACAAAGATGTTACATGCACTGGGGAGCTATCAGCTCAGGACAAGGAATGCTAAAAATATATGGGGAGAAAAGGGGAGTAGCATGATGGTAAAACCTGCACATGAACTGAGAAATCATTGGTAGTGAAATGGGAAGCTGAAGTTGCGTTACTGTTTCTTCCATATTGTTTGTGTGAGAGTTAATTAATGTTGATTACTGAGCCATTATAGAATAAAGCAGTGGCTTTAGTGCTTCTGGGGTGAACATATTCATTAAAAAAGTCTCACTTAGTCTTGTAGCAGGCGTAGCAGAGGTCATTGCAAACCTACCAAACGCCATCTTGTTAACAAATCAACACCGGTGTGCTTTCACCATGTTCTGTGATACTCATGAGTTGAGACAAGGTAGCCAACGTAGCATTTTTAAAGTTATTGAAAGTATCCAAAACAAAAAGCAAGAAGCTGCGCTTTATTCTGCATCACAGCACGCATTCAAAGCTGAAAGGCCTGTGGTGCTGCTGCTTGAAATGCGGCTGCGCAGATCAAGGCCCTGTGATTAAGAAGGGTTAATTTCAGCCAACTGTCAGTTTTGATAACTGCTGCAGGGCTCGTGCTTATATAAGCCTCCCTGGTCAAACCCATTTCCCCTGGAATTCCATGTTTCTGTTGTGTTTGCTCAGCAACAGAAAGAAATCTGCACCCTGCAAACTTCTGTTCCCGCTCCGCCTTAGGGTACCAGCACAACGGTTTCAGTCTTCGTTTATGATGTTCTCCCAGCTGGGTCAGCAGCACTGGCCTTCACTGGGAGCACAGGAAAGGTGCCTGGGCACCTGATGGTGCAGCCACAGGTGGGGCATGGCCAGCGGCGTGCTGCAGCGCCAACTGCCACGCTCCTGCTGCAGCCGATGCTCGCCAGTGCCATGCCTGCATCTAAGAGCAATGTGATCAGGACAGATAAGGGTCGGTTTTCAAGAGCTGATTATCAGCCTTGTGCCCCGTTGGGATATGTCTTGTAAATACCACTAAGAGTGAGCAGTGTGTTAGTTCAGTCAGTAGTGATTTGGTGCTGGTGAATTGCCTTCTGGAGCCATTGGTCTGATTGCTTCCTTCTAAAGGCAATGTGTTTTAGGCAGTGTATTTCACATTAGTCTGCACAAAATTAGCTGTAAATCAAGAATCTTTTCTTCATCCGTCAGCTAATATGAATTTTATGACAAGAGCTTTGCCTATGGGTGTGTAATGAATAGATGAATAATTCTTAGCAGTTAACGGTACTTCATTGTGCTGGGGCCCTCCCTTGTGAAGCAGCTCAGGAATGACAAAGATCTTGACATACAAGCTCTTACTGAATTGTAGTTCCCTCAGACCCTGGGTGTTGATGAGAGTAAGCCCTGTGCTGTCAGGAGGTGAAGAATGGGTCGCTCATCAGCAGATGGTAAAGAAGAGAGGAGGGGACAAGAAGAGCTGGTTTCGTACTAATTGATCAGTCGAGAGCTTTGAGGAAAGATCGTTCTGCAGATAGCAGACTTGAGCTGCCTGCTGCTGTAGATGGAAATCAGTCCAATGAACGTGGTGGGGGAACTTTGTTTAACGATAAGCTCTTAAGTTGTAATGCATTCCAGAAGTAATTACGCTTCGGAGATGAATAACAATTGGGCTATTTTGGTGGAAGTTACTGTAAGAAAAGCAAGCTCCTGAATTGGATAGGCCCATCTTCCAGTGCTGCAAGCTGACAATTCTCTTGGACTTTCTTCAGTGGCACCTTTAATAATAACAGCCTCTGGTGATTTAAGTCCTAGATTTTCCAAGACCAATTTCCTTGTTAAACATTGCACTTTCGCAGTCAGAAGGAAAAGCCCAAGCTTTTGGCAAAGCATACCAAATAGCTGGGGTTCTTCAAGCAAGATGGGCCCCTGGCTTCTCAAGAGAGCCTGCTTTGTCCCAGGGCTTTATGTTAAAGCAGAAACAGGCGTGCATTTACAAGTGGATGCAACAGCCTGTTCCAAGCAACTCCCATCAGATGTCTCTTGTGGAGATTTCAGTGTCTTCTGCAAGATCTGCAAGTTACAGATAAAGCAACAGACTTCTTCTTTGGTAGGAACTGCCAGCAGCTCCTGCTCCAGCTGGCTCACCATTGGCAAGGCAGCGGATGTTTTATGCCTTTTTCCAAGGCTCTCTCCAGCACAGTCCTTTCACACTCAGAGGCACCCTTGTGAGAAGAATATGTTTCTCTCTCATGTAAACAGCTCCACACTTTGCCTCCCCTGTAAAAATGTCTGAGAGGGGTGTTAGCAGTAACCGTAATTTCTCTGAATTGGTTTTGGTTTTTCTTTTCTCCAAATTAGTCAAGGTGGAATCCTTTTAGAGACCTCTTGAATGTCTGGAAAACCTGTCACGGGCTAAAGGGGGAGAGGAGGGTCGAATCTGTAACTGCTCTTCCATCTGCTGTGACTGAAGCTGAATCAGATTTTGCGCCGGGAATCCATGCAGACCATCGTGTGGATCTGCAAATTCTGGCCATCTAAAACCTTGGAAGTTGCAAGCAGCTTGAATTGCTGATCGCATCCATCTTTATTTGTCCGGCCTACACACAGAGATACCCCAGGTACTTTGCAGACATGGAGTCGGATCTTGTCTTTGATTTTGTGTCATTGCTAACAAAAAATCCATGACGTTTTCTTGGTGAGTCAGTCTCACTTAATAGAACCAGGTGTAATGGTGTTCAGTATAAGTGCATGTGACTGGAATTCTGCCTTCATTGAAATCCCCACAAGGCTCTTTTTCCAACTTCAGTGTGTTGTTATGGCATGAAGATTTTTGCATGTGGGCATGAAAACTTGTTGCAATTTCCTTTCTTTTTTCGCTTCCCATAATGTTAAAGAAATAGAATGTCAGATTGCTCTTTTTACGTTTCTTTTTTTTTCTTCTTTATACATATTTTGCTTCAAGTTATTTATTCATAAGTTGTTTCTGTACCCGAAAGCAGGTGTGTCCAATGCAGCCTGTGGAGCACACTGCAGTGTGAACTCCATCTGGGTGGAAGTACGGCATTGGTACAGCAGGTAAACGCAGCTCTGGGAATGGCAACAGATACGCAGCCCTGCTTTTTGTCTTGATAAAGGAGCTTGAGAATAGGTCTCAACAGTACCAAAAAAAAAAAAAAAAATTGTTTTTGTTGTTTGCAGCTCCATTTTCAGTCTTCAAAAATACATTGCTCACAAATGGAATGTACGGAGTTGCTATTCCAGATCTGACCGTGTGTCTTTACCAGACTTCTGTAAACCCTCTTTGAGCAGAGGGAAATACCCGTGAGCTCACCGCCGCAGCTGACTCGTGTCGTTGCTTTGTGGCAGTGTGTGTGTTTGTGAACAGCAGCGTTAAGGGTGCAGTGCAGGAAGAATAGCATTTCGTCAGCAGCAGCCTTTACTGGTGAACACCTTGAGGAGTCACCAAGGATGGCAGCCACTGCCATCAAACCAGACTGTTGCTTTAGTTTCATGAACACAGGGTCTCACGGCCTACTAATTTTGCATTTTTTGTTGTTCTTTTTTTTGTATGCTTTAATTTTAAAATATGCAAGTTTATTTTTTTAATTTTAATACATTAAATACATATTTTATGGGATCTGCTCGGAATGCCATGCCTCCTCCTTTGCAGTGATGTCTCGCGATGTTGGAGATGGATGTTGGTGGGATGGCAGCAGAGCTTGAGCTCTCTCAGCAGCGTGCTGTTCCACGTTGTTGCTGTGTGACAAGCTGGCAGCGGAGGGGCAGCCTGACAGGACAGAGTCAGGCATGGAAGTGTGGCTGAAGCAGAAGGGTGGTGTGGAATTCCTGCACGTGGAAGAATTGCGCTCTTTGCCATTCGTTGACACTTGCTGAATGTTTGTGGCAACCAGCCGGTAGATGTGAGTGCAGTGAAGTGGTGCATTTCAGCAGTGGTTACAATGGCAGCAGATCACCTTCACTGGTGCAGACTGTTAGGAGTGCAGCATGCAGGCTTTTTTTCATTGCTGGTGAAAATGTATAGCTAGTGGTGGTGGCTGCGTGGAAAAAGAGTGTTTTGTAGCTGGGAATTTGTTCCATTAAATAGTGCTGTTGTGCTCTGTGTATCATTTGTATTCCTGTGGAAATAAATGGGAGGCGTTACTTTTGGAGTGACCTCTGCGCACGTGGCTCTAGGTGGTTCGTCTTCCGTCAGAGCAGCCCAGGTGATCCCAGAGGATGGACGCCTGTGCTTCAAGCCACCATGCCTTATGTGATGCATCAGAGCGACTGCTGTGGTAAAGATGACGGCCTGAAGTTTCATGTAGGCGGTGTAGAGTGAGAAGGGCTGGTAGTGTGCGTTCAGAGAATCTGTGGGCTGCAGAACGATGGGCTTCCAAAGATGTAGCTGTCTTCTTTGCCTAGGTAAGCAAAGAGATGAACAAGCCAGCGAATAGTTTAAGAGGTCCCTGTTCGAATGCTAGCAAGAGATCACGGTAGGAACAAATGCTGAATGTCCTGCTTTTAATAACAAAAAGTTATATTCTATCCTCAGAAATGCTTATAAAGCTTCCAGTTTCAGTAGATCAATGTTTATATCTAAAGGGAAGAGTTTATTCCCAAAATCGCACTGATTACATGTTGAGCCTAAAACTGATTACGTGTTACTTTTTTCAACTCTGCCAGTAGTGAAAGAGAGCAAACGTGCCCTCTGAAAGTGTTCAGCAGCCTTTAAAACCAGATTACTGCTGCTCAGCAGCTGCCTACAGGGAGAATAGGAAGGCACCTGCAGTTAGAGTACCTTTGGAAGAGCAAGGAGATGCTCGTCACAGCTTATTTCCAAGCGGAGCTGTGTCTGGTTAATGAGTGCAAAAAGGTGCTGCTTGTTAACACTTCTCTGGGGCAGTTTTGCAGGGTTTGCAGCTGCTCCAGTTCCGTCCTGGACTGACTCCTTTGCAGTTCAGTGCAAAGGTTGCAGACTGCTCCTTGCAAATGCTTCAGCCGAGAATTACAGATTTGTCCGTAACCAAGCACGTTTCTACTACTGGGTAAAAAAGGCCCAGACTCAAAGTAGTGCTCAGGCCCTTGTGGCAATCACTTTGTTATTGTTTGTTCACTGGCCTAAAACATCTGCTGCTTCCTTTTCTCCCCTCATTTCTGTGCTTTTGAAGCCAATTGCTGCAAGGAACACTAAAAACCCTTCTGAAGGATACAGGTAAGGAGAGGAAAATAGCCAAAGATGGCACCTCGCTGTGAGGTGAGCCTAGCACTGCAAGGCACTGCTGGTTTTTGACAATTGCCAAATCAGGTGGAATTCTGGGCCACACGTCTTGTTTCTTTTCAGTACTGCGTGTCCTATACAAAAAATAATGCTAAAATGATTCGCGTCACATAGCTGGATTTATGCTGGGTAGGAATGGAGAGAAATTAGTTGGTCTGAAACCTGTGGAAATGTTTGTTGTTTGCAGTCACAATGTTTCTGTCTAATGACGGTGCATCAAGTACTTGATAAGGTCATGTAGGTATGTTTATTATCTGATGCCTCATGTACATGTCAGAGAAACTACACACGCTGCATTTCCCTGACACTTTATTGGGAAATGTTGGCTAAAATCAGCTCAGCACGACAAAAATAATCTCGGTGTACCTCCCGGATTCATATTGTTCTCTTGCTTCATCTTTCCATTCCTGAGAGGACGTTTTTGCCTTTACCAATTATAATTTCTCCCTGGACAAACACCAACCAGCGTACCTCAGCGCTGTGTGTTGCCCACATACAACGTAAATATGCTGCTGCTGGCGAGAGAAATTACAACCATACATCAGAAGACAAAAATGGACCTTCCGCTAAGGGCAGGGCTCATATTTAGCTTTGAGGAGTCCTGGCTGTGGAACTTGTAGCTGAACTAGAAAACGTGTGAAGCAGTCTCTCAGGCTTTTGGAAAAGAGACAGAAAGAGCCTGACCTGTGCACTGTCCCTGCTGGTGTTTCTAGGAGGAATCTCGCAAGAATTCTCAGCTAGAACACACTTCAAGTCAGTAAAGCCCTTAATCATCGTGCCAGAGAGTGAAAGGTTTGGAAAGCATAGTGATGTTTTCATCAGGAATGTTATTGTAGGAGATTCTTCTGTTAAGGAATTGTGAATTAACTTGTTTTCCTTGCTCAGATGCTGAGGTTTCATTTATTTGAAACCTCCTTTAAAGGAGCCATTATGAAAACAATAGGACCACTCATCTAAAACAGACTAATATAATTAAAAAGTAAATCACTGCTGACACCAAAGTGTACTTAAAAGCAGCTGCAGTGAATAAGATGATTGGATTTCATTGCACAAAAATGAAAGGCATGCAGCCACGTGGGACCAATAGTGCTGGGTAATTTATTGTAGAGGAAAAGTGCAGAATAAATCAGTAGCAGTGTGGACCTGAAAGAAAAAAGAAAAGGAGAAAAAAAAGTGAATGTTTAAGACTTCGGTAACTTCCTGCAGAGCTGTAAGTAGTGATTTGGATCCAGGGACTGAGAAAGGCTGATGCAGTGAAGACTGCAGTCCAGATTGGGAACAGAGAGGGACTCGCAGCAGGCAGGCATGCCTGCATCAGGCAGGGGTACAAAGAAATGTGTGCAGAGCAGGCAGAAGGAGAAAACTCCCGATTGCTGCAGTAGTCTGGTCACATGACGTGTTTAATTCTCATTCACCTCTCCATGCTTACAGTAAGCAGTGGCTGCCTGGAGAAGCAGTAATAATAATTTCCCCTTTTCTTGACTGTGTGATTTCCTTCTGATTGATATATATATATATATATATATATATATATATATATATATATATATATATATATATGAAAGCTACATAGATGATTTCATATGTACGTATATGTATGAAAAACTGCGTAGATGAAATGAAATATATATTCTGATTCATATATATATATACATATATATATATATATATATATATATATTTCATTTCATCTGCATAGTTCCTATGAACTGTGAGGCCTTGTTGGGGTTTTGGCACAGCAGTAGCTCTGCGTGAAGCCTGCTGTACACAGGATGTGTGGCTTTGTCAGCTGTTGGGATTGGGTGGAGTAGCAAAGACAGGTTTACTCAAGGCAAAGCAAAGTCCAGCTGAGGGCTCGGTTGGTAGCATGCCTCTGAGGTGTTCTGCATGACTCTTGGCTTTGTGAAAGATGTTTTTTGAGTTGAAGGTTGTCCTTGACCTTGATAGTTAATTAATACAAAATGAATATAATTAATGTGTTCCACAGACAGCTGCTTGCTGGATGAAATAATGTTGGATAGCCAGAACTTCAGATTTACAGTTCAGTATGGAGGCGGTATGTGTGTATGTAATGAATTGGGATTTTCCAAAAGATCTGTTGTGACGTCGTTCAGTTGAGCAGAGCAAGCTCGCCCTCCCTGCCTGTGCTTGTGGATCAGCAGCTATCGCTTCCTGAGCCCTGGGGACAGCAGCAGTGATGAGATGGTTGTTGTTGGTGCAGAGCATGCTGCCGCATCGCTGCGGTGATGGAAGACAGGGGATGTACTGAGGAAGAGAGCTTCTGATCTACAGGCGGCGTGTTGGGGTTGCTGACACTTCCTGTTTCTGTGTCTGTACACTGGTGCAAATGATTTACAGCAGAGCTCTCTAATTGAACTTAATTATTGGCCTAAAGCATTTCTATATTCTTTGAGGCAAGATGCCGTGAAAATACAAAGTACTTTGTATGTACCTTGCTCAACAGATGTTAGAAGAACGCCACAATAAATACGGATTTAATGGACTTCCAGTAGGTCTTCCTGCAGCAAGAACTGAACAGTTTTATTGTATGCACACAAGTCCTTCGGTTTGTTCCAGTGTGTGACTACGGCACCAGGGGGGACAGGATGGAATCACCCAGCGTTTCTGGGTGCTTTCTCATTGGGAGTTGTCCCTATCTGGGCAGAGGACAACATATCTGTAAAGTTACTCCAGTGTGCAGCGTCCAAGCGCTGGCTTCCTCATGAGACACAGCATTGATCAGGCCTTGCTGCTCTGATTCTCAGCCACGCGGGGTGCTGGCCCTGCAGTGATGGAGCACTGCTCATCTATATAGAGATTGCTAAAAAGAAAACAACCTAATTTTATTTTAAGGATTAGGAAATGGTTTTAATAATGTAACTTCTGTGAAAATGAAAGAGAACAATGCTTGTTAGTGCTGGTGTGAAGTCCCCCTGTGTGTCTGTGAGGAGAGGGGACACGAGGGAGAAAAAAGAAAGGAAGGAACAGATGGGTATCCAATGTCCCTGACTTAAAGAAACAGAACACAATTATAACACTGTAAAATTCTAGAGGTGCTAGAAAAGAGGTCGTTAGGTTTATAAAGAAATCTGAATGAAATGATGATAACAATCAAGTGTTCTGCTAGTGGAATGAGAAGTATGCTCTTTGGGGCTCTGAATATCTCGTTAGTATTCAAAACCCCTATTTCATGGCATAGTAATGCTCTGGGTCATTTCACTAAAACATGGCTAACAGCTTAACTCTGAAATTCAAACCTAACTCCGACACCTCAGAGGTGAGCACTAAATAGGTCAGTGTACGTAATGCTTCAGAACAAGGGAGCGCCATGGGATGCGCGTCACAGTAGGCATTTTTACCAGCACCCTTAGGCATGCAGCCAGCTGTGTCCTTGTTAGCTAGTGCTGTTTTGCAGACAGGAAGAAAATACTTCTGTCTGCATCCCATTGCAGTGACAATCCCTTTTCTGATATTCAGAATGCACGTTGTGGCAGGTGAGTGCAGTGCAACATGGTGAATGCCTGCCTTTAGAGCGCAAACCTCTGTTTATGCTCCTTAATTTTGAATTATTCCGACCGTAACACAACTGTATGAACGCTGTGCTCAGCAATTTGGTGTCCTAGGGATATTGCTGAGTACTTGAGAGACGCTCCTGAAGACAGATGTGCTTCTTTGTGTCTGCTGACAGTGTAGACAATACCAGCCAGTTCTCTCCAATTGATTGCTATGGGACGACATGCAGCCTTGTGGCCACAGGGTTTCGTTTCTGCCTCTCAGTTCTGTGTAACCAACTGGAATCCAAAACAGAACTTTCTAAGTTGGAATGAAAAACTCTTCCTTGGTCTGTTAATTACATCAATTGCAGTTGTCATTCTGATGGCAACTTAAAACTCTGTTTCTTAGAATATTCTGTTCGATGACACACGTAAGCTACAGCCATGCTAACTGATCCAAAGCTTCCTGAAACTCCTCAGGCAACAAGCAGTATGAGTATCAGGCAGGGAGGAACCTTCATCTGGCTTCCCTCGGTGTTCTGGGGAACAGGTAGTGCTAAAGAATATACTGAAAAGCCCTACAACAGCCGTAACAGCATTCTGTAGCTGTGTGAGTGCAGGAGAGGCGGACTTACCATTGGGGCAGGGAGCCGACGGTACTTTGGCAGATTGAGCTCCATCATGAGGGACAAGAGGTGCAAGGAAATGGGCTGCAGAAGGCAGCCCTGATGGGAAAAATGGCAACATCTCTGCTCCCTGCACTGCTCCACGCCTTGTAAAATCCTGCTCCTGTCAGTCTGGACGGATGACTTAATCCACAGTGTGAGAGCAGTGTGCTTTGGCTGTTCCATTCTCAGACAGGTTACTGGGAAAGCACAAGGCAAGAGACAGCGCTGTGCTGGAGGAATGGCCCATGAGGCAGCAGCCCATTTGGCACTGCAGGGGCTGAGGTAGGGGTGTGAAATTACTTTCTCTTAAGAATTCTCCTTTTTGGGTTACAGAAAATACAAGTGGTGATATGATCTGTATGTCTTTAATATGCTTAAAAGCTGCCTTTTTGAGGGAGGGAACAGTGAAGAGTGGCTTACACGTGACAGCTTCAAACAAGGGAAATGAAGCTGCCGCGATTGCCTCTGGACAGCAGTCAGAGCACTTTTGGAGTGCTCATATTGCACGTTCTGAATGAAAATGAACACACTGATTTGTGCAAAATGCCATCAAGGATCAGGACAGCTCACCCCCTGGCTGACTCGCTGGTCTCACTTAAAATAATTTGCTCTTACCAGAATGACTTTCTCCTGGATTTGGGCAAGGACATGTGGCTCACGTCTGAGCGCAGCAGCAGAACGGTGGGCAGTGGTAGCGGAGTGTTGCTGCCAGCGCTGCCCAGCATCGTTTTGAGTCCCTGCTCTGTGCTGTGTCCAGAGCAGAGCCAGCCTTCTGCAGTTCCCTGCTGGTACCTTGCACGTGGAACTCGCTTGTTCACAGTGTGCCCAAGAGCCCGGCACCGTGCTGTCAGCCGTGCCTGTTTGGAAACTGAAGGAGTCTGAGCAAAAAATGCTGTAGTTACCAAGTGTGAATGTGATGAGTGAACATGGTGCTTTAAAACACTTTTGTCTGTATTTCCTGTGCATGCTGAGTCCTGCTGGTTGGCGGGCTGCTGCTTAGTTTCATGCATCTCCTTTTTTTCTATGGAGAATGCATGGGTGTGCTGCAGTGCTTTGGGAGATGGGGTTTTTCTACTCTTTTTTTTTTTCTTTTTTTTTTTTTTCCCTGATGTGCTCACCCTTTCCAGATAGTCTGTGATTTTAAAGCGACGGTAGATTGATGACAATTACGTATGGTCTTAAAGGATGGTTTAGTCTGAAGGACTGATGAAAGTGGGAAAGTTAAAACAGAAGCGGAACAAAAGAATATTTATTGGATAAACCTTTTAAGCAGAGGATAAGAATTATAGTGGTTATGGTCACTTCAAGACCTAGTTTAATCCCCTGCTTTCAAAAGTTGCTATTTCTAAGTGCAGTAAAAAGTTGTTCCCTTGCTTTTTTTGGCAAAGATAATTTAGGATCACAAACCATTTCTGTGGTCCTACAGGCAGCAGTGTTCTGTGTAGAATGAAGAAAAATGCGTGGCAGAAAATCAGCTCTCTCAGAAGTGGATTCAAGGGGAGACGCCTTCCCTACCAAGTCTGCTCAGCCACAGCAAATGAGGAATCCAGTCCTCAGAATGCACCAGGGCTCATTAGTACACACTGCTGAGCTTTATACTGAGTGAAAATGAGTTATTGCTTTATTAGGACACTCCAGATTATGTAAGTGCACCTTAATGGAAATAAAATAGAGAGTATGATTTTCACTGTTACCATGAGCAACAGTTCTGTAATTAATTTCAGCCTACTTTCCTTTCTTGGAACAACCACTTCATTGAGAGAAACCCTGTGGGACAGGAGATGCAGAGGGTTGTGAGTGCAAAGTGAGCCGGTGCTTTTGGGGTAACAATGGGCATGCTTCTTTTTGCATCCCACCTAGAAAATCATTTAATTTCCCATTAAAAGCTTTTTTTTTTTTTTTTTTTTTTTTTTTTTTTTAGTACACTGTCAGCTAACATTCATATGGTCACTGCACTGAAATTACAGCTCTGACATAGTATCATTAAATAAAACCACAGACAGTGCCCGTGTTTGAAGGAAGATGTCAGCCTGGTTACCTAATAGGCAGTTCTCTCCTGTAGGAGCAGAAATGGAATCACCAAGCAGCCAATTCAGGCAAGCTTTCCTGCACAGCAGAGCAGTTGAGCAGGGACAAGTTAAGCACTGACTTACCTGCATTCCTGAAACTGGATCCGTTTGGACAGAAGTGGATAAACAGGAATTTGTAGAGGGGGGTTTTGGTAGGTCCTACGATGGGGTTTTGGTAGGTCCTACGATGGGGTTTTGGTAGGTCCTACGATGGGGTTTTGGTAGGTCCTACGATGGAATGTTGAATTCAGTTGGGTTGTGTTTATTATATATCTGACATTATGTGAGGTTTTCTCAGCTGCCTTTGGCAGCTGGAGGACACACAAAATCACTACAAACCTAGAGAATTCAGAAGAAAAAAGCACACAATTCCCGTGTAAATGCACTGCCTGCAATTGGGTTGCTTCAAACAGCAGTGAAAACCAACATAAGTGCTGATGGGTTTAAGCATAATCTCCCTGAATCTAAGCATGTCATAGAACTACCCAAAATTTGCTTGTCATCAAGTGACAGTAGCAAGTCTTTTCATGTTAACGTGTCTTACCATGTTCAAGTTTTTTTTTTTCTTCTTTCTGATGAAGGAATGTATGACTACAATCACAGAATGGTCTGGATTGGAAGGAACTTTACAGACCATCCAGTCCCAACCCCTGTGCCACAATCAGGGACACCTTCCGCTCGACCAGGTTGCCCAAAAGCCCCGTCCAAGTTGAGATTTTCAGAAAGTTCTTCTCTGACGTGGAAAAGAAAACCAGCTGCTGCAGGTGAAAAAGAATGGCATCTCAGCACTGAGGCTTGGGGCAACGTCAGCAGCCTCTTTGTTTGCAGCCCCAAGGAGTCAGAGGTGTTGCACAGTGCAGTGGCAGCTCAGCACAGGAGCCTTACAGGTGATGCAGTGACCATGCTGCTGGCCACAGGGAGCTCCTGACATGCTCAACGTAAACGAGAAGTCCTCTGAAAGCTGCGCAGACTCAAACAGTGGCTGCTTATGTAGTTATGAAACACGTCTGTTTAGGGTGCATTGCAGGTCACGGCACGGTTACGATAAAGCAAATCTGCCTGTTCAGGACGTTTACACGGTAATGAACTCCAGCTCAAATATATCAGTGTGTCGCTGGTTTCATCTCAGAAATATTATCACAGAACAAACTACTTCCTTTTCTTAAAAAATAACCAAACAAACACACACTTTCACAAGTTTTAATGCTGTGCCTGCACGGATGTTCCTTTTTTTATTCCAGTACAGCTGTAAAACTGAATTAGGACAAGATCTATACAGATCTTATCCAGCAAAGGGAAAACATGCCGCATTTCAGTTGTTACCTGTGAAGCCCATGATCTGCTAGCTGCATCTCCTCTGAAGTACCTCCTTCCAGCACAGCCTGTAGGAAGGCACCTCGCCTTACTGTGCGTGTAGGAAAACAAGGTGGCATTTCAGCTTTTGAGGACTTGTGCTAGCCAAAGGCTGTTTTTATGAGCTTAAGAGAAGCCTTGGGGCTTTTCATATCCTCAGTGATACGTCTGTGCCGGAACAGGGCGGATGAGTTCCATTTGGTGGGGTGAGTTCTATTTGATGCTCTTCGTGGAGGATTTGTTCTGCTGTCAGGAGTTCCCCAGCCGTACCTCCCAAGAGCTTTATCATTGCTGTTCTCATAGCATTTGACTCCCCAGTTCCCCACACAAGACATGCTGCGCATTATGCCTTCTCCTTCTTGCTTTATCTCCTCCTTTTCCAAAACCAAATTATGTCTGGATGTAAAGGTGCTCCTGCAGTTGAGATGCTATCTTGAAATTCAGGGGTGTTGGTTTGTTTCTAAAAGGTGTTCTATTCATCACCTGTGAATTGCAGATAATGTTACTTTTCCTACTTTCTGAAGTTCCTATGACGATAAATCTGCTGTGGATAGAAAGGCATTGAGATGTTATGAGGATGGGGGTTAAATATTCTCAGTTCCAGAACAATCAAATGAGTGCCAAGCAGTGGCAGTGTGAAGTGAGTGGAAATGAAGCTCGGGCTGAAAGCAGATGGGTTTCGTTCTCATAGTTCATTGAATCTGGCTCTGATTTTGATGTCAGATAATACACCTTATTTTGCATAGCTGAACTGAATCAAATCATTATTACAAAGTGCGAAGTGGTCTGCACAGTAACATCTGGTAATGTTATTCAGCGTGCATGAAATAAAACCAGTAATAAAAATTAGTCATTAAAAATAACTCCCAGCACAAAAAGAAAGGCACTAATCGCATCAGTTACCAAAAAGCAGCGGGAGCGCATGAAATAGTCTCATGGCTCTCCAGGTCCTCCTAATCTCTCTTTTATTCCAAAGCCATTCAGATGGTGCTTAAAATTTTTCCTGAAAGCTTTCATTATTTTTTAATGCATGTTATCCTCTCAACAAGGTGTTTGAATTCCTTTGGTTCACCAAGGCTTCAAATCGAGCTTTATCTTCAGTGCTGCTTTTTTGAGCAGTGTCCCACTTTCTGTTCTTGCAGATTAAATCTTTTTAATCTTTTGTAAAATACACAGCTTGGCAGTGCTTTCATGCCATGGGATTCTTTTTGGCACCATGTAATGACTTTATTCTGCGTGCCACTTCTATTGGGCATTGCAGGAACACGTGGATATGAAGTCAGTCATTAGTTTATACCACCTTCAGAAAGTCAGTAAGGTGCCAGCGTTAGAATGACGGTATCAGCTCTTTGAAATCATGGTGTTGGAACTTTTTGGACAACATGCTGTCATAGAGAACAGCTGTTGAGTCACCCACCCACTCCCAGATTGAAGCCCAAATGTAGAAAAGGGATTTGGAAAGGATAATTGTTAGCTTTTTTTTGCATGTTTTAGCTTAGGTCATAATCCAGAATCCACTGAAGTCAATCTAGAGACTGCTTTGGCTCCACTGGACCTCTGTGCAAGCGCTAAGCATGTAGGGAAGGAGTTGTTCTGATACAACTGGAAAATAAAATTACTAAAAATCATTGAAATAATGACTGAGATTTGACAAAGAGGCTCCAGGAGGGTCTACAAAGACTTCACACAACGTTTTGTAAGCGATGATGTCTAACTACACTTGCCAAAGGGATTTATCCCTTTGAAGGCTCCCAAGGGACAGCTGATTTCATTGCTGTGTCGTGACTTTCTGCTTAGAGGAGAGCAGAGGTGCAAGCACAGGCAGCGGGAGCGCTCAGAGCAGGCAGAGGACACCGTGCAGGCTGTCCCAAGGCTGCTGTTGGGTGCTGGAGCTGCCTGGCAGAGCAGTGTGGGTTGCCTGCCCTTGCTGCCCTGTGGCAGAGTTTCCGTGTAAGGTTGCACCAACAGGCTCACAGCACACCTGGCAAAAGTGCAGCAGTGGAGTGTCAGCTGTTCTGTGATTTGTAGTCCAGGAGGAAGGCCTTCTAAATGGGGAAGAGGCTAGCAGTATTCCTCCCATATATATCTAACAACTGACAGCTAGTTCCAGATGTGTTCCTTGGCAACTTCCTCATGCACAGAGGCATAACGTGTGCTTGACAGCTTTCCTCTTATTCTTTTCTTCTTGTTGTTGGAAGAGATGTGTATCAGGCTTTACTTTCCTGATTTTGAGAGCTACACGAGTGCTGGTGCCCTTTCCTCTGGCGGCTGGTGTTGTTACCTTCTCACACTCCATCACTGTGCAAATGCTGTGGTTTTCTGGTTCAAAACCTGACCGTTTCATCACTCGGGAGTGACGGCTTCCCTGCCAAATGCATATATGGTGTCAAAGCAACTTGGAACGTAAAACGCAGATCCTACTTCTTATGACATGTTTTGACTTTGAGCATTTGTTTACTTCAAATATCAGAGCGTAACGTTGGGAGTATGAAGAGGAAGAAGAATGGGTACAAATGCAATACAGCGTATGTATATTTGTAGTTGATCAGAAAGTCTCTCTCTTTTGCTAAATACTTACAGTGATTTGTATTTTAGGATAGGTAGAAACCCTGAATGTTCAAACTGTACAAACACTGGAGACAAAACGTGGTGTGACATCGTCTTTGTGGAAACTCTTGCTCCAGGGAACCTCTGTGTGTGACACAGCTGCTTGGGTGTAACTGGCTTCAAGGCATATGAAAGTAACCTTACGCTGGTATCAATTACAGTGTAGCTGTTAGGTTTTTAAAGACTGGAAAGTAAGAAATGTTAGAAATGCGCATTGTAGAGACAGCTCCATGATTAGAAGATGTGTCTGGGATGACAGTGATACAAGTTGCAGCCTAGCCTTGTGTTACGCTTGGGAGCAAACATGTGGCTCTGTTCCCAGGCCCATCTGAACACTGGCTGCTGCATCCTTTGAGCTTTGCTGCTGTTCAGAGAGTGGTCATTAATTCTGCCCCCTCAGAAGCAGGGGAGATCTGAGCTCGCATGCTCTGCTCCCCCTCTCTCCTTCCCTCCACACTTACTACTGAACCATTAATCGTGGACATCCGCTCTGGGTATGTTTGTAGTTCAGATGTGAATAGCAGGTGTTTGAGGGATTTCAAACGCAAGAGCTTTGGATGTTCCTGACATGATTATTGTCTTCTCTTAGATATGCAGTGTATGATTTTAATAAGCATAACCATTTCTACTCGTAACAGGCTTTCTTTGGAAAGTGTAATATACAGTATTTTCAATATAAATGGCTTCTCAAGAATAATAATTAAAGACATGCTTGGCTGAGAAGTCTTAAGGTGTTGAAACAGGAAAAATTAGAAGTATTTATAAGAAAGATTTTCACAAGGTGGCTTATCTGCTCACTGGGGTGAGCAAGAGATCGTGTGCAGTCTTGAGACTGGAAACCTTGTGTTGCAGAGAGGGCCTTCGGTGCTGCAATAAGTTCGCCTGGTAGGAAGGGAAAGTCGGAAAATACAGAGTGAGGTGGAAACAACCAGTGGAAACTGTCTATTTTTAATTAGAATAGTGCATGGATTGGAGCTAGCCTGGACTATCAGAACTACTGCTATCAAGCAGGAAATGGCGCGATTATCACTAAGCTGGAAAGCCAGCTCTGTTGGAAATGCCAATTACTGGTAATGCATGAGTTGGATTTCTTAGTGTAATTGGGAAATATTTTTAAAAGACAGTGAAAATTGTGTGAGTTGTGAACTCTGTGTTCCTCTAGGCGAATTACAGAGATGAATTCCTAGGGGAGATGGGGAAAATGCTTCTAAAAATGTGTGATAGATGTCTTCTGGGCATCAGAGCCTTGTTAATAGTTTCCTGACTTTGTCCTGTGTTTATTATGTCAATATCAAGTTTAAAACTGCTGATGCAGAAACTGCTACAGGCTTACAGAAATGTTGTTTGTACCATGCTTTGCCACACCGTTGCAAATTGGTGGGTGCTGTATTTCACCCTGTAATTTTACGCAAGTAAATGGAGAGCAAAGGGCAAGTGCTAGCCATGGTTTTACGTGGAGGAGATTGCAGTGCATCCGCCACAGACTCTTACAGACAGGAGGATATTGAACAGTGCATCATACATTCTCACAGATGCATTGGGTTGCCCAGGCTGTCGCCTCTTACTGGGGAGACGTGCACAAATAATAACATGTCTGTGAGCTGCTGCTTTGGGCTGACTTCTGCTGCTGCAGAAGGGAGGAGGCTGTGCCAAGGTTTGCTTGCCTTTGCACGCCACACTGGTGACCGCATTCATGGGGCTCTCAGTGAAGCCGGGCAGCTGGGGGCATGCAGTGCCAGATAACAGGAAGGACCAAGCGTGTTTCTCATGGTCAGAATTTGAAGGCACGGTGTCATTTAGTGCCTCTTGCTTCTTGCTGTAAGTCGCTGCAGAACTGTCCTAATAGCTTCTTTCTTCTGTCTCTCTTCACAGAGTGATGAGGTTTTGACAGTCATCAAGGCAAAAGCGCAGTGGCCTGCCTGGCAGCCCTTGAATGTGTAAGTAAGGGGGGATGCTGTGGCTCAGGAACCTTGTGCTCAGTGCTGGCTAACAGAATGCTCTGTCTCGTGCAATTGTTCACTCCTTGAAAAAAACAAATCTAAAAATAATTGGAAAGGTGAGTTTTTCATCTTTTTTTGGCTATGCAAACAATGCTTTTCTGTCTTTCACATCTTTCTGTGCTTTGGTTCACGAACCGCTGCAGCAGAAGGATCATCCCATGGAATTTGTGCCTTCATTCAGCAAGCATGTTTGTCCAGTGCTTGACCAAATTGTGTCCTTTTTAATTCAGTGTTTTAGCATCCTGTTAGTGCACTGTTACAGTAAGAGCAAACAACACTTTAATATAAGGGGCATTCTGCCTGAGGAATTCCCTGATCCAGCAACAAAAGCTTCTGAAAGGAGTAAGTATTTAAAATACCTATCTGAAACACTCTGCTGTCTCTGTTGTGACCCTGAGGGCAGTACAACCATCGTTGCTTTATCAAGTGAAGCAGCTAAGTAGCTCCCCAGGATGCTAACTTTGGGTTCTATGGCACTCATCAGAAAAGGAGATAAAGCTCTTGTGGGGACAAAGCTCTCTGACACCCTGCCGTTGGCTGGTGGTCTCTGAGGGGAGCAGAGCTGGGGTTCGTTCCTGCATATTTATCTGTGCTTGGCCCAATGCTTGTACTAATCATCCAGGCCCAAACGAGTGAGTTTTATAAGAAGTGAGTGAAGAGGAGAACCCAGTGTGAGGGGTCCCTCATTAGCTGAGTCAAATTGAGTCCGTGGAGAAGCAGAGTAATTACTGCAGGGCTGTAAGGACCGAGTAGTCCTGTCGCCTCCGCAAAACATGTGAGGGAAGCAGCCAGGGAAATGCCGTGCCTGGTTTTGTTATTTGTGCTTATGGAAGTATGCGGAAATTTGGAGGTTGGTTTAAAAAAAAAAAAGAAAACTGCCAGAAGAGTTCAGTTTTTAGAAAACGTTTCTTATCGTAAGAGGCTTAGAAACTCTTAAGCAGCTTAAGATTTAAGCTACTCAGTTTATTAAAAAAATAAAAATAAAAAATAAAATTAGGAGGTGATCACAGTGAGAAGATTTCTGAAAGCCGATGGTTCTCTAATCTATCCAAACTTCTGGAACCTCTCATGGCATGGAAGCAATGGGAGTTTGTGACAAGGAAAATCTCGGTAAATGGCTGGGAAAAGCTCTAACAGTGTGACAGCCCTTCGCAGGAAATCAGCTGGATTTTCCATTGCTTGAATGTATTTTAGCTGTGAGACAGGTGTCGGCTGTGCACAGGAGTAGTGTGTGAGAATGTGTTGGACTGCGGTTGTGCAGGTGGGCGATCGAGATGACAGTGGTGGCGTTCTTTATGGCGTTGTTCTCCTGAAATGTTCAAGTATTTTGTTTTGGAAGGATGTTCAGATAACAAAGCTGAAGGAATGCAGTGCTGCTGTTTGCCGTGGGACTGGACGTGCCCTTTCACAAACATGCCTGCAAACACTTCTGCAACATCCTGCAGATTTCTTCGAGTCCCTTCTCATCTCTGCTGTTTGCTAGTTTTCCATTTAGCAACGCCAGGAGGAGTAAATACTGCTATTTGTGCTTTCCAGTTGTGCAGGTGTTCCCTTAAGCAGCACTTCCTTCACTTTATAGACACTGTTGGATTTTTGGCTTTTCAGACACTTTTTATCATATTTTGTCATTATGTCCTTTTTAATTCAGTTTTAAAGTATCAGTGAAGTTGCAAAGAAAGACTTTCTTTTTTCAGTTGCCATTAACTTCTGGTGTTAATTTCTGCATTATGAATTAACACTCTTGGAATTTAGATGAGAATTGTACACGTTTTGGATAATGACTGTGCAGGAGAAACATTTGGTCTATTATTATGCATAACACAGCCATCTTACTAATCAGCAATTGTCTAAAAGTCATAAATAATCTTCTTTTGCATAATCATGAGTTACATATTGGGTATATAATGTGGTGTGGTACTGATGGCAAAGAGGTGCTCCAATAGGTCCTAATAAGCAAAGCCTCAAAAGCTTTCTGTGTGCGTTTCACAGTAATTATGAAGTGCATAATGCTGCTGTGCCAACTCCCAGGGGCCTGAAGTGTCAAAAGTTGGCAAATTCTGCCTGTTCACTCTTCAGTTTTCCTCCTGATTCTGTATTTGTAGCCCTTTGTGGTTCTTATTGGTAACGCTGCCCAAGTATCAATACAAAGTTGATCTGTCGATTGCATTTCAAATAGAGGGAGGAGGGGAACAGTTCTTGCCAAACCTCGTGAGGGCTTTAAGAGCACTGGGGTAATTGTGTGCTGCTGTGGGCAATCTGGAGAGCAGCTACATTTGTATGGGTGGTGGAGGGCAGATCTCTGGGCTCGATGCTCTCTTATCACTGGTGCCAGGTCAGGCAGAGCTGTGCCTTCAGTCGAAACCAGAGAGAAAAGCAAGTAGCCGAGTGCAGGCGGTGCTCAGCACTGCTGCCTCAGTAGCCAACAAAAAAGTAAGGGAGAGCACGGCATCTCTGCCTCTCCGTACAGAGGCTGCAGCAAAGCAGCAGTAGTTCCTACCCAGATCTTGAGCATCTGGAGAGCTCTTGTGCCTCCACTCCTGTCACCTGCAAGAGTCTGGGAGGATGGTGTGGGCCAGGCTGTTCTCCCAGATGTACCTGGAGTTAAATGGCTTTTCTTCTCTGTCACAGCTGGGCCATGAAGCCAAGACTCCTGCGGCCAGTTGTATCTCATTAAGTAGCGTTTCTAGCTCTCTTCTGATTGAGGGCACAAAAAGTGTGTAAGTCTGTCTACATCCAGTTTTGCAGAAAGCCTTTTGGTTTTGACACCACAGATAAGAACAGAAGTATAACGGGGAATTTTTCTTCTACTTAAGAGGAAAGTAGAGACTTCTGCTTGCAGATTCAGTGGGTAGAAAGTTCCTTCCCAGAGAGAGGTCTTTAGTTTCAGATCTGAGTTCGGTTACATGAAACTACGCAGTGTGCTGGAACAAGCTGCCAGCACTAAGCAGGGAAGGATGCAGCGGTACTGAGTAATTTTCTCAAATGCTCACTGTTAATTATTGCTCAGGCTAATAGATGTGAACATATTGTTGTACCCCCACCACAATACCGTGTGATGGGAGCTATATCCTCTGTAAGTGTAGTGCTTTGCTATCATTTTCTGTCATTTCCTCAGTTCCTGTTCCAGCTCTTTGTCACTCTCTTTTGTTTGTTTTGCTTCCTATCACTCAATTTCATCATCCTCTACCCAGTTTCTTATCCAGCAAGCGAAAAACCTGTCCTGCAGGAGACAACTACTGTTACAGTTGCCCAATGGAGAGCATCATTGAGAGCATGAGTAGTGCCATACAAGCACTAAATCAGCTTCCCTTTGTATATGTTTGTATTATAAAGTTGCGTGTCTGAAATTCTGACTTTAAAGTACTCGCAGAATGCATGAAGAATGCATTCTCCCTCGGGTGTAATGCTGTCAGTGTACAACGTGCTGTCAGATGAGAAGTACTTTGCTTATCTTATGTGTATAAACAAGAGCACCACTGCCTTTCTGTCAGCTGTGTTTCAGGCAGAAGCAAATTTTTACTTTTCAGCTGCAAACCATTGGCTTTTGGCAGTGTGAAAGATAAAATACAGCAAGTGCAGATGGTACAGATGATATCCAAATTTGCATATCTGGCAATTGCAAAATAGCCAAGCCATGACATCAGAATGTGGGGATACTGAGGGTAAGACTTGTAAATAAGATGTGCATGAAATTCCCCACAAGGTAATATCCTTCAAAATGTTGGCTCAGTGAGCACTGTCATGTAAGTAAGAGTTTGTCAGGATGGTCCACAGAAGAAAATAAACACAGCTCTTGATCAGCTCACCCCACTCTATACCATGAATTACGTAGCTAATTACAAGAATTAAAATTGGATTCACCTGGGAGGTATGGGCAAGAGTGGGTTGGTGGGCATGGAAGCAGCTGTCAGTTGTGCATTTTGGCCAGGCTGAGTTGTCTTCGGTATGGTGTGGTCTGAGCCACACTGTGCTGTCAGTGCCCTTGCTGTTTTTACAGCTGCCTGTTTTTTCGTGGTCATTCAGTCCTTCATGCTCTGTGACTCGTCACCGTTGTTATCATATTGTACCTTATCATATCTCATGTTACTAGGATAGAATCAGGTGTGTTGGAAGGGACTCTTAGTGGCCCTTCTGCAGTAAACAGTAACAACACATCTGCAGGTTGGTCAGGTCCTCAGAGCCGTGTCCAGCAGCCTTGAACATCTCCAAGGTTGGAGCGTGCACAGCTTTCTGGGCAACCTGTGACACTCAGACACCATTTCCCCTCTGCTGCCATCTGTCACACGGTGATGTGTGGTATTGGGATGTTGGTGGGAATGTTCAAATTCTATTGCCGTACCACCAACACCACCTCTGCTGTTGTGAGTCAACATAATGAAATAGGAGCATCCCTTTCTGAGCAGCCCTTCTGTTTGGTTGGTAATGCCTGCGTCCAACTACTTTTTGTAGTTCTTCTAAACCAATAAGTCACTCGGCATGATGGAAGATGACAAGCGTTTTTCTTGATTGTAATTTGGAACTAAAGTCTAGGAAGCCCTTCCCTCTTATCTCACGTCTCTCCTGTTTCCTTTCTGCTCTCTGTAGTGTTTCAGTGAGTACTTATGGTCCTATGGTTTTCCTCTTCCTCTTGACTGTGTGCAGACCTTATTCTTTTGCTTTTCCATTTAAGCAGCTGTTCCCCATTTATTTGGAGATTACCTGAAAATGCTTCAGTAAGCACTTGAAAGTGAAGCTTAGCAGGGAAAGGGGCCTATTGCTTTGTAATTCAGATGGATAGAACCAGTTAGTCCAAACAATTTATAGATCGGTATCCTTTTCATCCCCTACGAATTATCTCATCAGTCCTTTCCGTTTCAGTCTTTAGAAATCCTTGGCATCGTTTCTCTGACTACAGATAGATGAGGGCTGTTCTTCTGTATCAGAAAATAAAACAGAATATTTCCAAATTTGCTTTTCAGTATTGAAATAGCTAATACAGCTAAGCTGGGCAGTGGAGCAAACTGCTTCAGAAGTCAGGCAGCTGGTATCCTAGCGAAAGGTGATGGGAAATGAAAAGGAGCTCGGATCTGAAATATGTTTGAACTGATGGGGTCACGCTCTCCCAGATTCTACATTTTCCTCCTGTCATCCTAGTCTTTCAGTCCTTATTTTCTTCCAGAATTCTTCTGCTGCAATTTGAACAACAATTTGTTTGTTCTGTCTTCCGATTCCGCAGTGAATTTGCTGTTCAAGGAGCAGGAGTTGGGTATTCAGTGCCAAGGCACAGATGAGTAGGGAATTTCTTCTGTTTGAAAATCTAGTTTGCTTCTTGTTTTACTGCTTTTCTGCTCACTTTTTTTTTCTTTATTTTTTACTTAATTATGATTTACAGTTCTCTTTGTGGTCATGAAGCCTCAATATTTAGGTCATTGGATGATTGTTTAGATGCTGTTAAATGGAGAACCACTGAAGTCAGAAATGGAGCTTTTCAGTGTCTTCTGAGGTACAACAAAGTAACTCCCTCTTCCCACTGTGCTTTTCAGTGCTGAAGATCTCAGTTTACTGTCTGATGTTCTACATTTCGTGACTCGCACAGCCTTGACGTTGTGTTGTCTCACTGATAGATATCCCAGTGTAAAACTAAGGAAAGCAGACCAAGGCTGTATAAATGGTTGCATACTTAAGAGACAGCTTCCACGGTGAAAGCAGCTTTAATAAGTAACAATTTGTGATTACATTTATGTTACCAATAATGTCTAATCGGTTCCATCAGATGGCAGGCAGCTGAAAGACCCCAGCTTTGTAAAGAATATGTGTTGCTGAGTCTCTCTTCTGACTTCTCAAATGTTGCATGTTTTGTGTGGCAGAAACTATTTGCTACGAACCTCATTCCCGTAATTTCAGCCTGCATCATGGACTGGAGGTTCTTGAAGTGCTTGCATACCTAAATAGCTAGGAGTAACATTACTGAGTGCGTAAAATACAACTAACCTTCAACACCCCCAGAGCTGACTGCATTTTCACGAGGGTGAGGAGACCTCTGATAGCTAACAGATGCAACTAAATCAGTTAAACTTCCTGAATTTAGTAATTCCTCTGCCTACTGCATTAGCTAGGGTCTGATCTGACACAAGTCTTCACATACAATACGTAAATTAGCCAGACATCCATGTGGCCAGCAAAATAGTTTGTCCCGGTACTTGGAACACCTACATTTAATTCTTCTTTCTTCCTGATGAGATCTGAATGGCAGTGCTTTGCTCTCTATGTAAAGGCAGAGCAGCAAGCTACACAGTGAGCATCCTTGAATACCACAACCCATGTTCTTTTTGCTCAAGCTTTGCCGTTTTGCATGGAACGTGTAAGTATATGCCAGAGAAAGAAAGCAATCAACAGGTTCTGCTCCTCAAGAAAAGGGAGGGGAGACAGAAGAGTCTCTGAAGGAGATTCATTTAAAAAAAATATATGGCGAAGAGTGAGTTAATCAGCTTCATAAGATGGGAAGGGTGTGGGATGAGCGCAGCTTGGTCAGAAATCACTTTGTCTCTATTTTGCGGCACCAGTGGCGATAGCTTCTGTAGTTCCTGGCTGCCTTGGAAGAGGGGCTGTTTTTGGCCAAGAAAAATCTGTTCCATTTCCAGGTTTTCAGCTTTTTTTTTTTTTTTTTTTTTTTAAACACCTGCAAAGTACTTAAAGTAGAATGCATGAATGAGGTACGTTTCGGAAAAGAAAACATGTACGTAGGTTTCCTTTTCTACTGAATTCAGTGTAGGAAAAAATAGTGCAAATAATTTACTTAAATCTGAAATGGATTTTCCATGACTTAATTTCTCTGTGCTGGAATTAGGAGCAAATTAAATAAATTTGCATTCCATTTATAATAAATGGATGTGTATGTTTAGAATGAAGATTTCAAATAGACATGTTTGTGTTTCCCTATAAAACAAATACAGCATTTGTGGAAGCCTTTTAAGATTATATGGAACTACTTCAGAAGTATTTTTAAAAATTATTTATGAAGTTGATGTTTTTACCTATCTGTCTGGAGAATGAGAGAATTGAGTTACCTATCGCTCTCTAGGAATAATCTGTTTCTTCCTAAGCTGCTGCTACGGGTAAAACGCAAGCGCACATTCCACCAACAAGCTGGCATTTTTCCTTTCCTAAGGTATGTAGTAAAAAATATTTGTAGAGTATATTCAAAATCAGTTCCCTCTTGTGCTGCCTACTCTAGGAGTGTTACTGAGATTACTTCTTTCCTGCCCCATGAAGAACGCTGAAACAGTTTTCTGTTCTGCCACCCGATGCTCTGTCAGTAAATGCTGATGTCGGGGTCTGTATGGGAGCTGCTGAGTCCCAGCCTGAACCTGACTGACAGCTGAGGGACGATTCATTGAGTGCTGAGCCCTGGAGCGCAGTACAGGTGGTGCAGCTGTGTCACCAGACGGCGTGGAGCCGCGCTGCGCCTCTCCAGACCCCACGTAAGGTCTGGCTGCCAGTGGGGAAGGGGTTCTTCTGGAGATCTCAGCTCTTGGAGTCTTCTCAGCGAGCCCAGCACAAGGGTAAGCTTTCCCTCCGTTCTTCTTTAGTGTGATAACCTGTTTAGCCCAACTTTCTTGTGTGTTTCTTAATTGTAGTAATCTGTATATTCGTTGATTATACAGTGTCAGGGTGCAATTTATAAAAATAAACACCAGGAATAAATTAGCGACTCATTTCATTAGTCAAGTCCTTAGACTGCCCAGCACAGAGACTGAGATGCTCAACACACAACTCGTATTTGGGTTTAACTGGCATGCTTAAAGGCCAAATACAGACTTGTTCTGAACAGCGTTTAACCAGCTGTAGTGGGCATAGTTTAAATTGTATTTTTTGTTTCCTCCGAAGCGATAAGAAAAGCTCATCTCATAATCTTTTAATCATCGACTCCCTGCATATCATTAACATTTGATTCTACGAATCGCTTATAAACACCATCACCTAATGACTTGCAACTCATACGTGTGGCATTTCACTTACAGCGACTGAGAGTCAGCAGAGGTTACGGAGCAACAAAGAAGCTGATTATTGATTGCTACACCTTAAATTCTGTATAACGCTCACTTTTGTGGCACGCTTGTTAGGTATTTTCTCCTAATTGGTTAACACTGCGTTTATCTTCTCCTGTACTTTTAGGAAAGGAAGGCTCAGGTGTGTTCTTGCTGTACACATTTATATGTGCATCTGTAGCTTCTTTTGACCCATAGAGTGCCTCATGATGTGTGTATGGGTGCACTGCCTGTAGGTCTCTTCTAATGGTGAAAATTTAAGTGTCATTAGTGCTTATTGTAAGAGAAAAGCAAAGCAGCTGTCATGTTTTCCGGTGAGTACAGGTTGGGTATATGAAAGGCTGGGACGTTATTTTGATTAAAGAGAAAATGATGTTGGTCGCCCAGGCAACTCCTTGCTATGCTGTGAGCGCAACCTGGTGACCTCAGGGCGCTTGGGGACTTGATGGCTCTGTGTGCACAGAGCTGGTGTGTGATGGATACGTGCAGGGCAGCTCACAACCCTGTTCCGACACCCTGCTGCTTTGGACACCAGAAAGATTTTGATAGTATAATAGACTTCTGCAAAAGATTTTCTTTCCTTTAGTAGTTGTGAATAGCAGTGAATAGTTAATATAGCTGTGCATAGTACAGCCCTTGCAGAATGTCTGGTATATCGAGTCATTATAGAGAATACAGAATACACTGGTAGCAATACTGCTACAGAAGCGACCTGATAATAGTGTGAGGCTCTACAAAGATGTGATTTTTATTCACAAAGTTCAATATTTCTTCAATTTTCAATTATTTTCTTTACCAAAAAGTCACTTAAACTTCTGTATTACAGATAAATCCTCTCAGTCTGTGTGGTGATGCTGTTAATGTCAGCTGATGTACTTCAAAGCAAAGGTGCAGATAATTCCATTTGTGCGTAACTGTTCAGTTAGCAGATGACACTCCTGCCTTTCCTCATACCAGCAGTGACTCCAGCATGATTTGTGATGGTACAGTCTGTCTCCATATGGTAAAGTGGGTAGTATGAGCAGTTCAAATAGAGCAACTGATTAAAACAGAAGCCGGAGTAACTGTCACCCTAATGCAATGTAAAATTGTGTTCTGAAGCCGGCTTTATTGTGAAGGCTTTTCTGGGGCTGGGAGTTGCTGGCAGAAATAGCTCAAGTCGTGGCTGCTGCTACTAGCTCGTAGTATGGGCAGATCTGTGACCACAGCATTGTGGTCATTCCTTGGGTAGCATGTGGCTCAGCAGGCTGCCACCAGAGCCAGCCCCGTTGCTGCCGTTGTAACAGGGACGGTCCTGTGCCCGCCGTGCACTGGAGCCCTAGTAACGTGATTTTCAATGCAATAACAGCTGCATCCAGGGAAATCAAACTTCCGGCCAAGAAGTAATTACATCTGTACGAGCCTGACTGTCTCATTCATAACGAGTCATCGTGAACAACTCCAAAACTAAAAGGATATAAAATTACTAGTAGCTAGAGCATGAAGAATTGGAACAAGGCATAGGCTGATGAACTGTCTCAGTTACAAATGTATTCTTGGTGGCTTGCCATTATGATGAAGTGAGATGAGTGAAATGTGGTTGTATTTGACATATCGCTGGATCTGTGATATCCAGCAAGAGATTTTTTTTGCTGAAGAATTATGGTGTGCTTCTCTCTTGACAGATGAGTTTATTTAAGTTTTGAGATGCTTGGAAGTGCTTCTTAAATCCCTCAGCATCCCTTTCCAAGTAGAGATACACTTCTGTAAGACTAGAAGTTGTGATGTTGTGTAGTGTGGCTCATGTTTTCCCTTAAGGAGGCACTTTGGGAGTGTTCTCAAAAGACTTTGTGTGAGTGTGTCTCATCTAAATTTGAAACTCTACCTTAATTCTGTGGTGAAATCATCACAACCTCTGCAGCCTATTCATTTATAGCCACGCACAGTTTTCATTATGAATAGCTGCCTACGCTGTCTTCATTCATGAGAAGAATTCTGCAGCAGGAGCGGGTCCGCGGAACGAGGCGGTGCTGAGAGCTGCTGTGTGCTGGGGGCTGGAGGCTGCTGGGCCACCGTGGCCGCAGAACAGCGGGAGCGCAGGGGAAGGCTGTAGGCCGGAAGGGAGGCCTGGCCTCTGAGGTACTCTGCGAGGTCTGGCAAAGGTGGGTGAGGCCCTGGGGAATCCTGGTGTCCAGGAAGATGCACGCAGGCCGTGTCCATCCCAGCTTCTGCAGGGAGGTGCTGCGCAGCGCATCATTAACTTAACCTTGCAGCTCAGTGCACCGCAGCATGGCAGCGAGTTGTTTCAGGGTTGGCCTGAGCAGAGGAAAAGTTGCATGTTCAGTCACTGGACTGTCTGAGTGATTTGGACCAATGGTTTCACATTTGGCAAGCATAAAACGTGCAAGATGTTACGTAGCAGTGATAGTTCACCTTGTGTGATACTTATTACTATGCTGCCTTTTCTATTGGTTTAATTTCACTGTATTTTAAACATTCAGATTGAAATCTCCAAGCCAAACTGGAGCAAAATACAGTGTGGTGCTTAGATTTAAAACGTTTTAATAGTCGGGGGACTATAAAGGTCTTATATTGCCGTGGTTTGGAAAAACAATAATCAACGAGTTGAAAAACTCATTCACATCTGGCCATGTTTATTTGAGGCATAAAGATGTCCGTGTTGCCACAGTTGCTTGTTGATGTCTGGTAGCTCATTATTTCTTCAGAAACTGACCTTATTTGAGTGGCCATAGGAGGCACAAACAGATGAACAGAACTTTTGAAAAAGACACAGCAAAGATGGAGGCAGCAAAAGCAAAACTGAGTGCAGAGTTCACTCAGACTGATGGGAGAAACATTTTTGGAGTGAGGCCTTTTGGAACACAGAACAACCTACAGCAGTGAGATGTGAGAGACACTGGTGAACAGCAAGAAGAGGTGGAGGAAAGTAGCATCCATGAACCGACACGTGCACACTGTACCATGGGCAATATTGCCATTGCAAAAAGTAAGCAGGGCCTGAGGTTTATATATTGCACAGACAGATGGAGATGATGAAGCACTCTTTCTTCAGTCATCCTAAAGCGCGACATCTCTCTTCCATTAATGACAGGTGGAAAAATTCTCTCGAAGTCCTCAAGCTAAGGATCATAGAACTATTCTGAGTCCAACCTATTTTCTTAGAAACAAGCTTCTTCAAGTGAAAGTTTAGTAGGAAATACAATAAAGGCAGGAGGAGGTCATTTCTCAGAGGAAAAACAGGCTATCTACAGAGTAAATTCAGATGTGTCCGTTAAAGTATCTTTTTCAGATTTATGCATTCAGTTTATGTGATGAGATCTCTTAATCCTACATGGGAAAATGCTTTCTAGCAGAATATTTGTTACATGGAGAAGATGAAAAAGCTTCATCTTTAAAAAAATTCAGGTTCCATGATGAACTGCTCACAAATGAACAGGAGTGCGATTCTAATAATTAAAGTTTGTCATTTTAGACTTAAGAAACAATCCAGTTGGCTATAAACTGTGATAGCAGCACGTTCTTGCACGCTTTCTAGGGATGCTGTCGCATGTACTGCTGCAGAGAGAGGCATAACAGAGAGGCCGCATCACGTCTGTGGCTATGCACTTCTCAGGTGTGATCCTTCCCTTTAACCTGGCAGCTCAATGCCGTAGGAACGTCAGTAGCTCAGAGACGTGCGCTCTGGAAAGGCATGTGATGCAAGACTTCTGTTGTTTCTGCCCAGCCTCCAAATGCAACACTTTGGAAAGCATGCATCTCAATTCTTTCACGGCACCTTTCATTTCTGTAGTGTCCCTACTGTGCGTGCCTTCACCTTTTGTTTTTAAAATCTATTCTTTTTTCCACGAATCCCTATCTTGTTATCTCCCACTGTCATGTTGTGCTGTCTAACCTAAGGTGGGGGTACAGCCAGTCTCTGCCAGTCCAGACTTAAATGAAGTTTTCTTCCACAACGTGACAGCACATTGCTAAGAAATATTCTCAAAGTTTGGGGATTTTGTGTACAAAATCAGAGGCATGAGAAAGCCAGAAATCGTTTCCTGTTTCTATGGCAGCACGACAGTGTGTCTAGCTCAGCTATTTTCTCCTTCTATGATTTTATAGATAGCTGGGATGAATCCGGTGAAGTTTAATATCGTCAAAAATAGAAGAAGTCTAACGGAGTCTAATCAGAAATAGCAAGGCATAAAGGACAATCTCATCTGCAAATAAAATGCAAATTGGGAAAAAGTTATAGCATCTTCTGGTAACGTGAAGGCAATTGCATAAACCACTCTGGAGCTGCAAAACAATTCTGTGTGCTCCGGCTTTGCTTTTGGCTAATGGCTGAATCCCTGTGCTTTGCGTCCAGCAGCTTTCTTTCACCCCCTTCTGCAGCACGTCCCTCCTCCACAAAGTGAATGACAGGTTTTGTCCAGAAAGCAGAAATATTCGCTTCACCCAAACCAAAAGAAATATTTGAAGTAAGACCCAGAGAAAACAGTCTAAAAACCCGTACAGAATAACTGACACATTCACCAGGTTGATCATTCATCCAAATTTGAAATTGAATCCAGTTGAGCTTGAAGTACATTTATGCATTTGGATAATTAAGACAAGGATCTTAACCATACAAATTTCCACTATATTGACGTCTCAGGAACTTACCAGGAAGGAGTAGTCTCAGTGCCATGTGCACAGCTGGGTTACCCTACTGCAGTGGATCTGCTCCATTTAAATGGACACACAGCCTCTTACTTTTAACAGAAAACAAGGTCACCTGGCTCTGGGTTCATGCCAGAACCACAAGGCTGACACAGTCCTCCATGAGGTTCTGCCTCTTCCAGCACGCAGTTGTGTGCTGGTGTCAAGCACTGTGTTTAGCGAAGCTGTGTACGTTGATTAGATGTTAAGAAAATCCCAATCAGAAAATGAAATTGTGCTTATAAAAGGAGTGAATGCTTTAACTGTTACGTGTGCTATAGGGAGTCCGGGAAACTTCATTGTTTGGCAGATGGGCTGACTCCCACATTAAGAAATTCGTAATTCCTTCTCAGAAGAGTAAGGAAGGATGTATGTGTTTGCTGGAAAAGGAAAAAAAAAAACCTTTCCATCTTTTTTTTTTGTCAGAGCAACCACATATGGCAGCTCCATTTTCTATCACTTACCACTTTCTATTTAACATTCAAATGTCACTGGCCAAGATAAAGTTGGGTATTAAAACATGTAAAGGCTTCTCAGCTACGAACAAGCACTGCAAAGAACTTGACACAGATCTGCAGTATTCAATTGGAACAACCTGACTCATCCCATTCTTTCTTTGCTCTTGTTTTTCTTAAGTATCCCTTCCATTAATAGTTATTATTTTAATGTTTTCTTTCCAGCCACTTCTTGTCTTTCCTTAAGCCAAAATCATTTCACTTTGTAACTCTGTGAGTAGTCCTGTATGCACTGTTTTCACACAACTACGTGTCTGCTTAGTAACCTGTCATCCTCCTCCTGCATAAGTACTTCAAAATCATGGGAGCAGTTTACCAGTTAAACCTGCGTGCATGTATCTTTATATATATTTTAATAGCAGAATCTACATGCAGAATTTAAATTTTTGAATTGCTATTTTCATTGCTAGGAATGTGATTTACCCTAACCCTCATTTTCAGACACCAGAAGTCATAAACATGTCTTTTGTATAGGCTAGATAAAATGAACTGTGTGTTGTATTAATGAAGGCAAAAAGATGCTGGTCCTTTTCAGGGGGAAAACTCTGAGCTCCTGGCACTTGCAAAATAGGAGGTGTTGAAATGCATGAGAATATTTTAAAGTCTTTGCTGGTAAGTTGAAGGCGTATCCCCATTTTGCAGGTATTCCAGTAACTAGCCTCATCGGCTCTGTAGTCAAGAAGGATCTATTTGCTGTAAGGCAGCTTTTCAGAGACTACGGTCCTAACTTGAGATATCTCAGAGTTTTTTTCCTAGTGACAAAAGCCTGGTCACGTTTCTTATATGCTAGAACCGTGCTGGAGGTATTAAAGTAAATGCCTGGCATGTTAATGAATAAGATGTCGTTATTACCTGAAGTGGCATTCAAGGTACTTCTAGCTGACAGTATGGGAAAGCTGAAGGGACCTGCTGTGTGAAGTCCTTGCTTTTGTAATGCTTTAAAAATGCCCTGAGTGGTGCTGTTTCGCAGCAGCGTTTGTTCTGATTAGCGGCTCTCATGTCAGTGATGATGAGGCAATCCCTTTCTCCGCTGTGTATGTCTGCGTTCTTTAGCTGGGTATGGGTGCTGTTTTCATTTTGAGAGCTGATGCATAGCAAAGCAAGGGAGCGTTTTTGGGTTCTGTGTTTTTTCCAAAGCAGAAAGACAAATGGTTGAGAATTGGTGACAGGTTTCTTTACTCTTTGCAAAACAAAATAGACTCTTGCTGTCACTGCCTCTGATGTGGCACTCAGACAAGAGCAGCTTGGCATTAAAATGTCCCAACCTTCTTGTAGGGATGTCGATCAGATCTGCTGGCTGTTCCTTGCCCTGTGCTTTGCTTTCCCCACGTGTAGCAGGAGCAGAGGCAGGCCGAGCTTCCTGTGCTGTGCCACTCGCCAATCTCAGGCCAGTGGTGCCCAGCGGCAGCACGGCCTGCAGCTGGGCCTCCACAGTGTGGGCGCACAGCACGCCAGGGGTCGCCTCCAGCAGAGTCCGGGGCGATGGGCTCCTCCTGTGCGCACAGGGCAGCCGGCAGCAACAGCTGGCTGTTGGTACAAAGCCAGTTCTGCCGGTGGACTCACTTGTTGGCTGCGTAATGTTACAGACACAGAGAGTGTGTCTGTTGGCTGTCTTGTCTTTTTATGCTTTTCCTCTGCATGCAAATCAAGCAGTGCACCAATAGCCTCCAAGTTCTATTCTGCAATGTATTCCTGTCACTATTCCTGTCTGCTCACTCTCCACAATCTTCCTTAGCTGTGCTCCATTATGTTTTACGGGGAGGGCAGTAGAACACATCAGTATTGATTCAAGACTCAAAAATACGTCTTGCAGCAAGTTGAGTTTTCCACTGCATTGTCAAAGACCTTCTTAACCCCCCAGCTCCCGGCAGCGATGGCATCAGCAGTTAGATTTTGCACTTGGGGAAAACAACCTTGCAAAGCAAAGTCATGTTTGCACTCTTTTAACCTCTAAAAAAATAAGAAAGGAACATTTTCTTGTGATACCGTTTGTGGCATCCCTATAGCTGTGGATCCAAATCACCTTAACAAAGAGAAAGCAGCATAAAAATAAAGAAAATTGGGAAAAAACATTAGGATGCGGGACACTCTCGAGTTCTTTGCTTCACTCTGTGTTATGTGACAGGAATTGTCAGCAGGCTCACAGTGGAAAAGTACTGCCAGCTTCAAGCACCAACAGCAGCAATCCCAGCCCCGTGGGCTCTGAGGGTTGTACCTAGAGCTTGCCCAGATGTTTAGGATTTGCTGTGCAACTCATAGTCACCTCTGATTTTATGCATGTACGCATGTAGGGAAAAGCGACATATTTGTCTCTGAGGGCAAATTCAACTCAGTGGAATTCTTGTGAACGTTGTCAAATGCACAACTTGGCACAGATGACAACTTTCTTGAGATTCGATTGTGCCTTAGGACAGCCCATTTCCTTTCCTTAATTAGAGCAAAGCAAGAAGGGCTGCACACCACACGTGCCAACGTTGTGCAGGTCTGGTTCAAATGCGAGGTATAGTGCTTACAAGCATCCATGCAGGAAGTAGTTGCTAGAATGAAGTAGGTAGCCCAACAAGGTTATTTTATGATAACACTTTTCAAGGCTGCCTATTAAAACCATTTTTATGTTTCGCCTACAATGTTATGTTGCACTGCAGACAGCATGTGCACACTGCATGTGAGTGGAGGAAGAATAAAGAGAAAACTGGTCTCTGCGCATCCTCTAGCGATTTTTACATTGCTGTGCTACGCAGTCATGGGATGAAGTGCTATAAAATGGCCCTGAGCCAAGGCCCTACAGAAGGAACCAGGTTTTGCACAGTGCTCTGAAGCTGGAGAGTTACCGGAGGCTCAGGGTTGCTGGTGTGACATAGCTCATGCGAAGTCTTGCAGGTAGAGCGTCTCCTATGAAGTGTTTTATGCTTTATACAGTTTCAAAATATGGATACAATTAGACTTAAACACACAATGTTTAATTGCATTAATTGTGTAACTAATATTTACTTTCCTAAGAAAGCATTTGGAGACTTAATTGTATCATGCCCGCTGCAGGGACAGCGAGTAATGAAAGGCATTCGTTGCGGTGTGCCTGAAGTCGGCTTGCTGTGATTTCTGGTCGTTTGTCTTCAACCTGCAGCAGTGCAGAGCCCATTTCCTTTCCTGCGGAGCATGTCGGCGTGGTGCGATGCGATGCTGGGAGTCCGCTCTGCCTTTTCCTTTGATGGATCTGAGCGTCCCGTGTTCCCGTGTGCATATTTCTAACCTTGAGATCAGGCGTACAAATACGCGCTTGTTTAATTATTCGCTGTTCTTTGTGCGCAGTTCAGGCTCTTTCTGTGTCCTTTCAGAAACTCCTTGAACTAAGTCAGTCCTGCAGTTCGGTAGGCTTTTAAAGAACAATCGCTATTACTTGCTAAATACATCAGAACACTGCAGTGACTGAGAGCATCTGATACCTTCAGTCATTATTTTATTACTTTATGGTAGAGAAATTTTTCCGTCGAAACCAGATTTCTGTCTGTCATGGGAAAAAAGAGTCACTTGTATCTCCTTCTGGGAAAGGGAGGATTAATGCCATCAAACACTTAGAAACTCTTCTACTCAGTGTCTTCAGTTCAACGTAAGGCATTCTACGCAGTAAGAAACAATTCCTGAAGACTCCGAGCAGAGATTCCCAGAACGTTTTAACTATTAATAATTGCCTTCTTATGCAGCTTCTCCCTGGGAAGGGAGCTGGGAACACTGACTGAGGCATTTGAAACTGCACGAGAACTGCTGAGGAATGCCGTCCTTGGGCTGTTGGGTTTTGTTTGTTTATTTCTTTGCTTTAGTGTGTTGAGAGCAGTATGAGCCAGAATAAATGCACAAATGAAAAAAAAAAAAAAAAAAAAAGCCCCATTTTGACAGCGAGGCAAGTGTTTATAATAGAAATGAACTCCTTGGGGCAGGAGAGCAGTGTCTGTGCATTATGTACGTGCAGGTACCAACCCAAAAAGACAAGTAATGTGGCAAAAGAAAAATGACATATGTAGATAAAGAATCTGTGAGCTTCAGATGCTCATAAGGCAGTATTTTTTGGCATAGTGCTGGAAAAAAGGAAAAAAGAAAAAAGCCCTGACTGTATTGATCCAAGTCCTGTAACTGAAGAAAACTTGCAGTGACATCAGGCAAATGTTCGGTAGCACAAGATTGCCAAAATCATGTATTAAACAAGTCAGTGCTCATTGTTGCTCATGGGAAAGATGCCACTAAGAGTTCCAGCTTTCAGCTGTTGAACAGAAAGCTCCGTTTTCCTGTGCGGAGGAATGTGGCAGCTGCTCAGCATGGCACAGCACTGTGTCTCAGCACCAGCTCTGCCCAGGAGAAGGGCTGAAAAAGGTCGGATGAATGGCGGTGCTTTCGCACACCCTGGCAGGGACCTGCCCGAGTCTTGGCTGAACTCTCCAGGACTGGCAGCAGCCATCAGTCTCTCACTTACTCTCACATGAGCGCTAAAACAGTTCTGATAAGTGCTTTTTCACAAGCACACACATTTTCAAGCACTTCTGGACAGTGGAATTTGTATTCTTTTCTATTTTTCTTTTCTTCAGGGGAGGGGGGGGGGGCAGGGGGAAGCTAGTGAGAACCAGCCCAGCAACCAAAACCTCAGCGTCATGCCCTGCTTTTTTTTTTTTTCCTCCACTCTGTTTTTTATGCGTCGCGCCTCTCACCTCTGTGCAGCATCACACCAGTGTTTCACATTATGAAGCATCAGTTTCCTCGCCCTCTAATGGAAAATCTGAATGCACTCGCTAAAAACCTTTCTGTCTCCATTTGCAGGAGAGCTGCTCCCTCTGCTGAGTTTTCTGTCGATCGCCACCGGCACCTGATGTCCTTCCTCACTATGCTGGGGCCCAGCCCTGACTGGAACGTGGGCCTTTCTGCTGAGGACCTCTGCACCAAGGACTGCGGCTGGGTTCAGAAGGTTGTGCAGGATTTGATCCCCTGGGATGCCGGCACGGACAGTGGGGTTACCTATGAGGTATTTGGATGGCTTGCAGTGCATCTCACCTGAATTTATTTGCCTGAATTTACCTTGAGTCAGTGAGGAATGAAAGCTAGTCAATCCGCAGTCGTTTGGGTTGTGTGTCTGCATGCTGCTCTGCTCAGTTTGTTTTTAACCATGTTTATGTTTTCTTTCTTCTTGCAGTCACCCAACAAACCTACGGTTCCTCAAGAGAAGATCAGACCGCTTACAAGCTTAGATCACCCTCAGAGTCCCTTTTATGATCCAGAAGGAGGATCTATCAAGCTGGTAGCCAGAGTTGTCATTGAAAGAATTGCACGCAAGGTACAAGTTTATACATAAAATCCTTGAGGCAGTGAAAACCACAGTCTCTAAGACACAATTTTTCCTTCTTCGTGCCACCAAAACTCTGCTCCCTAATCTATCTCCAAGGAACATAATGGTAGAAAATAACATTTTTGCATTTTAAACTATCTTAAGATGTGCTTTGTCTAACTTCCAATAATTACTGAACCTGCTTAGTTGCAGTTTATTTTTTTTTTTAAAGAAGAGAAAAAAGCACGATCTGATGAGTTAGTCAACATTTTCTCTGGTTGCTGCTGCAGCGCCAGCAGTGCCTCTCAGCCACTGCCCAACCCCTGTGCACATTCACATTCTTACAGCCAACCTCCACAGTCGTTTCTTTCTGTGCAGGGGGAGCAGTGCAACATCGTACCTGATAACATCGACGATATTGTAGCAGATCTAGCACCAGAAGAGAAAGAAGAAGGTACTTTCTGAATTACTTCGTGCTAGACTAGATTTTGTTCCGTTCTCCACTGTTATTTCTAAACACAGTAAGAAACTAACTTAGGAGCAGAAGTAAGTTTCACTTATTAGCCAAAAAGTGACCCAATTCTTCGTCCTTTCTACTGTGTTTGTGCTGTTAGTCTCCACTTATGGAGGAAAGACATTGTGCGTAGCTGGCAGATGGCAATAGAACAATAGAAGCAATAAAAGACAACCGTTAGGGGGTTCAACATGAAGTGGTGTTGGGTTTGTTTGTTTGTTTTTAAATCAAATTTGTCAGGTTTTTTGGAGTTAAAATGGACCGGTTTAGAGTGCAGAAAGAAAGAACATTTCATGTTAGCATCTGGAGTAATTCCTAGCCAAGTATAAAGAGAGGCAGATGGAAGATGATGTGCTGTTAATGTTTACTGCCTTTTCTTGTTTTCAGATGACACCCCTGAGACCTGCATATATTCCAACTGGTCCCCCTGGTCAGCCTGCAGCTCCTCTACCTGTGAGAAGGGCAAGAGGATGAGGCAGAGAATGCTTAAAGCTCAGCTGGACCTCAGTGTGCCCTGTCCTGATACCCAAGATTTTCAGCCGTGCATGGGTCCAGGCTGCAGTGATGAAGGTAATCGAGAGGAAAGGATAGAGGAGAAGAACTCTGCGTGGGGCCGCTCTTTTCTTTTGAAGTTCTTAGAAGGTATTCGTTGCTGTACGATCTGAGTTATAGCAAAAACAAGAATAACTGCAGAAGAATACAAATGCATACAGTCTGTGATGAGCTCTGCAGTTTAGCTGAGCAGGTGCACAGAGCACACAGAAGTGTGAAGGAGAGGAGTAAAGTGAGCAACAGAGAAGATGGGATGCGAGGGGCAACAGTGAAGTGACTGCACATAAATGGGCAGCTGTAGATTTACTGGTGGGTGGGCAGGTGATCGTGTAAATATCAGCAATTGAAACGGTCCTCTGTATTTTAGATGGTTCCACTTGCATGATGTCTGACTGGATTACGTGGTCCCCCTGTAGTGTTTCCTGTGGGATGGGAACGCGATCTAGAGAGAGATATGTAAAACAATTCCCAGAAGATGGCTCTATGTGCAAAGTGCCTACTGAAGAAACTGAGAAATGCATTGTAAATGAGGAATGTTGTAAGTATTACATTTAGCTTTGTAACATCCGGTCAATAGAAGAACTGCCTGATACATGTTTTCATGTGAGCCCTGTTACTGAAGGATCTTCTATGTTCTGCGTAGCCCCTAGCAGCTGCCTCGTCACCGAGTGGGGAGAGTGGGATGAATGCAGCGCTAGCTGCGGCACGGGAATGAAAAGGCGGCACAGGATGGTCAAGATGACTCCTGCTGACGGATCCATGTGCAAGGCAGAAACTACAGAGGCAGAGAAATGCATGATGCCTGAGTGCCGTAAGTGTCTGTGCATTCATCTCCTCTGCTGCAGAGAGAGACATCATTTCTGTCGTGCTGCTCCATCACACTGCACAACACGGCCCAAGCACGGGCAGCACTGCTTTTTGTGGTCCTCCTCCTTAGAATCGGATCCCTTAGGGAAAGTGCATTATGAGCCACTTTCACCAACAGAACCTAAGTGTAGGTAAATACGCTCAGTGGTGTGCTACTCACAAGCCATACGTATATAAGCAACTCTAATTTTATGGGATATGAGGTGTATTTAATCGTAAGTCAAGAATGATACTGTGCCCTTTTCTTTTAGCCTGTGAGTGGTCCAGGAGTTGAGTTGCACCTTTTGTTCAGCCAGTCAGCCTCATCCTTATCCTATCTCTGGATATTCTGTTAATTTTGTGGGTTCTTTTTTTTTAAAGAAATGTTAAGATTTTCAACAGTGACAAAATGAAATGAAGTTAAATGTGCAAGGTAAATATTCCATCTCACATTAGGTCAGTATGGCTTCCAGTTCTGGGTACAAGAACAGCACGCACTATTTACAGGAATCACTACTGAAATGTACTTTCCTGCTGTTTATCCTCTGATAACATTGAGATGTACAGAGATGGATACGGTAGATACAGAAAAACGCAGTAAAGAAAAGGTATTAAAAACAAGCAAGCCTCTTATTTCTTTTTTTCCCGAGCTTCTGTAAAAGTATCATTCTGCCTGCGACTCGTTTTGTCCAAAGTGATGATGAAATGTAGGTGGTGCAAGGCAGATAGAAGTATCTTCTCCACCTGTGTTACTTTCAAAACGCACACTTTTGTAGATGACATATAACAAGTACTCGTTGCCTTTTGATATTCCTATTAGATACTATTCCCTGCCTTCTGTCCCCATGGTCTGAATGGAGCGACTGCAGCGTAACGTGTGGGAAGGGAATGCGAACCCGGCAGAGGATGCTGAAATCTGCAGCTGAGCTTGGAGACTGCAACGAGGAACTGGAGCAGGCAGAGAAATGCATGCTGCCTGAATGCCGTAAGGATGGAAACCTTTGGGGAAGGGAAGGCTTTCAATTTCATGTGTGGTGGTCTTGGGTCAAAAGTCTATTGTTATTTGTAATATTTTGTCTCATTTTTCTTTTAATATTGTAACTTGCTTAATATTCCTTATAATGAAGCCTAGAGAGTGCAAGATAGATGAGCTGAGGTGAGGCTGATTGAGAACTGGGTGAGTGGCAGAGCTTTGAGGGCTGTGATCAGCGGCACAGCCTACCTGGAGGCCTGTCAGTGGTGGTGTCCCCAGCGGTTGGTGCAGGGTCAGCTCGTGTTCAGTATCTTCACTGCTTACATGGATCATGGGAAAGAGTCCAGTCTCAGCAGTTTGCTGATGATACAAAGCTGGGAGGAGTGTTTGACTCCAGAAGGCTGTGCTGCTACTCGGTGAGACCTGGACGGACTGGATAGTGGAGCGGGCTTAACAAGAGCAAGTGTAGAATCCTGCACTCGGGTAGGAATAACTGCGTGCAGCAGCACAGGCTGGGGGCTGCCCTGCTGGAGAGGAGCTCCGCAGAGAAGGACTTGGGCATCCTGGTGTGCTGCAGGCTGGCCGTGAGCCGGCAGCGTGCCCTTTGGCCAAGGAAGTCGGTGGCATCCTGAGGTGTATTAAAAAGAGCGTGGCCAGGAGATGAGGGGTGTGATCTCACTCCACTGTCTGCCCTGGTGGGGCCACATCTGGAATAGTGTGTTAGTTGTGGGAAGGCACTCTGAAACCTGGAATGCTGCATAAACTGCTTTCAGCTTCTCTAGACGGTGGGTCAGCAGCTGGTAAGAGCAGTCGTTGCCTCCTTGAGCTCCGTAAGCAAACGATGTGATACATCTTGCTCTGATTCTTGCTCTCCATCTGTATTACTCCTAAATCCACCTGTAGGGGCATTTTATTGTACTTCTCATTGTGTACTTTTGGCTATTGAGAGCTAGATTATAACTGTGTCCTTATCTTGCCTTATTTAGTCTTATGGTGACGAGCAATACTGTTGAGGAATACGGTTATTCCATATTTAACATAATACCACAACTTCAGGCAACACTTTGTGCACTTCCCAATAGCGAACAAGTCAGAATGAATGATAAGTATGGCCTATTTTGTACTCAAATGCAGAGTGTGCCCTTGTGAGGAAGGAAGGAAATAAAAGTTTAGCATTGCTCACGAGATTCTTTTAGTCCACAAATTTAGTCCACAAATTAAGAAGAAAAGGCTCCGTCTTTGATACAGCTCTGACCTGTGCTGTACCTTTTTACTCATCTACATCCCTTCGCCATCCAGGAATGTCTCATAGGGCAGTGCATGGCATGGAGGCAGCAGCATTTCAGTTCAGACCTTACTCAACCAAAACCTCACCCTTCGTGGGTGGTGTCGACTCCTGGTTGCCTCACTGTCTTTGTTAAGAGCGACAGCCTAAGGCTTTGCAAACTGAACAAGATCTGATTGCTTTCAGTGCCACGTTGCCAGCTGGTTTCTGAGGCTTTATATCTAATTAGATTATTTTTCACAAAAAGTATCGGCTAGAAAAGGCTCTTGTATTGCAGTTTGCTAATTCTGCTTTATTAAATAATGTGAAATGTCATTTTGGTTATTATTTACTAGGGTGTGAGCTTTAGGGAGTACTGAAAAGGTGAAAGCTTCTAAGACACAACTTAATGATACGAGCAGCCTTTCACAGAACCGTAGGGGCTGGAAGGGACCTCCGGAGGTCATCGAGTCCAACCCCCTGCCAAAGCAGTTCCTACTCCAGGTCGCACAGGTGGGTGTCCAGGCGGGTCTTGAACATCTCCAGAGCAGGAGACTCCACCACCTCCCTGGGCAGCCTGTTCCAGTGCTCCGTCACCTCACTGTAAAGAAGTTCTTGCGCACATTTGTGCGGAACTTCCTATGCTGCAGTTTCCAGCCGTTTCCCCTTGTCCTATCTCCACACACTGCTGAAAACAGTCCAGCCTCGCCGCTCTGCCCTCCACCTTAGATATTTACAGACCTGGATCAGGTCCCCTCTCAGTTGTCTTTTCTCAAGACTGAACAGACCCAGTTCACTCAGCTTTTCTTCATAGCAGAGATGCTCCAGGCCCTTCACCATCTTTGTGGCCCTCCGCTGGACTCTTTCCAAGAGATCCCTGTCTTTTTTGTACTGGGGAGCCCAGAACTGGACGCAGTACTCCAGATGAGGTCTTACCAGGGCAGAGTAGAGGGGGAGGATCACCTCCCTCGACCTGCTGGCCACGCTCTTTGCAATGCACCCCATGGTGCCACTGGCCCTTTTGGCCACGAGGGCACACTGTTGGCTCATGGCCGACCTGTTGTCCACCAGGACGCCCAGGTCCCTCTCTGCAGCAAATAAATATTATTTACTTTCTTTCCTTTGTGCCTTAAAAAAAATAAATAAATAAAAGCTCCTTTTAGGTTTTTCTTGTTTTGTTTTCTTCTGTTTTATGCAGGGCCTCAAAATGGACTGCTTACAGCTGTACATCTGCCAGTTAAAGCAAGGCTTAGGTTTCAGGTATCAGTTTGTAAACGTAACTTGATTTTTAACATCTTTTAGTATAAATGTACAGAATGAAAAATTGAAGAAGGCACAGGGAAATTATTTACATTTGTTGCTAAGAAAGCAATCTGCCAGCCCCACTCTAGAAAAAGAAGCGGGAGGGAATCGTCAAATAGTATTTTTGCTAGAGATGAATTCAGACCGTTTTAATGTACAGCCTCACAAAACCTGCTGGGTGAGTGGAGGTTTAATTCTCATTTGTGTATTTAGGATGCAGCTTCTCACCGGTCACGTTTGCATGTTTCTTTTTGACCTTATGCTTAGGTTGCCAGACAGCAGATTCCCTGTAACAGTTCTCATTCTTTGCAGCCATTGACTGCGAGCTCACAGAGTGGTCCCAGTGGTCTGAATGCAACACCTCATGTGGAAAGGGCCACATGATCAGAACAAGAATGATAAAAATAGAACCACAGTTTGGAGGAACAGCGTGCCCAGAAACTGTGCAACGTACAAAATGTCGAGTGAGGAAATGCCTGAGAGGGCCGGGTATGGAAAAAAGGCGCTGGAAGGAGGCCCGCGAGAAGAGAAGAAGCGAACAAGCGAAAAAGAACACTGACAGTGAGCAATATCCAGGTGAGGGTGAAACCATTGGTTAGTGTGCTCGTGTCCGGCTTTCTGATAACTGGGAAGAATTTGTGAGCAGCTCTTCATGCTCTGGTAACCTTTTCCAGTGTAACAGTCAAGGGTAAGCTTTAGCAACAAAACAGAGTACAGCTGTTTCGGTGTTTGGTTGAGATCCAAAAATACGATGCAGGTTTAGGGTAGCATGGAGAAAGGCCTGCATCTGCCCCTGTGTGATCACAGTAACCAACGTGATCTGGACACAGCTCCCTCGGTCATTTGATTCAGATCCAGACTAGTGGGAGAGAGCTCCTCCTTCTGGAACAAGGGCTGTGCTCAAGCGTGGGTGCCTCCGGTCAGTAACACACAGTACCCTGTATAGGTTATGGACCAGCCTGTGAATCGCTGCTCATTTGTGGCTCATGCTTGTCTGACATTCAACAATTTCCATGTTTTATAATGGAGATCGGAAATTTCTTTTTCAATCCATTTTCCAGTGTTTGTCAAATGCACCTCGTGTGTATTTAATTGTGTTCCTTAATTACATGCTCCATAAACTAGACAATGTGCTAGCCTCAATTCTGAAGATGCAAGTACAGACATGCATATCAGTACGCTTTAGACTTGGTCAAATGACTTTTTTTTTTCCCCCCAGTTTGTAGGCTGAAGCCATGGACTGCTTGGACAGAATGTTCTACGCTCTGTGGAGGTGGAATTCAGGAGCGCTACATGATGGTGAAGAAGAGGTCCAAAAGTACTCAGTTCACTAGCTGCAAAGACAAAAAGGAGCTGAGAGCATGTAACGTTCATCCCTGTTAGGAAAACAGGGCTTCTGTGTGCCGCACTCTGAGCTACAAGGAAAGTCAGCCTTGATTTGGTTTTTAAAACAACAAAATATGAAGTGTATATTAGTTTTCATTTTTGCAGTGTGGTTTGCTTTTTAGTCTTGCTGGTGCAAGAAATATATTTTATAAATATTTCCTCACAAATTAACGCTGAGAGTACGTCTTTGCTCCAGCTAGCCCTTAATGCATAAAAGTAATAGGTCGTTGTGGTCATTTAACCGAAATAGACACATGCCTGTGGACATGGAATAGCCATACAGAAATACCACTTGTAGAGACACGGGGTGCATGCATATTAACAGAACTAAGTTGATGTGACATGTTTCATACGTGGGAGGATTTCTCTCTTGATTTGATTTTAAAAATCCAAAGCAGTGCCTATGTGATTACACAACTATGCCAAGGAAAAATTTCAGTAATGCTGGTTCAATAATATTAAAGGTGCATGTTTATCTTTTTACAACATTGGGTTAAGTGGTGGTTGAAATAATTACCCTGTAGACTTCTGTTCACACGGATGCTGCATTCCATGCAAAACCATCTTTGTTTCTTAAATAACAACTTACTCAAATAATCTGTGCAGCTCAGTAGCGATGTCAGCCCACAACACAACACGCAGGGAACACGTGGCTATCGTAATACCTGCCACTGTCTCTCAAAATGGGCACAGAACTAAGAGAAATTGGTCCAAACACTGCGAGTCACACCAGCTGTCATGGGAAGAGCTCCCTGAGAGGCACCACAGATGCGGTTTTAGAAGAATGTTGATCACAGGTGAAGAGAGAAAAGAGCTTCATGAGAATGGTGAGCGAGGTTCTCCTGCATCCCTCGTAGCAAACAGAAGGAAGGGAACTGCTGAAACCATTGCACACAGAATTAAAAATTACAATTTGATACAAGAACATATTTGCATTTCTGTCAATTTGTTAGGATCTAAAATACAGCACATTCATGAGAATTATCCACTTTGATACGCGCTAGCCAGGATAAGCATCTTCCCTGGCCACTTAGGCAAGAAACTGTCTGAAATTAGCTCCCAACCACTCTGATCGCCTTTTCTATTTTATGCCTTCTACTGAAGAGTTCAGCTGTTATCCCTGCACTTAGTGAGGTGTGGGGCTTTGAGGTTCACTTGTGCTGGAACATAATACTGTCCCGCACATTGAACAATTTAACATTGAAGATAAGGGGTGAAGGTGACAGGTTATCTCGCTCTGCAGGAAGTGCAGCGTACACCTGTGTCTCTACGTGAATAACAGCAGTGCACTGAAAATAAGAGACTGTTGATGCTAACATAACCTTAAAGAAAACAAAAAACTGGGAGAAATGAACGGAGAGGCATTTATGTTACAGTCTCTTTAGACCAGCCTTAACCAACTTACTTCTTTAATGCTCTGCCACGATCCTGACAGCCCCACACCGAGGTGCTGTGTCCGCGTTTGCTGTGAGCCACAGTGGGCTGGGGCTGTGTGACCTAACAGCCGCTGCGCTGGGATCTGCTGGGCAGGCTACATTGCACCGCAGGGCTTCTCACCAGCACGTCAGCACTGGACTCTGCAAGGACTGCTCAGGACTTCGTGGCTGCTGCGTGCCGCCCTTGAGGTATTTGATTGCTGTTCTTAGGCCTGGAATGAAGGGAGAGCTGGGGAAATAATGGACAAGGGCAGTGCTTGGCCTCTTGCGATGCTGCTGAATGAAGTGGGTGCGAGCGCTTAGTGAGCCAAACCGGGAGAAAAACAAAAAAGCCGTTTCATGCTAAAACCAAACACTTCACATTTTGCACAGCTTGGCTCATTTTAATAATAGTTATCAAGCTAGTTTGCCTCCTCGTGCCTATTGCCAAATTCTATCCCTATAGTGCTATCATTACACTGTAGCACGAAGAGCGTCCCTGAGTAATATAGTTGTCACCTTACCTTGCAGTTATCCAGTTAACGACCACAAAACAAAACAAAATTCCATGCAATGATAAAGACTATCAAACAGTGACCAGTCGAGCACGTGTCAGGTCGAGAACAGATGGTTGTAGAGAAGGGCCAGGTGCCCAGCTGGGCAGGGCTGCAGACCAGAGCATTCAGCACTTCTGCGAGCTGCTGCTGTGAGCTGAGAGGCCAGCAGCTGAGGTTGGTCAGCAGCAAAGCGGCCCTTCGGCGGTACGAGCCGTGGCAGTGGTGGTGTGCGTGGAGCTGGGGGAGCCGGGGCTGGGGGGACAGAAGAAGAGCATCTCTTGAATGGAAAAAAATGATGTGATTTTACAGAGCACATTTTTTCTCATGCATCCTGGCCAGCTGTCCGTGCTAATCCTGCAGAACCGTGCCAGCTTCTGCAAATAATCCATTAAAATTAACGGTGTCTTTATTTTCATAGTTTTTCCGGTTCATCAAGCTGTTTTATCTGTTAATGATTCCCTTTGCCAAGGGCTGTGCAGTCCAGATGTACCTTCAGGCACATAGGAAATGCGCAGCGTTCTTCTGAGCGCGCTTACCAACATGCCCACACGACATGAACCGGTCCGGCTTTCCTTTCACTGCGGTTCTTGCTGATTGGATGCTTCACAGACAGAACTGTCTTCTAGTGAGGAGCTCCTCAGTGTGATTCCCAGTCATTTCTCTTAGGCTCATTAAACTTACCATTGTAGGATTTTTTTTCCCACCTCGCTAATCCGTGCAGTGACAACGTGGGTTGCATTTGGGCAGAAATGTCTGATCAGTCCTGCTTCGGCTCATCTCTTCGCACTGCTCTTCTGTCAGAACACTTCACGAGTCACCTGTCTTTCTTCTAACTTGATACGAAAAAATATTTAAGCTTGTTACATTTTGTAAAAAAAAGGAACAAACAAAAACAAATAAACAAAAAAATGAGGTTGATTTTCTATTCAAAAAAAAAGCTCTAACGAACAATATGTACAAGAACTGCATTGTTACTGTAAACTTTCTAGCAGTGTAAAGCCACTGGCTATCAGTCACTAGAAGTGAGAACTTTGGCCTCGTGACAGTACTGCTGAACTGAAAGCACAGACATCCGCTTTTGTAGCGCTCGGCTGTCAGCTCTTAGCGCTGTGTGTACGGTGTTCCTTTCTAACGCACCAACTGTAGGAGCTTCACGTGTGATACAAAAGAGAAGCTAGGGCCTAACAACTGTACCGTAGGACTCTGTGTGTGCAGCATAGCATTTAAAACAAGGTTTTGTTTGATTGCATTTTAGCTTTCCTTCACCGTTTCTGTTTGCTGTGGGATTACAGGAAGGCTACCATGAGTATTTCTTACCAAAGTCTTGTGTAGATGTTCCGTAGCTGTCCGGCTAACACCGTATTATTTTGGAATAAAGACATCTTTACTATGAAATGTAGCTCTGTGTGCAGTGTGCCTCTGTTCCACGAGTACAATTACATAACTCAGAAACCAACCACACGCTGATCGCATAGGGAATCAATGCTCTTATTTGCATTTAGTCCTGTTCCAGTCAGCAGGGTATGTGGGATGAGCTGGATTTTTATTTGTTACATCTAGTCATTATTTCCACTTGGAAATTACTTGTATCATGTTTTTATTGGCAGTTTGCAACTAATTAAAAAATTGCCAGGTAGCTTAGCCTCTTTATTGAAATTATTACTCTCATGCTGATTTTTTTTTTTTATAAGGAGAAATTATTTAAAAGAGCGGACGATACACAAATAGGGAAATTTTTCAAAATAAGCTTTCAGAAGCCCTCAGATTTTGTGCAGCTTCCTTCCTGCTGTGCTTCAGGACAGCAGGCTGCTGAGGCACAGTGCTGTGGCTTCGTTACCATCGCACAGAAACACCCAGTGACTGGCAGGCAGGCTGGAGGTTTCTGCAGCCAATGCTGCACAAATGCAATTGTAAGTGAATCTTGCAGCTAAAAGTCACCAGTGTTTCTTTTCCTGGAAAAACCCTGTTCTAAGTTGGCAGCATAACAAGGCTGAGATGGCATGACATGTGGCTGCTTATGGGTAACATGATCAGTGGTACTGGTAAGTGAGGGCACTCCCGTCCAGTAGAAGTCCCCTGGAATGTAGCTGCTCCCAACAGAAGAACGCTCAGCATCTCCAAGCAGCTGCTTCAAGACAGCTTTGTCCCCAGGTGCAACTCAGCACCAGGCAGCGCTGCTCACTTGCAAGCAGTGCCTGTGGGTTGGGCAGCACTGCCCCAGCAGCACTGGGCTGCTTGGAAAGGAAAAACAAAAAGCAAACCTTTTCTTTTGGTCACTCAACCATGAATGATTTAGCTGCTATTAAGAGCACAAAGCCAGAAATCGCCTTCTGCAGTCCTGCTGCAGCTTGTTGGGGAACAGTGGAGCTCCAGTAAAAAAAGACGAAAAATAAAAGAGAAGTCTGGCCTGGCAGGGCTGCTGGCGCCACTATGTACAGCCCACGGACCGACTGTTGGAAGGAGAACTTGCAGTGCCCAGTGTCCCAACTGCTCTTTCTGCAGTGACAGTGTGAAGGAAGGTGAATTCAGGGAGCAGTTCTGTAATGTTCCTCATACCGAATGGGAAGACATCTGGGGCAGCAGTTACGCTGTTACAGCCCGTAGAACTTGATCTCAAGTGTTCTTGCTCACAAGGGCTCCCAGGCAGTAAATGCCACCCGTGCCATGACTGCTGGGGACCCACTGGGCTGCAACTGCCAGTCCTCAACTGCGATCTGTAACACGGATGGATGCTCTCTGTCATTAGAACTCATCTGCCATCCTCGGGGTCTGTGACACTGAGTTGCTGAGGCAACACAAAAAGCTAATAAAACCCTGAAATTGCGCAGGGCTCTTTGTTAATGTCTGAAGCCTAACATTTCTTTGTCAACTATAACTGATGTCTACTATTTCTGATGTACTACTGCCACACACTGTCATACGGCTGTGCTCCTACCTGACTGCAAAGCAGACGCACACACGTGTGGTACACAGCATGTGCACACTGAGATTTCTTGTGTCTTGCTCTATGTGGGCAGCAGCACCCCAACCACTGGAAGGAAAACCCTTCCCAGGAAATTGGAATGTCCTTAAGAATCTTTTGGAATCTTTTGCAGCCAACTTCCAGGCACATAGCAGTTTTTGCTCTGTGTGCAAACCCATTTAAGATCTTGATTGCAATGCTTTCAATGTTGGCACTCCGTCGCGTTGTGCAAAACGAAGCAATTACAGGGCTCCTGAGCCGCACTGAGTTCTGTCTCCTCTGGCTTCCAGAAGACAGAAGAGTTTTGCCATGACTGATGGCACGTTATCCACATAGTAGGCAACAACATTTCTCACATGCAGCCTAGATAGTTCGGTGCAGCTGAACTGCTCGGAGCACTACAGTCTTCTTGTCTCCTTCACAAAAGTCCTAGGGAACTCTGTTTGTGTCACCAATAGTAATAAACTCACACCCACTGAGAAAGGAAAGATCTTCCCTTCTGCTTGCTCCCTGTATTTGTACAAGGGGGGCACATGTAGCTCCTCACAACTCCCAGCTTTCTTCCCTTTTGTCAGCAAATGGCAAGGTATTCTGAAGTGCCGGGCTGTTCAACAACAAGTGTGTGATACACATTTTGGAGAGGGATTGCAGATGCCGGGAGAAATTAGCTCTGCCCCTCGTGCTGCACTGAATGACCAACAGTGGAGCTGCAGGCACAGCATGAGAGCAGCTCTGGAAGAATTTCCTTGGGCGCCCCATCAGCAGTGTGCAGAGACACCATCGCTCAGGTTGGAAAAACCTTAAGATCATGCAGTCCAACCACAGCCCAACCATCCTAGTCTAACTAACAGCCCTGTGCTAAATCCTGTCCCTAAGCACCACATCCAAATGGTTTTTAAACACATCCAGGGATGGGGACTCAACCACCTCCCTGGGCAGCCCATTGCAGTGCTTAATGACCCTTTCTGTAAAGAAGAGTTTCCTGATATCCAACCTAAACCTCCCCTGGTGCTACTGGAAGCCATTTCCCCTCGTCCTGTCACCAGTGACAAGGGACCAGCCCCGCTCTGCTGCAGTCACTTTTCAGAAGAGAGCAATAAGGTATAATAATAATAAATAATACCTCAGCTACCACCTCCCCAGACCGACAGCCTCAGTTCCTTCAGTCCCTCCTTGTAGGCCATGTTCTCCAAGGCCTTCACAGCCTTGCTGCCCTTCTTTGCACCTGCTGCAGCACCTCCATGTCCTTTCTGTACTGAGTGCCCAAAGCTGAACCCAGCACTGGAAGTGTCGCCTCACCAGTGCCGAGCACAGGGCAGGACAACTTCCAGTCCTGTTCCCCACTCCATTCCTGACCCAAGCCAGGGTGCCACTGGCCTTCTTGGCCACCTGGGCCACTTGGCCACATCTACATTCTGGCTCAGAAATCTCCATGGAACAAAAAGACAAACTTTTCCCACAAAATCTGCTTCTGCTTTACTTACGTATACCTTGCATTAAATTCCAATTTGTACCTCCTTTAAATGCCAGAAGTGAGCATTAATAGCTGGGATGGGTGTGTAAGTCAGTGTGCAGAAGCAGAGCTACAGCTGTGCATGTGGGTGCACATAGGACTGCAGCCTCCTTCTGCAAGCATCGCGCACTGAGCACCAACCTGCGCTCCTCCAGACGGCACTGGAAGCCAACAGGACGGCTGTTCTTCAAAACGTGCGAAATGGCCAAAGCGGCTGAGCAGCAAACTTACAGCCAAATGCCACCAACCGCCTGAAACTCTGAGCGAAAGCACGGACTGAGGAACATTTTCACTGCATCTTAAATATCTAAAATGTTCAATTTAATTTTCTATGAGCTTTTCAAAAGCATCTTTTTCTTCTCTTTCACATTGTGACACGTTCTACAATTAAAGCAGTTTGACAGATCAGTAAAGCAGCAATCTGGCTGTTCTTACGCACTGGGGAAAAAAAATATATATATACATACATATTATAGTGTGATTCACCCTAACGGAGCAGAACATGTCGTAATCTTTATTAAAAGAAAAAAAAAAAAAAAAAGATGTTACAATATTTTTTATTTTTGTCTTCACCAATTAAAATAAAAATCAACATCACTAGGGATGTGATAAAGACGCACCGTTACAAGTAACATTCACTAAACTGAATCCCACCTACAACAGGCACTGCTCTACGAATCAAGGTGGGGCTGTTGCATTTTCAGTTAGAATGCACAACGAATGCATTCTTTGAATATCATTAGGCAGTGACGCATTTTGTGAGCTCGTTTGCTCATTTTGTGACTATATGCACGTGGCATACGACTGCCAGCCATGGTAACGCTCCTCCAGGAAGGGGGACAGTATGTAAATGAATTTCTGGAAAAGTCATGAATATGTCAGTGAGTTTTGGGTAATACAGCTGGATATGTGTGGCCTGGCTAATAAATGTATTGAGATGCCACTCTCTGGTGTGCAAGCTAAGAGGAGCACTCCTCCATGCACAGGAACTTCACTGACGGGCACACAATTTCTCCCTTGCCAACAAGGGCCGTGCACCCATTACTGCAGTAATTAATGAAATGTGCTGCTTGTCGCTAAGATCCATGCCTAACCTGGAATGTTGTCAACTTGGAGTGTTTCTCACAAATTTGGTGCCAAACCCAAATCCTCGGCTTCTTTCTGATTGACTCCGGGTTTTTCATCATCTCGGACGCTGGCTGAAAAAACTAGAATAAAAAGCATGACAACATCAGTTTTCTAGTTATTATTTATTATTATTTATTGACAGATATTCATAAGCAATGAGAGCAGGTCTGGTGGCTTTGTCGAGGTTTTCCTCGTTTTCTTCGACGACTTCCCCCCAATTTCTTTTCTGTGTTTTTCTACAGTCTGCAGCAGATTCGCGTCAAGCCCGTCGGTGAAATAATATCCATGGTCTCTGGTGCCATCGCGTGGTCAAGCGTCGGAACTGCAACAAAATTTATTTCACGGTGTCTGGTGCCACCTCGTGGCCAAGAACCGAAACTGCAAGATAGTTCATTTCACGGTCTCTAATGCCATCGCGTGGCCAAACGACAAAACTGCAACAAAATTCATTTCACGGTCTCTAGTGTCATCGCGTGGCCAAGCGGCAGAACTGCAACTAAGTCCATTCCACGTTCTCTGGTGCCGTTTGGTGGCCGATTGGAAATAGAGCATCGAATTTCCTTCCACTGTACCTAATAAAACCGCGTGGCCATCCCATGCCAAACAAAGAGATGCAAAAACAAACGTGAGCTTTTCAGCAAAAAGAATCCAGTGCCAATAGGCAGCTCGCGCATCGCAGTGGTGAGCAATGCGCGTGCGCACTGCAGAGAGGAAACAGAAGAATGCACCATGCGGAACAGAGACAAGCGCATGCGCATTGCAATGCCAAAATCAGCGCAGGCGCCAAGCAATGACGCGAGAAAATGCACGCGCACTGTGCAAGCCAGACAGGTATAAAGAAGGCGGATAAACAGGCGCATGCGCCGTGCGAACTCGGCCGAAAACGCATGCGCAGTGCAGAGTTGGGAATGACGCGTGCGCAGTGCGCTGCGAATCGACTGCGCGTGCGACCGGATGATATCAGCCACACGGGGGCAGCCCAAAGACCGGAGAGCACATCGTTGCAGTTCCGCATATCGGCCATACGAGAGCACCCCATTCCCAGCTCTTAATGCGATGCTGCGCATGCGCCTCTCAACATGCGTCGCTGCGCATGCGCCGCTCTTGCAGCGGCACTGCGCGTGCGCAAGTCCGGACACACGCGCAGTCGATACCCAGCGCAATGCGCACGCGCCGTTTTCCCGTCTGCACTGCGCATGCGTCTTCGGCCGAGTTCGCACGGCCCATGCGCCACTTTCTCGGCACCGCGCACGCGCCGACTCGGTGACTGCACTGCGCATGCGCCGCTCTCGCAGCGACACTGCGCATGCTCTTTTCCGGACGCACGCGCAGTCGATTCGGAGCGCACTGAGCACGCGCCGTTTTCACGTCTGCAATGCGCATGCGTCTTCTGCCGCGTTCGCACGGCGCATGCGCCGACTCGGTGACTGCACTGCGCGCGCGCCTCTCTACTTGCGGTGCGGCACATGCGCCGCTCTCGCAGCGGCACTGCTCGTGCGCTCATCGGGGCGCACGCGCAGTCCATCCGCAGCGGCAGGATTCGGGGCAGTTCGGAGGGGCTCGGAGGGGCTCGGAAGGGCTCGGAGAGACTCGGAGCGGCTTGGAGTCGCACGGAGGGGCTCGCAGCGGCTCGGGGATTCTCGATCGCGTTACCGGCGCGGTGTTGGCCACGGATTGGTTACGGGGGGACACCAGAAACCGCGGAAGAAAGTGGGACGCACTTCCGCATATCGGCCGCACGGGGGCAGCCCGGAGACGGCTGAAAAAACGTCGTTGCAGTTCCGCATATCGGCCACACGGGGGCAGCCCAGAGACGGCGGAAAAAACGTCGTTGCACTTCCGCATATCAGCCGCACGGGGGCAGCACGTTCCCAGCTCTTCACTGCGCATGCGCCTACTCGGTGACTGCACTGCGCGTGCGCCTCTCTACATGCGTCGCTGCACATGCGCCGCTCTCGCAGCAACACTGCGCATGCGCTATACCGAACGCACGCGCAGTCGATACGCACCGAACTGCGCACGCGCCGTTCCCCGCCCTGCAATGCGCATGCGTCATCGGCCGAGTTCGCAGGGCGCATGCGTCACTTTCTCGGCACCGCGCATGCGCCTACTCGGTGACTGCACTGCGCGTCCGCCTCTCTACATGCGGCACTGCGCATGCGCTGCTCTCGAAGCGGCACTGCGCATGCGCCGCTCTCACAGCGGCACTGCGCATGCTCTTTTCCAGACGCACGCGCAGTCGATTCGCAGCGCACTGCGCACGCGCCGTTTTCACGTCTGCAATGCGCATGCGTCTTCTGCCGCGTTCGCACGGCGCATGCGCCGACTCGGTGACTGCACTGCGCGTGCGCCTCTCTACTTGCGGTGCGGCGCATGCGCCGCTCTCGCAGCGGCATTGCTCGTGCGCTCATCGGGGCGCACGCACAGTCCATCCGCAGCGGCAGGATTCGGGGCAGTTCGGAGGGGCTCGGAAAAGCTCGGAAGGGCTCGGAGAGACTCGGAGCGGCTTGGAGTCGCACGGAGGGGCGCGCAGCGGCTCGGGGATTCTCGATCGCGTTACCGGCGCGGTGTTGGGCACGGATTGGTTACGGGGGGAAACCAGAGACCGCGGCAGAAAGTGGGACGCACTTCCGCATATCGGACGCACGGGGGCAGCCCGGAGACGGCTGAAAAAACGTCGTTGCAGTTCGGCATATCGGCCACACGGGGGCAGCCCGGAGACGGCGGAAACAATTTCGTTGCACTTCCGCATATCGGCCGCAAGGGGGCAGCACGTTCCCAGCTCCTCACTGCGCATGCGCCTACTCGGTGACTGCACTGCGTGTGCGCCCCTCTACATGCGGTGCTGCGCATGCGCCACTCTACATGCGTAGCTGCGCATGCGCAGCTCTCGCAGAGGCACTACGCATCCGCTATTCCGGAAGCACACGCAGTGGATACGCAGCGTACTGCGCACGCGCCGTTCCCTGCTCTGCATAGCGCATGCGTCTTCAGCCGAGATAGGAAAAACAGGGATTTCGATGAAAATAAGCGATATTTAAGGGGAAAAGCAGGGATTTGGATGAAAATAAGCGATATTTTAGGGGAAAAACAGGGATTTCTATGAAAATAAGCGATATTTAAGGTTAAAAACAGGGATATCTATGAAAATAAGCGATATTTTAGGGGAAAAACAGGGATTTCGATGGAAATAAGCGATATTTTAGGGTTAAAAACAGGGATTTCTATGAAAATAAGCGATATTTAAGGTTAAAAACAGGGATTTCTATGAAAATCAGCGATATTTAAGGGGAAAAACAGGGATTTCTATGAAAATAAGCGATATTTTAGGTTTAAAAACAGGGATTTCTATGAAAATAAGCGATATTTTAGGGTTAAACACAGGGATTTCGATGAAAATAAGCGATATTTAAGGGGAAAAACAGGGATTTCTATGAAAATAAGCGATATTTTAGGTTAAAAACAGGGATTTCTATGAAAATAAGCGATATTTTAGGGTTAAAAACAGGGATTTCGATGAAAATAAGCGATATTTAAGGGGAAAAACAGGGATTTCTATGAAAATAAGCGATATTTTAGGGTTAAAAACAGGGATTTCGATGAAAATAAGCGATATTTAAGGGGAAAAACAGGGATTTCTATGAAAATAAGCGATATTTTAGGGGAAAAACAGGGATTTCTATGAAAATTAGCAATATTTAAGGGGAAAAACAGGGATTTCGATGAAAATAAGCGATATTTAAGGGGAAAAACAGGGATTTCTATGAAAATAAGCGATATTTTAGGGTTAAAAACAGGGATTTCTATGAAAATAAGCGATATTTTAGGGGAAAAACAGGGATTTCTATGAAAATAAGCGATATTTTAGGGTTAAAAACAGGGATTTCTATGAAAATAAGCGATATTTTAGGGTTAAAAACAGGGATTTCTATGAAAATAAGCGATATTTTAGGGGAAAAACAGGGATTTCTATGAAAATAAGCGATATTTAAGGGGAAAAACAGGGATTTCGATGAAAATAAGCGATATTTTAGGGGAAAAACAGGGATTTCTATGAAAATAAGCGATATTTTAGGGGAAAAAACAGGGATTTCGATGAAAATAAGCGATATTTAAGGGGAAAAAACAGGGATTTCTATGAAAATAAGCGATATTTAAGGGGAAAAACAGGGATTTCTATGAAAATCAGCGATATTTAAGGGGAAAAACAGGGATTGCGATGAAAATAAGCAATATTTTAGGGTTAAAAACAGGGATTTCTATGAAAATAAGCGATATTTAAGGGGAAAAGCAGGGATTTCGATGAAAATAAGCGATATTTAAGGGGAAAAACAGGGATTTCTATGAAAATAAGCGATATTTAAGGAGAAAAACAGGGATTTCTCTGAAAATAAGCGATATTTTAGGGTTAAAAATAGGGATTTCTATGAAAATAAGCGATATTTTAGGGGAAAAACAGGCATTGCTATGAAAATAAGCGATATTTTAGCGTTAAAACAGGGATTTCTATGAAAATAAGCGATATTTTAGGGGAAAAACAGGGATTTCTATGAAAATAAGCGATATTTTAGGGGAAAAACAGGGATTTCGATGAAAATAAGCGATATTTTAGGAGAAAAACAGGGATTTCTATGAAAATAAGCGATATTTTAGGGGAAAAACAGGGATTTCGATGAAAATAAGCGGTATTTTAGGGTTAAAAACAGGGATTTCTATGAAAATAAGCGATATTTAAGGTTAAAAACAGGGATTTCGATGAAAATAAGCGTCATTTAAGGGGTTAAAAACAGGGATTTTGATGAAAATAAGCGATATTTAAGGGGAAAAACAGGGATTTCGATGAAAATAAGCAATATTTTGGGGTTAAAAACAGGGATTTCGATGAAAATAAGCAATATTTAAGGGGAAAAACAGGGATTTCTATGAAAATAAGCGATATTTTAGGGTTAAAAACAGGGATTTCTATGAAAATAAGCGATATTTTAGGGTTAAAAACAGGGATTTCTATGAAAATAAGTGATATTTTAGGGGAAAAAACAGGGATTTCTATGAAAATAAGCGATATTTTAGGGTTAAAAACAGGGATTTCTATGAAAATAAGCAATATTTTAGGGTTAAAAACAGGGATTTCTATGAAAATAAGCAATATTTTAGGGTTAAAAACAGGGATTTCTATGAAAATAAGCGATATTTTAGGGGAAAAACAGGGATTTTGATGAAAATAAGCAATATTTAAGGTTAAAAACAGGGATTTCTATGAAAATAAGCGATATTTTAGGGTTAAAAACAGGGATTTCTATGAAAATTAGCGATATTTTAGGGGAAAAACAGGGATTTTGATGAAAATAAGCGATTTTTTAGGGTTAAAAACAGGGATTTTGATGAAAATAAGCGATATTTAAGGGGAAAAACAGGGATTTCTATGAAAATAAGCGATATTTTAGGGTTAAAAACAGGGATTTCTATGAAAATAAGCGATATTTAAGGGGAAAAACAGAGATTTTGATGAAAATAAGTGATTTTTTAGGGTTAAAACAGGGATTTCTATGAAAATAAGCGATATTTTAGGGGAAAAAACGGATTTCTATGAAAATAAGCGATATTTTAGGGTTAAAAGCAGGGATTTCGATGAAAATAAGCGATATTTAAGGGGAAAAGCAGGGATTTGGATGAAAATAAGCGATATTTTAGGGGAAAAACAGGGATTTCTATGAAAATAAGTGATATTTAAGGGGAAAAACAGGGATTTCTATGAAAATAAGCGATATTTTAGGGGAAAAACAGGGATTTCGATGGAAATAAGCGATATTTTAGGGTTAAAAACAGGGATTTCTATGAAAATAAGCGATATTTAAGGTTAAAAACAGGGATTTCTATGAAAATAAGCGATATTTAAGGTTAAAAACAGGGATTTCTATGAAAATAAGCGATATTTTAGGGTTAAAAACAGGGATTTCTATGAAAATAAGCGATATTTTAGGGGAAAAACAGGGATTTTGATGAAAATAAGCAATATTTAACGTTAAAAACAGGGATTTCTATGAAAATAAGCGATATTTTAGGGTTAAAAACAGGGATTTCTATGAAAATAAGCGATATTTTAGGGTTAAAAACAGGGATTTCGATGAAAATAAGCGATATTTAAGGGGAAAAACAGGGATTTCTATGAAAATAAGCGATATTTTAGGGTTAAAAACAGGGATTTCGATGAAAATAAGCGATATTTAAGGGGAAAAAACAGGGATTTCTATGAAAATAAGCGATATTTTAGGGGAAAAACAGGGATTTCTATGAAAATTAGCAATATTTTAGGGGAAAAACAGGGATTTCGATGAAAATAAGCGATATTTAAGGGGAAAAACAGGGATTTCTATGAAAATAAGCGATATTTTAGGGGAAAAACAGGGATTTCTATGAAAATAAGCGATATTTTAGGGTTAAAAACAGGGATTTCTATGAAAATAAGCGATATTTTAGGGTTAAAAACAGGGATTTCTATGAAAATAAGCGATATTTTAGGGGAAAAACAGGGATTTCTATGAAAATAAGCGATATTTAAGGGGAAAAACAGGGATTTCGATGAAAATAAGCGATATTTTAGGGGAAAAACAGGGATTTCGATGAAAATAAGCGATATTTAAGGTTAAAAACAGGGATTTCGATGAAAATAAGCTATATTTAAGGGGAAAAACAGGGATTTCTATGAAAATAAGCGATATTTAAGGGGAAAAACAGGGATTTCGATGAAAATAAGCGATATTTTAGGGTTAAAAACAGGGATTTCTATGAAAATAAGCGACATTTTAGGGTTAAAAACAGGGATTTCTATGAAAATAAGCGATATTTAAGGTTAAAAACAGGGATTTCTATGAAAATCAGCGATATTTAAGGGGAAAAACAGGGATTGCGATGAAAATAAGCAATATTTTAGGGTTAAAAACAGGGATTTCTATGAAAATAAGCGATATTTAAGGGGAAAAGCAGGGATTTCGATGAAAATAAGCGATATTTAAGGGGAAAAACAGGGATTTCTATGAAAATAAGCGATATTTTAAAGTTAAAAACAGGGATTTCTATAAAAATAAGCGATATTTAAGGAGAAAAACAGGGATTTCTCTGAAAATAAGCGATATTTTAGGGTTAAAAAAGGGATTTCTATGAAAATAAGCGATATTTTGGGGTTAAAAACAGGGATTTCTATGAAAATAAGCGATATTTTAGGGGAAAAACAGGGATTTCTATGAAAATAAGCGATATTTTAGGGGAAAAACAGGGATTTCGATGAAAAAAAGCGATATTTTTGGGGAAAAACAGGGATTTCTATGAAAATAAGCGATATTTTAGGGGAAAAACAGGGATTTCGATGAAAATAAGCGATATTTTAGGGTTAAAAACAGGGATTTCTATGAAAATAAGCGATATTTAAGGTTAAAAACAGGGATTTCGATGAAAATAAGCGTCATTTAAGGGGTTAAAAACAGGGATTTTGATGAAAATAAGCGATATTTAAGGGGAAAAACAGGGATTTCGATGAAAATAAGCAATATTTTGGGGTTAAAAACAGGGATTTCGATGAAAATAAGCAATATTTTAGGGGAAAAGCAGGGATTTCGATGAAAATAAGCGATATTTTAGGGTTAAAAACAGGGATTTCTATGAAAATAAGCGATATTTTAGGGTTAAAAACAGGGATTTCTATGAAAATAAGTGATATTTTAGGGGAAAAAACAGGGATTTCTATGAAAATAAGCGATATTTTAGGGGAAAAACAGGCATTGCTATGAAAATAAGCGATATTTTAGGGTTAAAAACAGGGATTTCTATGAAAATAAGCGATATTTTAGGGTTAAAAACAGGGATTTCTATGAAAATAAGCGATATTTTAGGGGAAAAACAGGGATTTTGATGAAAATAAGCAATATTTAAGGTTAAAAACAGGGATTTCTATGAAAATAAGCGATATTTTAGGGTTAAAAACAGGGATTTCTATGAAAATAAGCGATATTTTAGGGGAAAAACAGGGATTTTGATGAAAATAAGCAATATTTAAGGTTAAAAACAGGGATTTCGATGAAAATAAGTGATATTTTAGGGTTAAAAACAGGGATTTCTATGAAAATTAGCGATATTTTATGGGAAAAAACAGGGATTTTGATGAAAATAAGCGATTTTTTAGGGTTAAAAACAGGGATTTTGATGAAAATAAGCGATATTTAAGGGGAAAAACAGGGATTTCTATGAAAATAAGCGATATTTTAGGGTTAAAAACAGGGATTTTGATGAAAATAAGCGATATTTAAGGGGAAAAACAGAGATTTTGATGAAAATAAGTGATTTTTTAGGGTTAAAACAGGGATTTCGATGAAAATAAGCGATATTATAGGGGAAAAACGGATTTCTATGAAAATAAGCGATATTTTAGGGTTAAAAACAGGGATTTCGATGAAAATAAGCGATATTTAAGGGGAAAAGCAGGGATTTGGATGAAAATAAGCGATATTTTAGGGGAAAAACAGGGATTTCGATGAAAATAAGCGATATTTTAGGGGAAAAGCAGGGATTTGGATGAAAATAAGCGATATTTAAGGGGAAAAACAGGGATTTCGATGGAAATAAGCGATATTTTAGGGTTAAAAACAGGGATTTCTATGAAAATAAGCTATATTTTAGGTTAAAAACAGGGATTTCTATGAAAATAAGCGATATTTTAGTGTTAAAAACAGGGATTTCGATGAAAATAAGCAATATTTAAGGGGAAAAAACAGGGATTTCTATGAAAATAAGCGATATTTTAGGGTTAAAAACGGATTTCTATGAAAATAAGCGATATTTTAGTGTTAAAAACAGGGATTTTGATGAAAATAAGCGATTTTTTAAGGTTAAAAACAGGGATTTTGATGAAAATAAGCGATATTTAAGGGGAAAAACAGGGATTTCTATGAAAATAAGCGATATTTTAGGGTTAAACACAGGGATTTCGATGAAAATAAGCGATATTTTAGGGGAAAAACAGGGATTTCGATGAAAATAAGCGATATTTAAGGTTAAAAACAGGGATTTCGATGAAAATAAGCGATATTTAAGGGGAAAAAACAGGGATTTCTATGAAAATAAGCGATATTTAAGGGGAAAAACAGGGATTTCGATGAAAATAAGCGATATTTTAGGGTTAAAAACAGGGATTTCTATGAAAATAAGCGACATTTTAGGGTTAAAAACAGGGATTTCTATGAAAATAAGCGATATTTAAGGTTAAAAACAGGGATTTCTATGAAAATCAGCGATATTTAAGGGGAAAAACAGGGATTGCGATGAAAATAAGCAATATTTTAGGGTTAAAAACAGGGATTTCTATGAAAATAAGCGATATTTAAGGGGAAAAGCAGGGATTTCGATGAAAATAAGCGATATTTAAGGGGAAAAACAGGGATTTCTATGAAAATAAGCGATATTTTAAAGTTAAAAACAGGGATTTCTATAAAAATAAGCGATATTTAAGGAGAAAAACAGGGATTTCTCTGAAAATAAGCGATATTTTAGGGTTAAAAAAGGGATTTCTATGAAAATAAGCGATATTTTGGGGTTAAAAACAGGGATTTCTATGAAAATAAGCGATATTTTAGGGGAAAAAACAGGGATTTCTATGAAAATAAGCGATATTTTAGGGGAAAAACAGGGATTTCGATGAAAATAAGCGATATTTTAGGGGAAAAAACAGGGATTTCGATGAAAATAAGCGATATTTTTGGGGAAAAACAGGGATTTCTATGAAAATAAGCGATATTTTAGGGGAAAAACAGGGATTTCGATGAAAATAAGCGATATTTTAGGGTTAAAAACAGGGATTTCTATGAAAATAAGCGATATTTAAGGAAAAAAACAGGGATTTCTCTGAAAATAAGCGATATTTTAGGGTTAAAAATAGGGATTTCTATGAAAATAAGCGATATTTTAGGGGAAAAACAGGGATTTCGATGAAAATAAGCAATATTTTGGGGTTAAAAACAGGGATTTCGATGAAAATAAGCAATATTTTAGGGGAAAAGCAGGGATTTCGATGAAAATAAGCGATATTTTAGGGTTAAAAACAGGGATTTCTATGAAAATAAGCGATATTTTAGGGTTAAAAACAGGGATTTCTATGAAAATAAGTGATATTTTATGGGAAAAAACAGGGATTTCTATGAAAATAAGCGATATTTTAGGGGAAAAACAGGCATTGCTATGAAAATAAGCGATATTTTAGGGTTAAAAACAGGGATTTCTATGAAAATAAGCGATATTTTAGGGTTAAAAACAGGGATTTCTATGAAAATAAGCGATATTTTAGGGGAAAAACAGGGATTTTGATGAAAATAAGCAATATTTAAGGTTAAAAACAGGGATTTCTATGAAAATAAGCGATATTTTAGGGTTAAAAACAGGGATTTCTATGAAAATAAGCGATATTTTAGGGTTAAAAACAGGGATTTCTATGAAAATAAGCGATATTTTAGGGGAAAAACAGGGATTTTGATGAAAATAAGCAATATTTAAGGTTAAAAACAGGGATTTCGATGAAAATAAGCGATATTTAAGGGGAAAAACAGGGATTTCTATGAAAATAAGCGATATTTTAGGGTTAAAAACAGGGATTTTGATGAAAATAAGCGATATTTAAGGGGAAAAACAGAGATTTTGATGAAAATAAGTGATTTTTTAGGGTTAAAACAGGGATTTCTATGAAAATAAGCGATATTATAGGGGAAAAACGGATTTCTATGAAAATAAGCGATATTTTAGGGTTAAAAACAGGGATTTCGATGAAAATAAGCGATATTTAAGGGGAAAAGCAGGGATTTGGATGAAAATAAGCGATATTTTAGGGGAAAAACAGGGATTTCGATGAAAATAAGCGATATTTTAGGGGAAAAGCAGGGATTTGGATGAAAATAAGCGATATTTTAGGGAAAAACAGGGATTTCGATGGAAATAAGCGATATTTTAGGGTTAAAAACAGGGATTTCTATGAAAATAAGCTATATTTTAGGTTAAAAACAGGGATTTCTATGAAAATAAGCGATATTTTAGTGTTAAAAACAGGGATTTCGATGAAAATAAGCGATATTTTAGGGGAAAAACAGGGATTTCTATGAAAATAAGCGATATTTTAGGGTTAAAAACGGATTTCTATGAAAATAAGCGATATTTTAGTGTTAAAAACAGGGATTTTGATGAAAATAAGCGATTTTTTAAGGTTAAAAACAGGGATTTTGATGAAAATAAGCGATATTTAAGGGGAAAAACAGGGATTTCTATGAAAATAAGCGATATTTTAGGGTTAAACAGGGATTTCTATGAAAATAAGCGATATTTAAGGGGAAAAACAGAGATTTTGATGAAAATCAGCGATATTTTAGGGTTAAAAACAGGGATTTCTATGAAAATAAGCGATATTTTATGTTAAAAACAGGGATTTCTATGAAAATAAGCGATATTTTAGTGTTAAAAACAGGGATTTCGATGAAAATAAGCAATATTTAAGGGGAAAAACAGGGATTTCTATGAAAATAAGCGATATTTTAGGGGAAAAAACAGGGATTTCGATGAAAATAAGCGATATTTTAGGGGAAAAACAGGGAGTTCTATGAAAATAATCGATATTTAAGGTTAAACTCAGGGATTTCTATGAAAATAAGCGATATTTTAGGGTTAAAAACAGGGATTTCCATGAAAATAAGCGATATTTTAGGGGAAAAACAGGGATTTCGATGAAAATAAGCGATATTTTAGGGGAAAAACAGGGATTTCGATGAAAATAAGCGATATTTTAGGGTTAAAAACAGGGATTTCTATGAAAATCAGCGATATTTTAGGGTTAAAAACAGGGATTTCTATGAAAAAAAGCAATATTTTAGGGGAAAAGCAGAGATTTCGATGAAAATAAGCGATATTTTAGGGGAAAAACAGGCATTTCTATGAAAATAAGCGATATTTCAGGGGAAAAACAGGGATTTTGATGAAAATAAGCAATATTTAAGGTTAAAAACAGGGATTTCTATGAAAATAAGCGATATTTTAGGGTTAAAAACAGGGATTTCTATGAAAATAAGCGATATTTAAGGGGACAAACAGGGATTTCTATGAAAATAAGCGATATTTTTGGGGAAAAAACAGGGATTTCTATGAAAATAAGCGATATTTTAGGTTAAAAACAGGGATTTCTATGAAAATAAGCGATATTTTAGGGGAAAAACAGGGATTTCGATGAAAATAAGCGATATTTAAGGTTAAAAACAGGGATTTCTATGAAAATAAGCGATATTTTAGGGGAAAAACAGGCATTTCTATGAAAATAAGCGATATTTTAGGGTTAAAAACAGGGATTTCTATGAAAATAAGCGATATTTTAGGTTAAAAACAGGGATTTTGATGAAAATAAGCGATATTTAAGGGGAAAAACAGGGATTTCTATGAAAATAAGCGATATTTTAGGGTTAAAAACAGGGATTTCTATGAAAATAAGCGATATTTTAGGGGAAAAACAGAGATTTTGATGAAAATCAGCGATATTTTAGGGTTAAAAACAGGGATTTCTATGAAAATAAGCGATATTTTAGGTTAAAAACAGGGATTTCTATGAAAATAAGCGATATTTTAGGGTTAAAAACAGGGATTTCGATGAAAATAAGCAATATTTAAGGGGAAAAACAGGGATTTCTATGAAACTAAGCGATATTTAAGGGGAAAAACAGGGATTTCGATGAAAATAAGCGATATTTTAGGGGAAAAACAGGGATTTCGATGAAAATAATCGATATTTAAGGTTAAACTCAGGGATTTCTATGAAAATAAGCGATATTTTAGGGGAAAAACAGGGATTTTGATGAATATAAGCAATATTTTGGGGTTAAAAACAGGGATTTCGATGAAAATAAGCGATATTTTAGGCTTAAAAACAGGGATTTCCATGAAAATAAGCGATATTTTAGGGGAAAAGCAGGATTTTGGTGAAAATAAGCGATATTTTAGGGTTAAAAACAGGGATTTCGATGAAAATAAGCGATATTTTAGGGTTAAAAACAGGGATTTCGATGAAAATAAGAGATATTTAAGGGGACAAACAGGGATTTCTATGAAAATAAGCGATATTTTAGGGGAAAAAACAGGGATTTCTCTGAAAATAAGCGGTATTTTAGGGTTAAAAACAGGGATTTCTATGAAAATAAGCGATATTTTAGGGTTAAAAACAGGGATTTCGATGAAAATAAGCGATATTTTGGGGTTAAAAACAGGGATTTCGATGAAAATAAGCAATGGTTTAGGGGAAAAAACAGGGATTTCTATGAAAATAAGCGATATTTTAGGGGAAAAACAGGGATTTTGATGAAAATAAGCGATATTTTAGGGGAAAAACAGGGATTTCGATGAAAATAAGCGATATTTAAGGTTAAAAACAGGGATTTCTATGAAAATAAGTGATATTTTAGGGGAAAAACAGGGATTTCTATGAAAATAAGCGATATTTAAGGGGAAAAACAGGGATTTCGATGAAAATAAGCGATATTTTAGGGTTAAAAACAGGGATTTCTATGAAAATAAGCGACATTTTAGGGTTAAAAACAGGGATTTCTATGAAAATAAGCGATATTTAAGGTTAAAAACAGGGATTTCTATGAAAATCAGCGATATTTAAGGGGAAAAACAGGGATTGCGATGAAAATAAGCAATATTTTAGGGTTAAAAACAGGGATTTCTATGAAAATAAGCGATATTTAAGGGGAATAGCAGGGATTTCGATGAAAATAAGCGATATTTAAGGGGAAAAACAGGGATTTCTATGAAAATAAGCGATATTTAAGGAAAAAAACAGGGATTTCTCTGAAAATAAGCGATATTTTAGGGTTAAAAATAGGGATTTCTATGAAAATAAGCGATATTTTAGGGGAAAAACAGGCATTGCTATGAAAATAAGCGATATTTTAGCGTTAAAACAGGGATTTCTATGAAAATAAGCGATATTTTAGGGGAAAAACAGGGATTTCTATGAAAATAAGCGATATTTTAGGGGAAAAACAGGGATTTCGATGAAAATAAGCGATATTTTAGGGGAAAAACAGGGATTTCGATGAAAATAAGCGATATTTTAGGGTTAAAAACAGGGATTTCTATGAAAATAAGCGATATTTAAGGTTAAAAACAGGGATTTCGATGAAAATAAGCGTCATTTAAGGGGTTAAAAACAGGGATTTTGATGAAAATAAGCGATATTTAAGGGGAAAAACAGGGATTTCGATGAAAATAAGCAATATTTTGGGGTTAAAAACAGGGATTTCTATGAAAATAAGCAATATTTAAGGGGAAAAGCAGGGATTTCGATGAAAATAAGCGATATTTTAGGGTTAAAAACAGGGATTTCTATGAAAATAAGCGATATTTTAGGGTTAAAAACAGGGATTTCTATGAAAATAAGTGATATTTTAGGGGAAAAAACAGGGATTTCTATGAAAATAAGCGATATTTTAGGGTTAAAAACAGGGATTTCTATGAAAATAAGCGATATTTTAGGGTTAAAAACAGGGATTTCTATGAAAATAAGCGATATTTTAGGGGAAAAACAGGGATTTCTATGAAAATAAGCGATATTTAAGGTTAAAAACAGGGATTTCTATGAAAATAAGCGATATTTTAGGGTTAAAAACAGGGATTTCTATGAAAATTAGCGATATTTTAGGGGAAAAACAGGGATTTTGATGAAAATAAGCGATTTTTTAGGGTTAAAAACAGGGATTTTGATGAAAATAAGCGATATTTTAGGGGAAAAACAGGGATTTCTATGAAAATAAGCTATATTTTAGGTTAAAAACAGGGATTTCTATGAAAATAAGCGATATTTTAGGGGAAAAACAGGGATTTTGATGAAAATAAGCAATATTTAAGGTTAAAAACAGGGATTTCTATGAAAATAAGCGATATTTTAGGGGAAAAACGGATTTCTATGAAAATAAGCGATATTTTAGGGTTAAAAACAGGGATTTCGATGAAAATAAGCGATATTTAAGGGGAAAAGCAGGGATTTGGATGAAAATAAGCGATATTTAAGGGGAAAAACAGGGATTTCTATGAAAATAAGCGATATTTTAGGGTTAAAAACAGGGATTTCTATGAAAATAAGCGATATTTTAGGGGAAAAACAGGGATTTCTATGAAAATAAGCGATATTTTAGGGTTAAAAACAGGGATTTCTATGAAAATAAGCGATATTTTGGGGTTAAAAACAGGGATTTCTATGAAAATAAGCGATATTTTAGGGGAAAAACAGGGATTTCTATGAAAATAAGCGATATTTAAGGGGAAAAACAGGGATTTCGATGAAAATAAGCGATATTTTAGGGGAAAAACAGGGATTTCGATGAAAATAAGCGATATTTAAGGTTAAAAACAGGGATTTCGATGAAAATAAGCGATATTTAAGGGGAAAAACAGGGATTTCTATGAAAATAAGCGATATTTAAGGGGAAAAACAGGGATTTCGATGAAAATAAGCGATATTTTAGGGTTAAAAACAGGGATTTCTATGAAAATAAGCGACATTTTAGGGTTAAAAACAGGGATTTCTATGAAAATAAGCGATATTTAAGGTTAAAAACAGGGATTTCTATGAAAATCAGCGATATTTAAGGGGAAAAACAGGGATTGCGATGAAAATAAGCAATATTTTAGGGTTAAAAACAGGGATTTCTATGAAAATAAGCGATATTTAAGGGGAAAAGCAGGGATTTCAATGAAAATAAGCGATATTTAAGGGGAAAAACAGGGATTTCTATGAAAATAAGCGATATTTTAAAGTTAAAAACAGGGATTTCTATAAAAATAAGCGATATTTAAGGAGAAAAACAGGGATTTCTCTGAAAATAAGCGATATTTTAGGGTTAAAAAAGGGATTTCTATGAAAATAAGCGATATTTTGGGGTTAAAAACAGGGATTTCTATGAAAATAAGCGATATTTTAGGGGAAAAACAGGGATTTCTATGAAAATAAGCGATATTTTAGGGGAAAAACAGGGATTTCGATGAAAATAAGCGATATTTTTGGGGAAAAACAGGGATTTCTATGAAAATAAGCGATATTTTAGGGGAAAAACAGGGATTTCGATGAAAATAAGCGATATTTTAGGGTTAAAAACAGGGATTTCTATGAAAATAAGCGATATTTAAGGTTAAAAACAGGGATTTCGATGAAAATAAGCGTCATTTAAGGGGTTAAAAACAGGGATTTTGATGAAAATAAGCGATATTTAAGGGGAAAAACAGGGATTTCGATGAAAATAAGCAATATTTTGGGGTTAAAAACAGGGATTTCGATGAAAATAAGCAATATTTTAGGGGAAAAGCAGGGATTTCGATGAAAATAAGCGATATTTTAGGGTTAAAAACAGGGATTTCTATGAAAATAAGCGATATTTTAGGGTTAAAAACAGGGATTTCTATGAAAATAAGTGATATTTTAGGGGAAAAAACAGGGATTTCTATGAAAATAAGCGATATTTTAGGGTTAAAAACAGGGATTTCTATGAAAATAAGCAATATTTTAGGGTTAAAAACAGGGATTTCTATGAAAATAAGCGATATTTTAGGGTTAAAAACAGGGATTTCTATGAAAATAAGCGATATTTTAGGGGAAAAACAGGGATTTTGATGAAAATAAGCAATATTTAAGGTTAAAAACAGGGATTTCTATGAAAATAAGCGATATTTAAGGGTTAAAAACAGGGATTTCTATGAAAATAAGCGATATTTTAGGGTTAAAAACAGGGATTTCTATGAAAATAAGCGATATTTAAGGGGAAAAGCAGGGATTTGGATGAAAATAAGCGATATTTAAGGGGAAAAACAGGGATTTCTATGAAAATAAGCGATATTTTAGGGTTAAAAACAGGGATTTCTATGAAAATAAGCGATATTTTAGGGGAAAAACAGGGATTTCTATGAAAATAAGCGATATTTTAGGGTTAAAAACAGGGATTTCTATGAAAATAAGCGATATTTTAGGGTTAAAAACAGGGATTTCTATGAAAATAAGCGATATTTTAGGGGAAAAACAGGGATTTCTATGAAAATAAGCGATATTTAAGGGGAAAAACAGGGATTTCGATGAAAATAAGCGATATTTTAGGGGAAAAACAGGGATTTCGATGAAAATAAGCGATATTTAAGGTTAAAAACAGGGATTTCGATGAAAATAAGCGATATTTAAGGGGAAAAACAGGGATTTCTATGAAAATAAGCGATATTTAAGGGGAAAAACAGGGATTTCGATGAAAATAAGCGATATTTTAGGGTTAAAAACAGGGATTTCTATGAAAATAAGCGACATTTTAGGGTTAAAAACAGGGATTTCTATGAAAATAAGCGATATTTAAGGTTAAAAACAGGGATTTCTATGAAAATCAGCGATATTTAAGGGGAAAAACAGGGATTGCGATGAAAATAAGCAATATTTTAGGGTTAAAAACAGGGATTTCTATGAAAATAAGCGATATTTAAGGGGAAAAGCAGGGATTTCGATGAAAATAAGCGATATTTAAGGGGAAAAACAGGGATTTCTATGAAAATAAGCGATATTTTAAAGTTAAAAACAGGGATTTCTATAAAAATAAGCGATATTTAAGGAGAAAAACAGGGATTTCTCTGAAAATAAGCGATATTTTAGGGTTAAAAAAGGGATTTCTATGAAAATAAGCGATATTTTGGGGTTAAAAACAGGGATTTCTATGAAAATAAGCGATATTTTAGGGGAAAAACAGGGATTTCTATGAAAATAAGCGATATTTTAGGGGAAAAACAGGGATTTCGATGAAAATAAGCGATATTTTTGGGGAAAAACAGGGATTTCTATGAAAATAAGCGATATTTTAGGGGAAAAACAGGGATTTCGATGAAAATAAGCGATATTTTAGGGTTAAAAACAGGGATTTCTATGAAAATAAGCGATATTTTAGGGGAAAAACAGGGATTTCGATGAAAATAAGCGTCATTTAAGGGGTTAAAAACAGGGATTTTGATGAAAATAAGCGATATTTAAGGGGAAAAACAGGGATTTCGATGAAAATAAGCAATATTTTGGGGTTAAAAACAGGGATTTCGATGAAAATAAGCAATATTTTAGGGGAAAAGCAGGGATTTCGATGAAAATAAGCGATATTTTAGGGTTAAAAACGGATTTCTATGAAAATAAGCGATATTTTAGGGTTAAAAACAGGGATTTCTATGAAAATAAGTGATATTTTAGGGGAAAAAACAGGGATTTCTATGAAAATAAGCGATATTTTAGGGTTAAAAACAGGGATTTCTATGAAAATAAGCAATATTTTAGGGTTAAAAACAGGGATTTCTATGAAAATAAGCGATATTTTAGGGTTAAAAACAGGGATTTCTATGAAAATAAGCGATATTTTAGGGGAAAAACAGGGATTTTGATGAAAATAAGCAATATTTAAGGTTAAAAACAGGGATTTCTATGAAAATAAGCGATATTTTAGGGTTAAAAACAGAAATTTCTATGAAAATAAGCGATATTTTAGGGTTAAAAACAGGGATTTCTATGAAAATAAGCGATATTTAAGGGGAAAAGCAGGGATTTGGATGAAAATAAGCGATATTTAAGGGGAAAAACAGGGATTTCTATGAAAATAAGCGATATTTTAGGGTTAAAAACAGGGATTTCTATGAAAATAAGCGATATTTTAGGGGAAAAACAGGGATTTCTATGAAAATAAGCGATATTTTAGGGTTAAAAACAGGGATTTTGATGAAAATAAGCGATATTTAGGGGAAAAACAGGGATTTCGATGAAAATAAGCAATATTTTGGGGTTAAAAACAGGGATTTCGATGAAAATAAGCAATATTTTAGGGGAAAAGCAGGGATTTCGATGAAAATAAGCGATATTTTAGGGTTAAAAACAGGGATTTCTATGAAAATAAGCGATATTTTAGGGGAAAAACAGGGATTTCTATGAAAATAAGTGATATTTTAGGGTTAAAAACAGGGATTTCTATGAAAATAAGCGATATTTTAGGGTTAAAAACAGGGATTTCTATGAAAATAAGCAATATTTTAGGGTTAAAAACAGGGATTTCTATGAAAATAAGCGATATTTTAGGGTTAAAAACGGATTTCTATGAAAATAAGCGATATTTTAGGGGAAAAACAGGGATTTTGATGAAAATAAGCAATATTTAAGGTTAAAAACAGGGATTTCTATGAAAATAAGCGATATTTTAGGGTTAAAAACAGGGATTTCTATGAAAATAAGCGATATTTTAGGGTTAAAAACAGGGATTTCTATGAAAATAAGCGATATTTAAGGGGAAAAGCAGGGATTTGGATGAAAATAAGCGATATTTAAGGGGAAAAACAGGGATTTCTATGAAAATAAGCGATATTTTAGGGTTAAAAACAGGGATTTCTATGAAAATAAGCGATATTTTAGGGTTAAAAACAGGGATTTCTATGAAAATAAGCGATATTTTAGGGGAAAAACAGGGATTTCTATGAAAATAAGCGATATTTAAGGTTAAAAACAGGGATTTCTATGAAAATAAGCGATATTTTAGGGTTAAAAACAGGGATTTCTATGAAAATTAGCGATATTTTAGGGGAAAAACAGGGATTTTGATGAAAATAAGCGATTTTTTAGGGTTAAAAACAGGGATTTTGATGAAAATAAGCGATATTTTAGGGGAAAAACAGGGATTTCTATGAAAATAAGCTATATTTTAGGTTAAAAACAGGGATTTCTATGAAAATAAGCGATATTTTAGGGGAAAAACAGGGATTTTGATGAAAATAAGCAATATTTAAGGTTAAAAACAGGGATTTCTATGAAAATAAGCGATATTTTAGGGGAAAAACGGATTTCTATGAAAATAAGCGATATTTTAGGGTTAAAAACAGGGATTTCGATGAAAATAAGCGATATTTAAGGGGAAAAGCAGGGATTTGGATGAAAATAAGCGATATTTAAGGGGAAAAACAGGGATTTCTATGAAAATAAGCGATATTTTAGGGTTAAAAACAGGGATTTCTATGAAAATAAGCGATATTTTAGGGGAAAAACAGGGATTTCTATGAAAATAAGCGATATTTTAGGGTTAAAAACAGGGATTTCTATGAAAATAAGCGATATTTTGGGGTTAAAAACAGGGATTTCTATGAAAATAAGCGATATTTTAGGGGAAAAACAGGGATTTCTATGAAAATAAGCGATATTTAAGGGGAAAAACAGGGATTTCGATGAAAATAAGCGATATTTTAGGGGAAAAACAGGGATTTCGATGAAAATAAGCGATATTTAAGGTTAAAAACAGGGATTTCGATGAAAATAAGCGATATTTAAGGGGAAAAACAGGGATTTCTATGAAAATAAGCGATATTTAAGGGGAAAAACAGGGATTTCGATGAAAATAAGCGATATTTTAGGGTTAAAAACAGGGATTTCTATGAAAATAAGCGACATTTTAGGGTTAAAAACAGGGATTTCTATGAAAATAAGCGATATTTAAGGTTAAAAACAGGGATTTCTATGAAAATCAGCGATATTTAAGGGGAAAAACAGGGATTGCGATGAAAATAAGCAATATTTTAGGGTTAAAAACAGGGATTTCTATGAAAATAAGCGATATTTAAGGGGAAAAGCAGGGATTTCAATGAAAATAAGCGATATTTAAGGGGAAAAACAGGGATTTCTATGAAAATAAGCGATATTTTAAAGTTAAAAACAGGGATTTCTATAAAAATAAGCGATATTTAAGGAGAAAAACAGGGATTTCTCTGAAAATAAGCGATATTTTAGGGTTAAAAAAGGGATTTCTATGAAAATAAGCGATATTTTGGGGTTAAAAACAGGGATTTCTATGAAAATAAGCGATATTTTAGGGGAAAAACAGGGATTTCTATGAAAATAAGCGATATTTTAGGGGAAAAACAGGGATTTCGATGAAAATAAGCGATATTTTTGGGGAAAAACAGGGATTTCTATGAAAATAAGCGATATTTTAGGGGAAAAACAGGGATTTCGATGAAAATAAGCGATATTTTAGGGTTAAAAACAGGGATTTCTATGAAAATAAGCGATATTTAAGGTTAAAAACAGGGATTTCGATGAAAATAAGCGTCATTTAAGGGGTTAAAAACAGGGATTTTGATGAAAATAAGCGATATTTAAGGGGAAAAACAGGGATTTCGATGAAAATAAGCAATATTTTGGGGTTAAAAACAGGGATTTCGATGAAAATAAGCAATATTTTAGGGGAAAAGCAGGGATTTCGATGAAAATAAGCGATATTTTAGGGTTAAAAACAGGGATTTCTATGAAAATAAGCGATATTTTAGGGTTAAAAACAGGGATTTCTATGAAAATAAGTGATATTTTAGGGGAAAAAACAGGGATTTCTATGAAAATAAGCGATATTTTAGGGTTAAAAACAGGGATTTCTATGAAAATAAGCAATATTTTAGGGTTAAAAACAGGGATTTCTATGAAAATAAGCGATATTTTAGGGTTAAAAACAGGGATTTCTATGAAAATAAGCGATATTTTAGGGGAAAAACAGGGATTTTGATGAAAATAAGCAATATTTAAGGTTAAAAACAGGGATTTCTATGAAAATAAGCGATATTTAAGGGTTAAAAACAGGGATTTCTATGAAAATAAGCGATATTTTAGGGTTAAAAACAGGGATTTCTATGAAAATAAGCGATATTTAAGGGGAAAAGCAGGGATTTGGATGAAAATAAGCGATATTTAAGGGGAAAAACAGGGATTTCTATGAAAATAAGCGATATTTTAGGGTTAAAAACAGGGATTTCTATGAAAATAAGCGATATTTTAGGGGAAAAACAGGGATTTCTATGAAAATAAGCGATATTTTAGGGTTAAAAACAGGGATTTCTATGAAAATAAGCGATATTTTAGGGTTAAAAACAGGGATTTCTATGAAAATAAGCGATATTTTAGGGGAAAAACAGGGATTTCTATGAAAATAAGCGATATTTAAGGGGAAAAACAGGGATTTCGATGAAAATAAGCGATATTTTAGGGGAAAAACAGGGATTTCGATGAAAATAAGCGATATTTAAGGTTAAAAACAGGGATTTCGATGAAAATAAGCGATATTTAAGGGGAAAAACAGGGATTTCTATGAAAATAAGCGATATTTAAGGGGAAAAACAGGGATTTCGATGAAAATAAGCGATATTTTAGGGTTAAAAACAGGGATTTCTATGAAAATAAGCGACATTTTAGGGTTAAAAACAGGGATTTCTATGAAAATAAGCGATATTTAAGGTTAAAAACAGGGATTTCTATGAAAATCAGCGATATTTAAGGGGAAAAACAGGGATTGCGATGAAAATAAGCAATATTTTAGGGTTAAAAACAGGGATTTCTATGAAAATAAGCGATATTTAAGGGGAAAAGCAGGGATTTCGATGAAAATAAGCGATATTTAAGGGGAAAAACAGGGATTTCTATGAAAATAAGCGATATTTTAAAGTTAAAAACAGGGATTTCTATAAAAATAAGCGATATTTAAGGAGAAAAACAGGGATTTCTCTGAAAATAAGCGATATTTTAGGGTTAAAAAAGGGATTTCTATGAAAATAAGCGATATTTTGGGGTTAAAAACAGGGATTTCTATGAAAATAAGCGATATTTTAGGGGAAAAACAGGGATTTCTATGAAAATAAGCGATATTTTAGGGGAAAAACAGGGATTTCGATGAAAATAAGCGATATTTTTGGGGAAAAACAGGGATTTCTATGAAAATAAGCGATATTTTAGGGGAAAAACAGGGATTTCGATGAAAATAAGCGATATTTTAGGGTTAAAAACAGGGATTTCTATGAAAATAAGCGATATTTAAGGTTAAAAACAGGGATTTCGATGAAAATAAGCGTCATTTAAGGGGTTAAAAACAGGGATTTTGATGAAAATAAGCGATATTTAAGGGGAAAAACAGGGATTTCGATGAAAATAAGCAATATTTTGGGGTTAAAAACAGGGATTTCGATGAAAATAAGCAATATTTTAGGGGAAAAGCAGGGATTTCGATGAAAATAAGCGATATTTTAGGGTTAAAAACGGATTTCTATGAAAATAAGCGATATTTTAGGGTTAAAAACAGGGATTTCTATGAAAATAAGTGATATTTTAGGGGAAAAAACAGGGATTTCTATGAAAATAAGCGATATTTTAGGGTTAAAAACAGGGATTTCTATGAAAATAAGCAATATTTTAGGGTTAAAAACAGGGATTTCTATGAAAATAAGCGATATTTTAGGGTTAAAAACAGGGATTTCTATGAAAATAAGCGATATTTTAGGGGAAAAACAGGGATTTTGATGAAAATAAGCAATATTTAAGGTTAAAAACAGGGATTTCTATGAAAATAAGCGATATTTTAGGGTTAAAAACAGAAATTTCTATGAAAATAAGCGATATTTTAGGGTTAAAAACAGGGATTTCTATGAAAATAAGCGATATTTAAGGGGAAAAGCAGGGATTTGGATGAAAATAAGCGATATTTAAGGGGAAAAACAGGGATTTCTATGAAAATAAGCGATATTTTAGGGTTAAAAACAGGGATTTCTATGAAAATAAGCGATATTTTAGGGGAAAAACAGGGATTTCTATGAAAATAAGCGATATTTTAGGGTTAAAAACAGGGATTTTGATGAAAATAAGCGATATTTAGGGGAAAAACAGGGATTTCGATGAAAATAAGCAATATTTTGGGGTTAAAAACAGGGATTTCGATGAAAATAAGCAATATTTTAGGGGAAAAGCAGGGATTTCGATGAAAATAAGCGATATTTTAGGGTTAAAAACAGGGATTTCTATGAAAATAAGCGATATTTTAGGGGAAAAACAGGGATTTCTATGAAAATAAGTGATATTTTAGGGTTAAAAACAGGGATTTCTATGAAAATAAGCGATATTTTAGGGTTAAAAACAGGGATTTCTATGAAAATAAGCAATATTTTAGGGTTAAAAACAGGGATTTCTATGAAAATAAGCGATATTTTAGGGTTAAAAACGGATTTCTATGAAAATAAGCGATATTTTAGGGGAAAAACAGGGATTTTGATGAAAATAAGCAATATTTAAGGTTAAAAACAGGGATTTCTATGAAAATAAGCGATATTTTAGGGTTAAAAACAGGGATTTCTATGAAAATAAGCGATATTTTAGGGTTAAAAACAGGGATTTCTATGAAAATAAGCGATATTTAAGGGGAAAAGCAGGGATTTGGATGAAAATAAGCGATATTTAAGGGGAAAAACAGGGATTTCTATGAAAATAAGCGATATTTTAGGGTTAAAAACAGGGATTTCTATGAAAATAAGCGATATTTTAGGGGAAAAACAGGGATTTCTATGAAAATAAGCGATATTTTAGGGTTAAAAACAGGGATTTCTATGAAAATAAGCGATATTTTAGGGTTAAAAACAGGGATTTCTATGAAAATAAGCGATATTTTAGGGGAAAAACAGGGATTTCTATGAAAATAAGCGATATTTAAGGGGAAAAACAGGGATTTCGATGAAAATAAGCGATATTTTAGGGGAAAAACAGGGATTTCTATGAAAATAAGCGATATTTAAGGGGAAAAACAGGGATTGCGATGAAAATAAGCAATATTTTAGGGTTAAAAACAGGGATTTCTATGAAAATAAGCGATATTTAAGGGGAAAAGCAGGGATTTCGATGAAAATAAGCGATATTTAAGGGGAAAAACAGGGATTTCTATGAAAATAAGCGATATTTTAAAGTTAAAAACAGGGATTTCTATAAAAATAAGCGATATTTAAGGAGAAAAACAGGGATTTCTCTGAAAATAAGCGATATTTTAGGGTTAAAAAAGGGATTTCTATGAAAATAAGCGATATTTTGGGGTTAAAAACAGGGATTTCTATGAAAATAAGCGATATTTTAGGGGAAAAACAGGGATTTCTATGAAAATAAGCGATATTTTAGGGGAAAAACAGGGATTTCGATGAAAATAAGCGATATTTTTGGGGAAAAACAGGGATTTCTATGAAAATAAGCGATATTTTAGGGGAAAAACAGGGATTTCGATGAAAATAAGCGATATTTTAGGGTTAAAAACAGGGATTTCGATGAAAATAAGCGATATTTAAGGTTAAAAACAGGGATTTCGATGAAAATAAGCGTCATTTAAGGGGTTAAAAACAGGGATTTTGATGAAAATAAGCGATATTTAAGGGGAAAAACAGGGATTTCGATGAAAATAAGCAATATTTTGGGGTTAAAAACAGGGATTTCGATGAAAATAAGCAATATTTTAGGGGAAAAGCAGGGATTTCGATGAAAATAAGCGATATTTTAGGGTTAAAAACAGGGATTTCTATGAAAATAAGCGATATTTTAGGGTTAAAAACAGGGATTTCTATGAAAATAAGTGATATTTTAGGGGAAAAAACAGGGATTTCTATGAAAATAAGCGATATTTTAGGGTTAAAAACAGGGATTTCTATGAAAATAAGCAATATTTTAGGGTTAAAAACAGGGATTTCTATGAAAATAAGCGATATTTTAGGGTTAAAAACAGGGATTTCTATGAAAATAAGCGATATTTTAGGGGAAAAACAGGGATTTTGATGAAAATAAGCGATATTTTAGGGTTAAAAACAGGGATTTCTATGAAAATAAGCGATATTTTAGGGTTAAAAACAGAAATTTCTATGAAAATAAGCGATATTTTAGGGTTAAAAACAGGGATTTCTATGAAAATAAGCGATATTTAAGGGGAAAAGCAGGGATTTGGATGAAAATAAGCGATATTTAAGGGGAAAAACAGGGATTTCTATGAAAATAAGCGATATTTTAGGGTTAAAAACAGGGATTTCTATGAAAATAAGCGATATTTTAGGGGAAAAACAGGGATTTCTATGAAAATAAGCGATATTTTAGGGTTAAAAACAGGGATTTCTATGAAAATAAGCGATATTTTAGGGTTAAAAACAGGGATTTCTATGAAAATAAGCGATATTTTAGGGGAAAAACAGGGATTTCTATGAAAATAAGCGATATTTAAGGGGAAAAACAGGGATTTCGATGAAAATAAGTGATATTTTAGGGGAAAAACAGGGATTTCGATGAAAATAAGCGATATTTAAGGTTAAAAACAGGGATTTCGATGAAAATAAGCGATATTTAAGGGGAAAAACAGGGATTTCTATGAAAATAAGTGATATTTTAGGGGAAAAACAGGGATTTCGATGAAAATAAGTGATATTTTAGGGTTAAAAACAGGGATTTCTATGAAAATAAGCGACATTTTAGGGTTAAAAACAGGGATTTCTATGAAAATAAGCGATATTTAAGGTTAAAAACAGGGATTTCTATGAAAATCAGCGATATTTAAGGGGAAAAACAGGGATTGCGATGAAAATAAGCAATATTTTAGGTTTAAAAACAGGGATTTCTATGAAAATAAGCGATATTTAAGGGGAAAAGCAGGGATTTCGATGAAAATAAGCGATATTTAAGGGGAAAAACAGGGATTTCTATGAAAATAAGCGATATTTTAAAGTTAAAAACAGGGATTTCTATAAAAATAAGCGATATTTAAGGAGAAAAACAGGGATTTCTCTGAAAATAAGCGATATTTTAGGGTTAAAAAAGGGATTTCTATGAAAATAAGCGATATTTTGGGGTTAAAAACAGGGATTTCTATGAAAATAAGTGATATTTTGGGGGAAAAACAGGGATTTCTATGAAAATAAGCGATATTTTAGGGGAAAAACAGGGATTTCGATGAAAATAAGCGATATTTTTGGGGAAAAACAGGGATTTCTATGAAAATAAGCGATATTTTAGGGGAAAAACAGGGATTTCGATGAAAATAAGCGATATTTTAGGGTTAAAAACAGGGATTTCTATGAAAATAAGCGATATTTAAGGTTAAAAACAGGGATTTCGATGAAAATAAGCGTCATTTAAGGGGTTAAAAACAGGGATTTTGATGAAAATAAGCGATATTTAAGGGGAAAAACAGGGATTTCGATGAAAATAAGCAATATTTTGGGGTTAAAAACAGGGATTTCGATGAAAATAAGCAATATTTTAGGGGAAAAGCAGGGATTTCGATGAAAATAAGCGATATTTTAGGGTTAAAAACAGGGATTTCTATGAAAATAAGCGATATTTAAGGTTAAAAACAGGGATTTCTATGAAAATAAGTGATATTTTAGGGGAAAAAACAGGGATTTCTATGAAAATAAGCGATATTTTAGGGGAAAAACAGGCATTGCTATGAAAATAAGCGATATTTTAGGGTTAAAAACAGGGATTTCTATGAAAATAAGCGATATTTTAGGGTTAAAAACAGGGATTTCTATGAAAATAAGCGATATTTTAGGGTTAAAAACAGGGATTTCTATGAAAATAAGCGATATTTTAGGGGAAAAACAGGGATTTTGATGAAAATAAGCAATATTTTAGGGTTAAAAACAGGGATTTCTATGAAAATAAGCGATATTTTAGGGTTAAAAACAGGGATTTCTATGAAAATAAGCGATATTTTAGGGGAAAAACAGGGATTTTGATGAAAATAAGCAATATTTAAGGTTAAAAACAGGGATTTCTATGAAAATAAGCGATATTTTAGGGTTAAAAACAGGGATTTCTATGAAAATTAGCGATATTTTATGGGAAAAACAGGGATTTCTATGAAAATAAGCGATTTTTTAGGGTTAAAAACAGGGATTTTGATGAAAATAAGCGATATTTAAGGGGAAAAACAGGGATTTCTATGAAAATAAGCGATATTTTAGGGTTAAAAACAGGGATTTCTATGAAAATAAGCGATATTTAAGGGGAAAAACAGAGATTTTGATGAAAATAAGTGATTTTTTAGGGTTAAAAACAGGGATTTCTATGAAAATAAGCGATATTATAGGGGAAAAACGGATTTCTATGAAAATAAGCGATATTTTAGGGTTAAAAACAGGGATTTCGATGAAAATAAGCGATATTTAAGGGGAAAAGCAGGGATTTGGATGAAAATAAGCGATATTTTAGGGGAAAAACAGGGATTTCTATGAAAATAAGCGATATTTAAGGTTAAAAACAGGGATTTCGATGAAAATAAGCGATATTTTAGGGGAAAAACAGGGATTTCGATGGAAATAAGCGATATTTTAGGGTTAAAAACAGGGATTTCTATGAAAATAAGCTATATTTTAGGTTAAAAACAGGGATTTCTATGAAAATAAGCGATATTTAAGGGGACAAACAGGGATTTCTATGAAAATAAGCGATATTTTAGGGGAAAAAACAGGGATTTCTCTGAAAATAAGCGGTATTTTAGGCTTAAAAACAGGGATTTCTATGAAAATAAGCGATATTTTAGGGTTAAAAACAGGGATTTCGATGAAAATAAGCGATATTTTGGGGTTAAAAACAGGGATTTCGATGAAAATAAGCAATAGTTTAGGGGAAAAACAGGGATTTCTATGAAAATAAGCGATATTTTAGGGGAAAAACAGGGATTTTGATGAAAATAAGCGATATTTTAGGGGAAAAACAGGGATTTCGATGAAAATAAGCGATATTTAAGGTTAAAAACAGGGATTTCTATGAAAATAAGTGATATTTTAGGGGAAAAACAGGAATTTCTATGAAAATAAGCGATATTTTAGGGGAAAAACAGGGATTTCGATGAAAATAAGCGATATTTTAGGGGAAAAACAGGGATTTCTATGAAAATAAGCGATATTTTAGGGTTAAAAACAGGGATTTCTATGAAAATAAGCAATATTTTAGGGTTAAAAACAGGGATTTCGATGAAAATAAGCGATATTTAAGGTTAAAAACAGGGATTTCTATGAAAATAAGCGATATTTAAGGGGAAAAACAGGGATTTCGATGAAAATAAGCGATATTTTAGGGGAAAAACAGGGATTTCGATGAAAATAAGCGATATTTAAGGTTAAAAACAGGGATTTCGATGAAAATAAGCGATATTTAAGGGGAAAAACAGGGATTTCTATGAAAATAAGCGATATTTAAGGGGAAAAACAGGGATTTCGATGAAAATAAGCGATATTTTAGGGTTAAAAACAGGGATTTCTATGAAAATAAGCGACATTTTAGGGTTAAAAACAGGGATTTCTATGAAAATAAGCGATATTTAAGGTTAAAAACAGGGATTTCTATGAAAATCAGCGATATTTAAGGGGAAAAACAGGGATTGCGATGAAAATAAGCAATATTTTAGGGTTAAAAACAGGGATTTCTATGAAAATAAGCGATATTTTAGGGGAAAAGCAGGGATTTCGATGAAAATAAGCGATATTTTAGGGGAAAAACAGGGATTTTGATGAAAATAAGCAATATTTAAGGTTAAAAACAGGGATTTCTATGAAAATAAGCGATATTTTAGGGTTAAAAACAGGGATTTCTATGAAAATAAGCGATATTTTAGGGGAAAAACAGGGATTTTGATGAAAATAAGCAATATTTAAGGTTAAAAACAGGGATTTCTATGAAAATAAGCGATATTTTAGGGTTAAAAACAGGGATTTCTATGAAAATTAGCGATATTTTATGGGAAAAACAGGGATTTTGATGAAAATAAGCGATTTTTTAGGGTTAAAAACAGGGATTTTGATGAAAATAAGCGATATTTAAGGGGAAAAACAGGGATTTCTATGAAAATAAGCGATATTTTAGGGTTAAAAACAGGGATTTCTATGAAAATAAGCGATATTTAAGGGGAAAAACAGAGATTTTGATGAAAATAAGTGATTTTTTAGGGTTAAAACAGGGATTTCTATGAAAATAAGCGATATTATAGGGGAAAAACGGATTTCTATGAAAATAAGCGATATTTTAGGGTTAAAAACAGGGATTTCGATGAAAATAAGCGATATTTAAGGGGAAAAGCAGGGATTTGGATGAAAATAAGCGATATTTTAGGGGAAAAACAGGGATTTCTATGAAAATAAGCGATATTTAAGGTTAAAAACAGGGATTTCGATGAAAATAAGCGATATTTTAGGGTTAAAAACAGGGATTTCTATGAAAATAAGCGATATTTTAGGGGAAAAACAGGCATTGCTATGAAAATAAGCGATATTTTAGGGTTAAAAACAGGGATTTCTATGAAAATAAGCGATATTTTAGGGTTAAAAACAGGGATTTCTATGAAAATAAGCGATATTTTAGGGGAAAAACAGGGATTTTGATGAAAATAAGCAATATTTAAGGTTAAAAACAGGGATTTCTATGAAAATAAGCGATATTTTAGGGTTAAAAACAGGGATTTCTATGAAAATAAGCGATATTTTAGGGTTAAAAACAGGGATTTCTATGAAAATAAGCGATATTTTAGGGGAAAAACAGGGATTTTGATGAAAATAAGCAATATTTAAGGTTAAAAACAGGGATTTCTATGAAAATAAGCGATATTTTAGGGTTAAAAACAGGGATTTCTATGAAAATTAGCGATATTTTATGGGAAAAACAGGGATTTTGATGAAAATAAGCGATTTTTTAGGGTTAAAAACAGGGATTTCTATGAAAATAAGCGATATTTTAGGGTTAAAAACAGGGATTTCTATGAAAATAAGCGATATTTTAGGGGAAAAACAGGGATTTCTATGAAAATAAGCGATATTTAAGGGGAAAAACAGGGATTTCGATGAAAATAAGCGATATTTTAGGGGAAAAACAGGGATTTCGATGAAAATAAGCGATATTTAAGGTTAAAAACAGGGATTTCGATGAAAATAAGCGATATTTAAGGGGAAAAACAGGGATTTCTATGAAAATAAGCGATATTTAAGGGGAAAAACAGGGATTTCGATGAAAATAAGCGATATTTTAGGGTTAAAAACAGGGATTTCTATGAAAATAAGCGACATTTTAGGGTTAAAAACAGGGATTTCTATGAAAATAAGCGATATTTAAGGTTAAAAACAGGGATTTCTATGAAAATCAGCGATATTTAAGGGGAAAAACAGGGATTGCGATGAAAATAAGCAATATTTTAGGGTTAAAAACAGGGATTTCTATGAAAATAAGCGATATTTAAGGGGAAAAGCAGGGATTTCGATGAAAATAAGCGATATTTAAGGGGAAAAACAGGGATTTCTATGAAAATAAGCGATATTTTAAAGTTAAAAACAGGGATTTCTATAAAAATAAGCGATATTTAAGGAGAAAAACAGGGATTTCTCTGAAAATAAGCGATATTTTAGGGTTAAAAAAGGGATTTCTATGAAAATAAGCGATATTTTGGGGTTAAAAACAGGGATTTCTATGAAAATAAGCGATATTTTAGGGGAAAAACAGGGATTTCTATGAAAATAAGCGATATTTTAGGGGAAAAACAGGGATTTCGATGAAAATAAGCGATATTTTTGGGGAAAAACAGGGATTTCTATGAAAATAAGCGATATTTTAGGGGAAAAACAGGGATTTCGATGAAAATAAGCGATATTTTAGGGTTAAAAACAGGGATTTCTATGAAAATAAGCGATATTTAAGGTTAAAAACAGGGATTTCGATGAAAATAAGCGTCATTTAAGGGGTTAAAAACAGGGATTTTGATGAAAATAAGCGATATTTAAGGGGAAAAACAGGGATTTCGATGAAAATAAGCAATATTTTGGGGTTAAAAACAGGGATTTCGATGAAAATAAGCAATATTTTAGGGGAAAAGCAGGGATTTCGATGAAAATAAGCGATATTTTAGGGTTAAAAACAGGGATTTCTATGAAAATAAGCGATATTTTAGGGTTAAAAACAGGGATTTCTATGAAAATAAGTGATATTTTAGGGGAAAAAACAGGGATTTCTATGAAAATAAGCGATTTTTTAGGGTTAAAAACAGGGATTTTGATGAAAATAAGCGATATTTAAGGGGAAAAACAGGGATTTCTATGAAAATAAGCGATATTTTAGGGGAAAAACAGGGATTTCGATGAAAATAAGCGATATTTTTGGGGAAAAACAGGGATTTCTATGAAAATAAGCGATATTTTAGGGGAAAAACAGGGATTTCGATGAAAATAAGCGATATTTTAGGGTTAAAAACAGGGATTTCTATGAAAATAAGCGATATTTAAGGTTAAAAACAGGGATTTCGATGAAAATAAGCGTCATTTAAGGGGTTAAAAACAGGGATTTTGATGAAAATAAGCGATATTTAAGGGGAAAAACAGGGATTTCGATGAAAATAAGCAATATTTTGGGGTTAAAAACAGGGATTTCGATGAAAATAAGCAATATTTTAGGGGAAAAGCAGGGATTTCGATGAAAATAAGCGATATTTTAGGGTTAAAAACAGGGATTTCTATGAAAATAAGCGATATTTTAGGGTTAAAAACAGGGATTTCTATGAAAATAAGTGATATTTTAGGGGAAAAAACAGGGATTTCTATGAAAATAAGCGATTTTTTAGGGTTAAAAACAGGGATTTTGATGAAAATAAGCGATATTTAAGGGGAAAAACAGGGATTTCTATGAAAATAAGCGATATTTTAGGGTTAAAAACAGGGATTTCTATGAAAATAAGCGATATTTAAGGGGAAAAACAGAGATTTTGATGAAAATAAGTGATTTTTTAGGGTTAAAAACAGGGATTTCTATGAAAATAAGCGATATTATAGGGGAAAAACGGATTTCTATGAAAATAAGCGATATTTTAGGGTTAAAAACAGGGATTTCGATGAAAATAAGCGATATTTAAGGGGAAAAGCAGGGATTTGGATGAAAATAAGCGATATTTTAGGGGAAAAACAGGGATTTCGATGAAAATAAGCGATATTTTAGGGGAAAAACAGGGATTTCGATGGAAATAAGCGATATTTTAGGGTTAAAAACAGGGATTTCTATGAAAATAAGCTATATTTTAGGTTAAAAACAGGGATTTCTATGAAAATAAGCGATATTTAAGGGGACAAACAGGGATTTCTATGAAAATAAGCGATATTTTAGGGGAAAAAACAGGGATTTCTCTGAAAATAAGCGGTATTTTAGGCTTAAAAACAGGGATTTCTATGAAAATAAGCGATATTTTTGGGTTAAAAACAGGGATTTCGATGAAAATAAGCGATATTTTGGGGTTAAAAACAAGGATTTCGATGAAAATAAGCAATAGTTTAGGGGAAAAACAGGGATTTCTATGAAAATAAGCGATATTTTAGGGGAAAAACAGGGATTTTGATGAAAATAAGCGATATTTTAGGGGAAAAACAGGGATTTCGATGAAAATAAGCGATATTTAAGGTTAAAAACAGGGATTTCTATGAAAATAAGTGATATTTTAGGGGAAAAACAGGAATTTCTATGAAAATAAGCGATATTTTAGGGGAAAAACAGGGATTTCGATGAAAATAAGCGATATTTTAGGGGAAAAACAGGGATTTCTATGAAAATAAGCGATATTTTAGGGTTAAAAACAGGGATTTCTATGAAAATAAGCAATATTTTAGGGTTAAAAACAGGGATTTCTATGAAAATAAGCGATATTTTAGGGGAAAAACAGGGATTTCTATGAAAATAAGCGATATTTAAGGGGAAAAACAGGGATTTCGATGAAAATAAGCGATATTTTAGGGGAAAAACAGGGATTTCGATGAAAATAAGCGATATTTTAGGGGAAAAACAGGGATTTTGATGAAAATAAGCAATATTTAAGGTTAAAAAACGGATTTCTATGAAAATAAGCGATATTTTAGGGTTAAAAACAGGGATTTCTATGAAAATAAGCGATATTTTAGGGGAAAAACAGGGATTTTGATGAAAATAAGCAATATTTAAGGTTAAAAACAGGGATTTCTATGAAAATAAGCGATATTTTAGGGTTAAAAACAGGGATTTCTATGAAAATTAGCGATATTTTATGGGAAAAACAGGGATTTTGATGAAAATAAGCGATTTTTTAGGGTTAAAAACAGGGATTTTGATGAAAATAAGCGATATTTAAGGGGAAAAACAGGGATTTCTATGAAAATAAGCGATATTTTAGGGTTAAAAACAGGGATTTCTATGAAAATAAGCGATATTTAAGGGGAAAAACAGAGATTTTGATGAAAATAAGTGATTTTTTAGGGTTAAAACAGGGATTTCTATGAAAATAAGCGATATTATAGGGGAAAAACGGATTTCTATGAAAATAAGCGATATTTTAGGGTTAAAAACAGGGATTTCGATGAAAATAAGCGATATTTAAGGGGAAAAGCAGGGATTTGGATGAAAATAAGCGATATTTTAGGGGAAAAACAGGGATTTCTATGAAAATAAGCGATATTTAAGGTTAAAAACAGGGATTTCGATGAAAATAAGCGATATTTTAGGGGAAAAACAGGGATTTCGATGAAAATAAGCGATATTTTAGGGTTAAAAACAGGGATTTCTATGAAAATAAGCTATATTTCAGGGGAAAAACAGGGATTTCTATGAAAATAAGCGATATTTAAGGGGACAAACAGGGATTTCTATGAAAATAAGCGATATTTTAGGGGAAAAAACAGGGATTTCTCTGAAAATAAGCGGTATTTTAGGGTTAAAAACAGGGATTTCTATGAAAATAAGCGATATTTTAGGGTTAAAAACAGGGATTTCGATGAAAATAAGCGATATTTTGGGGTTAAAAACAGGGATTTCGATGAAAATAAGCAATAGTTTAGGGGAAAAACAGGGATTTCTATGAAAATAAGCGATATTTTAGGGGAAAAACAGGGATTTTGATGAAACTAAGCGATATTTAAGGGGAAAAACAGGGATTTCGATGAAAATAAGCGATATTTAAGGTTAAAAACAGGGATTTCTATGAAAATAAGTGATATTTTAGGGGAAAAACAGGAATTTCTATGAAAATAAGCGATATTTTAGGGGAAAAACAGGGATTTCGATGAAAATAAGCGATATTTTAGGGGAAAAACAGGGATTTCTATGAAAATAAGCGATATTTTAGGGTTAAAAACAGGGATTTCTATGAAAATAAGCGATATTTTAGGGTTAAAAACAGGGATTTCTATGAAAATAAGCGATATTTTAGGGGAAAAACAGGGATTTCTATGAAAATAAGCGATATTTAAGGGGAAAAACAGGGATTTCGATGAAAATAAGCGATATTTTAGGGGAAAAACAGGGATTTCGATGAAAATAAGTGATATTTAAGGTTAAAAACAGGGATTTCGATGAAAATAAGCGATATTTAAGGGGAAAAACAGGGATTTCTATGAAAATAAGCGATATTTAAGGGGAAAAACAGGGACTTCGATGAAAATAAGCGATATTTTAGGGTTAAAAACAGGGATTTCTATGAAAATAAGCGATATTTAAGGTTAAAAACAGGGATTTCTATGAAAATAAGCGATATTTAAGGTTAAAAACAGGGATTTCTATGAAAATCAGCGATATTTAAGGGGAAAAACAGGGATTGCGATGAAAATAAGCAATATTTTAGGGTTAAAAACAGGGATTTCTATGAAAATAAGCGATATTTAAGGGGAAAAGCAGGGATTTCGATGAAAATAAGCGATATTTAAGGGGAAAAACAGGGATTTCTATGAAAATAAGCGATATTTTAAAGTTAAAAACAGGGATTTCTATAAAAATAAGCGATATTTAAGGAGAAAAACAGGGATTTCTCTGAAAATAAGCGATATTTTAGGGTTAAAAAAGGGATTTCTATGAAAATAAGCGATATTTTGGGGTTAAAAACAGGGATTTCTATGAAAATAAGCGATATTTTAGGGGAAAAACAGGGATTTCTATGAAAATAAGCGATATTTTAGGGAAAAAACAGGGATTTCGATGAAAATAAGCGATATTTTTGGGGAAAAACAGGGATTTCTATGAAAATAAGCGATATTTTAGGGGAAAAACAGGGATTTCGATGAAAATAAGCGATATTTTAGGGTTAAAAACAGGGATTTCTATGAAAATAAGCGATATTTTAGGGGAAAAACAGGGATTTCGATGAAAATAAGCGTCATTTAAGGGGTTAAAAACAGGGATTTTGATGAAAATAAGCGATATTTAAGGGGAAAAACAGGGATTTCGATGAAAATAAGCAATATTTTGGGGTTAAAAACAGGGATTTCGATGAAAATAAGCAATATTTTAGGGGAAAAGCAGGGATTTCGATGAAAATAAGCGATATTTTAGGGTTAAAAACAGGGATTTCTATGAAAATAAGCGATATTTTAGGGTTAAAAACAGGGATTTCTATGAAAATAAGTGATATTTTAGGGGAAAAAACAGGGATTTCTATGAAAATAAGCGATATTTTAGGGTTAAAAACAGGGATTTCTATGAAAATAAGCAATATTTTAGGGTTAAAAACAGGGATTTCTATGAAAATAAGCGATATTTTAGGGTTAAAAACAGGGATTTCTATGAAAATAAGCGATATTTTAGGGTTAAAAACAGGGATTTCTATGAAAATAAGCGATATTTAAGGGGAAAAGCAGGGATTTGGATGAAAATAAGCGATATTTAAGGGGAAAAACAGGGATTTCTATGAAAATAAGCGATATTTTAGGGTTAAAAACAGGGATTTCTATGAAAATAAGCGATATTTTAGGGGAAAAACAGGGATTTCTATTAAAATAAGCGATATTTTAGGGTTAAAAACAGGGATTTCTATGAAAATAAGCGATATTTTAGGGTTAAAAACAGGGATTTCTATGAAAATAAGCGATATTTTAGGGGAAAAACAGGGATTTCTATGAAAATAAGCGATATTTAAGGGGAAAAACAGGGATTTCGATGAAAATAAGCGATATTTTAGGGGAAAAACAGGGATTTCGATGAAAATAAGCGATATTTAAGGTTAAAAACAGGGATTTCGATGAAAATAAGCGATATTTTAGGGGAAAAACAGGGATTTCTATGAAAATAAGCGATATTTTAAAGTTAAAAACAGGGATTTCTATAAAAATAAGCGATATTTAAGGAGAAAAACAGGGATTTCTCTGAAAATAAGCGATATTTTAGGGTTAAAAAAGGGATTTCTATGAAAATAAGCGATATTTTGGGGTTAAAAACAGGGATTTCTATGAAAATAAGCGATATTTTAGGGGAAAAACAGGGATTTCTATGAAAATAAGCGATATTTTAGGGGAAAAACAGGGATTTTGATGAAAATAAGCGATATTTAAGGGGAAAAACAGGGATTTCGATGAAAATAAGCAATATTTTAGGGTTAAAAACAGGGATTTCGATGAAAATAAGCAATATTTTAGGGGAAAAGCAGGGATTTCGATGAAAATAAGCGATATTTTAGGGTTAAAAACAGGGATTTCTATGAAAATAAGCGATATTTTAGGGTTAAAAACAGGGATTTCTATGAAAATAAGTGATATTTTAGGGGAAAAAACAGGGATTTCTATGAAAATAAGCGATATTTTAGGGTTAAAAACAGGGATTTCTATGAAAATAAGCAATATTTTAGGGTTAAAAACAGGGATTTCTATGAAAATAAGCGATATTTTAGGGTTAAAAACAGGGATTTCTATGAAAATAAGCGATATTTTAGGGGAAAAACAGGGATTTTGATGAAAATAAGCAATATTTAAGGTTAAAAACAGGGATTTCTATGAAAATAAGCGATATTTTAGGGTTAAAAACAGGGATTTCTATGAAAATAAGCGATATTTTAGGGTTAAAAACAGGGATTTCTATGAAAATAAGCGATATTTTAGGGGAAAAACAGGGATTTTGATGAAAATAAGCAATATTTAAGGTTAAAAACAGGGATTTCTATGAAAATAAGCGATATTTTAGGGTTAAAAACAGGGATTTCTATGAAAATAAGCGACATTTTAGGGTTAAAAACAGGGATTTCTATGAAAATAAGCGATATTTAAGGTTAAAAACAGGGATTTCTATGAAAATCAGCGATATTTAAGGGGAAAAACAGGGATTGCGATGAAAATAAGCAATATTTTAGGGTTAAAAACAGGGATTTCTATGAAAATAAGCGATATTTAAGGGGAAAAGCAGGGATTTGGATGAAAATAAGCGATATTTTAGGGGAAAAACAGGGATTTCTATGAAAATAAGTGATATTTAAGGGGAAAAACAGGGATTTCTATGAAAATAAGCGATATTTTAGGGGAAAAACAGGGATTTCGATGGAAATAAGCGATATTTTAGGGTTAAAAACAGGGATTTCTATGAAAATAAGCGATATTTAAGGTTAAAAACAGGGATTTCTATGAAAATAAGCGATATTTAAGGTTAAAAACAGGGATTTCTATGAAAATAAGCGATATTTTAGGGTTAAAAACAGGGATTTCTATGAAAATAAGCGATATTTTAGGGAAAAACAGGGATTTTGATGAAAATAAGCAATATTTAACGTTAAAAACAGGGATTTCTATGAAAATAAGCGATATTTTAGGGTTAAAAACAGGGATTTCTATGAAAATAAGCGATATTTTAGGGTTAAAAACAGGGATTTCGATGAAAATAAGCGATATTTAAGGGGAAAAACAGGGATTTCTATGAAAATAAGCGATATTTTAGGGTTAAAAACAGGGATTTCGATGAAAATAAGCGATATTTAAGGGGAAAAACAGGGATTTCTATGAAAATAAGCGATATTTTAGGGGAAAAACAGGGATTTCTATGAAAATTAGCAATATTTTAGGGGAAAAACAGGGATTTCGATGAAAATAAGCGATATTTAAGGGGAAAAACAGGGATTTCTATGAAAATAAGCGATATTTTAGGGGAAAAACAGGGATTTCTATGAAAATAAGCGATATTTTAGGGTTAAAAACAGGGATTTCTATGAAAATAAGCGATATTTTAGGATTAAAAACAGGGATTTCTATGAAAATAAGCGATATTTTAGGGGAAAAACAGGGATTTCTATGAAAATAAGCGATATTTAAGGGGAAAAACAGGGATTTCGATGAAAATAAGCGATATTTTAGGGGAAAAACAGGGATTTCGATGAAAATAAGCGATATTTAAGGTTAAAAACAGGGATTTCGATGAAAATAAGCTATATTTAAGGGGAAAAACAGGGATTTCTATGAAAATAAGCGATATTTAAGGGGAAAAACAGGGATTTCGATGAAAATAAGCGATATTTTAGGGTTAAAAACAGGGATTTCTATGAAAATAAGCGACATTTTAGGGTTAAAAACAGGGATTTCTATGAAAATAAGCGATATTTAAGGTTAAAAACAGGGATTTCTATGAAAATCAGCGATATTTAAGGGGAAAAACAGGGATTGCGATGAAAATAAGCAATATTTTAGGGTTAAAAACAGGGATTTCTATGAAAATAAGCGATATTTAAGGGGAAAAGCAGGGATTTCGATGAAAATAAGCGATATTTAAGGGGAAAAACAGGGATTTCTATGAAAATAAGCGATATTTTAAAGTTAAAAACAGGGATTTCTATAAAAATAAGCGATATTTAAGGAGAAAAACAGGGATTTCTCTGAAAATAAGCGATATTTTAGGGTTAAAAAAGGGATTTCTATGAAAATAAGCGATATTTTGGGGTTAAAAACAGGGATTTCTATGAAAATAAGCGATATTTTAGGGGAAAAACAGGGATTTCTATGAAAATAAGCGATATTTTAGGGGAAAAACAGGGATTTCGATGAAAAAAAGCGATATTTTTGGGGAAAAACAGGGATTTCTATGAAAATAAGCGATATTTTAGGGGAAAAACAGGGATTTCGATGAAAATAAGCGATATTTTAGGGTTAAAAACAGGGATTTCTATGAAAATAAGCGATATTTAAGGTTAAAAACAGGGATTTCGATGAAAATAAGCGTCATTTAAGGGGTTAAAAACAGGGATTTTGATGAAAATAAGCGATATTTAAGGGGAAAAACAGGGATTTCGATGAAAATAAGCAATATTTTGGGGTTAAAAACAGGGATTTCGATGAAAATAAGCAATATTTTAGGGGAAAAGCAGGGATTTCGATGAAAATAAGCGATATTTTAGGGTTAAAAACAGGGATTTCTATGAAAATAAGCGATATTTTAGGGTTAAAAACAGGGATTTCTATGAAAATAAGTGATATTTTAGGGGAAAAAACAGGGATTTCTATGAAAATAAGCGATATTTTAGGGGAAAAACAGGCATTGCTATGAAAATAAGCGATATTTTAGGGTTAAAAACAGGGATTTCTATGAAAATAAGCGATATTTTAGGGTTAAAAACAGGGATTTCTATGAAAATAAGCGATATTTTAGGGGAAAAACAGGGATTTTGATGAAAATAAGCAATATTTAAGGTTAAAAACAGGGATTTCTATGAAAATAAGCGATATTTTAGGGTTAAAAACAGGGATTTCTATGAAAATAAGCGATATTTTAGGGTTAAAAACAGGGATTTCTATGAAAATAAGCGATATTTTAGGGGAAAAACAGGGATTTTGATGAAAATAAGCAATATTTAAGGTTAAAAACAGGGATTTCGATGAAAATAAGCGATATTTTAGGGTTAAAAACAGGGATTTCTATGAAAATTAGCGATATTTTATGGGAAAAACAGGGATTTTGATGAAAATAAGCGATTTTTTAGGGTTAAAAACAGGGATTTTGATGAAAATAAGCGATATTTAAGGGGAAAAACAGGGATTTCTATGAAAATAAGCGATATTTTAGGGTTAAAAACAGGGATTTTGATGAAAATAAGCGATATTTAAGGGGAAAAACAGAGATTTTGATGAAAATAAGTGATTTTTTAGGGTTAAAACAGGGATTTCGATGAAAATAAGCGATATTATAGGGGAAAAACGGATTTCTATGAAAATAAGCGATATTTTAGGGTTAAAAACAGGGATTTCGATGAAAATAAGCGATATTTAAGGGGAAAAGCAGGGATTTGGATGAAAATAAGCGATATTTTAGGGGAAAAACAGGGATTTCGATGAAAATAAGCGATATTTTAGGGGAAAAGCAGGGATTTGGATGAAAATAAGCGATATTTAAGGGGAAAAACAGGGATTTCGATGGAAATAAGCGATATTTTAGGGTTAAAAACAGGGATTTCTATGAAAATAAGCTATATTTTAGGTTAAAAACAGGGATTTCTATGAAAATAAGCGATATTTTAGTGTTAAAAACAGGGATTTCGATGAAAATAAGCAATATTTAAGGGGAAAAACAGGGATTTCTATGAAAATAAGCGATATTTTAGGGTTAAAAACGGATTTCTATGAAAATAAGCGATATTTTAGTGTTAAAAACAGGGATTTTGATGAAAATAAGCGATTTTTTAAGGTTAAAAACAGGGATTTTGATGAAAATAAGCGATATTTAAGGGGAAAAACAGGGATTTCTATGAAAATAAGCGATATTTTAGGGTTAAACACAGGGATTTCGATGAAAATAAGCGATATTTTAGGGGAAAAACAGGGATTTCGATGAAAATAAGCGATATTTAAGGTTAAAAACAGGGATTTCGATGAAAATAAGCGATATTTAAGGGGAAAAACAGGGATTTCTATGAAAATAAGCGATATTTAAGGGGAAAAACAGGGATTTCGATGAAAATAAGCGATATTTTAGGGTTAAAAACAGGGATTTCTATGAAAATAAGCGACATTTTAGGGTTAAAAACAGGGATTTCTATGAAAATAAGCGATATTTAAGGTTAAAAACAGGGATTTCTATGAAAATCAGCGATATTTAAGGGGAAAAACAGGGATTGCGATGAAAATAAGCAATATTTTAGGGTTAAAAACAGGGATTTCTATGAAAATAAGCGATATTTAAGGGGAAAAGCAGGGATTTCGATGAAAATAAGCGATATTTAAGGGGAAAAACAGGGATTTCTATGAAAATAAGCGATATTTTAAAGTTAAAAACAGGGATTTCTATAAAAATAAGCGATATTTAAGGAGAAAAACAGGGATTTCTCTGAAAATAAGCGATATTTTAGGGTTAAAAAAGGGATTTCTATGAAAATAAGCGATATTTTGGGGTTAAAAACAGGGATTTCTATGAAAATAAGCGATATTTTAGGGGAAAAACAGGGATTTCTATGAAAATAAGCGATATTTTAGGGGAAAAACAGGGATTTCGATGAAAATAAGCGATATTTTAGGGGAAAAACAGGGATTTCGATGAAAATAAGCGATATTTTTGGGGAAAAACAGGGATTTCTATGAAAATAAGCGATATTTTAGGGGAAAAACAGGGATTTCGATGAAAATAAGCGATATTTTAGGGTTAAAAACAGGGATTTCTATGAAAATAAGCGATATTTAAGGAAAAAAACAGGGATTTCTCTGAAAATAAGCGATATTTTAGGGTTAAAAATAGGGATTTCTATGAAAATAAGCGATATTTTAGGGGAAAAACAGGGATTTCGATGAAAATAAGCAATATTTTGGGGTTAAAAACAGGGATTTCGATGAAAATAAGCAATATTTTAGGGGAAAAGCAGGGATTTCGATGAAAATAAGCGATATTTTAGGGTTAAAAACAGGGATTTCGATGAAAATAAGCGATATTTTAGGGTTAAAAACAGGGATTTCTATGAAAATAAGTGATATTTTATGGGAAAAAACAGGGATTTCTATGAAAATAAGCGATATTTTAGGGGAAAAACAGGCATTGCTATGAAAATAAGCGATATTTTAGGGTTAAAAACAGGGATTTCTATGAAAATAAGCGATATTTTAGGGTTAAAAACAGGGATTTCTATGAAAATAAGCGATATTTTAGGGGAAAAACAGGGATTTTGATGAAAATAAGCAATATTTAAGGTTAAAAACAGGGATTTCTATGAAAATAAGCGATATTTTAGGGTTAAAAACAGGGATTTCTATGAAAATAAGCGATATTTTAGGGTTAAAAACAGGGATTTCTATGAAAATAAGCGATATTTTAGGGGAAAAACAGGGATTTTGATGAAAATAAGCAATATTTAAGGTTAAAAACAGGGATTTCGATGAAAATAAGCGATATTTAAGGGGAAAAACAGGGATTTCTATGAAAATAAGCGATATTTTAGGGTTAAAAACAGGGATTTTGATGAAAATAAGCGATATTTAAGGGGAAAAACAGAGATTTTGATGAAAATAAGTGATTTTTTAGGGTTAAAACAGGGATTTCTATGAAAATAAGCGATATTATAGGGGAAAAACGGATTTCTATGAAAATAAGCGATATTTTAGGGTTAAAAACAGGGATTTCGATGAAAATAAGCGATATTTAAGGGGAAAAGCAGGGATTTGGATGAAAATAAGCGATATTTTAGGGGAAAAACAGGGATTTCGATGAAAATAAGCGATATTTTAGGGGAAAAGCAGGGATTTGGATGAAAATAAGCGATATTTTAGGGAAAAACAGGGATTTCGATGGAAATAAGCGATATTTTAGGGTTAAAAACAGGGATTTCTATGAAAATAAGCTATATTTTAGGTTAAAAACAGGGATTTCTATGAAAATAAGCGATATTTTAGTGTTAAAAACAGGGATTTCGATGAAAATAAGCGATATTTTAGGGGAAAAACAGGGATTTCTATGAAAATAAGCGATATTTTAGGGTTAAAAACGGATTTCTATGAAAATAAGCGATATTTTAGTGTTAAAAACAGGGATTTTGATGAAAATAAGCGATTTTTTAAGGTTAAAAACAGGGATTTTGATGAAAATAAGCGATATTTAAGGGGAAAAACAGGGATTTCTATGAAAATAAGCGATATTTTAGGGTTAAACAGGGATTTCTATGAAAATAAGCGATATTTAAGGGGAAAAACAGAGATTTTGATGAAAATCAGCGATATTTTAGGGTTAAAAACAGGGATTTCTATGAAAATAAGCGATATTTTATGTTAAAAACAGGGATTTCTATGAAAATAAGCGATATTTTAGTGTTAAAAACAGGGATTTCGATGAAAATAAGCAATATTTAAGGGGAAAAACAGGGATTTCTATGAAAATAAGCGATATTTTAGGGGAAAAACAGGGATTTCGATGAAAATAAGCGATATTTTAGGGGAAAAACAGGGAGTTCTATGAAAATAATCGATATTTAAGGTTAAACTCAGGGATTTCTATGAAAATAAGCGATATTTTAGGGTTAAAAACAGGGATTTCCATGAAAATAAGCGATATTTTAGGGGAAAAACAGGGATTTCGATGAAAATAAGCGATATTTTAGGGGAAAAACAGGGATTTCGATGAAAATAAGCGATATTTTAGGGTTAAAAACAGGGATTTCTATGAAAATCAGCGATATTTTAGGGTTAAAAACAGGGATTTCTATGAAAAAAAGCAATATTTTAGGGGAAAAGCAGAGATTTCGATGAAAATAAGCGATATTTTAGGGGAAAAACAGGCATTTCTATGAAAATAAGCGATATTTCAGGGGAAAAACAGGGATTTTGATGAAAATAAGCAATATTTAAGGTTAAAAACAGGGATTTCTATGAAAATAAGCGATATTTTAGGGTTAAAAACAGGGATTTCTATGAAAATAAGCGATATTTAAGGGGACAAACAGGGATTTCTATGAAAATAAGCGATATTTTTGGGGAAAAAACAGGGATTTCTATGAAAATAAGCGATATTTTAGGTTAAAAACAGGGATTTCTATGAAAATAAGCGATATTTTAGGGTTAAAAACAGGGATTTCGATGAAAATAAGCGATATTTAAGGTTAAAAACAGGGATTTCTATGAAAATAAGCGATATTTTAGGGGAAAAACAGGCATTTCTATGAAAATAAGCGATATTTTAGGGTTAAAAACAGGGATTTCTATGAAAATAAGCGATATTTTAGGTTAAAAACAGGGATTTTGATGAAAATAAGCGATATTTAAGGGGAAAAACAGGGATTTCTATGAAAATAAGCGATATTTTAGGGTTAAAAACAGGGATTTCTATGAAAATAAGCGATATTTTAGGGGAAAAACAGAGATTTTGATGAAAATCAGCGATATTTTAGGGTTAAAAACAGGGATTTCTATGAAAATAAGCGATATTTTAGGTTAAAAACAGGGATTTCTATGAAAATAAGCGATATTTTAGGGTTAAAAACAGGGATTTCGATGAAAATAAGCAATATTTAAGGGCAAAAACAGGGATTTCTATGAAACTAAGCGATATTTAAGGGGAAAAACAGGGATTTCGATGAAAATAAGCGATATTTTAGGGGAAAAACAGGGATTTCGATGAAAATAATCGATATTTAAGGTTAAACTCAGGGATTTCTATGAAAATAAGCGATATTTTAGGGGAAAAACAGGGATTTTGATGAATATAAGCAATATTTTGGGGTTAAAAACAGGGATTTCGATGAAAATAAGCGATATTTTAGGCTTAAAAACAGGGATTTCCATGAAAATAAGCGATATTTTAGGGGAAAAGCAGGATTTTGGTGAAAATAAGCGATATTTTAGGGTTAAAAACAGGGATTTCGATGAAAATAAGCGATATTTTAGGGTTAAAAACAGGGATTTCGATGAAAATAAGAGATATTTAAGGGGACAAACAGGGATTTCTATGAAAATAAGCGATATTTTAGGGGAAAAAACAGGGATTTCTCTGAAAATAAGCGTTATTTTAGGGTTAAAAACAGGGATTTCTATGAAAATAAGCGATATTTTAGGGTTAAAAACAGGGATTTCGATGAAAATAAGCGATATTTTGGGGTTAAAAACAGGGATTTCGATGAAAATAAGCAATGGTTTAGGGGAAAAACAGGGATTTCTATGAAAATAAGCGATATTTTAGGGGAAAAACAGGGATTTTGATGAAAATAAGCGATATTTTAGGGGAAAAACAGGGATTTCGATGAAAATAAGCGATATTTAAGGTTAAAAACAGGGATTTCTATGAAAATAAGTGATATTTTAGGGGAAAAACAGGGATTTCTATGAAAATAAGCGATATTTTAGGGGAAAAACAGGGATTTCGATGAAAATAAGCGATATTTTAGGGGAAAAACAGGGATTTCTATGAAAATAAGCGATATTTTAGGGTTAAAAACAGGGATTTCTATGAAAATAAGCAATATTTTAGGGGAAAAAATGGGATTTCTATGAAAATAAGCGATATTTTAGGGGAAAAACAGGGATTTCTATGAAAATAAGCGATATTTAAGGGGAAAAACAGGGATTTCGATGAAAATAAGCGATATTTTAGGGGAAAAACAGGGATTTCGATGAAAATAAGCGATATTTAAGGTTAAAAACAGGGATTTCGATGAAAATAAGCGATATTTAAGGGGAAAAACAGGGATTTCTATGAAAATAAGCGATATTTAAGGGGAAAAACAGGGATTTCGATGAAAATAAGCGATATTTTAGGGTTAAAAACAGGGATTTCTATGAAAATAAGCGACATTTTAGGGTTAAAAACAGGGATTTCTATGAAAATAAGCGATATTTAAGGTTAAAAACAGGGATTTCTATGAAAATCAGCGATATTTAAGGGGAAAAACAGGGATTGCGATGAAAATAAGCAATATTTTAGGGTTAAAAACAGGGATTTCTATGAAAATAAGCGATATTTAAGGGGAAAAGCAGGGATTTCGATGAAAATAAGCGATATTTAAGGGGAAAAACAGGGATTTCTATGAAAATAAGCGATATTTAAGGAAAAAAACAGGGATTTCTCTGAAAATAAGCGATATTTTAGGGTTAAAAATAGGGATTTCTATGAAAATAAGCGATATTTTAGGGGAAAAACAGGCATTGCTATGAAAATAAGCGATATTTTAGCGTTAAAACAGGGATTTCTATGAAAATAAGCGATATTTTAGGGGAAAAACAGGGATTTCTATGAAAATAAGCGATATTTTAGGGGAAAAACAGGGATTTCGATGAAAATAAGCGATATTTTAGGGGAAAAACAGGGATTTCGATGAAAATAAGCGATATTTTAGGGTTAAAAACAGGGATTTCTATGAAAATAAGCGATATTTAAGGTTAAAAACAGGGATTTCGATGAAAATAAGCGTCATTTAAGGGGTTAAAAACAGGGATTTTGATGAAAATAAGCGATATTTAAGGGGAAAAACAGGGATTTCGATGAAAATAAGCAATATTTTGGGGTTAAAAACAGGGATTTCTATGAAAATAAGCAATATTTAAGGGGAAAAGCAGGGATTTCGATGAAAATAAGCGATATTTTAGGGTTAAAAACAGGGATTTCTATGAAAATAAGCGATATTTTAGGGTTAAAAACAGGGATTTCTATGAAAATAAGTGATATTTTAGGGGAAAAAACAGGGATTTCTATGAAAATAAGCGATATTTTAGGGTTAAAAACAGGGATTTCTATGAAAATAAGCGATATTTTAGGGTTAAAAACAGGGATTTCTATGAAAATAAGCGATATTTTAGGGGAAAAACAGGGATTTCTATGAAAATAAGCGATATTTAAGGTTAAAAACAGGGATTTCTATGAAAATAAGCGATATTTTAGGGTTAAAAACAGGGATTTCTATGAAAATTAGCGATATTTTAGGGGAAAAACAGGGATTTTGATGAAAATAAGCAATATTTAAGGTTAAAAACAGGGATTTCTATGAAAATAAGCGATATTTTAGGGGAAAAAACGGATTTCTATGAAAATAAGCGATATTTTAGGGTTAAAAACAGGGATTTCGATGAAAATAAGCGATATTTAAGGGGAAAAGCAGGGATTTGGATGAAAATAAGCGATATTTAAGGGGAAAAACAGGGATTTCTATGAAAATAAGCGATATTTTAGGGTTAAAAACAGGGATTTCTATGAAAATAAGCGATATTTTAGGGGAAAAACAGGGATTTCTATGAAAATAAGCGATATTTTAGGGTTAAAAACAGGGATTTCTATGAAAATAAGCGATATTTTGGGGTTAAAAACAGGGATTTCTATGAAAATAAGCGATATTTTAGGGGAAAAACAGGGATTTCGATGAAAATAAGCGATATTTTAGGGGAAAAACAGGGATTTCGATGAAAATAAGCGATATTTTAGGGGAAAAACAGGGATTTCGATGAAAATAAGCGATATTTAAGGTTAAAAACAGGGATTTCGATGAAAATAAGCGATATTTAAGGGGAAAAACAGGGATTTCTATGAAAATAAGCGATATTTAAGGGGAAAAACAGGGATTTCGATGAAAATAAGCGATATTTTAGGGTTAAAAACAGGGATTTCTATGAAAATAAGCGACATTTTAGGGTTAAAAACAGGGATTTCTATGAAAATAAGCGATATTTAAGGTTAAAAACAGGGATTTCGATGAAAATCAGCGATATTTAAGGGGAAAAACAGGGATTGCGATGAAAATAAGCAATATTTTAGGGTTAAAAACAGGGATTTCTATGAAAATAAGCGATATTTAAGGGGAAAAGCAGGGATTTCAATGAAAATAAGCGATATTTAAGGGGAAAAACAGGGATTTCTATGAAAATAAGCGATATTTTAAAGTTAAAAACAGGGATTTCTATAAAAATAAGCGATATTTAAGGAGAAAAACAGGGATTTCTCTGAAAATAAGCGATATTTTAGGGTTAAAAAAGGGATTTCTATGAAAATAAGCGATATTTTGGGGTTAAAAACAGGGATTTCTATGAAAATAAGCGATATTTTAGGGGAAAAACAGGGATTTCTATGAAAATAAGCGATATTTTAGGGGAAAAACAGGGATTTCGATGAAAATAAGCGATATTTTTGGGGAAAAACAGGGATTTCTATGAAAATAAGCGATATTTTAGGGGAAAAACAGGGATTTCGATGAAAATAAGCGATATTTTAGGGTTAAAAACAGGGATTTCTATGAAAATAAGCGATATTTAAGGTTAAAAACAGGGATTTCGATGAAAATAAGCGTCATTTAAGGGGTTAAAAACAGGGATTTTGATGAAAATAAGCGATATTTAAGGGGAAAAACAGGGATTTCGATGAAAATAAGCAATATTTTGGGGTTAAAAACAGGGATTTCGATGAAAATAAGCAATATTTTAGGGGAAAAGCAGGGATTTCGATGAAAATAAGCGATATTTTAGGGTTAAAAACAGGGATTTCTATGAAAATAAGCGATATTTTAGGGTTAAAAACAGGGATTTCTATGAAAATAAGTGATATTTTAGGGGAAAAAACAGGGATTTCTATGAAAATAAGCGATATTTTAGGGTTAAAAACAGGGATTTCTATGAAAATAAGCAATATTTTAGGGTTAAAAACAGGGATTTCTATGAAAATAAGCGATATTTTAGGGTTAAAAACAGGGATTTCTATGAAAATAAGCGATATTTTAGGGGAAAAACAGGGATTTTGATGAAAATAAGCAATATTTAAGGTTAAAAACAGGGATTTCTATGAAAATAAGCGATATTTAAGGGTTAAAAACAGGGATTTCTATGAAAATAAGCGATATTTTAGGGTTAAAAACAGGGATTTCTATGAAAATAAGCGATATTTAAGGGGAAAAGCAGGGATTTGGATGAAAATAAGCGATATTTAAGGGGAAAAACAGGGATTTCTATGAAAATAAGCGATATTTTAGGGTTAAAAACAGGGATTTCTATGAAAATAAGCGATATTTTAGGGGAAAAACAGGGATTTCTATGAAAATAAGCGATATTTTAGGGTTAAAAACAGGGATTTCTATGAAAATAAGCGATATTTTAGGGTTAAAAACAGGGATTTCTATGAAAATAAGCGATATTTTAGGGGAAAAACAGGGATTTCTATGAAAATAAGCGATATTTAAGGGGAAAAACAGGGATTTCGATGAAAATAAGCGATATTTTAGGGGAAAAACAGGGATTTCGATGAAAATAAGCGATATTTAAGGTTAAAAACAGGGATTTCGATGAAAATAAGCGATATTTAAGGGGAAAAACAGGGATTTCTATGAAAATAAGCGATATTTAAGGGGAAAAACAGGGATTTCGATGAAAATAAGCGATATTTTAGGGTTAAAAACAGGGATTTCTATGAAAATAAGCGACATTTTAGGGTTAAAAACAGGGATTTCTATGAAAATAAGCGATATTTAAGGTTAAAAACAGGGATTTCTATGAAAATCAGCGATATTTAAGGGGAAAAACAGGGATTGCGATGAAAATAAGCAATATTTTAGGGTTAAAAACAGGGATTTCTATGAAAATAAGCGATATTTAAGGGGAAAAGCAGGGATTTCGATGAAAATAAGCGATATTTAAGGGGAAAAACAGGGATTTCTATGAAAAGAAGCGATATTTTAAAGTTAAAAACAGGGATTTCTATAAAAATAAGCGATATTTAAGGAGAAAAACAGGGATTTCTCTGAAAATAAGCGATATTTTAGGGTTAAAAAAGGGATTTCTATGAAAATAAGCGATATTTTGGGGTTAAAAACAGGGATTTCTATGAAAATAAGCGATATTTTAGGGGAAAAACAGGGATTTCTATGAAAATAAGCGATATTTTAGGGGAAAAACAGGGATTTCGATGAAAATAAGCGATATTTTTGGGGAAAAACAGGGATTTCTATGAAAATAAGCGATATTTTAGGGGAAAAACAGGGATTTCGATGAAAATAAGCGATATTTTAGGGTTAAAAACAGGGATTTCTATGAAAATAAGCGATATTTAAGGTTAAAAACAGGGATTTCGATGAAAATAAGCGTCATTTAAGGGGTTAAAAACAGGGATTTTGATGAAAATAAGCGATATTTAAGGGGAAAAACAGGGATTTCGATGAAAATAAGCAATATTTTGGGGTTAAAAACAGGGATTTCGATGAAAATAAGCAATATTTTAGGGGAAAAGCAGGGATTTCGATGAAAATAAGCGATATTTTAGGGTTAAAAACGGATTTCTATGAAAATAAGCGATATTTTAGGGTTAAAAACAGGGATTTCTATGAAAATAAGTGATATTTTAGGGGAAAAAACAGGGATTTCTATGAAAATAAGCGATATTTTAGGGTTAAAAACAGGGATTTCTATGAAAATAAGCAATATTTTAGGGTTAAAAACAGGGATTTCTATGAAAATAAGCGATATTTTAGGGTTAAAAACAGGGATTTCTATGAAAATAAGCGATATTTTAGGGGAAAAACAGGGATTTTGATGAAAATAAGCAATATTTAAGGTTAAAAACAGGGATTTCTATGAAAATAAGCGATATTTTAGGGTTAAAAACAGAAATTTCTATGAAAATAAGCGATATTTTAGGGTTAAAAACAGGGATTTCTATGAAAATAAGCGATATTTAAGGGGAAAAGCAGGGATTTGGATGAAAATAAGCGATATTTAAGGGGAAAAACAGGGATTTCTATGAAAATAAGCGATATTTTAGGGTTAAAAACAGGGATTTCTATGAAAATAAGCGATATTTTAGGGGAAAAACAGGGATTTCTATGAAAATAAGCGATATTTTAGGGTTAAAAACAGGGATTTTGATGAAAATAAGCGATATTTAGGGGAAAAACAGGGATTTCGATGAAAATAAGCAATATTTTGGGGTTAAAAACAGGGATTTCGATGAAAATAAGCAATATTTTAGGGGAAAAGCAGGGATTTCGATGAAAATAAGCGATATTTTAGGGTTAAAAACAGGGATTTCTATGAAAATAAGCGATATTTTAGGGGAAAAACAGGGATTTCTATGAAAATAAGTGATATTTTAGGGTTAAAAACAGGGATTTCTATGAAAATAAGCGATATTTTAGGGTTAAAAACAGGGATTTCTATGAAAATAAGCAATATTTTAGGGTTAAAAACAGGGATTTCTATGAAAATAAGCGATATTTTAGGGTTAAAAACAGGGATTTCTATGAAAATAAGCGATATTTTAGGGGAAAAACAGGGATTTTGATGAAAATAAGCAATATTTAAGGTTAAAAACAGGGATTTCTATGAAAATAAGCGATATTTTAGGGTTAAAAACAGGGATTTCTATGAAAATAAGCGATATTTTAGGGTTAAAAACAGGGATTTCTATGAAAATAAGCGATATTTAAGGGGAAAAGCAGGGATTTGGATGAAAATAAGCGATATTTAAGGGGAAAAACAGGGATTTCTATGAAAATAAGCGATATTTTAGGGTTAAAAACAGGGATTTCTATGAAAATAAGCGATATTTTAGGGGAAAAACAGGGATTTCTATGAAAATAAGCGATATTTTAGGGTTAAAAACAGGGATTTCTATGAAAATAAGCGATATTTTAGGGTTAAAAACAGGGATTTCTATGAAAATAAGCGATATTTTAGGGGAAAAACAGGGATTTCTATGAAAATAAGCGATATTTAAGGGGAAAAACAGGGATTTCGATGAAAATAAGCGATATTTTAGGGGAAAAACAGGGATTTCTATGAAAATAAGCGATATTTAAGGTTAAAAACAGGGATTTCTATGAAAATAAGCGATATTTAAGGGGAAAAACAGGGATTGCGATGAAAATAAGCAATATTTTAGGGTTAAAAACAGGGATTTCTATGAAAATAAGCGATATTTAAGGGGAAAAGCAGGGATTTCGATGAAAATAAGCGATATTTAAGGGGAAAAACAGGGATTTCTATGAAAATAAGCGATATTTTAAAGTTAAAAACAGGGATTTCTATAAAAATAAGCGATATTTAAGGAGAAAAACAGGGATTTCTCTGAAAATAAGCGATATTTTAGGGTTAAAAAAGGGATTTCTATGAAAATAAGCGATATTTTGGGGTTAAAAACAGGGATTTCTATGAAAATAAGCGATATTTTAGGGGAAAAACAGGGATTTCTATGAAAATAAGCGATATTTTAGGGGAAAAACAGGGATTTCGATGAAAATAAGCGATATTTTTGGGGAAAAACAGGGATTTCTATGAAAATAAGCGATATTTTAGGGGAAAAACAGGGATTTCGATGAAAATAAGCGATATTTTAGGGTTAAAAACAGGGATTTCTATGAAAATAAGCGATATTTAAGGTTAAAAACAGGGATTTCGATGAAAATAAGCGTCATTTAAGGGGTTAAAAACAGGGATTTTGATGAAAATAAGCGATATTTAAGGGGAAAAACAGGGATTTCGATGAAAATAAGCAATATTTTGGGGTTAAAAACAGGGATTTCGATGAAAATAAGCAATATTTTAGGGGAAAAGCAGGGATTTCGATGAAAATAAGCGATATTTTAGGGTTAAAAACAGGGATTTCTATGAAAATAAGCGATATTTTAGGGTTAAAAACAGGGATTTCTATGAAAATAAGTGATATTTTAGGGGAAAAAACAGGGATTTCTATGAAAATAAGCGATATTTTAGGGTTAAAAACAGGGATTTCTATGAAAATAAGCAATATTTTAGGGTTAAAAACAGGGATTTCTATGAAAATAAGCGATATTTTAGGGTTAAAAACAGGGATTTCTATGAAAATAAGCGATATTTTAGGGGAAAAACAGGGATTTTGATGAAAATAAGCGATATTTTAGGGTTAAAAACAGGGATTTCTATGAAAATAAGCGATATTTTAGGGTTAAAAACAGAAATTTCTATGAAAATAAGCGATATTTTAGGGTTAAAAACAGGGATTTCTATGAAAATAAGCGATATTTAAGGGGAAAAGCAGGGATTTGGATGAAAATAAGCGATATTTAAGGGGAAAAACAGGGATTTCTATGAAAATAAGCGATATTTTAGGGTTAAAAACAGGGATTTCTATGAAAATAAGCGATATTTTAGGGGAAAAACAGGGATTTCTATGAAAATAAGCGATATTTTAGGGTTAAAAACAGGGATTTCTATGAAAATAAGCGATATTTTAGGGTTAAAAACAGGGATTTCTATGAAAATAAGCGATATTTTAGGGGAAAAACAGGGATTTCTATGAAAATAAGCGATATTTAAGGGGAAAAACAGGGATTTCGATGAAAATAAGTGATATTTTAGGGGAAAAACAGGGATTTCGATGAAAATAAGCGATATTTAAGGTTAAAAACAGGGATTTCGATGAAAATAAGCGATATTTAAGGGGAAAAACAGGGATTTCTATGAAAATAAGTGATATTTTAGGGGAAAAACAGGGATTTCGATGAAAATAAGTGATATTTTAGGGTTAAAAACAGGGATTTCTATGAAAATAAGCGACATTTTAGGGTTAAAAACAGGGATTTCTATGAAAATAAGCGATATTTAAGGTTAAAAACAGGGATTTCTATGAAAATCAGCGATATTTAAGGGGAAAAACAGGGATTGCGATGAAAATAAGCAATATTTTAGGTTTAAAAACAGGGATTTCTATGAAAATAAGCGATATTTAAGGGGAAAAGCAGGGATTTCGATGAAAATAAGCGATATTTAAGGGGAAAAACAGGGATTTCTATGAAAATAAGCGATATTTTAAAGTTAAAAACAGGGATTTCTATAAAAATAAGCGATATTTAAGGAGAAAAACAGGGATTTCTCTGAAAATAAGCGATATTTTAGGGTTAAAAAAGGGATTTCTATGAAAATAAGCGATATTTTGGGGTTAAAAACAGGGATTTCTATGAAAATAAGTGATATTTTAGGGGAAAAACAGGGATTTCTATGAAAATAAGCGATATTTTAGGGGAAAAACAGGGATTTCGATGAAAATAAGCGATATTTTTGGGGAAAAACAGGGATTTCTATGAAAATAAGCGATATTTTAGGGGAAAAACAGGGATTTCGATGAAAATAAGCGATATTTTAGGGTTAAAAACAGGGATTTCTATGAAAATAAGCGATATTTAAGGTTAAAAACAGGGATTTCGATGAAAATAAGCGTCATTTAAGGGGTTAAAAACAGGGATTTTGATGAAAATAAGCGATATTTAAGGGGAAAAACAGGGATTTCGATGAAAATAAGCAATATTTTGGGGTTAAAAACAGGGATTTCGATGAAAATAAGCAATATTTTAGGGGAAAAGCAGGGATTTCGATGAAAATAAGCGATATTTTAGGGTTAAAAACAGGGATTTCTATGAAAATAAGCGATATTTAAGGTTAAAAACAGGGATTTCTATGAAAATAAGTGATATTTTAGGGGAAAAAACAGGGATTTCTATGAAAATAAGCGATATTTTAGGGGAAAAACAGGCATTGCTATGAAAATAAGCGATATTTTAGGGTTAAAAACAGGGATTTCTATGAAAATAAGCGATATTTTAGGGTTAAAAACAGGGATTTCTATGAAAATAAGCGATATTTTAGGGGAAAAACAGGGATTTTGATGAAAATAAGCAATATTTAAGGTTAAAAACAGGGATTTCTATGAAAATAAGCGATATTTTAGGGTTAAAAACAGGGATTTCTATGAAAATAAGCGATATTTTAGGGTTAAAAACAGGGATTTCTATGAAAATAAGCGATATTTTAGGGGAAAAACAGGGATTTTGATGAAAATAAGCAATATTTAAGGTTAAAAACAGGGATTTCTATGAAAATAAGCGATATTTTAGGGTTAAAAACAGGGATTTCTATGAAAATTAGCGATATTTTATGGGAAAAACAGGGATATTGATGAAAATAAGCGATTTTTTAGGGTTAAAAACAGGGATTTCTATGAAAATAAGCGATATTTTAGGGTTAAAAACAGGGATTTCTATGAAAATAAGCGATATTTTAGGGGAAAAACAGGGATTTCTATGAAAATAAGCGATATTTAAGGGGAAAAACAGGGATTTCGATGAAAATAAGCGATATTTTAGGGGAAAAACAGGGATTTCGATGAAAATAAGCGATATTTAAGGTTAAAAACAGGGATTTCGATGAAAATAAGCGATATTTAAGGGGAAAAACAGGGATTTCTATGAAAATAAGCGATATTTAAGGGGAAAAACAGGGATTTCGATGAAAATAAGCGATATTTTAGGGTTAAAAACAGGGATTTCTATGAAAATAAGCGACATTTTAGGGTTAAAAACAGGGATTTCTATGAAAATAAGCGATATTTAAGGTTAAAAACAGGGATTTCTATGAAAATCAGCGATATTTAAGGGGAAAAACAGGGATTGCGATGAAAATAAGCAATATTTTAGGGTTAAAAACAGGGATTTCTATGAAAATAAGCGATATTTAAGGGGAAAAGCAGGGATTTCGATGAAAATAAGCGATATTTAAGGGGAAAAACAGGGATTTCTATGAAAATAAGCGATATTTTAAAGTTAAAAACAGGGATTTCTATAAAAATAAGCGATATTTAAGGAGAAAAACAGGGATTTCTCTGAAAATAAGCGATATTTTAGGGTTAAAAAAGGGATTTCTATGAAAATAAGCGATATTTTGGGGTTAAAAACAGGGATTTCTATGAAAATAAGCGATATTTTAGGGGAAAAACAGGGATTTCTATGAAAATAAGCGATATTTTAGGGGAAAAACAGGGATTTCTATGAAAATAAGCGATATTTTAGGGTTAAAAACAGGGATTTCTATGAAAATAAGCGATATTTAAGGTTAAAAACAGGGATTTCGATGAAAATAAGCGTCATTTAAGGGGTTAAAAACAGGGATTTTGATGAAAATAAGCGATATTTAAGGGGAAAAACAGGGATTTCGATGAAAATAAGCAATATTTTGGGGTTAAAAACAGGGATTTCGATGAAAATAAGCAATATTTTAGGGGAAAAGCAGGGATTTCGATGAAAATAAGCGATATTTTAGGGTTAAAAACAGGGATTTCTATGAAAATAAGCGATATTTTAGGGTTAAAAACAGGGATTTCTATGAAAATAAGTGATATTTTAGGGGAAAAAACAGGGATTTCTATGAAAATAAGCGATATTTTAGGGTTAAAAACAGGGATTTCTATGAAAATAAGCAATATTTTAGGGTTAAAAACAGGGATTTCTATGAAAATAAGCGATATTTTAGGTTAAAAACAGGGATTTCTATGAAAATAAGCGATATTTTAGGGTTAAAAACAGGGATTTCTATGAAAATAAGCGATATTTTAGGGGAAAAAACAGGGATTTTGATGAAAATAAGCAATATTTTAGGGTTAAAAACAGGGATTTCTATGAAAATAAGCGATATTTTAGGGTTAAAAACAGGGATTTCTATGAAAATAAGCGATATTTTAGGGGAAAAACAGGGATTTTGATGAAAATAAGCAATATTTAAGGTTAAAAACAGGGATTTCTATGAAAATAAGCGATATTTTAGGGTTAAAAACAGGGATTTCTATGAAAATTAGCGATATTTTATGGGAAAAACAGGGATTTCTATGAAAATAAGCGATTTTTTAGGGTTAAAAACAGGGATTTTGATGAAAATAAGCGATATTTAAGGGGAAAAACAGGGATTTCTATGAAAATAAGCGATATTTTAGGGTTAAAAACAGGGATTTCTATGAAAATAAGCGATATTTAAGGGGAAAAACAGAGATTTTGATGAAAATAAGTGATTTTTTAGGGTTAAAAACAGGGATTTCTATGAAAATAAGCGATATTATAGGGGAAAAACGGATTTCTATGAAAATAAGCGATATTTTAGGGTTAAAAACAGGGATTTCGATGAAAATAAGCGATATTTAAGGGGAAAAGCAGGGATTTGGATGAAAATAAGCGATATTTTAGGGGAAAAACAGGGATTTCTATGAAAATAAGCGATATTTAAGGTTAAAAACAGGGATTTCGATGAAAATAAGCGATATTTTAGGGGAAAAACAGGGATTTCGATGGAAATAAGCGATATTTTAGGGTTAAAAACAGGGATTTCTATGAAAATAAGCTATATTTTAGGTTAAAAACAGGGATTTCTATGAAAATAAGCGATATTTAAGGGGACAAACAGGGATTTCTATGAAAATAAGCGATATTTTAGGGGAAAAAACAGGGATTTCTCTGAAAATAAGCGGTATTTTAGGCTTAAAAACAGGGATTTCTATGAAAATAAGCGATATTTTAGGGTTAAAAACAGGGATTTCGATGAAAATAAGCGATATTTTGGGGTTAAAAACAGGGATTTCGATGAAAATAAGCAATAGTTTAGGGGAAAAACAGGGATTTCTATGAAAATAAGCGATATTTTAGGGGAAAAACAGGGATTTTGATGAAAATAAGCGATATTTTAGGGGAAAAACAGGGATTTCGATGAAAATAAGCGATATTTAAGGTTAAAAACAGGGATTTCTATGAAAATAAGTGATATTTTAGGGGAAAAACAGGAATTTCTATGAAAATAAGCGATATTTTAGGGGAAAAACAGGGATTTCGATGAAAATAAGCGATATTTTAGGGGAAAAACAGGGATTTCTATGAAAATAAGCGATATTTTAGGGTTAAAAACAGGGATTTCTATGAAAATAAGCAATATTTTAGGGTTAAAAACAGGGATTTCGATGAAAATAAGCGATATTTAAGGTTAAAAACAGGGATTTCTATGAAAATAAGCGATATTTAAGGGGAAAAACAGGGATTTCGATGAAAATAAGCGATATTTTAGGGGAAAAACAGGGATTTCGATGAAAATAAGCGATATTTAAGGTTAAAAACAGGGATTTCGATGAAAATAAGCGATATTTAAGGGGAAAAACAGGGATTTCTATGAAAATAAGCGATATTTAAGGGGAAAAACAGGGATTTCGATGAAAATAAGCGATATTTTAGGGTTAAAAACAGGGATTTCTATGAAAATAAGCGACATTTTAGGGTTAAAAACAGGGATTTCTATGAAAATAAGCGATATTTAAGGTTAAAAACAGGGATTTCTATGAAAATCAGCGATATTTAAGGGGAAAAACAGGGATTGCGATGAAAATAAGCAATATTTTAGGGTTAAAAACAGGGATTTCTATGAAAATAAGCGATATTTTAGGGGAAAAGCAGGGATTTCGATGAAAATAAGCGATATTTTAGGGGAAAAACAGGGATTTTGATGAAAATAAGCAATATTTAAGGTTAAAAACAGGGATTTCTATGAAAATAAGCGATATTTTAGGGTTAAAAACAGGGATTTCTATGAAAATAAGCGATATTTTAGGGGAAAAACAGGGATTTTGATGAAAATAAGCAATATTTAAGGTTAAAAACAGGGATTTCTATGAAAATAAGCGATATTTTAGGGTTAAAAACAGGGATTTCTATGAAAATTAGCGATATTTTATGGGAAAAACAGGGATTTTGATGAAAATAAGCGATTTTTTAGGGTTAAAAACAGGGATTTTGATGAAAATAAGCGATATTTAAGGGGAAAAACAGGGATTTCTATGAAAATAAGCGATATTTTAGGGTTAAAAACAGGGATTTCTATGAAAATAAGCGATATTTAAGGGGAAAAACAGAGATTTTGATGAAAATAAGTGATTTTTTAGGGTTAAAACAGGGATTTCTATGAAAATAAGCGATATTATAGGGGAAAAACGGATTTCTATGAAAATAAGCGATATTTTAGGGTTAAAAACAGGGATTTCGATGAAAATAAGCGATATTTAAGGGGAAAAGCAGGGATTTGGATGAAAATAAGCGATATTTTAGGGGAAAAACAGGGATTTCTATGAAAATAAGCGATATTTAAGGTTAAAAACAGGGATTTCGATGAAAATAAGCGATATTTTAGGGTTAAAAACAGGGATTTCTATGAAAATAAGCGATATTTTAGGGGAAAAACAGGCATTGCTATGAAAATAAGCGATATTTTAGGGTTAAAAACAGGGATTTCTATGAAAATAAGCGATATTTTAGGGTTAAAAACAGGGATTTCTATGAAAATAAGCGATATTTTAGGGGAAAAACAGGGATTTTGATGAAAATAAGCAATATTTAAGGTTAAAAACAGGGATTTCTATGAAAATAAGCGATATTTTAGGGTTAAAAACAGGGATTTCTATGAAAATAAGCGATATTTTAGGGTTAAAAACAGGGATTTCTATGAAAATAAGCGATATTTTAGGGGAAAAACAGGGATTTTGATGAAAATAAGCAATATTTAAGGTTAAAAACAGGGATTTCTATGAAAATAAGCGATATTTTAGGGTTAAAAACAGGGATTTCTATGAAAATTAGCGATATTTTATGGGAAAAACAGGGATTTTGATGAAAATAAGCGATTTTTTAGGGTTAAAAACAGGGATTTCTATGAAAATAAGCGATATTTTAGGGTTAAAAACAGGGATTTCTATGAAAATAAGCGATATTTTAGGGGAAAAACAGGGATTTCTATGAAAATAAGCGATATTTAAGGGGAAAAACAGGGATTTCGATGAAAATAAGCGATATTTTAGGGGAAAAACAGGGATTTCGATGAAAATAAGCGATATTTAAGGATAAAAACAGGGATTTCGATGAAAATAAGCGATATTTAAGGGGAAAAACAGGGATTTCTATGAAAATAAGCGATATTTAAGGGGAAAAACAGGGATTTCGATGAAAATAAGCGATATTTTAGGGTTAAAAACAGGGATTTCTATGAAAATAAGCGACATTTTAGGGTTAAAAACAGGGATTTCTATGAAAATAAGCGATATTTAAGGTTAAAAACAGGGATTTCTATGAAAATCAGCGATATTTAAGGGGAAAAACAGGGATTGCGATGAAAATAAGCAATATTTTAGGGTTAAAAACAGGGATTTCTATGAAAATAAGCGATATTTAAGGGGAAAAGCAGGGATTTCGATGAAAATAAGCGATATTTAAGGGGAAAAACAGGGATTTCTATGAAAATAAGCGATATTTTAAAGTTAAAAACAGGGATTTCTATAAAAATAAGCGATATTTAAGGAGAAAAACAGGGATTTCTCTGAAAATAAGCGATATTTTAGGGTTAAAAAAGGGATTTCTATGAAAATAAGCGATATTTTGGGGTTAAAAACAGGGATTTCTATGAAAATAAGCGATATTTTAGGGGAAAAACAGGGATTTCTATGAAAATAAGCGATATTTTAGGGGAAAAACAGGGATTTCGATGAAAATAAGCGATATTTTTGGGGAAAAACAGGGATTTCTATGAAAATAAGCGATATTTTAGGGGAAAAACAGGGATTTCGATGAAAATAAGCGATATTTTAGGGTTAAAAACAGGGATTTCTATGAAAATAAGCGATATTTAAGGTTAAAAACAGGGATTTCGATGAAAATAAGCGTCATTTAAGGGGTTAAAAACAGGGATTTTGATGAAAATAAGCGATATTTAAGGGGAAAAACAGGGATTTCGATGAAAATAAGCAATATTTTGGGGTTAAAAACAGGGATTTCGATGAAAATAAGCAATATTTTAGGGGAAAAGCAGGGATTTCGATGAAAATAAGCGATATTTTAGGGTTAAAAACAGGGATTTCTATGAAAATAAGCGATATTTTAGGGTTAAAAACAGGGATTTCTATGAAAATAAGTGATATTTTAGGGGAAAAAACAGGGATTTCTATGAAAATAAGCGATTTTTTAGGGTTAAAAACAGGGATTTTGATGAAAATAAGCGATATTTAAGGGGAAAAACAGGGATTTCTATGAAAATAAGCGATATTTTAGGGGAAAAACAGGGATTTCGATGAAAATAAGCGATATTTTTGGGGAAAAACAGGGATTTCTATGAAAATAAGCGATATTTTAGGGGAAAAACAGGGATTTCTATGAAAATAAGCGATATTTAAGGGGAAAAGCAGGGATTTCGATGAAAATAAGCGATATTTAAGGGGAAAAACAGGGATTTCTATGAAAATAAGCGATATTTTAAAGTTAAAAACAGGGATTTCTATAAAAATAAGCGATATTTAAGGAGAAAAACAGGGATTTCTCTGAAAATAAGCGATATTTTAGGGTTAAAAAAGGGATTTCTATGAAAATAAGCGATATTTTGGGGTTAAAAACAGGGATTTCTATGAAAATAAGCGATATTTTAGGGGAAAAACAGGGATTTCTATGAAAATAAGCGATATTTTAGGGGAAAAACAGGGATTTCGATGAAAATAAGCGATATTTTTGGGGAAAAACAGGGATTTCTATGAAAATAAGCGATATTTTAGGGGAAAAACAGGGATTTCGATGAAAATAAGCGATATTTTAGGGTTAAAAACAGGGATTTCTATGAAAATAAGCGATATTTAAGGTTAAAAACAGGGATTTCGATGAAAATAAGCGTCATTTAAGGGGTTAAAAACAGGGATTTTGATGAAAATAAGCGATATTTAAGGGGAAAAACAGGGATTTCGATGAAAATAAGCAATATTTTGGGGTTAAAAACAGGGATTTCGATGAAAATAAGCAATATTTTAGGGGAAAAGCAGGGATTTCGATGAAAATAAGCGATATTTTAGGGTTAAAAACAGGGATTTCTATGAAAATAAGCGATATTTTAGGGTTAAAAACAGGGATTTCTATGAAAATAAGTGATATTTTAGGGGAAAAAACAGGGATTTCTATGAAAATAAGCGATTTTTTAGGGTTAAAAACAGGGATTTTGATGAAAATAAGCGATATTTAAGGGGAAAAACAGGGATTTCTATGAAAATAAGCGATATTTTAGGGGAAAAACAGGGATTTCGATGAAAATAAGCGATATTTTTGGGGAAAAACAGGGATTTCTATGAAAATAAGCGATATTTTAGGGGAAAAACAGGGATTTCGATGAAAATAAGCGATATTTTAGGGTTAAAAACAGGGATTTCTATGAAAATAAGCGATATTTAAGGTTAAAAACAGGGATTTCGATGAAAATAAGTGTCATTTAAGGGGTTAAAAACAGGGATTTTGATGAAAATAAGCGATATTTAAGGGGAAAAACAGGGATTTCGATGAAAATAAGCAATATTTTGGGGTTAAAAACAGGGATTTCGATGAAAATAAGCAATATTTTAGGGGAAAAGCAGGGATTTCGATGAAAATAAGCGATATTTTAGGGTTAAAAACAGGGATTTCTATGAAAATAAGCGATATTTTAGGGTTAAAAACAGGGATTTCTATGAAAATAAGTGATATTTTAGGGGAAAAAACAGGGATTTCTATGAAAATAAGCGATTTTTTAGGGTTAAAAACAGGGATTTTGATGAAAATAAGCGATATTTAAGGGGAAAAACAGGGATTTCTATGAAAATAAGCGATATTTTAGGGTTAAAAACAGGGATTTCTATGAAAATAAGCGATATTTAAGGGGAAAAACAGAGATTTTGATGAAAATAAGTGATTTTTTAGGGTTAAAAACAGGGATTTCTATGAAAATAAGCGATATTATAGGGGAAAAACGGATTTCTATGAAAATAAGCGATATTTTAGGGTTAAAAACAGGGATTTCGATGAAAATAAGCGATATTTAAGGGGAAAAGCAGGGATTTGGATGAAAATAAGCGATATTTTAGGGGAAAAACAGGGATTTCGATGAAAATAAGCGATATTTTAGGGGAAAAACAGGGATTTCGATGGAAATAAGCGATATTTTAGGGTTAAAAACAGGGATTTCTATGAAAATAAGCTATATTTTAGGTTAAAAACAGGGATTTCTATGAAAATAAGCGATATTTAAGGGGACAAACAGGGATTTCTATGAAAATAAGCGATATTTTAGGGGAAAAACAGGCATTGCTATGAAAATAAGCGGTATTTTAGGCTTAAAAACAGGGATTTCTATGAAAATAAGCGATATTTTTGGGTTAAAAACAGGGATTTCGATGAAAATAAGCGATATTTTGGGGTTAAAAACAAGGATTTCGATGAAAATAAGCAATAGTTTAGGGGAAAAACAGGGATTTCTATGAAAATAAGCGATATTTTAGGGGAAAAACAGGGATTTTGATGAAAATAAGCGATATTTTAGGGGAAAAACAGGGATTTCGATGAAAATAAGCGATATTTAAGGTTAAAAACAGGGATTTCTATGAAAATAAGTGATATTTTAGGGGAAAAACAGGAATTTCTATGAAAATAAGCGATATTTTAGGGGAAAAACAGGGATTTCGATGAAAATAAGCGATATTTTAGGGGAAAAACAGGGATTTCTATGAAAATAAGCGATATTTTAGGGTTAAAAACAGGGATTTCTATGAAAATAAGCAATATTTTAGGGTTAAAAACAGGGATTTCTATGAAAATAAGCGATATTTTAGGGGAAAAACAGGGATTTCTATGAAAATAAGCGATATTTAAGGGGAAAAACAGGGATTTCGATGAAAATAAGCGATATTTTAGGGGAAAAACAGGGATTTCGATGAAAATAAGCGATATTTAAGGTTAAAAACAGGGATTTCGATGAAAATAAGCGATATTTAAGGGGAAAAACAGGGATTTCTATGAAAATAAGCGATATTTAAGGGGAAAAACAGGGATTTCGATGAAAATAAGCGATATTTTAGGGTTAAAAACAGGGATTTCTATGAAAATAAGCGACATTTTAGGGTTAAAAACAGGGATTTCGATGAAAATAAGCGATTTTTTAAGGTTAAAAACAGGGATTTCTATGAAAATCAGCGATATTTAAGGGGAAAAACAGGGATTGCGATGAAAATAAGCAATATTTTAGGGTTAAAAACAGGGATTTCTATGAAAATAAGCGATATTTTAGGGGAAAAGCAGGGATTTCGATGAAAATAAGCGATATTTTAGGGGAAAAACAGGGATTTTGATGAAAATAAGCAATATTTAAGGTTAAAAACGGATTTCTATGAAAATAAGCGATATTTTAGGGTTAAAAACAGGGATTTCTATGAAAATAAGCGATATTTTAGGGGAAAAACAGGGATTTTGATGAAAATAAGCAATATTTAAGGTTAAAAACAGGGATTTCTATGAAAATAAGCGATATTTTAGGGTTAAAAACAGGGATTTCTATGAAAATTAGCGATATTTTATGGGAAAAACAGGGATTTTGATGAAAATAAGCGATTTTTTAGGGTTAAAAACAGGGATTTTGATGAAAATAAGCGATATTTAAGGGGAAAAACAGGGATTTCTATGAAAATAAGCGATATTTTAGGGTTAAAAACAGGGATTTCTATGAAAATAAGCGATATTTAAGGGGAAAAACAGAGATTTTGATGAAAATAAGTGATTTTTTAGGGTTAAAACAGGGATTTCTATGAAAATAAGCGATATTATAGGGGAAAAACGGATTTCTATGAAAATAAGCGATATTTTAGGGTTAAAAACAGGGATTTCGATGAAAATAAGCGATATTTAAGGGGAAAAGCAGGGATTTGGATGAAAATAAGCGATATTTTAGGGGAAAAACAGGGATTTCTATGAAAATAAGCGATATTTAAGGTTAAAAACAGGGATTTCGATGAAAATAAGCGATATTTTAGGGGAAAAACAGGGATTTCGATGAAAATAAGCGATATTTTAGGGTTAAAAACAGGGATTTCTATGAAAATAAGCTATATTTTAGGTTAAAAACAGGGATTTCTATGAAAATAAGCGATATTTAAGGGGACAAACAGGGATTTCTATGAAAATAAGCGATATTTTAGGGGAAAAAACAGGGATTTCTCTGAAAATAAGCGGTATTTTAGGGTTAAAAACAGGGATTTCTATGAAAATAAGCGATATTTTAGGGTTAAAAACAGGGATTTCGATGAAAATAAGCGATATTTTGGGGTTAAAAACAGGGATTTCGATGAAAATAAGCAATAGTTTAGGGGAAAAACAGGGATTTCTATGAAAATAAGCGATATTTTAGGGGAAAAACAGGGATTTTGATGAAACTAAGCGATATTTAAGGGGAAAAACAGGGATTTCGATGAAAATAAGCGATATTTAAGGTTAAAAACAGGGATTTCTATGAAAATAAGTGATATTTTAGGGGAAAAACAGGAATTTCTATGAAAATAAGCGATATTTTAGGGGAAAAACAGGGATTTCGATGAAAATAAGCGATATTTTAGGGGAAAAACAGGGATTTCTATGAAAATAAGCGATATTTTAGGGTTAAAAACAGGGATTTCTATGAAAATAAGCGATATTTTAGGGTTAAAAACAGGGATTTCTATGAAAATAAGCGATATTTTAGGGGAAAAACAGGGATTTCTATGAAAATAAGCGATATTTAAGGGGAAAAACAGGGATTTCGATGAAAATAAGCGATATTTTAGGGGAAAAACAGGGATTTCGATGAAAATAAGTGATATTTAAGGTTAAAAACAGGGATTTCGATGAAAATAAGCGATATTTAAGGGGAAAAACAGGGATTTCTATGAAAATAAGCGATATTTAAGGGGAAAAACAGGGACTTCGATGAAAATAAGCGATATTTTAGGGTTAAAAACAGGGATTTCTATGAAAATAAGCGATATTTAAGGTTAAAAACAGGGATTTCTATGAAAATAAGCGATATTTAAGGTTAAAAACAGGGATTTCTATGAAAATCAGCGATATTTAAGGGGAAAAACAGGGATTGCGATGAAAATAAGCAATATTTTAGGGTTAAAAACAGGGATTTCTATGAAAATAAGCGATATTTAAGGGGAAAAGCAGGGATTTCGATGAAAATAAGCGATATTTAAGGGGAAAAACAGGGATTTCTATGAAAATAAGCGATATTTTAAAGTTAAAAACAGGGATTTCTATAAAAATAAGCGATATTTAAGGAGAAAAACAGGGATTTCTCTGAAAATAAGCGATATTTTAGGGTTAAAAAAGGGATTTCTATGAAAATAAGCGATATTTTGGGGTTAAAAACAGGGATTTCTATGAAAATAAGCGATATTTTAGGGGAAAAACAGGGATTTCTATGAAAATAAGCGATATTTTAGGGGAAAAACAGGGATTTCGATGAAAATAAGCGATATTTTTGGGGAAAAACAGGGATTTCTATGAAAATAAGCGATATTTTAGGGGAAAAACAGGGATTTCGATGAAAATAAGCGATATTTTAGGGTTAAAAACAGGGATTTCTATGAAAATAAGCGATATTTTAGGGGAAAAACAGGGATTTCGATGAAAATAAGCGTCATTTAAGGGGTTAAAAACAGGGATTTTGATGAAAATAAGCGATATTTAAGGGGAAAAACAGGGATTTCGATGAAAATAAGCAATATTTTGGGGTTAAAAACAGGGATTTCGATGAAAATAAGCAATATTTTAGGGGAAAAGCAGGGATTTCGATGAAAATAAGCGATATTTTAGGGTTAAAAACAGGGATTTCTATGAAAATAAGCGATATTTTAGGGTTAAAAACAGGGATTTCTATGAAAATAAGTGATATTTTAGGGGAAAAAACAGGGATTTCTATGAAAATAAGCGATATTTTAGGGTTAAAAACAGGGATTTCTATGAAAATAAGCAATATTTTAGGGTTAAAAACAGGGATTTCTATGAAAATAAGCGATATTTTAGGGTTAAAAACAGGGATTTCTATGAAAATAAGCGATATTTTAGGGGAAAAACAGGGATTTTGATGAAAATAAGCAATATTTAAGGTTAAAAACAGGGATTTCTATGAAAATAAGCGATATTTTAGGGTTAAAAACAGGGATTTCTATGAAAATAAGCGATATTTTAGGGTTAAAAACAGGGATTTCGATGAAAATAAGCGATATTTTAGGGGAAAAGCAGGGATTTGGATGAAAATAAGCGATATTTAAGGGGAAAAACAGGGATTTCTATGAAAATAAGCGATATTTTAGGGTTAAAAACAGGGATTTCTATGAAAATAAGCGATATTTTAGGGGAAAAACAGGGATTTCTATGAAAATAAGCGATATTTTAGGGTTAAAAACAGGGATTTCTATGAAAATAAGCGATATTTTAGGGTTAAAAACAGGGATTTCTATGAAAATAAGCGATATTTTAGGGGAAAAACAGGGATTTCTATGAAAATAAGCGATATTTAAGGGGAAAAACAGGGATTTCGATGAAAATAAGCGATATTTTAGGGGAAAAACAGGGATTTCGATGAAAATAAGCGATATTTAAGGTTAAAAACAGGGATTTCGATGAAAATAAGCGATATTTTAGGGGAAAAACAGGGATTTCTATGAAAATAAGCGATATTTTAAAGTTAAAAACAGGGATTTCTATAAAAATAAGCGATATTTAAGGAGAAAAACAGGGATTTCTCTGAAAATAAGCGATATTTTAGGGTTAAAAAAGGGATTTCTATGAAAATAAGCGATATTTTGGGGTTAAAAACAGGGATTTCTATGAAAATAAGCGATATTTTAGGGGAAAAACAGGGATTTCTATGAAAATAAGCGATATTTTAGGGGAAAAACAGGGATTTCGATGAAAATAAGCGATATTTTTGGGGAAAAACAGGGATTTCTATGAAAATAAGCGATATTTTAGGGGAAAAACAGGGATTTCGATGAAAATAAGCGATATTTTAGGGTTAAAAACAGGGATTTCTATGATAATCAGCGATATTTTAGGCTTAAAAACAGGGATTTCGATGAAAATAAGCGTCATTTAAGGGGTTAAAAACAGGGATTTTGATGAAAATAAGCGATATTTAAGGGGAAAAACAGGGATTTCGATGAAAATAAGCAATATTTTAGGGTTAAAAACAGGGATTTCGATGAAAATAAGCAATATTTTAGGGGAAAAGCAGGGATTTCGATGAAAATAAGCGATATTTTAGGGTTAAAAACAGGGATTTCTATGAAAATAAGCGATATTTTAGGGTTAAAAACAGGGATTTCTATGAAAATAAGTGATATTTTAGGGGAAAAAACAGGGATTTCTATGAAAATAAGCGATATTTTAGGGTTAAAAACAGGGATTTCTATGAAAATAAGCAATATTTTAGGGTTAAAAACAGGGATTTCTATGAAAATAAGCGATATTTTAGGGTTAAAAACAGGGATTTCTATGAAAATAAGCGATATTTAAGGTTAAAAACAGGGATTTCTATGAAAATAAGCAATATTTAAGGTTAAAAACAGGGATTTCTATGAAAATAAGCGATATTTTAGGGTTAAAAACAGGGATTTCTATGAAAATAAGCGATATTTTAGGGTTAAAAACAGGGATTTCTATGAAAATAAGCGATATTTTAGGGGAAAAACAGGGATTTTGATGAAAATAAGCAATATTTAAGGTTAAAAACAGGGATTTCTATGAAAATAAGCGATATTTTAGGGTTAAAAACAGGGATTTCTATGAAAATTAGCGATATTTTATGGGAAAAACAGGGATTTTGATGAAAATAAGCGATTTTTTAGGGTTAAAAACAGGGATTTCTATGAAAATAAGCGATATTTTAGGGTTAAAAACAGGGATTTCTATGAAAATAAGCGATATTTTAGGGGAAAAACAGGGATTTCTATGAAAATAAGCGATATTTAAGGGGAAAAACAGGGATTTCGATGAAAATAAGCGATATTTTAGGGGAAAAACAGGGATTTCGATGAAAATAAGCGATATTTAAGGGGAAAAACAGGGATTTCGATGAAAATAAGCGATATTTAAGGGGAAAAACAGGGATTTCTATGAAAATAAGCGACATTTTAGGGTTAAAAACAGGGATTTCTATGAAAATAAGCGATATTTAAGGTTAAAAACAGGGATTTCTATGAAAATCAGCGATATTTAAGGGGAAAAACAGGGATTGCGATGAAAATAAGCAATATTTTAGGGTTAAAAACAGGGATTTCTATGAAAATAAGCGATATTTTAGGGGAAAAGCAGGGATTTCGATGAAAATAAGCGATATTTTAGGGGAAAAACAGGGATTTTGATGAAAATAAGCAATATTTAAGGTTAAAAACAGGGATTTCTATGAAAATAAGCGATATTTTAGGGTTAAAAACAGGGATTTCTATGAAAATAAGCGATATTTTAGGGGAAAAACAGGGATTTTGATGAAAATAAGCAATATTTAAGGTTAAAAACAGGGATTTCTATGAAAATAAGCGATATTTTAGGGTTAAAAACAGGGATTTCTATGAAAATTAGCGATATTTTATGGGAAAAACAGGGATTTTGATGAAAATAAGCGATTTTTTAGGGTTAAAAACAGGGATTTTGATGAAAATAAGCGATATTTAAGGGGAAAAACAGGGATTTCTATGAAAATAAGCGATATTTAAGGGGAAAAACAGAGATTTTGATGAAAATAAGTGATTTTTTAGGGTTAAAACAGGGATTTCTATGAAAATAAGCGATATTATAGGGGAAAAACGGATTTCTATGAAAATAAGCGATATTTTAGGGTTAAAAACAGGGATTTCGATGAAAATAAGCGATATTTAAGGGGAAAAGCAGGGATTTGGATGAAAATAAGCGATATTTTAGGGGAAAAACAGGGATTTCTATGAAAATAAGCGATATTTAAGGTTAAAAACAGGGATTTCGATGAAAATAAGCGATATTTTAGGGTTAAAAACAGGGATTTCTATGAAAATAAGCGATATTTTAGGGGAAAAACAGGCATTGCTATGAAAATAAGCGATATTTTAGGGTTAAAAACAGGGATTTCTATGAAAATAAGCGATATTTTAGGGTTAAAAACAGGGATTTCTATGAAAATAAGCGATATTTTAGGGGAAAAACAGGGATTTTGATGAAAATAAGCAATATTTAAGGTTAAAAACAGGGATTTCTATGAAAATAAGCGATATTTTAGGGTTAAAAACAGGGATTTCTATGAAAATAAGCGATATTTTAGGGTTAAAAACAGGGATTTCTATGAAAATAAGCGATATTTTAGGGGAAAAACAGGGATTTTGATGAAAATAAGCAATATTTAAGGTTAAAAACAGGGATTTCTATGAAAATAAGCGATATTTTAGGGTTAAAAACAGGGATTTCTATGAAAATTAGCGATATTTTATGGGAAAAACAGGGATTTTGATGAAAATAAGCGATTTTTTAGGGTTAAAAACAGGGATTTCTATGAAAATAAGCGATATTTTAGGGTTAAAAACAGGGATTTCTATGAAAATAAGCGATATTTTAGGGGAAAAACAGGGATTTCTATGAAAATAAGCGATATTTAAGGGGAAAAACAGGGATTTCGATGAAAATAAGCGATATTTTAGGGGAAAAACAGGGATTTCGATGAAAATAAGCGATATTTAAGGTTAAAAACAGGGATTTCGATGAAAATAAGCGATATTTAAGGGGAAAAACAGGGATTTCTATGAAAATAAGCGATATTTAAGGGGAAAAACAGGGATTTCGATGAAAATAAGCGATATTTTAGGGTTAAAAACAGGGATTTCTATGAAAATAAGCGACATTTTAGGGTTAAAAACAGGGATTTCTATGAAAATAAGCGATATTTAAGGTTAAAAACAGGGATTTCTATGAAAATCAGCGATATTTAAGGGGAAAAACAGGGATTGCGATGAAAATAAGCAATATTTTAGGGTTAAAAACAGGGATTTCTATGAAAATAAGCGATATTTAAGGGGAAAAGCAGGGATTTCGATGAAAATAAGCGATATTTAAGGGGAAAAACAGGGATTTCTATGAAAATAAGCGATATTTTAAAGTTAAAAACAGGGATTTCTATAAAAATAAGCGATATTTAAGGAGAAAAACAGGGATTTCTCTGAAAATAAGCGATATTTTAGGGTTAAAAAAGGGATTTCTATGAAAATAAGCGATATTTTGGGGTTAAAAACAGGGATTTCTATGAAAATAAGCGATATTTTAGGGGAAAAACAGGGATTTCTATGAAAATAAGCGATATTTTAGGGGAAAAACAGGGATTTCGATGAAAATAAGCGATATTTTTGGGGAAAAACAGGGATTTCTATGAAAATAAGCGATATTTTAGGGGAAAAACAGGGATTTCGATGAAAATAAGCGATATTTTAGGGTTAAAAACAGGGATTTCTATGAAAATAAGCGATATTTAAGGTTAAAAACAGGGATTTCGATGAAAATAAGCGTCATTTAAGGGGTTAAAAACAGGGATTTTGATGAAAATAAGCGATATTTAAGGGGAAAAACAGGGATTTCGATGAAAATAAGCAATATTTTGGGGTTAAAAACAGGGATTTCGATGAAAATAAGCAATATTTTAGGGGAAAAGCAGGGATTTCGATGAAAATAAGCGATATTTTAGGGTTAAAAACAGGGATTTCTATGAAAATAAGCGATATTTTAGGGTTAAAAACAGGGATTTCTATGAAAATAAGTGATATTTTAGGGGAAAAAACAGGGATTTCTATGAAAATAAGCGATTTTTTAGGGTTAAAAACAGGGATTTTGATGAAAATAAGCGATATTTAAGGGGAAAAACAGGGATTTCTATGAAAATAAGCGATATTTTAGGGGAAAAACAGGGATTTCGATGAAAATAAGCGATATTTTTGGGGAAAAACAGGGATTTCTATGAAAATAAGCGATATTTTAGGGGAAAAACAGGGATTTCGATGAAAATAAGCGATATTTTAGGGTTAAAAACAGGGATTTCTATGAAAATAAGCGATATTTAAGGTTAAAAACAGGGATTTCGATGAAAATAAGCGTCATTTAAGGGGTTAAAAACAGGGATTTTGATGAAAATAAGCGATATTTAAGGGGAAAAACAGGGATTTCGATGAAAATAAGCAATATTTTGGGGTTAAAAACAGGGATTTCGATGAAAATAAGCAATATTTTAGGGGAAAAGCAGGGATTTCGATGAAAATAAGCGATATTTTAGGGTTAAAAACAGGGATTTCTATGAAAATAAGCGATATTTTAGGGTTAAAAACAGGGATTTCTATGAAAATAAGCGATATTTAAGGGGAAAAACAGGGATTTCGATGAAAATAAGCGATATTTTAGGGGAAAAACAGGGATTTCGATGAAAATAAGCGATATTTAAGGTTAAAAACAGGGATTTCGATGAAAATAAGCGATATTTAAGGGGAAAAACAGGGATTTCTATGAAAATAAGTGATATTTTAGGGGAAAAACAGGGATTTCGATGAAAATAAGTGATATTTTAGGGTTAAAAACAGGGATTTCTATGAAAATAAGCGACATTTTAGGGTTAAAAACAGGGATTTCTATGAAAATAAGCGATATTTAAGGTTAAAAACAGGGATTTCTATGAAAATCAGCGATATTTAAGGGGAAAAACAGGGATTGCGATGAAAATAAGCAATATTTTAGGTTTAAAAACAGGGATTTCTATGAAAATAAGCGATATTTAAGGGGAAAAGCAGGGATTTCGATGAAAATAAGCGATATTTAAGGGGAAAAACAGGGATTTCTATGAAAATAAGCGATATTTTAAAGTTAAAAACAGGGATTTCTATAAAAATAAGCGATATTTAAGGAGAAAAACAGGGATTTCTCTGAAAATAAGCGATATTTTAGGGTTAAAAAAGGGATTTCTATGAAAATAAGCGATATTTTGGGGTTAAAAACAGGGATTTCTATGAAAATAAGTGATATTTTAGGGGAAAAACAGGGATTTCTATGAAAATAAGCGATATTTTAGGGGAAAAACAGGGATTTCGATGAAAATAAGCGATATTTTTGGGGAAAAACAGGGATTTCTATGAAAATAAGCGATATTTTAGGGGAAAAACAGGGATTTCGATGAAAATAAGCGATATTTTAGGGTTAAAAACAGGGATTTCTATGAAAATAAGCGATATTTAAGGTTAAAAACAGGGATTTCGATGAAAATAAGCGTCATTTAAGGGGTTAAAAACAGGGATTTTGATGAAAATAAGCGATATTTAAGGGGAAAAACAGGGATTTCGATGAAAATAAGCAATATTTTGGGGTTAAAAACAGGGATTTCGATGAAAATAAGCAATATTTTAGGGGAAAAGCAGGGATTTCGATGAAAATAAGCGATATTTTAGGGTTAAAAACAGGGATTTCTATGAAAATAAGCGATATTTAAGGTTAAAAACAGGGATTTCTATGAAAATAAGTGATATTTTAGGGGAAAAAACAGGGATTTCTATGAAAATAAGCGATATTTTAGGGGAAAAACAGGCATTGCTATGAAAATAAGCGATATTTTAGGGTTAAAAACAGGGATTTCTATGAAAATAAGCGATATTTTAGGGTTAAAAACAGGGATTTCTATGAAAATAAGCGATATTTTAGGGGAAAAACAGGGATTTTGATGAAAATAAGCAATATTTAAGGTTAAAAACAGGGATTTCTATGAAAATAAGCGATATTTTAGGGTTAAAAACAGGGATTTCTATGAAAATAAGCGATATTTTAGGGTTAAAAACAGGGATTTCTATGAAAATAAGCGATATTTTAGGGGAAAAACAGGGATTTTGATGAAAATAAGCAATATTTAAGGTTAAAAACAGGGATTTCTATGAAAATAAGCGATATTTTAGGGTTAAAAACAGGGATTTCTATGAAAATTAGCGATATTTTATGGGAAAAACAGGGATATTGATGAAAATAAGCGATTTTTTAGGGTTAAAAACAGGGATTTCTATGAAAATAAGCGATATTTTAGGGTTAAAAACAGGGATTTCTATGAAAATAAGCGATATTTTAGGGGAAAAACAGGGATTTCTATGAAAATAAGCGATATTTAAGGGGAAAAACAGGGATTTCGATGAAAATAAGCGATATTTTAGGGGAAAAACAGGGATTTCGATGAAAATAAGCGATATTTTAGGGTTAAAAACAGGGATTTCTATGAAAATAAGCGATATTTAAGGTTAAAAACAGGGATTTCGATGAAAATAAGCGTCATTTAAGGGGTTAAAAACAGGGATTTTGATGAAAATAAGCGATATTTAAGGGGAAAAACAGGGATTTCGATGAAAATAAGCAATATTTTGGGGTTAAAAACAGGGATTTCGATGAAAATAAGCAATATTTTAGGGGAAAAGCAGGGATTTCGATGAAAATAAGCGATATTTTAGGGTTAAAAACAGGGATTTCTATGAAAATAAGCGATATTTTAGGGTTAAAAACAGGGATTTCTATGAAAATAAGCGATATTTAAGGGGAAAAACAGGGATTTCGATGAAAATAAGCGATATTTTAGGGGAAAAACAGGGATTTCGATGAAAATAAGCGATATTTAAGGTTAAAAACAGGGATTTCGATGAAAATAAGCGATATTTAAGGGGAAAAACAGGGATTTCTATGAAAATAAGTGATATTTTAGGGGAAAAACAGGGATTTCGATGAAAATAAGTGATATTTTAGGGTTAAAAACAGGGATTTCTATGAAAATAAGCGACATTTTAGGGTTAAAAACAGGGATTTCTATGAAAATAAGCGATATTTAAGGTTAAAAACAGGGATTTCTATGAAAATCAGCGATATTTAAGGGGAAAAACAGGGATTGCGATGAAAATAAGCAATATTTTAGGTTTAAAAACAGGGATTTCTATGAAAATAAGCGATATTTAAGGGGAAAAGCAGGGATTTCGATGAAAATAAGCGATATTTAAGGGGAAAAACAGGGATTTCTATGAAAATAAGCGATATTTTAAAGTTAAAAACAGGGATTTCTATAAAAATAAGCGATATTTAAGGAGAAAAACAGGGATTTCTCTGAAAATAAGCGATATTTTAGGGTTAAAAAAGGGATTTCTATGAAAATAAGCGATATTTTGGGGTTAAAAACAGGGATTTCTATGAAAATAAGTGATATTTTAGGGGAAAAACAGGGATTTCTATGAAAATAAGCGATATTTTAGGGGAAAAACAGGGATTTCGATGAAAATAAGCGATATTTTTGGGGAAAAACAGGGATTTCTATGAAAATAAGCGATATTTTAGGGGAAAAACAGGGATTTCGATGAAAATAAGCGATATTTTAGGGTTAAAAACAGGGATTTCTATGAAAATAAGCGATATTTAAGGTTAAAAACAGGGATTTCGATGAAAATAAGCGTCATTTAAGGGGTTAAAAACAGGGATTTTGATGAAAATAAGCGATATTTAAGGGGAAAAACAGGGATTTCGATGAAAATAAGCAATATTTTGGGGTTAAAAACAGGGATTTCGATGAAAATAAGCAATATTTTAGGGGAAAAGCAGGGATTTCGATGAAAATAAGCGATATTTTAGGGTTAAAAACAGGGATTTCTATGAAAATAAGCGATATTTAAGGTTAAAAACAGGGATTTCTATGAAAATAAGTGATATTTTAGGGGAAAAAACAGGGATTTCTATGAAAATAAGCGATATTTTAGGGGAAAAACAGGCATTGCTATGAAAATAAGCGATATTTTAGGGTTAAAAACAGGGATTTCTATGAAAATAAGCGATATTTTAGGGTTAAAAACAGGGATTTCTATGAAAATAAGCGATATTTTAGGGGAAAAACAGGGATTTTGATGAAAATAAGCAATATTTAAGGTTAAAAACAGGGATTTCTATGAAAATAAGCGATATTTTAGGGTTAAAAACAGGGATTTCTATGAAAATAAGCGATATTTTAGGGTTAAAAACAGGGATTTCTATGAAAATAAGCGATATTTTAGGGGAAAAACAGGGATTTTGATGAAAATAAGCAATATTTAAGGTTAAAAACAGGGATTTCTATGAAAATAAGCGATATTTTAGGGTTAAAAACAGGGATTTCTATGAAAATTAGCGATATTTTATGGGAAAAACAGGGATATTGATGAAAATAAGCGATTTTTTAGGGTTAAAAACAGGGATTTCTATGAAAATAAGCGATATTTTAGGGTTAAAAACAGGGATTTCTATGAAAATAAGCGATATTTTAGGGGAAAAACAGGGATTTCTATGAAAATAAGCGATATTTAAGGGGAAAAACAGGGATTTCGATGAAAATAAGCGATATTTTAGGGGAAAAACAGGGATTTCGATGAAAATAAGCGATATTTAAGGTTAAAAACAGGGATTTCGATGAAAATAAGCGATATTTAAGGGGAAAAACAGGGATTTCTATGAAAATAAGCGATATTTAAGGGGAAAAACAGGGATTTCGATGAAAATAAGCGATATTTTAGGGTTAAAAACAGGGATTTCTATGAAAATAAGCGACATTTTAGGGTTAAAAACAGGGATTTCTATGAAAATAAGCGATATTTAAGGTTAAAAACAGGGATTTCTATGAAAATCAGCGATATTTAAGGGGAAAAACAGGGATTGCGATGAAAATAAGCAATATTTTAGGGTTAAAAACAGGGATTTCTATGAAAATAAGCGATATTTAAGGGGAAAAGCAGGGATTTCGATGAAAATAAGCGATATTTAAGGGGAAAAACAGGGATTTCTATGAAAATAAGCGATATTTTAAAGTTAAAAACAGGGATTTCTATAAAAATAAGCGATATTTAAGGAGAAAAACAGGGATTTCTCTGAAAATAAGCGATATTTTAGGGTTAAAAAAGGGATTTCTATGAAAATAAGCGATATTTTGGGGTTAAAAACAGGGATTTCTATGAAAATAAGCGATATTTTAGGGGAAAAACAGGGATTTCTATGAAAATAAGCGATATTTTAGGGGAAAAACAGGGATTTCTATGAAAATAAGCGATATTTTAGGGTTAAAAACAGGGATTTCTATGAAAATAAGCGATATTTAAGGTTAAAAACAGGGATTTCGATGAAAATAAGCGTCATTTAAGGGGTTAAAAACAGGGATTTTGATGAAAATAAGCGATATTTAAGGGGAAAAACAGGGATTTCGATGAAAATAAGCAATATTTTGGGGTTAAAAACAGGGATTTCGATGAAAATAAGCAATATTTTAGGGGAAAAGCAGGGATTTCGATGAAAATAAGCGATATTTTAGGGTTAAAAACAGGGATTTCTATGAAAATAAGCGATATTTTAGGGTTAAAAACAGGGATTTCTATGAAAATAAGTGATATTTTAGGGGAAAAAACAGGGATTTCTATGAAAATAAGCGATATTTTAGGGTTAAAAACAGGGATTTCTATGAAAATAAGCAATATTTTAGGGTTAAAAACAGGGATTTCTATGAAAATAAGCGATATTTTAGGTTAAAAACAGGGATTTCTATGAAAATAAGCGATATTTTAGGGTTAAAAACAGGGATTTCTATGAAAATAAGCGATATTTTAGGGGAAAAACAGGGATTTTGATGAAAATAAGCAATATTTTAGGGTTAAAAACAGGGATTTCTATGAAAATAAGCGATATTTTAGGGTTAAAAACAGGGATTTCTATGAAAATAAGCGATATTTTAGGGGAAAAACAGGGATTTTGATGAAAATAAGCAATATTTAAGGTTAAAAACAGGGATTTCTATGAAAATAAGCGATATTTTAGGGTTAAAAACAGGGATTTCTATGAAAATTAGCGATATTTTATGGGAAAAACAGGGATTTCTATGAAAATAAGCGATTTTTTAGGGTTAAAAACAGGGATTTTGATGAAAATAAGCGATATTTAAGGGGAAAAACAGGGATTTCTATGAAAATAAGCGATATTTTAGGGTTAAAAACAGGGATTTCTATGAAAATAAGCGATATTTAAGGGGAAAAACAGAGATTTTGATGAAAATAAGTGATTTTTTAGGGTTAAAAACAGGGATTTCTATGAAAATAAGCGATATTATAGGGGAAAAACGGATTTCTATGAAAATAAGCGATATTTTAGGGTTAAAAACAGGGATTTCGATGAAAATAAGCGATATTTAAGGGGAAAAGCAGGGATTTGGATGAAAATAAGCGATATTTTAGGGGAAAAACAGGGATTTCTATGAAAATAAGCGATATTTAAGGTTAAAAACAGGGATTTCGATGAAAATAAGCGATATTTTAGGGGAAAAACAGGGATTTCGATGGAAATAAGCGATATTTTAGGGTTAAAAACAGGGATTTCTATGAAAATAAGCTATATTTTAGGTTAAAAACAGGGATTTCTATGAAAATAAGCGATATTTAAGGGGACAAACAGGGATTTCTATGAAAATAAGCGATATTTTAGGGGAAAAAACAGGGATTTCTCTGAAAATAAGCGGTATTTTAGGCTTAAAAACAGGGATTTCTATGAAAATAAGCGATATTTTAGGGTTAAAAACAGGGATTTCGATGAAAATAAGCGATATTTTGGGGTTAAAAACAGGGATTTCGATGAAAATAAGCAATAGTTTAGGGGAAAAACAGGGATTTCTATGAAAATAAGCGATATTTTAGGGGAAAAACAGGGATTTTGATGAAAATAAGCGATATTTTAGGGGAAAAACAGGGATTTCGATGAAAATAAGCGATATTTAAGGTTAAAAACAGGGATTTCTATGAAAATAAGTGATATTTTAGGGGAAAAACTGGAATTTCTATGAAAATAAGCGATATTTTAGGGGAAAAACAGGGATTTCGATGAAAATAAGCGATATTTTAGGGGAAAAACAGGGATTTCTATGAAAATAAGCGATATTTTAGGGTTAAAAACAGGGATTTCTATGAAAATAAGCAATATTTTAGGGTTAAAAACAGGGATTTCGATGAAAATAAGCGATATTTAAGGTTAAAAACAGGGATTTCTATGAAAATAAGCGATATTTAAGGGGAAAAACAGGGATTTCGATGAAAATAAGCGATATTTTAGGGGAAAAACAGGGATTTCGATGAAAATAAGCGATATTTAAGGTTAAAAACAGGGATTTCGATGAAAATAAGCGATATTTAAGGGGAAAAACAGGGATTTCTATGAAAATAAGCGATATTTAAGGGGAAAAACAGGGATTTCGATGAAAATAAGCGATATTTTAGGGTTAAAAACAGGGATTTCTATGAAAATAAGCGACATTTTAGGGTTAAAAACAGGGATTTCTATGAATATAAGCGATATTTAAGGTTAAAAACAGGGATTTCTATGAAAATCAGCGATATTTAAGGGGAAAAACAGGGATTGCGATGAAAATAAGCAATATTTTAGGGTTAAAAACAGGGATTTCTATGAAAATAAGCGATATTTTAGGGGAAAAGCAGGGATTTCGATGAAAATAAGCGATATTTTAGGGGAAAAACAGGGATTTTGATGAAAATAAGCAATATTTAAGGTTAAAAACAGGGATTTCTATGAAAATAAGCGATATTTTAGGGTTAAAAACAGGGATTTCTATGAAAATAAGCGATATTTTAGGGGAAAAACAGGGATTTTGATGAAAATAAGCAATATTTAAGGTTAAAAACAGGGATTTCTATGAAAATAAGCGATATTTTAGGGTTAAAAACAGGGATTTCTATGAAAATTAGCGATATTTTATGGGAAAAACAGGGATTTTGATGAAAATAAGCGATTTTTTAGGGTTAAAAACAGGGATTTTGATGAAAATAAGCGATATTTAAGGGGAAAAACAGGGATTTCTATGAAAATAAGCGATATTTTAGGGTTAAAAACAGGGATTTCTATGAAAATAAGCGATATTATAGGGGAAAAACGGATTTCTATGAAAATAAGCGATATTTTAGGGTTAAAAACAGGGATTTCGATGAAAATAAGCGATATTTAAGGGGAAAAGCAGGGATTTGGATGAAAATAAGCGATATTTTAGGGGAAAAACAGGGATTTCTATGAAAATAAGCGATATTTAAGGTTAAAAACAGGGATTTCGATGAAAATAAGCGATATTTTAGGGTTAAAAACAGGGATTTCGATGAAAATAAGCGATATTTTAGGGGAAAAACAGGCATTGCTATGAAAATAAGCGATATTTTAGGGTTAAAAACAGGGATTTCTATGAAAATAAGCGATATTTTAGGGTTAAAAACAGGGATTTCTATGAAAATAAGCGATATTTTAGGGGAAAAACAGGGATTTTGATGAAAATAAGCAATATTTAAGGTTAAAAACAGGGATTTCTATGAAAATAAGCGATATTTTAGGGTTAAAAACAGGGATTTCTATGAAAATAAGCGATATTTTAGGGTTAAAAACAGGGATTTCTATGAAAATAAGCGATATTTTAGGGGAAAAACAGGGATTTTGATGAAAATAAGCAATATTTAAGGTTAAAAACAGGGATTTCTATGAAAATAAGCGATATTTTAGGGTTAAAAACAGGGATTTCTATGAAAATTAGCGATATTTTATGGGAAAAACAGGGATTTTGATGAAAATAAGCGATTTTTTAGGGTTAAAAACAGGGATTTCTATGAAAATAAGCGATATTTTAGGGTTAAAAACAGGGATTTCTATGAAAATAAGCGATATTTTAGGGGAAAAACAGGGATTTCTATGAAAATAAGCGATATTTAAGGGGAAAAACAGGGATTTCGATGAAAATAAGCGATATTTTAGGGGAAAAACAGGGATTTCGATGAAAATAAGCGATATTTAAGGTTAAAAACAGGGATTTCGATGAAAATAAGCGATATTTAAGGGGAAAAACAGGGATTTCTATGAAAATAAGCGATATTTAAGGGGAAAAACAGGGATTTCGATGAAAATAAGCGATATTTTAGGGTTAAAAACAGGGATTTCTATGAAAATAAGCGACATTTTAGGGTTAAAAACAGGGATTTCTATGAAAATAAGCGATATTTAAGGTTAAAAACAGGGATTTCTATGAAAATCAGCGATATTTAAGGGGAAAAACAGGGATTGCGATGAAAATAAGCAATATTTTAGGGTTAAAAACAGGGATTTCTATGAAAATAAGCGATATTTAAGGGGAAAAGCAGGGATTTCGATGAAAATAAGCGATATTTAAGGGGAAAAACAGGGATTTCTATGAAAATAAGCGATATTTTAAAGTTAAAAACAGGGATTTCTATAAAAATAAGCGATATTTAAGGAGAAAAACAGGGATTTCTCTGAAAATAAGCGATATTTTAGGGTTAAAAAAGGGATTTCTATGAAAATAAGCGATATTTTGGGGTTAAAAACAGGGATTTCTATGAAAATAAGCGATATTTTAGGGGAAAAACAGGGATTTCTATGAAAATAAGCGATATTTTAGGGGAAAAACAGGGATTTCGATGAAAATAAGCGATATTTTTGGGGAAAAACAGGGATTTCTATGAAAATAAGCGATATTTTAGGGGAAAAACAGGGATTTCGATGAAAATAAGCGATATTTTAGGGTTAAAAACAGGGATTTCTATGAAAATAAGCGATATTTAAGGTTAAAAACAGGGATTTCGATGAAAATAAGCGTCATTTAAGGGGTTAAAAACAGGGATTTTGATGAAAATAAGCGATATTTAAGGGGAAAAACAGGGATTTCGATGAAAATAAGCAATATTTTGGGGTTAAAAACAGGGATTTCGATGAAAATAAGCAATATTTTAGGGGAAAAGCAGGGATTTCGATGAAAATAAGCGATATTTTAGGGTTAAAAACAGGGATTTCTATGAAAATAAGCGATATTTTAGGGTTAAAAACAGGGATTTCTATGAAAATAAGTGATATTTTAGGGGAAAAAACAGGGATTTCTATGAAAATAAGCGATTTTTTAGGGTTAAAAACAGGGATTTTGATGAAAATAAGCGATATTTAAGGGGAAAAACAGGGATTTCTATGAAAATAAGCGATATTTTAGGGGAAAAACAGGGATTTCGATGAAAATAAGCGATATTTTGGGGGAAAAACAGGGATTTCTATGAAAATAAGCGATATTTTAGGGGAAAAACAGGGATTTCTATGAAAATAAGCGATATTTAAGGGGAAAAGCAGGGATTTCGATGAAAATAAGCGATATTTAAGGGGAAAAACAGGGATTTCTATGAAAATAAGCGATATTTTAAAGTTAAAAACAGGGATTTCTATAAAAATAAGCGATATTTAAGGAGAAAAACAGGGATTTCTCTGAAAATAAGCGATATTTTAGGGTTAAAAAAGGGATTTCTATGAAAATAAGCGATATTTTGGGGTTAAAAACAGGGATTTCTATGAAAATAAGCGATATTTTAGGGGAAAAACAGGGATTTCTATGAAAATAAGCGATATTTTAGGGGAAAAACAGGGATTTCGATGAAAATAAGCGATATTTTTGGGGAAAAACAGGGATTTCTATGAAAATAAGCGATATTTTAGGGGAAAAACAGGGATTTCGATGAAAATAAGCGATATTTTAGGGTTAAAAACAGGGATTTCTATGAAAATAAGCGATATTTAAGGTTAAAAACAGGGATTTCGATGAAAATAAGCGTCATTTAAGGGGTTAAAAACAGGGATTTTGATGAAAATAAGCGATATTTAAGGGGAAAAACAGGGATTTCGATGAAAATAAGCAATATTTTGGGGTTAAAAACAGGGATTTCGATGAAAATAAGCAATATTTTAGGGGAAAAGCAGGGATTTCGATGAAAATAAGCGATATTTTAGGGTTAAAAACAGGGATTTCTATGAAAATAAGCGATATTTTAGGGTTAAAAACAGGGATTTCTATGAAAATAAGTGATATTTTAGGGGAAAAAACAGGGATTTCTATGAAAATAAGCGATTTTTTAGGGTTAAAAACAGGGATTTTGATGAAAATAAGCGATATTTAAGGGGAAAAACAGGGATTTCTATGAAAATAAGCGATATTTTAGGGGAAAAACAGGGATTTCGATGAAAATAAGCGATATTTTTGGGGAAAAACAGGGATTTCTATGAAAATAAGCGATATTTTAGGGGAAAAACAGGGATTTCGATGAAAATAAGCGATATTTTAGGGTTAAAAACAGGGATTTCTATGAAAATAAGCGATATTTAAGGTTAAAAACAGGGATTTCGATGAAAATAAGTGTCATTTAAGGGGTTAAAAACAGGGATTTTGATGAAAATAAGCGATATTTAAGGGGAAAAACAGGGATTTCGATGAAAATAAGCAATATTTTGGGGTTAAAAACAGGGATTTCGATGAAAATAAGCAATATTTTAGGGGAAAAGCAGGGATTTCGATGAAAATAAGCGATATTTTAGGGTTAAAAACAGGGATTTCTATGAAAATAAGCGATATTTTAGGGTTAAAAACAGGGATTTCTATGAAAATAAGTGATATTTTAGGGGAAAAAACAGGGATTTCTATGAAAATAAGCGATTTTTTAGGGTTAAAAACAGGGATTTTGATGAAAATAAGCGATATTTAAGGGGAAAAACAGGGATTTCTATGAAAATAAGCGATATTTTAGGGTTAAAAACAGGGATTTCTATGAAAATAAGCGATATTTAAGGGGAAAAACAGAGATTTTGATGAAAATAAGTGATTTTTTAGGGTTAAAAACAGGGATTTCTATGAAAATAAGCGATATTATAGGGGAAAAACGGATTTCTATGAAAATAAGCGATATTTTAGGGTTAAAAACAGGGATTTCGATGAAAATAAGCGATATTTAAGGGGAAAAGCAGGGATTTGGATGAAAATAAGCGATATTTTAGGGGAAAAACAGGGATTTCGATGAAAATAAGCGATATTTTAGGGGAAAAACAGGGATTTCGATGGAAATAAGCGATATTTTAGGGTTAAAAACAGGGATTTCTATGAAAATAAGCTATATTTTAGGTTAAAAACAGGGATTTCTATGAAAATAAGCGATATTTAAGGGGACAAACAGGGATTTCTATGAAAATAAGCGATATTTTAGGGGAAAAAACAGGGATTTCTCTGAAAATAAGCGGTATTTTAGGCTTAAAAACAGGGATTTCTATGAAAATAAGCGATATTTTTGGGTTAAAAACAGGGATTTCGATGAAAATAAGCGATATTTTGGGGTTAAAAACAAGGATTTCGATGAAAATAAGCAATAGTTTAGGGGAAAAACAGGGATTTCTATGAAAATAAGCGATATTTTAGGGGAAAAACAGGGATTTTGATGAAAATAAGCGATATTTTAGGGGAAAAACAGGGATTTCGATGAAAATAAGCGATATTTAAGGTTAAAAACAGGGATTTCTATGAAAATAAGTGATATTTTAGGGGAAAAACAGGAATTTCTATGAAAATAAGCGATATTTTAGGGGAAAAACAGGGATTTCGATGAAAATAAGCGATATTTTAGGGGAAAAACAGGGATTTCTATGAAAATAAGCGATATTTTAGGGTTAAAAACAGGGATTTCTATGAAAATAAGCAATATTTTAGGGTTAAAAACAGGGATTTCTATGAAAATAAGCGATATTTTAGGGGAAAAACAGGGATTTCTATGAAAATAAGCGATATTTAAGGGGAAAAACAGGGATTTCGATGAAAATAAGCGATATTTTAGGGGAAAAACAGGGATTTCGATGAAAATAAGCGATATTTAAGGTTAAAAACAGGGATTTTGATGAAAATAAGCGATATTTAAGGGGAAAAACAGGGATTTCTATGAAAATAAGCGATATTTAAGGGGAAAAACAGGGATTTCGATGAAAATAAGCGATATTTTAGGGTTAAAAACAGGGATTTCTATGAAAATAAGCGACATTTTAGGGTTAAAAACAGGGATTTCGATGAAAATAAGCGATATTTAAGGTTAAAAACAGGGATTTCTATGAAAATCAGCGATATTTAAGGGGAAAAACAGGGATTGCGATGAAAATAAGCAATATTTTAGGGTTAAAAACAGGGATTTCTATGAAAATAAGCGATATTTTAGGGGAAAAGCAGGGATTTCGATGAAAATAAGCGATATTTTAGGGGAAAAACAGGGATTTTGATGAAAATAAGCAATATTTAAGGTTAAAAACGGATTTCTATGAAAATAAGCGATATTTTAGGGTTAAAAACAGGGATTTCTATGAAAATAAGCGATATTTTAGGGGAAAAACAGGGATTTTGATGAAAATAAGCAATATTTAAGGTTAAAAACAGGGATTTCTATGAAAATAAGCGATATTTTAGGGTTAAAAACAGGGATTTCTATGAAAATTAGCGATATTTTATGGGAAAAAACAGGGATTTTGATGAAAATAAGCGATTTTTTAGGGTTAAAAACAGGGATTTTGATGAAAATAAGCGATATTTAAGGGGAAAAACAGGGATTTCTATGAAAATAAGCGATATTTTAGGGTTAAAAACAGGGATTTCTATGAAAATAAGCGATATTTAAGGGGAAAAACAGAGATTTTGATGAAAATAAGTGATTTTTTAGGGTTAAAACAGGGATTTCTATGAAAATAAGCGATATTATAGGGGAAAAACGGATTTCTATGAAAATAAGCGATATTTTAGGGTTAAAAACAGGGATTTCGATGAAAATAAGCGATATTTAAGGGGAAAAGCAGGGATTTGGATGAAAATAAGCGATATTTTAGGGGAAAAACAGGGATTTCTATGAAAATAAGCGATATTTAAGGTTAAAAACAGGGATTTCGATGAAAATAAGCGATATTTTAGGGGAAAAACAGGGATTTCGATGAAAATAAGCGATATTTTAGGGTTAAAAACAGGGATTTCTATGAAAATAAGCTATATTTTAGGTTAAAAACAGGGATTTCTATGAAAATAAGCGATATTTAAGGGGACAAACAGGGATTTCTATGAAAATAAGCGATATTTTAGGGGAAAAAACAGGGATTTCTCTGAAAATAAGCGGTATTTTAGGGTTAAAAACAGGGATTTCTATGAAAATAAGCGATATTTTAGGGTTAAAAACAGGGATTTCGATGAAAATAAGCGATATTTTGGGGTTAAAAACAGGGATTTCGATGAAAATAAGCAATAGTTTAGGGGAAAAACAGGGATTTCTATGAAAATAAGCGATATTTTAGGGGAAAAACAGGGATTTTGATGAAACTAAGCGATATTTAAGGGGAAAAACAGGGATTTCGATGAAAATAAGCGATATTTAAGGTTAAAAACAGGGATTTCTATGAAAATAAGTGATATTTTAGGGGAAAAACAGGAATTTCTATGAAAATAAGCGATATTTTAGGGGAAAAACAGGGATTTCGATGAAAATAAGCGATATTTTAGGGGAAAAACAGGGATTTCTATGAAAATAAGCGATATTTTAGGGTTAAAAACAGGGATTTCTATGAAAATAAGCGATATTTTAGGGTTAAAAACAGGGATTTCTATGAAAATAAGCGATATTTTAGGGGAAAAACAGGGATTTCTATGAAAATAAGCGATATTTAAGGGGAAAAACAGGGATTTCGATGAAAATAAGCGATATTTTAGGGGAAAAACAGGGATTTCGATGAAAATAAGTGATATTTAAGGTTAAAAACAGGGATTTCGATGAAAATAAGCGATATTTAAGGGGAAAAAACAGGGATTTCTATGAAAATAAGCGATATTTAAGGGGAAAAACAGGGACTTCGATGAAAATAAGCGATATTTTAGGGTTAAAAACAGGGATTTCTATGAAAATAAGCGATATTTAAGGTTAAAAACAGGGATTTCTATGAAAATAAGCGATATTTAAGGTTAAAAACAGGGATTTCTATGAAAATCAGCGATATTTAAGGGGAAAAACAGGGATTGCGATGAAAATAAGCAATATTTTAGGGTTAAAAACAGGGATTTCTATGAAAATAAGCGATATTTAAGGGGAAAAGCAGGGATTTCGATGAAAATAAGCGATATTTAAGGGGAAAAACAGGGATTTCTATGAAAATAAGCGATATTTTAAAGTTAAAAACAGGGATTTCTATAAAAATAAGCGATATTTAAGGAGAAAAACAGGGATTTCTCTGAAAATAAGCGATATTTTAGGGTTAAAAAAGGGATTTCTATGAAAATAAGCGATATTTTGGGGTTAAAAACAGGGATTTCTATGAAAATAAGCGATATTTTAGGGGAAAAACAGGGATTTCTATGAAAATAAGCGATATTTTAGGGGAAAAACAGGGATTTCGATGAAAATAAGCGATATTTTTGGGGAAAAACAGGGATTTCTATGAAAATAAGCGATATTTTAGGGGAAAAACAGGGATTTCGATGAAAATAAGCGATATTTTAGGGTTAAAAACAGGGATTTCTATGAAAATAAGCGATATTTTAGGGGAAAAACAGGGATTTCGATGAAAATAAGCGTCATTTAAGGGGTTAAAAACAGGGATTTTGATGAAAATAAGCGATATTTAAGGGGAAAAACAGGGATTTCGATGAAAATAAGCAATATTTTGGGGTTAAAAACAGGGATTTCGATGAAAATAAGCAATATTTTAGGGGAAAAGCAGGGATTTCGATGAAAATAAGCGATATTTTAGGGTTAAAAACAGGGATTTCTATGAAAATAAGCGATATTTTAGGGTTAAAAACAGGGATTTCTATGAAAATAAGTGATATTTTAGGGGAAAAAACAGGGATTTCTATGAAAATAAGCGATATTTTAGGGTTAAAAACAGGGATTTCTATGAAAATAAGCAATATTTTAGGGTTAAAAACAGGGATTTCTATGAAAATAAGCGATATTTTAGGGTTAAAAACAGGGATTTCTATGAAAATAAGCGATATTTTAGGGGAAAAACAGGGATTTTGATGAAAATAAGCAATATTTAAGGTTAAAAACAGGGATTTCTATGAAAATAAGCGATATTTTAGGGTTAAAAACAGGGATTTCTATGAAAATAAGCGATATTTTAGGGTTAAAAACAGGGATTTCTATGAAAATAAGCGATATTTAAGGGGAAAAGCAGGGATTTGGATGAAAATAAGCGATATTTAAGGGGAAAAACAGGGATTTCTATGAAAATAAGCGATATTTTAGGGTTAAAAACAGGGATTTCTATGAAAATAAGCGATATTTTAGGGGAAAAACAGGGATTTCTATGAAAATAAGCGATATTTTAGGGTTAAAAACAGGGATTTCTATGAAAATAAGCGATATTTTAGGGTTAAAAACAGGGATTTCTATGAAAATAAGCGATATTTTAGGGGAAAAACAGGGATTTCTATGAAAATAAGCGATATTTAAGGGGAAAAACAGGGATTTCGATGAAAATAAGCGATATTTTAGGGGAAAAACAGGGATTTCGATGAAAATAAGCGATATTTAAGGTTAAAAACAGGGATTTCGATGAAAATAAGCGATATTTTAGGGGAAAAACAGGGATTTCTATGAAAATAAGCGATATTTTAAAGTTAAAAACAGGGATTTCTATAAAAATTAGCGATATTTAAGGAGAAAAACAGGGATTTCTCTGAAAATAAGCGATATTTTAGGGTTAAAAAAGGGATTTCTATGAAAATAAGCGATATTTTGGGGTTAAAAACAGGGATTTCTATGAAAATAAGCGATATTTTAGGGGAAAAACAGGGATTTCTATGAAAATAAGCGATATTTTAGGGGAAAAAACAGGGATTTCGATGAAAATAAGCGATATTTTTGGGGAAAAACAGGGATTTCTATGAAAATAAGCGATATTTTAGGGGAAAAAACAGGGATTTCGATGAAAATAAGCGATATTTTAGGGTTAAAAACAGGGATTTCTATGATAATCAGCGATATTTTAGGCTTAAAAACAGGGATTTCGATGAAAATAAGCGTCATTTAAGGGGTTAAAAACAGGGATTTTGATGAAAATAAGCGATATTTAAGGGGAAAAACAGGGATTTCGATGAAAATAAGCAATATTTTAGGGTTAAAAACAGGGATTTCGATGAAAATAAGCAATATTTTAGGGGAAAAGCAGGGATTTCGATGAAAATAAGCGATATTTTAGGGTTAAAAACAGGGATTTCTATGAAAATAAGCGATATTTTAGGGTTAAAAACAGGGATTTCTATGAAAATAAGTGATATTTTAGGGGAAAAAACAGGGATTTCTATGAAAATAAGCGATATTTTAGGGTTAAAAACAGGGATTTCTATGAAAATAAGCAATATTTTAGGGTTAAAAACAGGGATTTCTATGAAAATAAGCGATATTTTAGGGTTAAAAACAGGGATTTCTATGAAAATAAGCGATATTTTAGGGGAAAAACAGGGATTTTGATGAAAATAAGCAATATTTAAGGTTAAAAACAGGGATTTCTATGAAAATAAGCGATATTTTAGGGTTAAAAACAGGGATTTCTATGAAAATAAGCGATATTTTAGGGTTAAAAACAGGGATTTCTATGAAAATAAGCGATATTTTAGGGGAAAAACAGGGATTTTGATGAAAATAAGCAATATTTAAGGTTAAAAACAGGGATTTCTATGAAAATAAGCGATATTTTAGGGTTAAAAACAGGGATTTCTATGAAAATAAGCGACATTTTAGGGTTAAAAACAGGGATTTCTATGAAAATAAGCGATATTTAAGGTTAAAAACAGGGATTTCTATGAAAATCAGCGATATTTAAGGGGAAAAACAGGGATTGCGATGAAAATAAGCAATATTTTAGGGTTAAAAACAGGGATTTCTATGAAAATAAGCGATATTTTAGGGGAAAAGCAGGGATTTCGATGAAAATAAGCGATATTTTAGGGGAAAAACAGGGATTTTGATGAAAATAAGCAATATTTAAGGTTAAAAACAGGGATTTCTATGAAAATAAGCGATATTTTAGGGTTAAAAACAGGGATTTCTATGAAAATAAGCGATATTTTAGGGGAAAAACAGGGATTTTGATGAAAATAAGCAATATTTAAGGTTAAAAACAGGGATTTCTATGAAAATAAGCGATATTTTAGGGTTAAAAACAGGGATTTCTATGAAAATTAGCGATATTTTATGGGAAAAACAGGGATTTTGATGAAAATAAGCGATTTTTTAGGGTTAAAAACAGGGATTTTGATGAAAATAAGCGATATTTAAGGGGAAAAACAGGGATTTCTATGAAAATAAGCGATATTTAAGGGGAAAAACAGAGATTTTGATGAAAATAAGTGATTTTTTAGGGTTAAAACAGGGATTTCTATGAAAATAAGCGATATTATAGGGGAAAAACGGATTTCTATGAAAATAAGCGATATTTTAGGGTTAAAAACAGGGATTTCGATGAAAATAAGCGATATTTAAGGGGAAAAGCAGGGATTTGGATGAAAATAAGCGATATTTTAGGGGAAAAACAGGGATTTCTATGAAAATAAGCGATATTTAAGGTTAAAAACAGGGATTTCGATGAAAATAAGCGATATTTTAGGGTTAAAAACAGGGATTTCTATGAAAATAAGCGATATTTTAGGGGAAAAACAGGCATTGCTATGAAAATAAGCGATATTTTAGGGTTAAAAACAGGGATTTCTATGAAAATAAGCGATATTTTAGGGTTAAAAACAGGGATTTCTATGAAAATAAGCGATATTTTAGGGGAAAAACAGGGATTTTGATGAAAATAAGCAATATTTAAGGTTAAAAACAGGGATTTCTATGAAAATAAGCGATATTTTAGGGTTAAAAACATGGATTTCTATGAAAATAAGCGATATTTTAGGGTTAAAAACAGGGATTTCTATGAAAATAAGCGATATTTTAGGGGAAAAACAGGGATTTTGATGAAAATAAGCAATATTTAAGGTTAAAAACAGGGATTTCTATGAAAATAAGCGATATTTTAGGGTTAAAAACAGGGATTTCTATGAAAATTAGCGATATTTTATGGGAAAAACAGGGATTTTGATGAAAATAAGCGATTTTTTAGGGTTAAAAACAGGGATTTCTATGAAAATAAGCGATATTTTAGGGTTAAAAACAGGGATTTCTATGAAAATAAGCGATATTTTAGGGGAAAAACAGGGATTTCTATGAAAATAAGCGATATTTAAGGGGAAAAACAGGGATTTCGATGAAAATAAGCGATATTTTAGGGGAAAAACAGGGATTTCGATGAAAATAAGCGATATTTAAGGTTAAAAACAGGGATTTCGATGAAAATAAGCGATATTTAAGGGGAAAAACAGGGATTTCTATGAAAATAAGCGACATTTTAGGGTTAAAAACAGGGATTTCTATGAAAATAAGCGATATTTAAGGTTAAAAACAGGGATTTCTATGAAAATCAGCGATATTTAAGGGGAAAAACAGGGATTGCGATGAAAATAAGCAATATTTTAGGGTTAAAAACAGGGATTTCTATGAAAATAAGCGATATTTTAGGGGAAAAGCAGGGATTTCGATGAAAATAAGCGATATTTTAGGGGAAAAACAGGGATTTTGATGAAAATAAGCAATATTTAAGGTTAAAAACAGGGATTTCTATGAAAATAAGCGATATTTTAGGGTTAAAAACAGGGATTTCTATGAAAATTAGCGATATTTTATGGGAAAAACAGGGATTTTGATGAAAATAAGCGATTTTTTAGGGTTAAAAACAGGGATTTCTATGAAAATAAGCGATATTTTAGGGTTAAAAACAGGGATTTCTATGAAAATAAGCGATATTTTAGGGGAAAAACAGGGATTTCTATGAAAATAAGCGATATTTAAGGGGAAAAACAGGGATTTCGATGAAAATAAGCGATATTTTAGGGGAAAAACAGGGATTTCGATGAAAATAAGCGATATTTAAGGTTAAAAACAGGGATTTCGATGAAAATAAGCGATATTTAAGGGGAAAAACAGGGATTTCTATGAAAATAAGCGACATTTTAGGGTTAAAAACAGGGATTTCTATGAAAATAAGCGATATTTAAGGTTAAAAACAGGGATTTCTATGAAAATCAGCGATATTTAAGGGGAAAAACAGGGATTGCGATGAAAATAAGCAATATTTTAGGGTTAAAAACAGGGATTTCTATGAAAATAAGCGATATTTTAGGGGAAAAGCAGGGATTTCGATGAAAATAAGCGATATTTTAGGGGAAAAACAGGGATTTTGATGAAAATAAGCAATATTTAAGGTTAAAAACAGGGATTTCTATGAAAATAAGCGATATTTTAGGGTTAAAAACAGGGATTTCTATGAAAATAAGCGATATTTTAGGGGAAAAACAGGGATTTTGATGAAAATAAGCAATATTTAAGGTTAAAAACAGGGATTTCTATGAAAATAAGCGATATTTTAGGGTTAAAAACAGGGATTTCTATGAAAATTAGCGATATTTTATGGGAAAAACAGGGATTTTGATGAAAATAAGCGATTTTTTAGGGTTAAAAACAGGGATTTTGATGAAAATAAGCGATATTTAAGGGGAAAAACAGGGATTTCTATGAAAATAAGCGATATTTTAGGGTTAAAAACAGAGATTTTGATGAAAATAAGTGATTTTTTAGGGTTAAAACAGGGATTTCTATGAAAATAAGCGATATTATAGGGGAAAAACGGATTTCTATGAAAATAAGCGATATTTTAGGGTTAAAAACAGGGATTTCGATGAAAATAAGCGATATTTAAGGGGAAAAGCAGGGATTTGGATGAAAATAAGCGATATTTTAGGGGAAAAACAGGGATTTCTATGAAAATAAGCGATATTTAAGGTTAAAAACAGGGATTTCGATGAAAATAAGCGATATTTTAGGGTTAAAAACAGGGATTTCTATGAAAATAAGCGATATTTTAGGGGAAAAACAGGCATTGCTATGAAAATAAGCGATATTTTAGGGTTAAAAACAGGGATTTCTATGAAAATAAGCGATATTTTAGGGTTAAAAACAGGGATTTCTATGAAAATAAGCGATATTTTAGGGGAAAAACAGGGATTTTGATGAAAATAAGCAATATTTAAGGTTAAAAACAGGGATTTCTATGAAAATAAGCGATATTTTAGGGTTAAAAACAGGGATTTCTATGAAAATAAGCGATATTTTAGGGTTAAAAACAGGGATTTCTATGAAAATAAGCGATATTTTAGGGGAAAAACAGGGATTTTGATGAAAATAAGCAATATTTAAGGTTAAAAACAGGGATTTCTATGAAAATAAGCGATATTTTAGGGTTAAAAACAGGGATTTCTATGAAAATTAGCGATATTTTATGGGAAAAACAGGGATTTTGATGAAAATAAGCGATTTTTTAGGGTTAAAAACAGGGATTTCTATGAAAATAAGCGATATTTTAGGGTTAAAAACAGGGATTTCTATGAAAATAAGCGATATTTTAGGGGAAAAACAGGGATTTCTATGAAAATAAGCGATATTTAAGGGGAAAAACAGGGATTTCGATGAAAATAAGCGATATTTTAGGGGAAAAACAGGGATTTCGATGAAAATAAGCGATATTTAAGGTTAAAAACAGGGATTTCGATGAAAATAAGCGATATTTAAGGGGAAAAACAGGGATTTCTATGAAAATAAGCGATATTTAAGGGGAAAAACAGGGATTTCGATGAAAATAAGCGATATTTTAGGGTTAAAAACAGGGATTTCTATGAAAATAAGCGACATTTTAGGGTTAAAAACAGGGATTTCTATGAAAATAAGCGATATTTAAGGTTAAAAACAGGGATTTCTATGAAAATCAGCGATATTTAAGGGGAAAAACAGGGATTGCGATGAAAATAAGCAATATTTTAGGGTTAAAAACAGGGATTTCTATGAAAATAAGCGATATTTAAGGGGAAAAGCAGGGATTTCGATGAAAATAAGCGATATTTAAGGGGAAAAACAGGGATTTCTATGAAAATAAGCGATATTTTAAAGTTAAAAACAGGGATTTCTATAAAAATAAGCGATATTTAAGGAGAAAAACAGGGATTTCTCTGAAAATAAGCGATATTTTAGGGTTAAAAAAGGGATTTCTATGAAAATAAGCGATATTTTGGGGTTAAAAACAGGGATTTCTATGAAAATAAGCGATATTTTAGGGGAAAAAACAGGGATTTCTATGAAAATAAGCGATATTTTAGGGGAAAAACAGGGATTTCGATGAAAATAAGCGATATTTTTGGGGAAAAACAGGGATTTCTATGAAAATAAGCGATATTTTAGGGGAAAAACAGGGATTTCGATGAAAATAAGCGATATTTTAGGGTTAAAAACAGGGATTTCTATGAAAATAAGCGATATTTAAGGTTAAAAACAGGGATTTCGATGAAAATAAGCGTCATTTAAGGGGTTAAAAACAGGGATTTTGAAGAAAATAAGCGATATTTAAGGGGAAAAACAGGGATTTCGATGAAAATAAGCAATATTTTGGGGTTAAAAACAGGGATTTCGATGAAAATAAGCAATATTTTAGGGGAAAAGCAGGGATTTCGATGAAAATAAGCGATATTTTAGGGTTAAAAACAGGGATTTCTATGAAAATAAGCGATATTTTAGGGTTAAAAACAGGGATTTCTATGAAAATAAGTGATATTTTAGGGGAAAAAACAGGGATTTCTATGAAAATAAGCGATTTTTTAGGGTTAAAAACAGGGATTTTGATGAAAATAAGCGATATTTAAGGGGAAAAACAGGGATTTCTATGAAAATAAGCGATATTTTAGGGGAAAAACAGGGATTTCGATGAAAATAAGCGATATTTTTGGGGAAAAACAGGGATTTCTATGAAAATAAGCGATATTTTAGGGGAAAAACAGGGATTTCGATGAAAATAAGCGATATTTTAGGGTTAAAAACAGGGATTTCTATGAAAATAAGCGATATTTAAGGTTAAAAACAGGGATTTCGATGAAAATAAGCGTCATTTAAGGGGTTAAAAACAGGGATTTTGATGAAAATAAGCGATATTTAAGGGGAAAAACAGGGATTTCGATGAAAATAAGCAATATTTTGGGGTTAAAAACAGGGATTTCGATGAAAATAAGCAATATTTTAGGGGAAAAGCAGGGATTTCGATGAAAATAAGCGATATTTTAGGGTTAAAAACAGGGATTTCTATGAAAATAAGCGATATTTTAGGGTTAAAAACAGGGATTTCTATGAAAATAAGTGATATTTTAGGGGAAAAAACAGGGATTTCTATGAAAATAAGCGATTTTTTAGGGTTAAAAACAGGGATTTTGATGAAAATAAGCGATATTTAAGGGGAAAAACAGGGATTTCTATGAAAATAAGCGATATTTTAGGGTTAAAAACAGGGATTTCTATGAAAATAAGCGATATTTAAGGGGAAAAACAGAGATTTTGATGAAAATAAGTGATTTTTTAGGGTTAAAAACAGGGATTTCTATGAAAATAAGCGATATTATAGGGGAAAAACGGATTTCTATGAAAATAAGCGATATTTTAGGGTTAAAAACAGGGATTTCGATGAAAATAAGCGATATTTAAGGGGAAAAGCAGGGATTTGGATGAAAATAAGCGATATTTTAGGGGAAAAACAGGGATTTCGATGAAAATAAGCGATATTTTAGGGGAAAAACAGGGATTTCGATGGAAATAAGCGATATTTTAGGGTTAAAAACAGGGATTTCTATGAAAATAAGCTATATTTTAGGTTAAAAACAGGGATTTCTATGAAAATAAGCGATATTTAAGGGGACAAACAGGGATTTCTATGAAAATAAGCGATATTTTAGGGGAAAAAACAGGGATTTCTCTGAAAATAAGCGGTATTTTAGGCTTAAAAACAGGGATTTCTATGAAAATAAGCGATATTTTTGGGTTAAAAACAGGGATTTCGATGAAAATAAGCGATATTTTGGGGTTAAAAACAAGGATTTCGATGAAAATAAGCAATAGTTTAGGGGAAAAACAGGGATTTCTATGAAAATAAGCGATATTTTAGGGGAAAAACAGGGATTTTGATGAAAATAAGCGATATTTTAGGGGAAAAACAGGGATTTCGATGAAAATAAGCGATATTTAAGGTTAAAAACAGGGATTTCTATGAAAATAAGTGATATTTTAGGGGAAAAACAGGAATTTCTATGAAAATAAGCGATATTTTAGGGGAAAAACAGGGATTTCGATGAAAATAAGCGATATTTTAGGGGAAAAACAGGGATTTCTATGAAAATAAGCGATATTTTAGGGTTAAAAACAGGGATTTCTATGAAAATAAGCAATATTTTAGGGTTAAAAACAGGGATTTCTATGAAAATAAGCGATATTTTAGGGGAAAAACAGGGATTTCTATGAAAATAAGCGATATTTAAGGGGAAAAAACAGGGATTTCGATGAAAATAAGCGATATTTTAGGGGAAAAACAGGGATTTCGATGAAAATAAGCGATATTTAAGGTTAAAAACAGGGATTTCGATGAAAATAAGCGATATTTAAGGGGAAAAACAGGGATTTCTATGAAAATAAGCGATATTTAAGGGGAAAAACAGGGATTTCGATGAAAATAAGCGATATTTTAGGGTTAAAAACAGGGATTTCTATGAAAATAAGCGACATTTTAGGGTTAAAAACAGGGATTTCGATGAAAATAAGCGATATTTAAGGTTAAAAACAGGGATTTCTATGAAAATCAGCGATATTTAAGGGGAAAAACAGGGATTGCGATGAAAATAAGCAATATTTTAGGGTTAAAAACAGGGATTTCTATGAAAATAAGCGATATTTTAGGGGAAAAGCAGGGATTTCGATGAAAATAAGCGATATTTTAGGGGAAAAACAGGGATTTTGATGAAAATAAGCAATATTTAAGGTTAAAAACGGATTTCTATGAAAATAAGCGATATTTTAGGGTTAAAAACAGGGATTTCTATGAAAATAAGCGATATTTTAGGGGAAAAACAGGGATTTTGATGAAAATAAGCAATATTTAAGGTTAAAAACAGGGATTTCTATGAAAATAAGCGATATTTTAGGGTTAAAAACAGGGATTTCTATGAAAATTAGCGATATTTTATGGGAAAAACAGGGATTTTGATGAAAATAAGCGATTTTTTAGGGTTAAAAACAGGGATTTTGATGAAAATAAGCGATATTTAAGGGGAAAAAACAGGGATTTCTATGAAAATAAGCGATATTTTAGGGTTAAAAACAGGGATTTCTATGAAAATAAGCGATATTTAAGGGGAAAAACAGAGATTTTGATGAAAATAAGTGATTTTTTAGGGTTAAAACAGGGATTTCTATGAAAATAAGCGATATTATAGGGGAAAAACGGATTTCTATGAAAATAAGCGATATTTTAGGGTTAAAAACAGGGATTTCGATGAAAATAAGCGATATTTAAGGGGAAAAGCAGGGATTTGGATGAAAATAAGCGATATTTTAGGGGAAAAACAGGGATTTCTATGAAAATAAGCGATATTTAAGGTTAAAAACAGGGATTTCGATGAAAATAAGCGATATTTTAGGGGAAAAACAGGGATTTCGATGAAAATAAGCGATATTTTAGGGTTAAAAACAGGGATTTCTATGAAAATAAGCTATATTTTAGGTTAAAAACAGGGATTTCTATGAAAATAAGCGATATTTAAGGGGACAAACAGGGATTTCTATGAAAATAAGCGATATTTTAGGGGAAAAAACAGGGATTTCTCTGAAAATAAGCGGTATTTTAGGGTTAAAAACAGGGATTTCTATGAAAATAAGCGATATTTTAGGGTTAAAAACAGGGATTTCGATGAAAATAAGCGATATTTTGGGGTTAAAAACAGGGATTTCGATGAAAATAAGCAATAGTTTAGGGGAAAAACAGGGATTTCTATGAAAATAAGCGATATTTTAGGGGAAAAACAGGGATTTTGATGAAACTAAGCGATATTTAAGGGGAAAAAACAGGGATTTCGATGAAAATAAGCGATATTTAAGGTTAAAAACAGGGATTTCTATGAAAATAAGTGATATTTTAGGGGAAAAACAGGAATTTCTATGAAAATAAGCGATATTTTAGGGGAAAAACAGGGATTTCGATGAAAATAAGCGATATTTTAGGGGAAAAACAGGGATTTCTATGAAAATAAGCGATATTTTAGGGTTAAAAACAGGGATTTCTATGAAAATAAGCGATATTTTAGGGTTAAAAACAGGGATTTCTATGAAAATAAGCGATATTTTAGGGGAAAAACAGGGATTTCTATGAAAATAAGCGATATTTAAGGGGAAAAACAGGGATTTCGATGAAAATAAGCGATATTTTAGGGGAAAAACAGGGATTTCGATGAAAATAAGTGATATTTAAGGTTAAAAACAGGGATTTCGATGAAAATAAGCGATATTTAAGGGGAAAAACAGGGATTTCTATGAAAATAAGCGATATTTAAGGGGAAAAACAGGGACTTCGATGAAAATAAGCGATATTTTAGGGTTAAAAACAGGGATTTCTATGAAAATAAGCGATATTTAAGGTTAAAAACAGGGATTTTGATGAAAATAAGCGATATTTAAGGTTAAAAACAGGGATTTCTATGAAAATCAGCGATATTTAAGGGGAAAAACAGGGATTGCGATGAAAATAAGCAATATTTTAGGGTTAAAAACAGGGATTTCTATGAAAATAAGCGATATTTAAGGGGAAAAGCAGGGATTTCGATGAAAATAAGCGATATTTAAGGGGAAAAACAGGGATTTCTATGAAAATAAGCGATATTTTAAAGTTAAAAACAGGGATTTCTATAAAAATAAGCGATATTTAAGGAGAAAAACAGGGATTTCTCTGAAAATAAGCGATATTTTAGGGTTAAAAAAGGGATTTCTATGAAAATAAGCGATATTTTGGGGTTAAAAACAGGGATTTCTATGAAAATAAGCGATATTTTAGGGGAAAAACAGGGATTTCTATGAAAATAAGCGATATTTTAGGGGAAAAACAGGGATTTCGATGAAAATAAGCGATATTTTTGGGGAAAAACAGGGATTTCTATGAAAATAAGCGATATTTTAGGGGAAAAACAGGGATTTCGATGAAAATAAGCGATATTTTAGGGTTAAAAACAGGGATTTCTATGAAAATAAGCGATATTTTAGGGGAAAAACAGGGATTTCGATGAAAATAAGCGTCATTTAAGGGGTTAAAAACAGGGATTTTGATGAAAATAAGCGATATTTAAGGGGAAAAACAGGGATTTCGATGAAAATAAGCAATATTTTGGGGTTAAAAACAGGGATTTCGATGAAAATAAGCAATATTTTAGGGGAAAAGCAGGGATTTCGATGAAAATAAGCGATATTTTAGGGTTAAAAACAGGGATTTCTATGAAAATAAGCGATATTTTAGGGTTAAAAACAGGGATTTCTATGAAAATAAGTGATATTTTAGGGGAAAAAACAGGGATTTCTATGAAAATAAGCGATATTTTAGGGTTAAAAACAGGGATTTCTATGAAAATAAGCAATATTTTAGGGTTAAAAACAGGGATTTCTATGAAAATAAGCGATATTTTAGGGTTAAAAACAGGGATTTCTATGAAAATAAGCGATATTTTAGGGGAAAAACAGGGATTTTGATGAAAATAAGCAATATTTAAGGTTAAAAACAGGGATTTCTATGAAAATAAGCGATATTTTAGGGTTAAAAACAGGGATTTCTATGAAAATAAGCGATATTTTAGGGTTAAAAACAGGGATTTCTATGAAAATAAGCGATATTTAAGGGGAAAAGCAGGGATTTGGATGAAAATAAGCGATATTTAAGGGGAAAAACAGGGATTTCTATGAAAATAAGCGATATTTTAGGGTTAAAAACAGGGATTTCTATGAAAATAAGCGATATTTTAGGGGAAAAACAGGGATTTCTATGAAAATAAGCGATATTTTAGGGTTAAAAACAGGGATTTCTATGAAAATAAGCGATATTTTAGGGTTAAAAACAGGGATTTCTATGAAAATAAGCGATATTTTAGGGGAAAAACAGGGATTTCTATGAAAATAAGCGATATTTAAGGGGAAAAACAGGGATTTCGATGAAAATAAGCGATATTTTAGGGGAAAAACAGGGATTTCGATGAAAATAAGCGATATTTAAGGTTAAAAACAGGGATTTCGATGAAAATAAGCGATATTTTAGGGGAAAAACAGGGATTTCTATGAAAATAAGCGATATTTTAAAGTTAAAAACAGGGATTTCTATAAAAATAAGCGATATTTAAGGAGAAAAACAGGGATTTCTCTGAAAATAAGCGATATTTTAGGGTTAAAAAAGGGATTTCTATGAAAATAAGCGATATTTTGGGGTTAAAAACAGGGATTTCTATGAAAATAAGCGATATTTTAGGGGAAAAACAGGGATTTCTATGAAAATAAGCGATATTTTAGGGGAAAAACAGGGATTTCGATGAAAATAAGCGATATTTTTGGGGAAAAACAGGGATTTCTATGAAAATAAGCGATATTTTAGGGGAAAAACAGGGATTTCGATGAAAATAAGCGATATTTTAGGGTTAAAAACAGGGATTTCTATGATAATCAGCGATATTTTAGGCTTAAAAACAGGGATTTCGATGAAAATAAGCGTCATTTAAGGGGTTAAAAACAGGGATTTTGATGAAAATAAGCGATATTTAAGGGGAAAAACAGGGATTTCGATGAAAATAAGCAATATTTTAGGGTTAAAAACAGGGATTTCGATGAAAATAAGCAATATTTTAGGGGAAAAGCAGGGATTTCGATGAAAATAAGCGATATTTTAGGGTTAAAAACAGGGATTTCTATGAAAATAAGCGATATTTTAGGGTTAAAAACAGGGATTTCTATGAAAATAAGTGATATTTTAGGGGAAAAAACAGGGATTTCTATGAAAATAAGCGATATTTTAGGGTTAAAAACAGGGATTTCTATGAAAATAAGCAATATTTTAGGGTTAAAAACAGGGATTTCTATGAAAATAAGCGATATTTTAGGGTTAAAAACAGGGATTTCTATGAAAATAAGCGATATTTTAGGGGAAAAACAGGGATTTTGATGAAAATAAGCAATATTTAAGGTTAAAAACAGGGATTTCTATGAAAATAAGCGATATTTTAGGGTTAAAAACAGGGATTTCTATGAAAATAAGCGATATTTTAGGGTTAAAAACAGGGATTTCTATGAAAATAAGCGATATTTTAGGGGAAAAACAGGGATTTTGATGAAAATAAGCAATATTTAAGGTTAAAAACAGGGATTTCTATGAAAATAAGCGATATTTTAGGGTTAAAAACAGGGATTTCTATGAAAATTAGCGATATTTTATGGGAAAAACAGGGATTTTGATGAAAATAAGCGATTTTTTAGGGTTAAAAACAGGGATTTTGATGAAAATAAGCGATATTTAAGGGGAAAAACAGGGATTTCTATGAAAATAAGCGATATTTTAGGGTTAAAAACAGGGATTTCTATGAAAATAAGCGATATTTAAGGGGAAAAACAGAGATTTTGATGAAAATAAGTGATTTTTTAGGGTTAAAACAGGGATTTCTATGAAAATAAGCGATATTATAGGGGAAAAACGGATTTCTATGAAAATAAGCGATATTTTAGGGTTAAAAACAGGGATTTCGATGAAAATAAGCGATATTTAAGGGGAAAAGCAGGGATTTGGATGAAAATAAGCGATATTTTAGGGGAAAAACAGGGATTTCTATGAAAATAAGCGATATTTAAGGTTAAAAACAGGGATTTCTATGAAAATAAGCGATATTTTAGGGGAAAAACAGGGATTTCGATGGAAATAAGCGATATTTTAGGGTTAAAAACAGGGATTTCTATGAAAATAAGCTATATTTTAGGTTAAAAACAGGGATTTCTATGAAAATAAGCGATATTTAAGGGGACAAACAGGGATTTCTATGAAAATAAGCGATATTTTAGGGGAAAAAACAGGGATTTCTCTGAAAATAAGCGGTATTTTAGGGTTAAAAACAGGGATTTCTATGAAAATAAGCGATATTTTAGGGTTAAAAACAGGGATTTCGATGAAAATAAGCGATATTTTGGGGTTAAAAACAGGGATTTCTATGAAAATAAGCGACATTTTAGGGTTAAAAACAGGGATTTCTAAGAAAATAAGCGATATTTAAGGTTAAAAACAGGGATTTCTATGAAAATCAGCGATATTTAAGGGGAAAAACAGGGATTGCGATGAAAATAAGCAATATTTTAGGGTTAAAAACAGGGATTTCTATGAAAATAAGCGATATTTAAGGGGAAAAGCAGGGATTTCGATGAAAATAAGCGATATTTTAGGGGAAAAACAGGGATTTCGATGAAAATAAGCGATATTTTAGGGTTAAAAACAGGGATTTCTATGAAAATAAGCTATATTTTAGGTTAAAAACAGGGATTTCTATGAAAATAAGCGATATTTAAGGGGACAAACAGGGATTTCTATGAAAATAAGCGATATTTTAGGGGAAAAAACAGGGATTTCTCTGAAAATAAGCGGTATTTTAGGGTTAAAAACAGGGATTTCTATGAAAATAAGCGATATTTTAGGGTTAAAAACAGGGATTTCGATGAAAATAAGCGATATTTTGGGGTTAAAAACAGGGATTTCTATGAAAATAAGCGACATTTTAGGGTTAAAAACAGGGATTTCTAAGAAAATAAGCGATATTTAAGGTTAAAAACAGGGATTTCTATGAAAATCAGCGATATTTAAGGGGAAAAACAGGGATTGCGATGAAAATAAGCAATATTTTAGGGTTAAAAACAGGGATTTCTATGAAAATAAGCGATATTTAAGGGGAAAAGCAGGGATTTCGATGAAAATAAGCGATATTTTAGGGGAAAAACAGGGATTTCGATGAAAATAAGCGATATTTTAGGGTTAAAAACAGGGATTTCTATGAAAATAAGCGATATTTTAGGGGAAAAACAGGGATTTCGATGAAAATAAGCGTCATTTAAGGGGTTAAAAACAGGGATTTTGATGAAAATAAGCGATATTTAAGGGGAAAAACAGGGATTTCGATGAAAATAAGCAATATTTTGGGGTTAAAAACAGGGATTTCGATGAAAATAAGCAATATTTTAGGGGAAAAGCAGGGATTTCGATGAAAATAAGCGATATTTTAGGGTTAAAAACAGGGATTTCTATGAAAATAAGCGATATTTTAGGGTTAAAAACAGGGATTTCTATGAAAATAAGTGATATTTTAGGGGAAAAAACAGGGATTTCTATGAAAATAAGCGATATTTTAGGGTTAAAAACAGGGATTTCTATGAAAATAAGCAATATTTTAGGGTTAAAAACAGGGATTTCTATGAAAATAAGCGATATTTTAGGGTTAAAAACAGGGATTTCTATGAAAATAAGCGATATTTTAGGGGAAAAACAGGGATTTTGATGAAAATAAGCAATATTTAAGGTTAAAAACAGGGATTTCTATGAAAATAAGCGATATTTTAGGGTTAAAAACAGGGATTTCTATGAAAATAAGCGATATTTTAGGGTTAAAAACAGGGATTTCTATGAAAATAAGCGATATTTAAGGGGAAAAGCAGGGATTTGGATGAAAATAAGCGATATTTAAGGGGAAAAACAGGGATTTCTATGAAAATAAGCGATATTTTAGGGTTAAAAACAGGGATTTCTATGAAAATAAGCGATATTTTAGGGGAAAAACAGGGATTTCTATGAAAATAAGCGATATTTTAGGGTTAAAAACAGGGATTTCTATGAAAATAAGCGATATTTTAGGGTTAAAAACAGGGATTTCTATGAAAATAAGCGATATTTTAGGGGAAAAACAGGGATTTCTATGAAAATAAGCGATATTTAAGGGGAAAAACAGGGATTTCGATGAAAATAAGCGATATTTTAGGGGAAAAACAGGGATTTCGATGAAAATAAGCGATATTTAAGGTTAAAAACAGGGATTTCGATGAAAATAAGCGATATTTTAGGGGAAAAACAGGGATTTCTATGAAAATAAGCGATATTTTAAAGTTAAAAACAGGGATTTCTATAAAAATAAGCGATATTTAAGGAGAAAAACAGGGATTTCTCTGAAAATAAGCGATATTTTAGGGTTAAAAAAGGGATTTCTATGAAAATAAGCGATATTTTGGGGTTAAAAACAGGGATTTCTATGAAAATAAGCGATATTTTAGGGGAAAAACAGGGATTTCTATGAAAATAAGCGATATTTTAGGGGAAAAACAGGGATTTCGATGAAAATAAGCGATATTTTTGGGGAAAAACAGGGATTTCTATGAAAATAAGCGATATTTTAGGGGAAAAACAGGGATTTCGATGAAAATAAGCGATATTTTAGGGTTAAAAACAGGGATTTCTATGATAATCAGCGATATTTTAGGCTTAAAAACAGGGATTTCGATGAAAATAAGCGTCATTTAAGGGGTTAAAAACAGGGATTTTGATGAAAATAAGCGATATTTAAGGGGAAAAACAGGGATTTCGATGAAAATAAGCAATATTTTAGGGTTAAAAACAGGGATTTCGATGAAAATAAGCAATATTTTAGGGGAAAAGCAGGGATTTCGATGAAAATAAGCGATATTTTAGGGTTAAAAACAGGGATTTCTATGAAAATAAGCGATATTTTAGGGTTAAAAACAGGGATTTCTATGAAAATAAGTGATATTTTAGGGGAAAAAACAGGGATTTCTATGAAAATAAGCGATATTTTAGGGTTAAAAACAGGGATTTCTATGAAAATAAGCAATATTTTAGGGTTAAAAACAGGGATTTCTATGAAAATAAGCGATATTTTAGGGTTAAAAACAGGGATTTCTATGAAAATAAGCGATATTTTAGGGGAAAAACAGGGATTTTGATGAAAATAAGCAATATTTAAGGTTAAAAACAGGGATTTCTATGAAAATAAGCGATATTTTAGGGTTAAAAACAGGGATTTCTATGAAAATAAGCGATATTTTAGGGTTAAAAACAGGGATTTCTATGAAAATAAGCGATATTTTAGGGGAAAAAACAGGGATTTTGATGAAAATAAGCAATATTTAAGGTTAAAAACAGGGATTTCGATGAAAATAAGCGATATTTTAGGGTTAAAAACAGGGATTTCTATGAAAATTAGCGATATTTTATGGGAAAAACAGGGATTTTGATGAAAATAAGCGATTTTTTAGGGTTAAAAACAGGGATTTTGATGAAAATAAGCGATATTTAAGGGGAAAAACAGGGATTTCTATGAAAATAAGCGATATTTTAGGGTTAAAAACAGGGATTTCTATGAAAATAAGCGATATTTAAGGGGAAAAACAGAGATTTTGATGAAAATAAGTGATTTTTTAGGGTTAAAACAGGGATTTCTATGAAAATAAGCGATATTATAGGGGAAAAACGGATTTCTATGAAAATAAGCGATATTTTAGGGTTAAAAACAGGGATTTCGATGAAAATAAGCGATATTTAAGGGGAAAAGCAGGGATTTGGATGAAAATAAGCGATATTTTAGGGGAAAAACAGGGATTTCTATGAAAATAAGCGATATTTAAGGTTAAAAACAGGGATTTCTATGAAAATAAGCGATATTTTAGGGGAAAAACAGGGATTTCGATGGAAATAAGCGATATTTTAGGGTTAAAAACAGGGATTTCTATGAAAATAAGCTATATTTTAGGTTAAAAACAGGGATTTCTATGAAAATAAGCGATATTTAAGGGGACAAACAGGGATTTCTATGAAAATAAGCGATATTTTAGGGGAAAAAACAGGGATTTCTCTGAAAATAAGCGGTATTTTAGGGTTAAAAACAGGGATTTCTATGAAAATAAGCGATATTTTAGGGTTAAAAACAGGGATTTCGATGAAAATAAGCGATATTTTGGGGTTAAAAACAGGGATTTCTATGAAAATAAGCGACATTTTAGGGTTAAAAACAGGGATTTCTAAGAAAATAAGCGATATTTAAGGTTAAAAACAGGGATTTCTATGAAAATCAGCGATATTTAAGGGGAAAAACAGGGATTGCGATGAAAATAAGCAATATTTTAGGGTTAAAAACAGGGATTTCTATGAAAATAAGCGATATTTAAGGGGAAAAGCAGGGATTTCGATGAAAATAAGCGATATTTAAGGGGAAAAACAGGGATTTCTATGAAAATAAGCGATATTTAAGGAGAAAAACAGGGATTTCTCTGAAAATAAGCGATATTTTAGGGTTAAAAATAGGGATTTCTATGAAAATAAGCGATATTTTAGGGGAAAAACAGGCATTGCTATGAAAATAAGCGATATTTTAGCGTTAAAACAGGGATTTCTATGAAAATAAGCGATATTTTAGGGGAAAAACAGGGATTTCTATGAAAATAAGCGATATTTTGGGGTTAAAAACAGGGATTTCGATGAAAATAAGCGATATTTTAGGGGAAAAACAGGGATTTCTATGAAAATAAGCGATATTTTAGGGGAAAAACAGGGATTTCGATGAAAATAAGCGATATTTTAGGGTTAAAGACAGGGATTTCTATGAAAATAAGCGATATTTAAGGTTAAAAACAGGGATTTCGATGAAAATAAGCGTCATTTAAGGGGTTAAAAACAGGGATTTTGATGAAAATAAGCGATATTTAAGGGTTAAAACAGGGATTTCTATGAAAATAAGCGATATTTAAGGGGAAAAACGGATTTCCATGAAAATAAGCGATATTTTAGGGTTAAAAACAGGGATTTCGATGAAAATAAGCGATATTTAAGGGGAAAAGCAGGGATTTGGATGAAAATAAGCGATATTTTAGGGGAAAAACAGGGATTTCTATGAAAATAAGCGATATTTAAGGTTAAAAACAGGGATTTCTATGAAAATAAGCGATATTTTAGGGGAAAAACAGGGATTTCGATGGAAATAAGCGATATTTTAGGGTTAAAAACAGGGATTTCTATGAAAATAAGCTATATTTTAGGTTAAAAACAGGGATTTCTATGAAAATAAGCGATATTTAAGGGGACAAACAGGGATTTCTATGAAAATAAGCGATATTTTAGGGGAAAAAACAGGGATTTCTCTGAAAATAAGCGGTATTTTAGGGTTAAAAACAGGGATTTCTATGAAAATAAGCGATATTTTAGGGTTAAAAAACAGGGATTTCGATGAAAATAAGCGATATTTTGGGGTTAAAAACAGGGATTTCGATGAAAATAAGCAATAGTTTAGGGGAAAAACAGGGATTTCTATGAAAATAAGCGATATTTTAGGGGAAAAACAGGGATTTTGATGAAAATAAGCGATATTTTAGGGGAAAAACAGGGATTTCGATGAAAATAAGCGATATTTAAGGTTAAAAACAGGGATTTCTATGAAAATAAGTGATATTTTAGGGGAAAAACAGGAATTTCTATGAAAATAAGCGATATTTTAGGGGAAAAACAGGGATTTCGATGAAAATAAGCGATATTTTAGGGGAAAAACAGGGATTTCTATGAAAATAAGCGATATTTTATGGTTAAAAACAGGGATTTCTATGAAAATAAGCGATATTTTAGGGTTAAAACCAGGGATTTCTATGAAAATAAGCGATATTTTAGGGGAAAAACAGGGATTTCTATGAAAATAAGCAATATTTAAGGGGAAACACAGGGATTTCGATGAAAATAAGCGATATTTTAGGGGAAAAACAGGGATTTCGATGAAAATAAGCGATATTTAAGGTTAAAAACAGGGATTTCGATGAAAATAAGCGATATTTAAGGGGAAAAACAGGGATTTCTATGAAAATAAGCGATATTTAAGGGGAAAAACAGGGATTTCGATGAAAATAAGCGATATTTTAGGGTTAAAAACAGGGATTTCTATGAAAATAAGCGACATTTTAGGGTTAAACTCAGGGATTTCTATGAAAATAAGCGATATTTAAGGTTAAAAACAGGGATTTCTATGAAAATCAGCGATATTTAAGGGGAAAAACAGGGATTGCGATGAAAATAAGCAATATTTTAGGATTAAAAACAGGGATTTCTATGAAAATAAGCGATATTTTAGGGGAAAAACAGGGATTTCGATGAAAATAAGCAATATTTAAGGGGAAAAACAGGGATTTCTATGAAAATAAGCGATATTTAAGGAGAAAAACAGGGATTTCTCTGAAAATAAGCGATATTTTAGGGTTAAAAATAGGGATTTCTATGAAAATAAGCGATATTTTAGGGGAAAAACAGGCATTGCTATGAAAATAAGCGATATTTTAGCGTTAAAACAGGGATTTCTATGAAAATAAGCGATATTTTAGGGGAAAAACAGGGATTTCTATGAAAATAAGCGATATTTTGGGGTTAAAAACAGGGATTTCGATGAAAATAAGCGATATTTTAGGGGAAAAACAGGGATTTCTATGAAAATAAGCGATATTTTAGGGGAAAAACAGGGATTTCGATGAAAATAAGCGATATTTTAGGGTTAAAGACAGGGATTTCTATGAAAATAAGCGATATTTAAGGTTAAAAACAGGGATTTCGATGAAAATAAGCGTCATTTAAGGGGTTAAAAACAGGGATTTTGATGAAAATAAGCGATATTTAAGGGGAAAAACAGGGATTTCTATGAAAATAAGCGATATTATAGGGGAAAAACAGGGATTTCTATGAAAATAAGCGATATTTTAGGGTTAAAAACAGGGATTTCGATGAAAATAAGCGATATTTAAGGGGAAAAGCAGGGATTTGGATGAAAATAAGCGATATTTTAGGGGAAAAACAGGGATTTCTATGAAAATAAGCGATATTTAAGGTTAAAAACAGGGATTTCTATGAAAATAAGCGATATTTTAGGGGAAAAACAGGGATTTCGATGGAAATAAGCGATATTTTAGGCTTAAAAACAGGGATTTCTATGAAAATAAGCTATATTTTAGGTTAAAAACAGGGATTTCTATGAAAATAAGCGATATTTAAGGGGACAAACAGGGATTTCTATGAAAATAAGCGATATTTTAGGGGAAAAAACAGGGATTTCTCTGAAAATAAGCGGTATTTTAGGGTTAAAAACAGGGATTTCTATGAAAATAAGCGATATTTTAGGGTTAAAAACAGGGATTTCGATGAAAATAAGCGATATTTTGGGGTTAAAAACAGGGATTTCGATGAAAATAAGCAATAGTTTAGGGGAAAAACAGGGATTTCGATGAAAATAAGCGATATTTAAGGTTAAAAACAGGGATTTCTATGAAAATAAGTGATATTTTAGGGGAAAAACAGGAATTTCTATGAAAATAAGCGATATTTTAGGGGAAAAACAGGGATTTCGATGAAAATAAGCGATATTTTAGGGGAAAAAACAGGGATTTCTATGAAAATAAGCGATATTTTAGGGTTAAAAACAGGGATTTCTATGAAAATAAGCGATATTTTAGGGTTAAAAACAGGGATTTCTATGAAAATAAGCGATATTTTAGGGGAAAAACAGGGATTTCTATGAAAATAAGCGATATTTAAGGGGAAAAACAGGGATTTCTATGAAAATAAGCGATATTTTAGGGGAAAAACAGGGATTTCGATGAAAATAAGCGATATTTAAGGTTAAAAACAGGGATTTCGATGAAAATAAGCGATATTTAAGGGGAAAAACAGGGATTTCTATGAAAATAAGCGATATTTAAGGGGAAAAACAGGGATTTCGATGAAAATAAGCGATATTTTAGGGTTAAAAACAGGGATTTCTATGAAAATAAGCGACATTTTAGGGTTAAAAACAGGGATTTCTATGAAAATAAGCGATATTTAAGGTTAAAAACAGGGATTTCTATGAAAATCAGCGATATTTAAGGGGAAAAACAGGGATTGCGATGAAAATAAGCAATATTTTAGGGTTAAAAACAGGGATTTCTATGAAAATAAGCGATATTTAAGGGGAAAAGCAGGGATTTCGATGAAAATAAGCGATATTTAAGGGGAAAAACAGGGATTTCTATGAAAATAAGCGATATTTAAGGAGAAAAGCAGGGATTTCTCTGAAAATAAGCGATATTTTAGGGTTAAAAATAGGGATTTCTATGAAAATAAGCGATATTTTAGGGGAAAAACAGGCATTACTATGAAAATAAGCGATATTTTAGCGTTAAAACAGGGATTTCTATGAAAATAAGCGATATTTTAGGGGAAAAACAGGGATTTCTATGAAAATAAGCGATATTTTGGGGTTAAAAACAGGGATTTCGATGAAAATAAGCGATATTTTAGGGGAAAAACAGGGATTTCTATGAAAATAAGCGATATTTTAGGGGAAAAACAGGGATTTCGATGAAAATAAGCGATATTTTAGGGTTAAAGACAGGGATTTCTATGAAAATAAGCGATATTTAAGGTTAAAAACAGGGATTTCGATGAAAATAAGCGTCATTTAAGGGGTTAAAAACAGGGATTTTGATGAAAATAAGCGATATTTAAGGGGAAAAACAGGGATTTCGATGAAAATAAGCAATATTTTGGGGTTAAAAACAGGGATTTCGATGAAAATAAGCAATATTTTAGGGTTAAAAACAGGGATTTCTATGAAAATAAGCGATATTTTAGGGTTAAAAACAGGGATTTCTATGAAAATAAGCGATATTTTAGGGGAAAAACAGGGATTTTGATGAAAATAAGCAATATTTAAGGTTAAAAACAGGGATTTCTATGAAAATAAGCGATATTTTAGGGTTAAAAACAGGGATTTCTATGACAATTAGCGATATTTTAGGGGAAAAACAGGGATTTTGATGAAAATAAGCGATTTTTTAGGGTTAAAAACAGGGATTTTGATGAAAATAAGCGATATTTAAGGGTTAAAAACAGGGATTTCGATGAAAATAAGCGATATTTTAGGGGAAAAACAGGGATTTTGATGAAAATAAGCAATATTTAAGGTTAAAAACAGGGATTTCTATGAAAATAAGCGATATTTTAGGGTTAAAAACAGGGATTTCTATGACAATTAGCGATATTTTAGGGGAAAAACAGGGATTTTGATGAAAATAAGCGATTTTTTAGGGTTAAAAACAGGGATTTTGATGAAAATAAGCGATATTTAAGGGGAAAAACAGGGATTTCTATGAAAATAAGTGATATTTTAGGTTAAAAACAGGGATTTCTATGAAAATCAGCGATATTTTAGGGGAAAAACAGGGATTTCTATGAAAATAAGCGATATTTTAGGGTTAAAAACAGGGATTTCTATGAAAATAAGCGATATTTTAGGGGAAAAACAGGGATTTTGATGAAAATAAGCAATATTTAACGTTAAAAACAGGGATTTCTATGAAAATAAGCGATATTTTAGGGTTAAAAACAGGGATTTCTATGAAAATAAGCGATATTTTAGGGTTAAAAACAGGGATTTCGATGAAAATAAGCGATATTTAAGGGGAAAAACAGGGATTTCTATGAAAATAAGCGATATTTTATGGGAAAAACAGGGATTTCTATGAAAATAAGTGATATTTAAGGGGAAAAACAGGGATTTCTATGAAAATAAGCGATATTTTAGGGGAAAAACAGGGATTTCTATGAAAATTAGCAATATTTTAGGGGAAAAACAGGGATTTCGATGAAAATAAGCGATATTTTAGGGTTAAAAACAGGGATTTCCATGAAAATAAGCGATATTTTAGGGTTAAAAACAGGGATTTCTATGAAAATAAGTGATATTTTAGGGGAAAAACAGGGATTTCTATGAAAATAAGCGATATTTTAGGGTTAAAAACAGGGATTTCTATGAAAATAAGCGATATTTTAGGGTTAAAAACAGGGATTTTAATGAAAATAAGCGATATTTTAGGGGAAAAACAGGGATTTCTATGAAAATAAGCGATATTTAAGGGGAAAAACAGGGATTTCGATGAAAATAAGCGATATTTTAGGGGAAAAACAGGGATTTCGATGAAAATAAGCGATATTTAAGGTTAAAAACAGGGATTTTGATGAAAATAAGCGATATTTAAGGGGAAAAACAGGGATTTCTATGAAAATAAGCGATATTTAAGGGGAAAAACAGGGATTTCGATGAAAATAAGCGATATTTTAGGGTTGAAAACAGGGATTTCTATGAAAATAAGCGACATTTTAGGGTTAAAAACAGGGATTTCTATGAAAATAAGCGATATTTAAGGTTAAAAACAGGGATTTCTATGAAAATCAGCGATATTTAAGGGGAAAAACAGGGATTGCGATGAAAATAAGCAATATTTTAGGGTTAAAAACAGGGATTTCTATGAAAATAAGCGATATTTAAGGGGAAAAGCAGGGATTTCGATGAAAATAAGCGATATTTAAGGGGAAAAACAGGGATTTCTATGAAAATAAGCGATATTTTAAAGTTAAAAACAGGGATTTCTATAAAAATAAGCGATATTTAAGGAGAAAAACAGGGATTTCTCTGAAAATAAGCGATATTTTAGGGTTAAAAAAGGGATTTCTATGAAAATAAGCGATATTTTGGGGTTAAAAACAGGGATTTCTATGAAAATAAGCGATATTTTAGGGGAAAAACAGGGATTTCTATGAAAATAAGCGATATTTTAGGGGAAAAACAGGGATTTCGATGAAAATAAGCGATATTTTAGGGTTAAAAACAGGGATTTCTATGAAAATAAGCGATATTTTAGGGGAAAAACAGGGATTTCGATGAAAATAAGCGATATTTAAGGTTAAAAACAGGGATTTCTATGAAAATAAGCGATATTTAAGGTTAAAAACAGGGATTTCGATGAAAATAAGCGTCATTTAAGGGGTTAAAAACAGGGATTTTGATGAAAATAAGCGATATTTAAGGGGAAAAACAGGGATTTCGATGAAAATAAGCAATATTTTGGGGTTAAAAACAGGGATTTCGATGAAAATAAGCAATATTTTAGGGGAAAAGCAGGGATTTCGATGAAAATAAGCGATATTTTAGGGTTAAAAACAGGGATTTCTATGAAAATAAGCGATATTTTAGGGTTAAAAACAGGGATTTCTATGAAAATAAGTGATATTTTAGGGGAAAAAACAGGGATTTCTATGAAAATAAGCGATATTTTAGGGTTAAAAACAGGGATTTCTATGAAAATAAGCAATATTTTAGGGTTAAAAACAGGGATTTCTATGAAAATAAGCAATATTTTAGGGTTAAAAACAGGGATTTCTATGAAAATAAGCGATATTTTAGGGGAAAAACAGGGATTTTGATGAAAATAAGCAATATTTAAGGTTAAAAACAGGGATTTCGATGAAAATAAGCGATATTTTAGGGTTAAAAACAGGGATTTCTATGAAAATAAGCGATATTTTAGGGTTAAAAACAGGGATTTCTATGAAAATAAGCGATATTTTAGGGGAAAAACAGGGATTTTGATGAAAATAAGCAATATTTAAGGTTAAAAACAGGGATTTCTATGAAAATAAGCGATATTTTAGGGTTAAAAACAGGGATTTCTATGAAAATTAGCGATATTTTAGGGGAAAAACAGGGATTTTGATGAAAATAAGCGATTTTTTAGGGTTAAAAACAGGGATTTTGATGAAAATAAGCGATATTTAAGGGGAAAAACAGGGATTTCTATGAAAATAAGCGATATTTTAGGGTTAAAAACAGGGATTTCTATGAAAATAAGCGATATTTAAGGGGAAAAACAGAGATTTTGATGAAAATAAGTGATTTTTTAGGGTTAAAACAGGGATTTCTATGAAAATAAGCGATATTTTAGGGGAAAAACGGATTTCTATGAAAATAAGCGATATTTTAGGGTTAAAAACAGGGATTTCTATGAAAATAAGCGATATTTTAGGGGAAAAACAGGGATTTTGATGAAAATAAGCAATATTTAAGGTTAAAAACAGGGATTTCTATGAAAATAAGCGACATTTTAGGGTTAAAAACAGGGATTTCTATGAAAATAAGCGATATTTTAGGGTTAAAAACAGGGATTTCTATGAAAATCAGCGATATTTAAGGGGAAAAACAGGGATTGCGATGAAAATAAGCAATATTTTAGGGTTAAAAACAGGGATTTCTATGAAAATAAGCGATATTTAAGGGGAAAAGCAGGGATTTTGATGAAAATAAGCGATATTTAAGGGGAAAAAACAGGGATTTCTATGAAAATAAGCGATATTTTAAAGTTAAAAACAGGGATTTCTATAAAAATAAGCGATATTTAAGGAGAAAAACAGGGATTTCTCTGAAAATAAGCGATATTTTAGGGTTAAAAAAGGGATTTCGATGAAAATAAGCGATATTTTAGGGTTAAAAACTGGGATTTCTATGAAAATAAGCGATATTTTAGGGGAAAAACAGGGATTTCTATGAAAATAAGCGATATTTTAGGGGAAAAACAGGGATTTCTATGAAAATAAGCGATATTTTAGGGGAAAAACAGAGATTTTGATGAAAATCAGCGATATTTTAGGGGAAAAACAGGGATTTCGATGAAAATAAGCGATATTTTAGGGTTAAAAACAGGGATTTCTATGAAAATAAGCGATATTTAAGGTTAAAAACAGGGATTTCGATGAAAATAAGCGTCATTTAAGGGGTTAAAAACAGGGATTTTGATGAAAATAAGCGATATTTAAGGGGAAAAACAGGGATTTCGATGAAAATAAGCAATATTTTGGGGTTAAAAACAGGGATTTCGATGAAAATAAGCAATATTTTAGGGGAAAAGCAGGGATTTCGATGAAAATAAGCGATATTTTAGGGTTAAAAACAGGGATTTCTATGAAAATAAGCGATATTTTAGGGTTAAAAACAGGGATTTCTATGAAAATAAGTGATATTTTAGGGGAAAAAACAGGGATTTCTATGAAAATAAGCGATATTTTAGGGTTAAAAACAGGGATTTCTATGAAAATAAGCAATATTTTAGGGTTAAAAACAGGGATTTCTATGAAAATAAGCGATATTTTAGGGTTAAAAACAGGGATTTCTATGAAAATAAGCGATATTTTAGGGGAAAAACAGGGATTTTGATGAAAATAAGCAATATTTAAGGTTAAAAACAGGGATTTCTATGAAAATAAGCGATATTTTAGGGTTAAAAACAGGGATTTCTATGAAAATAAGCGATATTTTAGGGTTAAAAACAGGGATTTCTATGAAAATAAGCGATATTTTAGGGGAAAAACAGGGGTTTTGATGAAAATAAGCAATATTTAAGGTTAAAAACAGGGATTTCTATGAAAATAAGCGATATTTTAGGGTTAAAAACAGGGATTTCTATGAAAATTAGCGATATTTTAGGGGAAAAACAGGGATTTCTATGAAAATAAGCGATTTTTTAGGGTTAAAAACAGGGATTTTGATGAAAATAAGCGATATTTAAGGGGAAAAACAGGGATTTCTATGAAAATAAGCGATATTTTAGGGTTAAAAACAGGGATTTCTATGAAAATAAGCGATATTTAAGGGGAAAAAACAGAGATTTTGATGAAAATAAGTGATTTTTTAGGGTTAAAACAGGGATTTCTATGAAAATAAGCGATATTTTAGGGGAAAAAACGGATTTCTATGAAAATAAGCGATATTTTAGGGTTAAAAACAGGGATTTCGATGAAAATAAGCGATATTTAAGGGGAAAAGCAGGGATTTGGATGAAAATAAGCGATATTTTAGGGGAAAAACAGGGATTTCTATGAAAATAAGCGATATTTAAGGTTAAAAACAGGGATTTCTATGAAAATAAGCGATATTTCAGGGGAAAAACAGGGATTTCGATGGAAATAAGCGATATTTTAGGGTTAAAAACAGGGATTTCTATGAAAATAAGCTATATTTTAGGTTAAAAACAGGGATTTCTATGAAAATAAGCGATATTTTAGTGTTAAAAACAGGGATTTCGATGAAAATAAGCAATATTTAAGGGGAAAAACAGGGATTTCTATGAAAATAAGCGATATTTTAGGGTTAAAAACGGATTTCTATGAAAATAAGCGATATTTTAGTGTTAAAAACAGGGATTTTGATGAAAATAAGCGATATTTAAGGGGAAAAACAGGGATTTTGATGAAAATAAGCGATATTTTAGGGTTAAACACAGGGATTTCGATGAAAATAAGCGATATTTAAGGGGAAAAACAGAGATTTTGATGAAAATCAGCGATATTTTAGGGTTAAAAACAGGGATTTCTATGAAAATAAGCTATATTTTAGGTTAAAAACAGGGATTTCTATGAAAATAAGCGATATTTTAGTGTTAAAAACAGGGATTTCGATGAAAATAAGCAATATTTAAGGGGAAAAACAGGGATTTCTATGAAAATAAGCGATATTTTAGGGGAAAAACAGGGATTTCGATGAAAATAAGCGATATTTTAGGGGAAAAACAGGGAGTTCTATGAAAATAATCGATATTTAAGGTTAAACTCAGGGATTTCTATGAAAATAAGAGATATTTTAGGGTTAAAAACAGGGATTTCCATGAAAATAAGCGATATTTTAGGGGAAAAACAGGGATTTCTATGAAAATAAGTGATATTTTAGGGGAAAAACAGGGATTTCGATGAAAATAAGCGATATTTTAGGGGAAAAACAGGGATTTCGATGAAAATAAGCGATATTTTAGGTTAAAAACAGGGATTTCTATGAAAATCAGCGATATTTTAGGCTTAAAAACAGGGATTTCCATGAAAATAAGCGATATTTTAGGGGAAAAGCAGAGATTTCGATGAAAATAAGCGATATTTTAGGGGAAAAACAGGCATTTCTATGAAAATAAGCGATATTTTAGGGGAAAAACAGGGATTTTGATGAATATAAGCAATATTTAAGGTTAAAAACAGGGATTTCTATGAAAATAAGCGATATTTTAGGGTTAAAAACAGGGATTTCTATGAAAATAAGCGATATTTAAGGGGACAAACAGGGATTTCTATGAAAATAAGCGATATTTTTGGGGAAAAAACAGGGATTTCTATGAAAATAAGCGATATTTTAGGTTAAAAACAGGGATTTCTATGAAAATAAGCGATATTTTAGGGTTAAAAACAGGGATTTCGATGAAAATAAGCGATATTTAAGGTTAAAAACAGGGATTTCTATGAAAATAAGCGATATTTTAGGGGAAAAACAGGCATTTCTATGAAAATAAGCGATATTTTAGGGTTAAAAACAGGGATTTCTATGAAAATAAGCGATATTTTAGGTTAAAAACAGGGATTTTGATGAAAATAAGCGATATTTAAGGGGAAAAACAGGGATTTCTATGAAAATAAGCGATATTTTAGGGTTAAAAACAGGGATTTCTATGAAAATAAGCGATATTTTAGGGGAAAAACAGAGATTTTGATGAAAATAAGCGATATTTTAGGGTTAAAAACAGGGATTTCTATGAAAATAAGCGATATTTTAGGTTAAAAACAGGGATTTCTATGAAAATAAGCGATATTTTAGGGTTAAAAACAGGGATTTCGATGAAAATAAGCAATATTTAAGGGGAAAAACAGGGATTTCTATGAAACTAAGCGATATTTAAGGGGAAAAACAGGGATTTCGATGAAAATAAGCGATATTTTAGGGGAAAAACAGGGATTTCGATGAAAATAATCGATATTTAAGGTTAAACTCAGGGATTTCTATGAAAATAAGCGATATTTTAGGGGAAAAACAGGGATTTTGATGAATATAAGCAATATTTTAGGGGAAAAACAGGGATTTCGATGAAAATAAGCGATATTTTAGGCTTAAAAACAGGGATTTCCATGAAAATAAGCGATATTTTAGGGGAAAAGCAGGGATTTTGGTGAAAATAAGCGATATTTTAGGGTTAAAAACAGGGATTTCGATGAAAATAAGCGATATTTTAGGGTTAAAAACAGGGATTTCGATGAAAATAAGCGATATTTAAGGGGACAAACAGGGATTTCTATGAAAATAAGCGATATTTTAGGGGAAAAAACAGGGATTTCTCTGAAAATAAGCGATATTTTAGGGTTAAAAACAGGGATTTCGATGAAAATAAGCGATATTTAAGGTTAAAAACAGGGATTTTGATGAAAATCAGCGATATTTTAGGGTTAAAAACAGGGATTTCGATGAAAATAAGCGATATTTTAGGGTTAAAAACTAATTTCTATGAAAATAAGCGATATTTTAGTGTTAAAAACAGGGATTTTGATGAAAATAAGCGATTTTTTAGGGTTAAAAACAGGGATTTTGATGAAAATAAGCGGTATTTTAGGGTTAAAAACAGGGATTTCTATGAAAATAAGCGATATTTTAGGGTTAAAAACAGGGATTTTGATGAAAATAAGCGATATTTTAGGGTTAAAAACAGGGATTTCGATGAAAATAAGCGATATTTTAGGGTTAAAACAGGGATTTCTATGAAAATAAGCGATATTTTAGGGGAAAAACAGGGATTTTGATGAAAATAAGCGATATTTTAGGGGAAAAACAGGGATTTCGATGAAAATAAGCGATATTTAAGGTTAAAAACAGGGATTTCTATGAAAATAAGTGATATTTTAGGGGAAAAATAGGGATTTCTATGAAAATAAGCGATATTTAAGGGGAAAAAGCAGGGATTTTGATGAAAATAAGCGATATTTAAGGTTAAAAACAGGGATTTCTATGAAAATAAGCGATATTTTAGGGTTAAAAACAGGGATTTCTATGAAAATAAGCGATATTTTTGGGGAAAAAACAGGGATTTCTATGAAAATAAGCGATATTTTAGGGTTAAAAACAGGGATTTCGATGAAAATAAGCGATATTTAAGGTTAAAAACAGGGATTTTGATGAAAATCAGCGATATTTTTGGGTTAAAAACAGGGATTTCGATGAAAATAAGCGATATTTTAGGGTTAAAAACTAATTTCTATGAAAATAAGCGATATTTTAGTGTTAAAAACAGGGATTTTGATGAAAATAAGCGATTTTTTAGGGTTAAAAACAGGGATTTTGATGAAAATAAGCGATATTTAAGGGGAAAAACAGGGATTTCTATGAAAATAAGCGATATTTTAGGGTTAAACACAGGGATTTCGATGAAAATAAGCGATATTTAAGGGGAAAAACAGAGATTTTGATGAAAATCAGCGATATTTTAGGGTTAAAAACAGGGATTTCTATGAAAATAAGCTATATTTTTGGTTAAAAACAGGGATTTCTATGAAAATAAGCGATATTTTAGGGTTAAAAACAGGGATTTCGATGAAAATAAGCAATATTTAAGGGGAAAAACAGGGATTTCTATGAAAATAAGCGATATTTTAGGGGAAAAACAGGGAGTTCTATGAAAATAATCGATATTTAAGGGGAAAAACAGGGATTTCGATGAAAATAAGCGATATTTTAGGGTTAAAAACAGGGATTTCTATGAAAATAAGCGATATTTAAGGTTAAAAACAGGGATTTTGATGAAAATAAGCGATATTTTAGGGGAAAAACAGGGATTTCTATGAAAATAAGCGATATTTTAGGGGAAAAACAGGGATTTCGATGAAAATAAGCGATATTTTAGGGTTAAAAACAGGGATTTCGATGAAAATAAGCGATATTTTAGGGTTAAAAACTAATTTCTATGAAAATAAGCGATATTTTAGTGTTAAAAACAGGGATTTTGATGAAAATAAGCGATTTTTTAGGGTTAAAAACAGGGATTTTGATGAAAATAAGCGGTATTTTAGGGTTAAAAACAGGGATTTCTATGAAAATAAGCGATATTTTAGGGTTAAAAACAGGGATTTTGATGAAAATAAGCGATATTTTAGGGTTAAAAACAGGGATTTCGATGAAAATAAGCAATAGTTTAGGGGAAAAACAGGGATTTCTATGAAAATAAGCGATATTTTAGGGGAAAAACAGGGATTTTGATGAAAATAAGCGATATTTTAGGGGAAAAACAGGGATTTCGATGAAAATAAGCGATATTTAAGGTTAAAAACAGGGATTTCTATGAAAATAAGTGATATTTTAGGGGAAAAATAGGGATTTCTATGAAAATAAGCGATATTTAAGGGGAAAAAGCAGGGATTTTGATGAAAATAAGCGATATTTAAGGTTAAAAACAGGGATTTCTATGAAAATAAGCGATATTTTAGGGTTAAAAACAGGGATTTCTATGAAAATAAGCGATATTTTTGGGGAAAAAACAGGGATTTCTATGAAAATAAGCGATATTTTAGGGTTAAAAACAGGGATTTCGATGAAAATAAGCGATATTTAAGGTTAAAAACAGGGATTTTGATGAAAATCAGCGATATTTTTGGGTTAAAAACAGGGATTTCGATGAAAATAAGCGATATTTTAGGGTTAAAAACTAATTTCTATGAAAATAAGCGATATTTTAGTGTTAAAAACAGGGATTTTGATGAAAATAAGCGATTTTTTAGGGTTAAAAACAGGGATTTTGATGAAAATAAGCGATATTTAAGGGGAAAAACAGGGATTTCTATGAAAATAAGCGATATTTTAGGGTTAAACACAGGGATTTCGATGAAAATAAGCGATATTTAAGGGGAAAAACAGAGATTTTGATGAAAATAAGCGATATTTTAGGGTTAAAAACAGGGATTTCTATGAAAATAAGCTATATTTTTGGTTAAAAACAGGGATTTCTATGAAAATAAGCGATATTTTAGGGTTAAAAACAGGGATTTCGATGAAAATAAGCAATATTTAAGGGGAAAAACAGGGATTTCTATGAAAATAAGCGATATTTTAGGGGAAAAACAGGGAGTTCTATGAAAATAATCGATATTTAAGGGGAAAAACAGGGATTTCGATGAAAATAAGCGATATTTTAGGGTTAAAAACAGGGATTTCTATGAAAATAAGCGATATTTAAGGTTAAAAACAGGGATTTTGATGAAAATAAGCGATATTTTAGGGGAAAAAACAGGGATTTCTATGAAAATAAGCGATATTTTAGGGGAAAAACAGGGATTTTGATGAAAATAAGCGATATTTTAGGGTTAAAAACAGGGATTTCGATGAAAATAAGCGATATTTTAGGGGAAAAGCAGTGATTTCGATGAAAATAAGCGATATTTTAGGGGAAAAACAGGGATTTCGATGAAAATAAGTGATATTTTAGGGGAAAAACAGGGATTTCTCTGAAAATAAGCGATATTTTAGGGTTAAAAACAGGGATTTCCATGAAAATAAGCGATATTTTAGGGGAAAAACAGGGATTTCTATGAAAATAAGCGATATTTTGGGGTTAAAAACAGGGATTTCTATGAAAATAAGCGATATTTTAGGGGAAAAACAGGGAATTTTATTAAAATAAGCGATATTTAAGGTTAAAAACAGGGATTTCGATGAAAATAAGCGATATTTAAGGGGAAAAGCAGGGATTTCTATGAAAATAAGCGATATTTAAGGTTAAAAACAGGGATTTCTATGAAAATAAGCGATATTTTACGGGGACAAACAGGGATTTCTATGAAAATAAGCGATATTTTGGGGTTAAAAACAGGGATTTCCATGAAAATAAGCGATATTTTAGGGGAAAAACAGGGATTTCTATGAAAATAAGTGATATTTTAGGGGAAAAACAGGGATTTCGATGAAAATAAGCGATATTTTGGGGTTAAAAACAGGGATTTCGATGAAAATAAGCGATATTTTAGGTTAAAAACAGGGATTTCTATGAAAATCAGCGATATTTTAGGGGAAAAAAACAGGGATTTCTATGAAAAAAAGCAATATTTTAGGGGAAAAGCAGAGATTTCAATGAAAATAAGCGATATTTTAGGGGAAAAACAGGCATTTCTATGAAAATAAGCGATATTTTAGGGGAAAAACAGGGATTTTGATGAATATAAGCAATATTTAAGGTTAAAAACAGGGATTTCTATGAAAATAAGCGATATTTTTGGGTTAAAAACAGGGATTTCTATGAAAATAAGCGATATTTTAGGGGAAAAACAGGGATTTTGATGAATATAAGCAATATTTAAGGTTAAAAACAGGGATTTCTATGAAAATAAGCGATATTTTTGGGTTAAAAACAGGGATTTCTATGAAAAAAAAGCTATATTTAAGGGGACAAACAGGGATTTCTATGAAAATAAGCGATATTTTTGGGGAAAAAACAGGGATTTCTATGAAAATAAGCGATATTTTAGGTTAAAAACAGGGATTTCTATGAAAATAAGCGATATTTTAGGGTTAAAAACAGGGATTTCGATGAAAATAAGCGATATTTAAGGTTAAAAACAGGGATTTCTATGAAAATAAGCGATATTTTAGGGGAAAAACAGGCATTTCTATGAAAATAAGCGATATTTTAGGGTTAAAAACAGGGATTTCTATGAAAATAAGCGATATTTTAGGTTAAAAACAGGGATTTTGATGAAAATAAGCGATATTTAAGGGGAAAAACAGGGATTTCTATGAAAATAAGCGATATTTTAGGGTTAAAAACAGGGATTTCTATGAAAATAAGCGATATTTTAGGGGAAAAACAGAGATTTTGATGAAAATCAGCGATATTTAAGGGGAAAAACAGGGATTTCTATGAAAATAAGCGATATTTTAGGGGAAAAACAGAGATTTTGATGAAAATCAGCGATATTTTAGGGTTAAAAACAGGGATTTCTATGAAAATAAGCGATATTTTAGGTTAAAAACAGGGATTTTGATGAAAATAAGCGATATTTTAGGTTAAAAACAGGGATTTCTATGAAAATAAGCGATATTTTAGGGTTAAAAACAGGGATTTCGATGAAAATAAGCAATATTTAAGGGGAAAAACAGGGATTTCTATGAAACTAAGCGATATTTAAGGGGAAAAACAGGGATTTCGATGAAAATAAGCGATATTTTAGGGGAAAAACAGGGATTTCGATGAAAATAATCGATATTTAAGGTTAAACTCAGGGATTTCTATGAAAATAAGCGATATTTTAGGGGAAAAACAGGGATTTTGATGAATATAAGCAATATTTTAGGGGAAAAACAGGGATTTCGATGAAAATAAGCGATATTTTAGGCTTAAAAACAGGGATTTCCATGAAAATAAGCGATATTTTAGGGGAAAAGCAGGGATTTTGGTGAAAATAAGCGATATTTTTGGGTTAAAAACAGGGATTTCGATGAAAATAAGCGATATTTTAGGGTTAAAAACAGGGATTTTGATGAAAATAAGCGATATTTAAGGGGACAAACAGGGATTTCTATGAAAATAAGCGATATTTTAGGTTAAAAACAGGGATTTCTCTGAAAATAAGCGGTATTTTAGGGTTAAAAACAGGGATTTCTATGAAAATAAGCGATATTTTAGGGTTAAAAACAGGGATTTCGATGAAAATAAGCGATATTTTGGGGTTAAAAACAGGGATTTCGATGAAAATAAGCAATAGTTTAGGGGAAAAACAGGGATTTCTATGAAAATAAGCGATATTTTAGGGGAAAAACAGGGATTTTGATGAAAATAAGCGATATTTTAGGGTTAAAAACAGGGATTTCGATGAAAATAAGCGATATTTAAGGTTAAAAACAGGGATTTCTATGAAAATAAGTGATATTTAAGGGGAAAAACAGGGATTTCTATGAAAATAAGCGATATTTAAGGGGAAAAACAGGGATTTTGATGAAAATAAGCGATATTTAAGGTTAAAAACAGGGATTTCTATGAAAATAAGCGATATTTTAGGGTTAAAAACAGGGATTTCTATGAAAATAAGCAATATTTAAGGGGACAAACAGGGATTTCTATGAAAATAAGCGATATTTTTGGGGAAAAAACAGGGATTTCTATGAAAATAAGCGATATTTTAGGGTTAAAAACAGGGATTTCGATGAAAATAAGCGATATTTAAGGTTAAAAACAGGGATTTTGATGAAAATCAGCGATATTTTAGGGTTAAAAACAGGGATTTCGATGAAAATAAGCGATATTTAAGGTTAAAAACAGGGATTTTGATGAATATCAGCGATATTTTAGGGTTAAAAACAGGGATTTCTATGAAAATAAGTGATATTTTAGGGGAAAAAACAGGGATTTGGATGAAAATAAGCGATATTTTAGGGTTAAAAACAGGGATTTCTATGAAAATAAGCAATATTTTAGGGTTAAAAACAGGGATTTCTATGAAAATAAGCAATATTTTAGGGTTAAAAACAGGGATTTCTATGAAAATAAGCGATATGTTAGGGGAAAAACAGGGATTTTGATGAAAATAAGCAATATTTAAGGTTAAAAACAGGGATTTCTATGAAAATAAGCGATATTTTAGGGTTAAAAACAGGGATTTCTATGAAAATAAGCGATATTTTAGGGTTAAAAACAGGGATTTCTATGAAAATAAGCGATATTTTAGGGGAAAAACAGGGATTTTGATGAAAATAAGCAATATTTAAGGTTAAAAACAGGGATTTCTATGAAAATAAGCGATATTTAAGGTTAAAAACAGGGATTTCTATGAAAATAAGCGATATTTTAGGGTTAAAAACAGGGATTTCTATGAAAATAAGCGATATTTAAGGGGAAAAACAGAGATTTTGATGAAAATAAGTGATTTTTTAGGGTTAAAACAGGGATTTCTATGAAAATAAGCGATATTTTAGGGGAAAAAACGGATTTCTATGAAAATAAGCGATATTTTAGGGTTAAAAACAGGGATTTCTATGAAAATAAGCGATATTTTAGGGGAAAAACAGGGATTTTGATGAAAATAAGCAATATTTAAGGTTAAAAACAGGGATTTCTATGAAAATAAGCGACATTTTAGGGTTAAAAACAGGGATTTCTATGAAAATAAGCGATATTTAAGGTTAAAAACAGGGATTTCTATGAAAATCAGCGATATTTAAGGGGAAAAACAGGGATTTTGATGAAAATAAGCGATATTTTAGGGTTAAAAACAGGGATTTCTATGAAAATAAGCGATATTTAAGGGGAAAAGCAGGGATTTCTATGAAAATAAGCGATATTTAAGGGGAAAAACAGGGATTTCTATGAAAATAAGCGATATTTTAAAGTTAAAAACAGGGATTTCTATAAAAATAAGCGATATTTAAGGAGAAAAACAGGGATTTCTCTGAAAATAAGCGATATTTTAGGGTTAAAAAAGGGATTTCTATGAAAATAAGCGATATTTTGGGGTTAAAAACAGGGATTTCTATGAAAATAAGCGATATTTTAGGGGAAAAACAGGGATTTCTATGAAAATAAGCGATATTTTAGGGGAAAAACAGGGATTTCGATGAAAATAAGCGATATTTTTGGGGAAAAACAGGGATTTCTATGAAAATAAGCGATATTTTAGGGGAAAAACAGGGATTTCGATGAAAATAAGCGATATTTTAGTGTTAAAAACAGGGATTTCGATGAAAATAAGCAATATTTAAGGTTAAAAACAGGGATTTCGATGAAAATAAGCGTCATTTAAGGGGTTAAAAACAGGGATTTTGATGAAAATAAGCGATATTTAAGGGGAAAAACAGGGATTTCGATGAAAATAAGCGATATTTTAGGGGAAAAGCAGTGATTTCGATGAAAATAAGCGATATTTTAGGGGAAAAACAGGGATTTCGATGAAAATAAGTGATATTTTTGGGAAAAACAGGGATTTCTCTGAAAATAAGCGATATTTTAGGGTTAAAAACAGGGATTTCCATGAAAATAAGCGATATTTTAGGGGAAAAACAGGGATTTCTATGAAAATAAGCGATATTTTGGGGTTAAAAACAGGGATTTCTATGAAAATAAGCGATATTTTAGGGGAAAAACAGGGAATTTTATTAAAATAAGCGATATTTAAGGTTAAAAACAGGGATTTCGATGAAAATAAGCGATATTTAAGGGGAAAAGCAGGGATTTCTATGAAAATAAGCGATATTTAAGGTTAAAAACAGGGATTTCTATGAAAATAAGCGATATTTTACGGTTAAAAACAGGGATTTCTATGAAAATAAGCGATATTTTGGGGTTAAAAACAGGGATTTCCATGAAAATAAGCGATATTTTAGGGGAAAAACAGGGATTTCTATGAAAATAAGTGATATTTTAGGGGAAAAACAGGGATTTCGATGAAAATAAGCGATATTTTAGGGGAAAAACAGGGATTTCGATGAAAATAAGCGATAGTTTAGGTTAAAAACAGGGATTTCTATGAAAATCAGCGATATTTTAGGGGAAAAAAACAGGGATTTCTATGAAAAAAAGCAATATTTTAGGGGAAAAGCAGAGATTTCAATGAAAATAAGCGATATTTTAGGGGAAAAACAGGCATTTCTATGAAAATAAGCGATATTTTAGGGGAAAAACAGGGATTTTGATGAATATAAGCAATATTTAAGGTTAAAAACAGGGATTTCTATGAAAATAAGCGATATTTTTGGGTTAAAAACAGGGATTTCTATGAAAATAAGCGATATTTAAGGGGACAAACAGGGATTTCTATGAAAATAAGCGATATTTTTGGGGAAAAAACAGGGATTTCTATGAAAATAAGCGATATTTTAGGTTAAAAACAGGGATTTCTATGAAAATAAGCGATATTTTAGGGTTAAAAACAGGGATTTCGATGAAAATAAGCGATATTTAAGGTTAAAAACAGGGATTTCTATGAAAATAAGCGATATTTTAGGGGAAAAACAGGCATTTCTATGAAAATAAGCGATATTTTAGGGTTAAAAACAGGGATTTCTATGAAAATAAGCGATATTTTAGGTTAAAAACAGGGATTTTGATGAAAATAAGCGATATTTAAGGGGAAAAACAGGGATTTCTATGAAAATAAGCGATATTTTAGGGTTAAAAACAGGGATTTCTATGAAAATAAGCGATATTTTAGGGGAAAAACAGAGATTTTGATGAAAATCAGCGATATTTAAGGGGAAAAACAGGGATTTCTATGAAAATAAGCGATATTTTAGGGGAAAAACAGAGATTTTGATGAAAATCAGCGATATTTTAGGGTTAAAAACAGGGATTTCTATGAAAATAAGCGATATTTTAGGTTAAAAACAGGGATTTTGATGAAAATAAGCGATATTTTAGGTTAAAAACAGGGATTTCTATGAAAATAAGCGATATTTTAGGGTTAAAAACAGGGATTTCGATGAAAATAAGCAATATTTAAGGGGAAAAACAGGGATTTCTATGAAACTAAGCGATATTTAAGGGGAAAAACAGGGATTTCGATGAAAATAAGCGATATTTTAGGGGAAAAACAGGGATTTCGATGAAAATAATCGATATTTAAGGTTAAACTCAGGGATTTCTATGAAAATAAGCGATATTTTAGGGGAAAAACAGGGATTTTGATGAATATAAGCAATATTTTAGGGGAAAAACAGGGATTTCGATGAAAATAAGCGATATTTTAGGCTTAAAAACAGGGATTTCCATGAAAATAAGCGATATTTTAGGGGAAAAGCAGGGATTTTGGTGAAAATAAGCGATATTTTAGGGTTAAAAACAGGGATTTCGATGAAAATAAGCGATATTTTAGGGTTAAAAACAGGGATTTTGATGAAAATAAGCGATATTTAAGGGGACAAACAGGGATTTCTATGAAAATAAGCGATATTTTAGGGGAAAAAACAGGGATTTCTCTGAAAATAAGCGGTATTTTAGGGTTAAAAACAGGGATTTCTATGAAAATAAGCGATATTTTAGGGTTAAAAACAGGGATTTCGATGAAAATAAGCGATATTTTGGGGTTAAAAACAGGGATTTCGATGAAAATAAGCAATAGTTTAGGGGAAAAACAGGGATTTCTATGAAAATAAGCGATATTTTAGGGGAAAAACAGGGATTTTGATGAAAATAAGCGATATTTTAGGGTTAAAAACAGGGATTTCGATGAAAATAAGCGATATTTTAGGGTTAAAAACAGGGATTTCTATGAAAATAAGCAATATTTAAGGGGACAAACAGGGATTTCTATGAAAATAAGCGATATTTTTGGGGAAAAAACAGGGATTTCTATGAAAATAAGCGATATTTTAGGGTTAAAAACAGGGATTTCGATGAAAATAAGCGATATTTAAGGTTAAAAACAGGGATTTTGATGAAAATCAGCGATATTTTAGGGTTAAAAACAGGGATTTCGATGAAAATAAGCGATATTTAAGGTTAAAAACAGGGATTTTGATGAATATCAGCGATATTTTAGGGTTAAAAACAGGGATTTCTATGAAAATAAGTGATATTTTAGGGGAAAAAACAGGGATTTGGATGAAAATAAGCGATATTTTAGGGTTAAAAACAGGGATTTCTATGAAAATAAGCAATATTTTAGGGTTAAAAACAGGGATTTCTATGAAAATAAGCAATATTTTAGGGTTAAAAACAGGGATTTCTATGAAAATAAGCGATATGTTAGGGGAAAAACAGGGATTTTGATGAAAATAAGCAATATTTAAGGTTAAAAACAGGGATTTCTATGAAAATAAGCGATATTTTAGGGTTAAAAACAGGGATTTCTATGAAAATAAGCGATATTTTAGGGTTAAAAACAGGGATTTCTATGAAAATAAGCGATATTTTAGGGGAAAAATAGGGATTTTGATGAAAATAAGCAATATTTAAGGTTAAAAAACAGGGATTTCTATGAAAATAAGCGATATTTAAGGTTAAAAACAGGGATTTCTATGAAAATTAGCGATATTTTAGGGGAAAAACAGGGATTTTGATGAAAATAAGCGATTTTTTAGGGTTAAAAACAGGGATTTTGATGAAAATAAGCGATATTTAAGGGGAAAAACAGGGATTTCTATGAAAATAAGCGATATTTTAGGGTTAAAAACAGGGATTTCTATGAAAATAAGCGATATTTAAGGGGAAAAACAGAGATTTTGATGAAAATAAGTGATTTTTTAGGGTTAAAACAGGGATTTCTATGAAAATAAGCGATATTTTGGGGGAAAAAACGGATTTCTATGAAAATAAGCGATATTTTAGGGTTAAAAACAGGGATTTCTATGAAAATAAGCGATATTTTAGGGGAAAAACAGGGATTTTGATGAAAATAAGCAATATTTAAGGTTAAAAACAGGGATTTCTATGAAAATAAGCGACATTTTAGGGTTAAAAACAGGGATTTCTATGAAAATAAGCGATATTTAAGGTTAAAAACAGGGATTTCTATGAAAATCAGCGATATTTAAGGGGAAAAACAGGGATTTTGATGAAAATAAGCAATATTTTAGGGTTAAAAACAGGGATTTCTATGAAAATAAGCGATATTTAAGGGGAAAAGCAGGGATTTCTATGAAAATAAGCGATATTTAAGGGGAAAAACAGGGATTTCTATGAAAATAAGCGATATTTTAAAGTTAAAAACAGGGATTTCTATAAAAATAAGCGATATTTAAGGAGAAAAACAGGGATTTCTCTGAAAATAAGCGATATTTTAGGGTTAAAAAAGGGATTTCTATGAAAATAAGCGATATTTTGGGGTTAAAAACAGGGATTTCTATGAAAATAAGCGATATTTTAGGGGAAAAACAGGGATTTCTATGAAAATAAGCGATATTTTAGGGGAAAAACAGGGATTTCGATGAAAATAAGCGATATTTTTGGGGAAAAACAGGGATTTCTATGAAAATAAGCGATATTTTAGGGGAAAAACAGGGATTTCTATGAAAATAAGCGATATTTTAGGGTTAAAAAACAGGGATTTCGATGAAAATAAGCGATATTTAAGGTTAAAAACAGGGATTTCGATGAAAATAAGCGTCATTTAAGGGGTTAAAAACAGGGATTTTGATGAAAATAAGCGATATTTAAGGGGAAAAACAGGGATTTCGATGAAAATAAGCGATATTTTAGGGGAAAAGCAGTGATTTCGATGAAAATAAGCGATATTTTAGGGGAAAAACAGGGATTTCGATGAAAATAAGTGATATTTTAGGGGAAAAACAGGGATTTCTCTGAAAATAAGCGATATTTTAGGGTTAAAAACAGGGATTTCCATGAAAATAAGCGATATTTTAGGGGAAAAACAGGGATTTCTATGAAAATAAGCGATATTTTGGGGTTAAAAACAGGGATTTCTATGAAAATAAGCGATATTTTAGGGGAAAAACAGGGAATTTTATTAAAATAAGCGATATTTAAGGTTAAAAACAGGGATTTCGATGAAAATAAGCGATATTTAAGGGGAAAAGCAGGGATTTCTATGAAAATAAGCGATATTTAAGGTTAAAAACAGGGATTTCTATGAAAATAAGCGATATTTTACGGTTAAAAACAGGGATTTCTATGAAAATAAGCGATATTTTGGGGTTAAAAACAGGGATTTCCATGAAAATAAGCGATATTTTAGGGGAAAAACAGGGATTTTGATGAAAATAAGCGATATTTTAGGGGAAAAACAGGGATTTCTATGAAAATAAGCGATATTTTAGGGGAAAAACAGGGATTTCGATGAAAATAAGTGATATTTTAGGTTAAAAACAGGGATTTCTATGAAAATCAGCGATATTTTAGGGGAAAAAAACAGGGATTTCTATGAAAAAAAGCAATATTTTAGGGGAAAAGCAGAGATTTCAATGAAAATAAGCGATATTTTAGGGGAAAAACAGGCATTTCTATGAAAATAAGCGATATTTTAGGGGAAAAACAGGGATTTTGATGAATATAAGCAATATTTAAGGTTAAAAACAGGGATTTCTATGAAAATAAGCGATATTTTTGGGTTAAAAACAGGGATTTCTATGAAAATAAGCGATATTTAAGGGGACAAACAGGGATTTCTATGAAAATAAGCGATATTTTTGGGGAAAAAACAGGGATTTCTATGAAAATAAGCGATATTTTAGGTTAAAAACAGGGATTTCTATGAAAATAAGCGATATTTTAGGGTTAAAAACAGGGATTTCGATGAAAATAAGCGATATTTAAGGTTAAAAACAGGGATTTCTATGAAAATAAGCGATATTTTAGGGGAAAAACAGGCATTTCTATGAAAATAAGCGATATTTTAGGGTTAAAAACAGGGATTTCTATGAAAATAAGCGATATTTTAGGTTAAAAACAGGGATTTTGATGAAAATAAGCGATATTTAAGGGGAAAAACAGGGATTTCTATGAAAATAAGCGATATTTTAGGGTTAAAAACAGGGATTTCTATGAAAATAAGCGATATTTTAGGGGAAAAACAGAGATTTTGATGAAAATCAGCGATATTTAAGGGGAAAAACAGGGATTTCTATGAAAATAAGCGATATTTTAGGGGAAAAACAGAGATTTTGATGAAAATCAGCGATATTTTAGGGTTAAAAACAGGGATTTCTATGAAAATAAGCGATATTTTAGGTTAAAAACAGGGATTTTGATGAAAATAAGCGATATTTTAGGTTAAAAACAGGGATTTCTATGAAAATAAGCGATATTTTAGGGTTAAAAACAGGGATTTCGATGAAAATAAGCAATATTTAAGGGGAAAAACAGGGATTTCTATGAAACTAAGCGATATTTAAGGGGAAAAACAGGGATTTCGATGAAAATAAGCGATATTTTAGGGGAAAAACAGGGATTTCGATGAAAATAATCGATATTTAAGGTTAAACTCAGGGATTTCTATGAAAATAAGCGATATTTTAGGGGAAAAACAGGGATTTTGATGAATATAAGCAATATTTTAGGGGAAAAAACAGGGATTTCGATGAAAATAAGCGATATTTTAGGCTTAAAAACAGGGATTTCCATGAAAATAAGCGATATTTAAGGTTAAAAACAGGGATTTCTATGAAAATAAGCGATATTTTAGGGGAAAAACAGGCATTTCTATGAAAATAAGCGATATTTTAGGGTTAAAAACAGGGATTTCTATGAAAATAAGCGATATTTTAGGTTAAAAACAGGGATTTTGATGAAAATAAGCGATATTTAAGGGGAAAAACAGGGATTTCTATGAAAATAAGCGATATTTTAGGGTTAAAAACAGGGATTTCTATGAAAATAAGCGATATTTTAGGGGAAAAACAGAGATTTTGATGAAAATCAGCGATATTTAAGGGGAAAAACAGGGATTTCTATGAAAATAAGCGATATTTTAGGGGAAAAACAGAGATTTTGATGAAAATCAGCGATATTTTAGGGTTAAAAACAGGGATTTCTATGAAAATAAGCGATATTTTAGGTTAAAAACAGGGATTTTGATGAAAATAAGCGATATTTTAGGTTAAAAACAGGGATTTCTATGAAAATAAGCGATATTTTAGGGTTAAAAACAGGGATTTCGATGAAAATAAGCAATATTTAAGGGGAAAAACAGGGATTTCTATGAAACTAAGCGATATTTAAGGGGAAAAACAGGGATTTCGATGAAAATAAGCGATATTTTTGGGGAAAAACAGGGATTTCTATGAAAATAAGCGATATTTTAGGGGAAAAACAGGGATTTCTATGAAAATAAGCGATATTTTAGGGTTAAAAACAGGGATTTCGATGAAAATAAGCGATATTTAAGGTTAAAAACAGGGATTTCGATGAAAATAAGCGTCATTTAAGGGGTTAAAAACAGGGATTTTGATGAAAATAAGCGATATTTAAGGGGAAAAACAGGGATTTCGATGAAAATAAGCGATATTTTAGGGGAAAAGCAGTGATTTCGATGAAAATAAGCGATATTTTAGGGGAAAAACAGGGATTTCGATGAAAATAAGTGATATTTTAGGGTTAAAAACAGGGATTTCTATGAAAATAAGCGATATTTTAGGGTTAAAAACAGGGATTTCCATGAAAATAAGCGATATTTTAGGGGAAAAACAGGGATTTCTATGAAAATAAGCGATATTTTGGGGTTAAAAACAGGGATTTCTATGAAAATAAGCGATATTTTAGGGGAAAAACAGGGAATTTTATTAAAATAAGCGATATTTAAGGTTAAAAACAGGGATTTCGATGAAAATAAGCGATATTTAAGGGGAAAAGCAGGGATTTCTATGAAAATAAGCGATATTTAAGGTTAAAAACAGGGATTTCTATGAAAATAAGCGATATTTTACGGTTAAAAACAGGGATTTCTATGAAAATAAGCGATATTTTGGGGTTAAAAACAGGGATTTCCATGAAAATAAGCGATATTTTAGGGGAAAAACAGGGATTTTGATGAAAATAAGCGATATTTTAGGGGAAAAACAGGGATTTCTATGAAAATAAGCGATATTTTAGGGGAAAAACAGGGATTTCGATGAAAATAAGCGATATTTTAGGTTAAAAACAGGGATTTCTATGAAAATCAGCGATATTTTAGGGGAAAAAAAACAGGGATTTCTATGAAAAAAAGCAATATTTTAGGGGAAAAGCAGAGATTTCAATGAAAATAAGCGATATTTTAGGGGAAAAACAGGCATTTCTATGAAAATAAGCGATATTTTAGGGGAAAAACAGGGATTTTGATGAATATAAGCAATATTTAAGGTTAAAAACAGGGATTTCTATGAAAATAAGCGATATTTTTGGGTTAAAAACAGGGATTTCTATGAAAATAAGCGATATTTAAGGGGACAAACAGGGATTTCTATGAAAATAAGCGATATTTTTGGGGAAAAAACAGGGATTTCTATGAAAATAAGCGATATTTTAGGTTAAAAACAGGGATTTCTATGAAAATAAGCGATATTTTAGGGTTAAAAACAGGGATTTCGATGAAAATAAGCGATATTTAAGGTTAAAAACAGGGATTTCTATGAAAATAAGCGATATTTTAGGGGAAAAACAGGCATTTCTATGAAAATAAGCGATATTTTAGGGTTAAAAACAGGGATTTCTATGAAAATAAGCGATATTTTAGGTTAAAAACAGGGATTTTGATGAAAATAAGCGATATTTAAGGGGAAAAACAGGGATTTCTATGAAAATAAGCGATATTTTAGGGTTAAAAACAGGGATTTCTATGAAAATAAGCGATATTTTAGGGGAAAAACAGAGATTTTGATGAAAATCAGCGATATTTAAGGGGAAAAACAGGGATTTCTATGAAAATAAGCGATATTTTAGGGGAAAAACAGAGATTTTGATGAAAATCAGCGATATTTTAGGGTTAAAAACAGGGATTTCTATGAAAATAAGCGATATTTTAGGTTAAAAACAGGGATTTTGATGAAAATAAGCGATATTTTAGGTTAAAAACAGGGATTTCTATGAAAATAAGCGATATTTTAGGGTTAAAAACAGGGATTTCGATGAAAATAAGCAATATTTAAGGGGAAAAACAGGGATTTCTATGAAACTAAGCGATATTTAAGGGGAAAAACAGGGATTTCGATGAAAATAAGCGATATTTTAGGGGAAAAACAGGGATTTCGATGAAAATAATCGATATTTAAGGTTAAACTCAGGGATTTCTATGAAAATAAGCGATATTTTAGGGGAAAAACAGGGATTTTGATGAATATAAGCAATATTTTAGGGGAAAAACAGGGATTTCGATGAAAATAAGCGATATTTTAGGCTTAAAAACAGGGATTTCCATGAAAATAAGCGATATTTTAGGGGAAAAGCAGGGATTTTGGTGAAAATAAGCGATATTTTAGGGTTAAAAACAGGGATTTCGATGAAAATAAGCGATATTTTAGGGTTAAAAACAGGGATTTTGATGAAAATAAGCGATATTTAAGGGGACAAACAGGGATTTCTATGAAAATAAGCGATATTTTAGGGGAAAAAACAGGGATTTCTCTGAAAATAAGCGGTATTTTAGGGTTAAAAACAGGGATTTCTATGAAAATAAGCGATATTTTAGGGTTAAAAACAGGGATTTCGATGAAAATAAGCGATATTTTGGGGTTAAAAACAGGGATTTCGATGAAAATAAGCAATAGTTTAGGGGAAAAACAGGGATTTCTATGAAAATAAGCGATATTTTAGGGGAAAAACAGGGATTTTGATGAAAATAAGCGATATTTTAGGGTTAAAAACAGGGATTTCGATGAAAATAAGCGATATTTAAGGTTAAAAACAGGGATTTCTATGAAAATAAGTGATATTTAAGGGGAAAAACAGGGATTTCTATGAAAATAAGCGATATTTAAGGGGAAAAACAGGGATTTTGATGAAAATAAGCGATATTTAAGGTTAAAAACAGGGATTTCTATGAAAATAAGCGATATTTTAGGGTTAAAAACAGGGATTTCTATGAAAATAAGCAATATTTAAGGGGACAAACAGGGATTTCTATGAAAATAAGCGATATTTTTGGGGAAAAAACAGGGATTTCTATGAAAATAAGCGATATTTTAGGGTTAAAAACAGGGATTTCGATGAAAATAAGCGATATTTAAGGTTAAAAACAGGGATTTTGATCAAAATCAGCGATATTTTAGGGTTAAAAACAGGGATTTCGATGAAAATAAGCGATATTTAAGGTTAAAAACAGGGATTTTGATGAATATCAGCGATATTTTAGGGTTAAAAACAGGGATTTCTATGAAAATAAGTGATATTTTAGGGGAAAAAACAGGGATTTGGATGAAAATAAGCGATATTTTAGGGTTAAAAACAGGGATTTCTATGAAAATAAGCGATATTTTAGGGTTAAAAACAGGGATTTCTATGAAAATAAGCAATATTTTAGGGTTAAAAACAGGGATTTCTATGAAAATAAGCGATATGTTAGGGGAAAAACAGGGATTTTGATGAAAATAAGCAATATTTAAGGTTAAAAACAGGGATTTCTATGAAAATAAGCGATATTTTAGGGTTAAAAACAGGGATTTCTATGAAAATAAGCGATATTTTAGGGTTAAAAACAGGGATTTCTATGAAAATAAGCGATATTTTAGGGGAAAAACAGGGATTTTGATGAAAATAAGCAATATTTAAGGTTAAAAACAGGGATTTCTATGAAAATAAGCGATATTTAAGGTTAAAAACAGGGATTTCTATGAAAATTAGCGATATTTTAGGGGAAAAACAGGGATTTTGATGAAAATAAGCGATTTTTTAGGGTTAAAAACAGGGATTTTGATGAAAATAAGCGATATTTAAGGGGAAAAACAGGGATTTCGATGAAAATAAGCGATATTTTAGGGTTAAAAACAGGGATTTCTATGAAAATAAGCGATATTTAAGGGGAAAAACAGAGATTTTGATGAAAATAAGTGATTTTTTAGGGTTAAAACAGGGATTTCTATGAAAATAAGCGATATTTTAGGGGAAAAACGGATTTCTATGAAAATAAGCGATATTTTAGGGTTAAAAGCAGGGATTTCGATGAAAATAAGCGATATTTAAGGGGAAAAGCAGGGATTTGGATGAAAATAAGCGATATTTTAGGGGAAAAACAGGGATTTCGATGAAAATAAGCGATATTTTAGGTTAAAAACAGGGATTTCTATGAAAATCAGCGATATTTTAGGGGAAAAAAACAGGGATTTCTATGAAAAAAAGCAATATTTTAGGGGAAAAGCAGAGATTTCAATGAAAATAAGCGATATTTTAGGGGAAAAACAGGCATTTCTATGAAAATAAGCGATATTTTAGGGGAAAAACAGGGATTTTGATGAATATAAGCAATATTTAAGGTTAAAAACAGGGATTTCTATGAAAATAAGCGATATTTTTGGGTTAAAAACAGGGATTTCTATGAAAATAAGCGATATTTAAGGGGACAAACAGGGATTTCTATGAAAATAAGCGATATTTTTGGGGAAAAAACAGGGATTTCTATGAAAATAAGCGATATTTTAGGTTAAAAACAGGGATTTCTATGAAAATAAGCGATATTTTAGGGTTAAAAACAGGGATTTCGATGAAAATAAGCGATATTTAAGGTTAAAAACAGGGATTTCTATGAAAATAAGCGATATTTTAGGGGAAAAACAGGCATTTCTATGAAAATAAGCGATATTTTAGGGTTAAAAACAGGGATTTCTATGAAAATAAGCGATATTTTAGGTTAAAAACAGGGATTTTGATGAAAATAAGCGATATTTAAGGGGAAAAACAGGGATTTCTATGAAAATAAGCGATATTTTAGGGTTAAAAACAGGGATTTCTATGAAAATAAGCGATATTTTAGGGGAAAAACAGAGATTTTGATGAAAATCAGCGATATTTAAGGGGAAAAACAGGGATTTCTATGAAAATAAGCGATATTTTAGGGGAAAAACAGAGATTTTGATGAAAATCAGCGATATTTTAGGGTTAAAAACAGGGATTTCTATGAAAATAAGCGATATTTTAGGTTAAAAACAGGGATTTTGATGAAAATAAGCGATATTTTAGGTTAAAAACAGGGATTTCTATGAAAATAAGCGATATTTTAGGGTTAAAAACAGGGATTTCGATGAAAATAAGCAATATTTAAGGGGAAAAACAGGGATTTCTATGAAACTAAGCGATATTTAAGGGGAAAAACAGGGATTTCGATGAAAATAAGCGATATTTTAGGGGAAAAACAGGGATTTCGATGAAAATAATCGATATTTAAGGTTAAACTCAGGGATTTCTATGAAAATAAGCGATATTTTAGGGGAAAAACAGGGATTTTGATGAATATAAGCAATATTTTAGGGGAAAAACAGGGATTTCGATGAAAATAAGCGATATTTTAGGCTTAAAAACAGGGATTTCCATGAAAATAAGCGATATTTTAGGGGAAAAGCAGGGATTTTGGTGAAAATAAGCGATATTTTAGGGTTAAAAACAGGGATTTCGATGAAAATAAGCGATATTTTAGGGTTAAAAACAGGGATTTTGATGAAAATAAGCGATATTTAAGGGGACAAACAGGGATTTCTATGAAAATAAGCGATATTTTAGGGGAAAAAACAGGGATTTCTCTGAAAATAAGCGGTATTTTAGGGTTAAAAACAGGGATTTCTATGAAAATAAGCGATATTTTAGGGTTAAAAACAGGGATTTCGATGAAAATAAGCGATATTTTGGGGTTAAAAACAGGGATTTCGATGAAAATAAGCAATAGTTTAGGGGAAAAACAGGGATTTCTATGAAAATAAGCGATATTTTAGGGGAAAAACAGGGATTTTGATGAAAATAAGCGATATTTTAGGGTTAAAAACAGGGATTTCAATGAAAATAAGCGATATTTAAGGTTAAAAACAGGGATTTCTATGAAAATAAGTGATATTTAAGGGGAAAAACAGGGATTTCTATGAAAATAAGCGATATTTAAGGGGAAAAACAGGGATTTTGATGAAAATAAGCGATATTTAAGGTTAAAAACAGGGATTTCTATGAAAATAAGCGATATTTTAGGGTTAAAAACAGGGATTTCTATGAAAATAAGCAATATTTAAGGGGACAAACAGGGATTTCTATGAAAATAAGCGATATTTTTGGGGAAAAAACAGGGATTTCTATGAAAATAAGCGATATTTTAGGGTTAAAAACAGGGATTTCGATGAAAATAAGCGATATTTAAGGTTAAAAACAGGGATTTTGATCAAAATCAGCGATATTTTAGGGTTAAAAACAGGGATTTCGATGAAAATAAGCGATATTTAAGGTTAAAAACAGGGATTTTGATGAATATCAGCGATATTTTAGGGTTAAAAACAGGGATTTCTATGAAAATAAGTGATATTTTAGGGGAAAAAACAGGGATTTGGATGAAAATAAGCGATATTTTAGGGTTAAAAACAGGGATTTCTATGAAAATAAGCGATATTTTAGGGTTAAAAACAGGGATTTCTATGAAAATAAGCAATATTTTAGGGTTAAAAACAGGGATTTCTATGAAAATAAGCGATATGTTAGGGGAAAAACAGGGATTTTGATGAAAATAAGCAATATTTAAGGTTAAAAACAGGGATTTCTATGAAAATAAGCGATATTTTAGGGTTAAAAACAGGGATTTCTATGAAAATAAGCGATATTTTAGGGTTAAAAACAGGGATTTCTATGAAAATAAGCGATATTTTAGGGGAAAAACAGGGATTTTGATGAAAATAAGCAATATTTAAGGTTAAAAACAGGGATTTCTATGAAAATAAGCGATATTTAAGGTTAAAAACAGGGATTTCTATGAAAATTAGCGATATTTTAGGGGAAAAACAGGGATTTTGATGAAAATAAGCGATTTTTTAGGGTTAAAAACAGGGATTTTGATGAAAATAAGCGATATTTAAGGGGAAAAACAGGGATTTCTATGAAAATAAGCGATATTTTAGGGTTAAAAACAGGGATTTCTATGAAAATAAGCGATATTTAAGGGGAAAAACAGAGATTATGATGAAAATAAGTGATTTTTTAGGGTTAAAACAGGGATTTCTATGAAAATAAGCGATATTTTAGGGGAAAAAACGGATTTCTATGAAAATAAGCGATATTTTAGGGTTAAAAACAGGGATTTCTATGAAAATAAGCGATATTTTAGGGGAAAAACAGGGATTTTGATGAAAATAAGCGATATTTAAGGTTAAAAACAGGGATTTCTATGAAAATAAGCGACATTTTAGGGTTAAAAACAGGGATTTCTATGAAAATAAGCGATATTTAAGGTTAAAAACAGGGATTTCTATGAAAATCAGCGATATTTAAGGGGAAAAACAGGGATTTTGATGAAAATAAGCAATATTTTAGGGTTAAAAACAGGGATTTCTATGAAAATAAGCGATATTTAAGGGGAAAAGCAGGGATTTCTATGAAAATAAGCGATATTTAAGGGGAAAAACAGGGATTTCTATGAAAATAAGCGATATTTTAAAGTTAAAAACAGGGATTTCTATAAAAATAAGCGATATTTAAGGAGAAAAACAGGGATTTCTCTGAAAATAAGCGATATTTTAGGGTTAAAAAAGGGATTTCTATGAAAATAAGCGATATTTTGGGGTTAAAAACAGGGATTTCTATGAAAATAAGCGATATTTTAGGGGAAAAACAGGGATTTCTATGAAAATAAGCGATATTTTAGGGGAAAAACAGGGATTTCGATGAAAATAAGCGATATTTTTGGGGAAAAACAGGGATTTCTATGAAAATAAGCGATATTTTAGGGGAAAAACAGGGATTTCGATGAAAATAAGCGATATTTTAGGGTTAAAAACAGGGATTTCGATGAAAATAAGCGATATTTAAGGTTAAAAACAGGGATTTTGATGAAAATAAGCGTCATTTAAGGGGTTAAAAACAGGGATTTTGATGAAAATAAGCGATATTTAAGGGGAAAAACAGGGATTTCTATGAAAATAAGCAATATTTTAGGGTTAAAAACAGGGATTTCGATGAAAATAAGCAATATTTTAGGGGAAAAGCAGGGATTTCGATGAAAATAAGCGATATTTTAGGGTTAAAAACAGGGATTTCTATGAAAATAAGCGATATTTTAGGGGAAAAAACAGGGATTTCTATGAAAATAAGCGATATTTTAGGGTTAAAAACAGGGATTTCTATGAAAATAAGCAATATTTTAGGGTTAAAAACAGGGATTTCTATGAAAATAAGCGATATTTTAGGGTTAAAAACAGGGATTTCTATGAAAATAATCGATATTTTAGGGTTAAAAACAGGGATTTCTATGAAAATAAGTGATATTTTAGGGGAAAAAACAGGGATTTCTATGAAAATAAGCGATATTTTAGGGTTAAAAACAGGGATTTCTATGAAAATAAGCGATATTTTAGGGTTAAAAACAGGGATTTCTATGAAAATAAGCGATATTTTAGGGGAAAAACAGGGATTTTGATGAAAATAAGCAATATTTAAGGTTAAAAACAGGGATTTCTATGAAAATAAGCGATATTTTAGGGTTAAAAACAGGGATTTCTATGAAAATTAGCGATATTTTAGGGGAAAAACAGGGATTTTGATGAAAATAAGCGATTTTTTAGGGTTAAAAACAGGGATTTTGATGAAAATAAGCGATATTTAAGGGGAAAAACAGGGATTTCTATGAAAATAAGCGATATTTTAGGGTTAAAAACAGGGATTTCTATGAAAATAAGCGATATTTAAGGGGAAAAACAGAGATTTTGATGAAAATAAGTGATTTTTTAGGGTTAAAACAGGGATTTCTATGAAAATAAGCGATATTTTAGGGGAAAAAACGGATTTCTATGAAAATAAGCGATATTTTAGGGTTAAAAACAGGGATTTCGATGAAAATAAGCGATATTTAAGGGGAAAAGCAGGGATTTGGATGAAAATAAGCGATATTTTAGGGGAAAAACAGGGATTTCTATGAAAATAAGCGATATTTAAGGTTAAAAACAGGGATTTCTATGAAAATAAGCGATATTTTAGGGGAAAAACAGGGATTTCGATGGAAATAAGCGATATTTTAGGGTTAAAAACAGGGATTTCTATGAAAATAAGCTATATTTTAGGTTAAAAACAGGGATTTCTATGAAAATAAGCGATATTTTAGTGTTAAAAACAGGGATTTTGATGAAAATAAGCGATATTTTAGGGGAAAAACAGGGATTTCTATGAAAATAAGCGATATTTTAGGGTTAAAAACGGATTTCTATGAAAATAAGCGATATTTTAGGGTTAAAAACAGGGATTTCTATGAAAATAAGCGATTTTTTAAGGTTAAAAACAGGGATTTTGATGAAAATAAGCGATATTTAAGGGGAAAAACAGGGATTTTGATGAAAATAAGCGATATTTTAGGGTTAAACACAGGGATTTCGATGAAAATAAGCGATATTTAAGGGGAAAAACAGAGATTTTGATGAAAATCAGCGATATTTTAGGGTTAAAAACAGGGATTTCTATGAAAATAAGCAATATTTTAGGGGAAAAGCAGGGATTTCTATGAAAATAAGCGATATTTTAGGGTTAAAAACAGGGATTTCGATGAAAATAAGCAATATTTAAGGGGAAAAACAGGGATTTCTATGAAAATAAGCGATATTTTAGGGGAAAAACAGGGATTTCGATGAAAATAAGCGATATTTTAGGGGAAAAACAGGGAGTTCTATGAAAATAATCGATATTTAAGGTTAAACTCAGGGATTTCTATGAAAATAAGCGATATTTTAGGGTTAAAAACAGGGATTTCCATGAAAATCAGCGATATTTTAGGGGAAAAACAGGGATTTCTATGAAAATAAGTGATATTTTAGGGGAAAAACAGGGATTTCGATGAAAATAAGCGATATTTTAGGGGAAAAACAGGGATTTCGATGAAAATAAGCGATATTTTAGGTTAAAAACAGGGATTTTGATGAAAATAAGCAATATTTAAGGTTAAAAACAGGGATTTCTATGAAAATAAGCGATATTTTAGGGTTAAAAACAGGGATTTCTATGAAAATAAGCGATATTTAAGGGGACAAACAGGGATTTCTATGAAAATAAGCGATATTTTTGGGGAAAAAACAGGGATTTCTATGAAAATAAGCGATATTTTAGGTTAAAAACAGGGATTTCTATGAAAATAAGCGATATTTTAGGGTTAAAAACAGGGATTTCGATGAAAATAAGCGATATTTAAGGTTAAAAACAGGGATTTCTATGAAAATAAGCGATATTTTAGGGGAAAAACAGGGATTTCTATGAAAATAAGCGATATTTTAGGGTTAAAAACAGGGATTTCTATGAAAATAAGCGATATTTTAGGTTAAAAACAGGGATTTTGATGAAAATAAGCGATATTTAAGGGGAAAAACAGGGATTTCTATGAAAATAAGCGATATTTTAGGGTTAAAAACAGGGATTTCTATGAAAATAAGCGATATTTTAGGGGAAAAACAGAGATTTTGATGAAAATCAGCGATATTTTAGGGTTAAAAAACAGGGATTTCTATGAAAATAAGCGATATTTTAGGTTAAAAACAGGGATTTCTATGAAAATAAGCGATATTTTAGGGTTAAAAACAGGGATTTCGATGAAAATAAGCAATATTTAAGGGGAAAAACAGGGATTTCTATGAAACTAAGCGATATTTAAGGGGAAAAACAGGGATTTCGATGAAAATAAGCGATATTTTAGGGGAAAAACAGGGATTTCGATGAAAATAATCGATATTTAAGGTTAAACTCAGGGATTTCTATGAAAATAAGCGATATTTTAGGGGAAAAACAGGGATTTTGATGAATATAAGCAATATTTTAGGGGAAAAACAGGGATTTCGATGAAAATAAGCGATATTTTAGGCTTAAAAACAGGGATTTCCATGAAAATAAGCGATATTTTAGGGGAAAAGCAGGGATTTTGGTGAAAATAAGCGATATTTTAGGGTTAAAAACAGGGATTTCGATGAAAATAAGCGATATTTTAGGGTTAAAAACAGGGATTTCGATGAAAATAAGCGATATTTAAGGGGACAAACAGGGATTTCTATGAAAATAAGCGATATTTTAGGGGAAAAAACAGGGATTTCTCTGAAAATAAGCGATATTTTAGGGTTAAAAACAGGGATTTCGATGAAAATAAGTGATATTTAAGGTTAAAAACAGGGATTTTGATGAAAATCAGCGATATTTTAGGGTTAAAAACAGGGATTTCGATGAAAATAAGCGATATTTTAGGGTTAAAAACTAATTTCTATGAAAATCAGCGATATTTTAGGGTTAAAAACAGGGATTTTGATGAAAATAAGCGATTTTTTAGGGTTAAAAACAGGGATTTTGATGAAAATAAGCGGTATTTTAGGGTTAAAAACAGGGATTTCTATGAAAATAAGCGATATTTTAGGGTTAAAAACAGGGATTTCGATGAAAATAAGCGATATTTTAGGGTTAAAAACAGGGATTTCGATGAAAATAAGCAATAGTTTAGGGGAAAAACAGGGATTTCTATGAAAATAAGCGATATTTTAGGTTAAAAACAGGGATTTTGATGAAAATAAGCGATATTTTAGGGGAAAAACAGGGATTTCGATGAAAATAAGCGATATTTAAGGTTAAAAACAGGGATTTCTATGAAAATAAGTGATATTTTAGGGGAAAAATAGGGATTTCTATGAAAATAAGCGATATTTAAGGGGAAAAACAGGGATTTTGATGAAAATAAGCGATATTTAAGGTTAAAAACAGGGATTTCTATGAAAATAAGCGATATTTTAGGGTTAAAAACAGGGATTTCTATGAAAATAAGCAATATTTAAGGGGACAAACAGGGATTTCTATGAAAATAAGCGATATTTTTGGGGAAAAAACAGGGATTTCTATGAAAATAAGCGATATTTTAGGGTTAAAAACAGGGATTTCGATGAAAATAAGCGATATTTAAGGTTAAAAACAGGGATTTTGATGAAAATCAGCGATATTTTAGGGTTAAAAACAGGGATTTCGATGAAAATAAGCGATATTTTAGGGTTAAAAACTAATTTCTATGAAAATAAGCGATATTTTAGTGTTAAAAACAGGGATTTTGATGAAAATAAGCGATTTTTTAGGGTTAAAAACAGGGATTTTGATGAAAATAAGCGATATTTTAGGGGAAAAACAGGGATTTCTATGAAAATAAGCGATATTTTAGGGTTAAACACAGGGATTTCGATGAAAATAAGCGATATTTAAGGGGAAAAACAGAGATTTTGATGAAAATCAGCGATATTTTAGGGTTAAAAACAGGGATTTCTATGAAAATAAGCGATATTTTAGGTTAAAAACAGGGATTTCTATGAAAATAAGCGATATTTTAGGGTTAAAAACAGGGATTTCGATGAAAATAAGCGATATTTTAGGGGAAAAACAGGGATTTCTATGAAAATAAGCGATATTTTAGGGGAAAAACAGGGATTTCGATGAAAATAAGCGATATTTTAGGGGAAAAACAGGGAGTTCTATGAAAATAATCGATATTTAAGGTTAAACTCAGGGATTTCTATGAAAATCAGCGATATTTTAGGGTTAAAAACAGGGATTTCTATGAAAATAAGCGATATTTAAGGTTAAAAACAGGGATTTTGATGAAAATAAGCGATATTTTAGGGTTAAAAACAGGGATTTTGATGAAAATAAGCGATATTTAAGGTTAAATCAGGGATTTCTATGAAAATAAGCGATATTGTAGGGTTAAAAACAGGGATTTTGATGAAAATAAGCGATATTTTAGGGTTAAAACAGGGATTTCTATGAAAATAAGCGATATTTTTGGGTTAAAAACAGGGATTTCGATGAAAATAAGCGATATTTAAGGTTAAAAACAGGGATTTCTATGAAAATAAGTGATATTTAAGGGGAAAAACAGGGATTTCTATGAAAATAAGCGATATTTTAGGGGAAAAACAGGGATTTCTATGAAAATAAGTGATATTTTAGGGGAAAAACAGGGATTTCTATGAAAATAAGCGATATTTTGGGGTTAAAAACAGGGATTTCTATGAAAATAAGCGATATTTTAGGGGAAAAACAGGGATTTTGATGAAGCGATATTTTGGGGTTAAAAACAGGGATTTCTATGAAAATAAGCGATATTTTAGGGGAAAAACAGGCATTTCTATGAAAATAAGCGATATTTAAGGGGAAAAACAGGGATTTCGATGAAAATAAGCGATATTTTAGGGGAAAAGCAGTGATTTCGATGAAAATAAGCGATATTTTAGGGGAAAAACAGGGATTTCGATGAAAATAAGTGATATTTTAGGGGAAAAACAGGGATTTCTCTGAAAATAAGCGATATTTTAGGGTTAAAAACAGGGATTTCCATGAAAATAAGCGATATTTAAGGGGAAAAACAGGGATTCCTATGAAAATAAGCGATATTTTGGGGTTAAAAACAGGGATTTCTATGAAAATAAGCGATATTTTAGGGGAAAAACAGGGAATTTTATTAAAATAAGCGATATTTAAGGTTAAAAACAGGGATTTCGATGAAAATAAGCGATATTTAAGGGGAAAAGCAGGGATTTCTGTGAAAATAAGCGATATTTAAGGTTAAAAACAGGGATTTCTATGAAAATAAGCGATATTTTACGGTTAAAAACAGGGATTTCTATGAAAATAAGCGATATTTTGGGGTTAAAAACAGGGATTTCCATGAAAATAAGCGATATTTTAGGGGAAAAACAGGGATTTCTATGAAAATAAGTGATATTTTAGGGGAAAAACAGGGATTTCGATGAAAATAAGCGATATTTTAGGGGAAAAACAGGGATTTTGATGAATATAAGCAATATTTAAGGTTAAAAACAGGGATTTCTATGAAAATAAGCGATATTTTTGGGTTAAAAACAGGGATTTCTATGAAAATAAGCGATATTTAAGGGGACAAACAGGGATTTCTATGAAAATAAGCGATATTTTTGGGGAAAAAACAGGGATTTCTATGAAAATAAGCGATATTTTAGGTTAAAAACAGGGATTTCTATGAAAATAAGCGATATTTTAGGGGAAAAACAGGGATTTCTATGAAAATAAGCGATATTTAAGGTTAAAAACAGGGATTTCTATGAAAATAAGCGATATTTTAGGGGAAAAACAGGCATTTCTATGAAAATAAGCGATATTTTAGGGTTAAAAACAGGGATTTCTATGAAAATAAGCGATATTTTAGGTTAAAAACAGGGATTTTGATGAAAATAAGCGATATTTAAGGGGAAAAACAGGGATTTCTATGAAAATAAGCGATATTTTAGGGTTAAAAACAGGGATTTCTAGGAAAATAAGCGATATTTTAGGGGAAAAACAGAGATTTTGATGAAAATCAGCGATATTTTAGGGTTAAAAACAGGGATTTCTATGAAAATAAGCGATATTTTAGGGGAAAAACAGAGATTTTGATGAAAATCAGCGATATTTTAGGGTTAAAAACAGGGATTTCTATGAAAATAAGCGATATTTTAGGTTAAAAACAGGGATTTTGATGAAAATAAGCGATATTTTAGGTTAAAAACAGGGATTTCTATGAAAATAAGCGATATTTTAGGGTTAAAAACAAGGATTTCGATGAAAATAAGCAATATTTAAGGGGAAAAACAGGGATTTCTAGGAAACTAAGCGATATTTAAGGGGAAAAACAGGGATTTCGATGAAAATAAGCGATATTTTAGGGGAAAAACAGGGATTTCGATGAAAATAATCGATATTTAAGGTTAAACTCAGGGATTTCTATGAAAATAAGCGATATTTTAGGGGAAAAACAGGGATTTTGATGAATATAAGCAATATTTTAGGGGAAAAACAGGGATTTCGATGAAAATAAGCGATATTTTAGGCTTAAAAACAGGGATTTCTATGAAAATAAGCGATATTTTAGGGGAAAAGCAGGGATTTTGGTGAAAATAAGCGATATTTTAGGGTTAAAAACAGGGATTTCGATGAAAATAAGCGATATTTTAGGGTTAAAAACAGGGATTTCGATGAAAATAAGCGATATTTAAGGGGACAAACAGGGATTTCTATGAAAATAAGCGATATTTTAGGGGAAAAAACAGGGATTTCTCTGAAAATAAGCGGTATTTTAGGGTTAAAAACAGGGATTTCTATGAAAATAAGCGATATTTTAGGGTTAAAAACAGGGATTTCGATGAAAATAAGCGATATTTTGGGGTTAAAAACAGGGATTTCGATGAAAATAAGCAATAGTTTAGGGGAAAAACAGGGATTTCTATGAAAATAAGTGATATTTTAGGGGAAAAACAGGGATTTTGATGAAAATAAGCGATATTTTAGGGGAAAAAACAGGGATTTCGATGAAAATAAGCGATATTTAAGGTTAAAAACAGGGATTTCTATGAAAATAAGTGATATTTAAGGGGAAAAACAGGGATTTCTATGAAAATAAGCGATATTTAAGGGGAAAAACAGGGATTTTGATGAAAATAAGCGATATTTAAGGTTAAAAACAGGGATTTCTATGAAAATAAGCCATATTTTAGGGTTAAAAACAGGGATTTCTATGAAAATAAGCAATATTTAAGGGGACAAACAGGGATTTCTATGAAAATAAGCGATATTTTTGGGGAAAAAACAGGGATTTCTATGAAAATAAGCGATATTTTAGGGTTAAAAACAGGGATTTCGATGAAAATAAGCGATATTTAAGGTTAAAAACAGGGATTTTGATGAAAATCAGCGATATTTTAGGGTTAAAAACAGGGATTTCGATGAAAATAAGCGATATTTAAGGTTAAAAACAGGGATTTTGAGGAAAATCAGCGATATTTTAGGGTTAAAAACAGGGATTTCGATGAAAATAAGCGATATTTTAGTGTTAAAAACAGGGATTTTGATGAAAATAAGCGATTTTTTAGGGTTAAAAACAGGGATTTTGATGAAAATAAGCGATATTTAAGGGGAAAAACAGGGATTTCTATGAAAATAAGCGATATTTTAGGGTTAAACACAGGGATTTCGATGAAAATAAGCGATATTTAAGGGGAAAAACAGAGATTTTGATGAAAATCAGCGATATTTTAGGGTTAAAAACAGGGATTTCTATGAAAATAAGCGATATTTTAGGTTAAAAACAGGGATTTCTATGAAAATAAGCGATATTTTAGGGTTAAAAACAGGGATTTCGATGAAAATAAGCAATATTTAAGGGGAAAAACAGGGATTTCTATGAAAATAAGCGATATTTTAGGGGAAAAACAGGGATTTCGATGAAAATAAGCGATATTTTAGGGGAAAAACAGGGAGTTCTATGAAAATAATCGATATTTAAGGTTAAACTCAGGGATTTCTATGAAAATAAGCGATATTTTAGGGTTAAAAACAGGGATTTCTATGAAAATAAGCGATATTTAAGGTTAAAAACAGGGATTTTGATGAAAATAAGCGATATTTTAGGGTTAAAAACAGGGATTTTGATGAAAATAAGCGATATTTAAGGTTAAATCAGGGATTTCTATGAAAATAAGCGATATTTTAGGGTTAAAAACAGGGATTTTGATGAAAATAAGCGATATTTTAGGGTTAAAACAGGGATTTCTATGAAAATAAGCGATATTTTTGGGTTAAAAACAGGGATTTCCTTGAAAATAAGCAATATTTAAGGTTAAAAACAGGGATTTCGATGAAAATAAGTGATATTTAAGGGGAAAAACAGGGATTTCTATGAAAATAAGCGATATTTTAGGGGAAAAACAGGGATTTCTATGAAAATAAGCGATATTTTAGGGGAAAAACAGGGATTTCTATGAAAATAAGCGATATTTTGGGGTTAAAAACAGGGATTTCTATGAAAATAAGCGATATTTTAGGGGAAAAACAGGGATTTTGATGAAAATAAGCGATATTTTGGGGTTAAAAACAGGGATTTCTATGAAAATAAGCGATATTTTAGGGGAAAAACAGGGATTTCTATGAAAATAAGCGATATTTTAGGGGAAAAACAGGGATTTTGATGAAAATAAGCGGTATTTTAGGGTTAAAAACAGGGATTTCTATGAAAATAAGCGATATTTTAGTGTTAAAAACAGGGATTTCGATGAAAATAAGCGATATTTTGGGGTTAAAAACAGGGATTTCGATGAAAATAAGCAATAGTTTAGGGGAAAAACAGGGATTTCTATGAAAATAAGCGATATTTTAGGGGAAAAACAGGGATTTCGATGAAAATAAGCGATATTTAAGGTTAAAAACAGGGATTTCTATGAAAATAAGTGATATTTTAGGGGAAAAATAGGGATTTCTATGAAAATAAGCGATATTTAATGGGAAAAACAGGGATTTTGATGAAAATAAGCGATATTTAAGGTTAAAAACAGGGATTTCTATGAAAATAAGCGATATTTTAGGGTTAAAAACAGGGATTTCTATGAAAATAAGCAATATTTAAGGGGACAAACAGGGATTTCTATGAAAATAAGCGATATTTTTGGGGAAAAAACAGGGATTTCTATGAAAATAAGCGATATTTTAGGGTTAAAAACAGGGATTTCGATGAAAATAAGCGATATTTAAGGTTAAAAACAGGGATTTTGATGAAAATAAGCGATATTTTAGGGTTAAAAACAGGGATTTCGATGAAAATAAGCGATATTTTAGGGTTAAAAACTAATTTCTATGAAAATAAGCGATATTTTAGTGTTAAAAACAGGGATTTTGATGAAAATAAGCGATTTTTTAGGGTTAAAAACAGGGATTTTGATGAAAATAAGCGATATTTAAGGGGAAAAACAGGGATTTCTATGAAAATAAGCGATATTTAAGGTTAAACACAGGGATTTCGATGAAAATAAGCGATATTTAAGGGGAAAAACAGGGATTTTGATGAAAATCACCGATATTTTAGGGTTAAAAACAGGGATTTCTATGAAAATAAGCTATATTTTAGGTTAAAAACAGGGATTTCTATGAAAATAAGCGATATTTTAGGGTTAAAAACAGGGATTTCGATGAAAATAAGCAATATTTAAGGGGAAAAACAGGGATTTCTATGAAAATAAGCGATATTTTAGGGGAAAAACAGGGATTTCTATGAAAATAAGCGATATTTTAGGGGAAAAACAGGGAGTTCTATGAAAATAATCGATATTTAAGGTTAAACTCAGGGATTTCTATGAAAATAAGCGATATTTTAGGGTTAAAAACAGGGATTTCTATGAAAATAAGCGATATTTAAGGTTAAAAACAGGGATTTTGATGAAAATAAGCGATATTTTAGGGTTAAAAACAGGGATTTTGATGAAAATAAGCGATATTTAAGGTTAAATCAGGGATTTCTATGAAAATAAGCGATATTTTAGGGTTAAAAACAGGGATTTTGATGAAAATAAGCGATATTTTAGGGTTAAAACAGGGATTTCTATGAAAATAAGCGATATTTTTGGGTTAAAAACAGGGATTTCCTTGAAAATAAGCAATATTTAAGGTTAAAAACAGGGATTTCTGTGAAAATAAGTGATATTTAAGGGGAAAAACAGGGATTTCTATGAAAATAAGCGATATTTTAGGGGAAAAACAGGGATTTCTATGAAAATAAGTGATATTTTAGGGGAAAAACAGGGATTTCTATGAAAATAAGCGATATTTTGGGGTTAAAAACAGGGATTTCTATGAAAATAAGCGATATTTTAGGGGAAAAACAGGGATTTTGATGAAAATAAGCGATATTTTGGGGTTAAAAACAGGGATTTCTATGAAAATAAGCGATATTTTAGGGGAAAAACAGGGATTTCTATGAAAATAAGCGATATTTTAGGGGAAAAACAGGGATTTTGATGAAAATAAGCGATATTTAAGGGGAAAAACAGGGATTTCGATGAAAATAAGCGATATTTTAGGGGAAAAGCAGTGATTTCGATGAAAATAAGCGATATTTTAGGGGAAAAACAGGGATTTCGATGAAAATAAGTGATATTTTAGGGGAAAAACAGGGATTTCTCTGAAAATAAGCGATATTTTAGGGTTAAAAACAGGGATTTCCATGAAAATAAGCGATATTTAAGGGGAAAAACAGGGATTTCTATGAAAATAAGCGATATTTTGGGGTTAAAAACAGGGATTTCTATGAAAATAAGCGATATTTTAGGGGAAAAACAGGGAATTTTATTAAAATAAGCGATATTTTAGGGTTAAAAACAGGGATTTCGATGAAAATAAGCGATATTTAAGGGGAAAAGCAGGGATTTCTATGAAAATAAGCGATATTTAAGGTTAAAAACAGGGATTTCTATGAAAATAAGCGATATTTTACGGTTAAAAACAGGGATTTCTATGAAAATAAGCGATATTTTGGGGTTAAAAACAGGGATTTCCATGAAAATAAGCGATATTTTAGGGGAAAAACAGGGATTTCTATGAAAATAAGTGATATTTTAGGGGAAAAACAGGGATTTCGATGAAAATAAGCGATATTTTAGGGGAAAAACAGGGATTTCGATGAAAATAAGCGATATTTTAGGTTAAAAACAGGGATTTCTATGAAAATCAGCGATATTTTAGGGGAAAAAAACAGGGATTTCTATGAAAAAAAGCAATATTTTAGGGGAAAAGCAGAGATTTCGATGAAAATAAGCGATATTTTAGGGGAAAAACAGGCATTTCTATGAAAATAAGCGATATTTTAGGGGAAAAACAGGGATTTTTATGAATATAAGCAATATTTAAGGTTAAAAACAGGGATTTCTATGAAAATAAGCGATATTTTAGGGTTAAAAACAGGGATTTCTATGAAAATAAGCGATATTTAAGGGGACAAACAGGGATTTCTATGAAAATAAGCGATATTTTTGGGGAAAAAACAGGGATTTCTATGAAAATAAGCGATATTTTAGGTTAAAAACAGGGATTTCTATGAAAATAAGCGATATTTTAGGGTTAAAAACAGGGATTTCGATGAAAATAAGCGATATTTAAGGTTAAAAACAGGGATTTCTATGAAAATAAGCGATATTTTAGGGGAAAAACAGGCATTTCTATGAAAATAAGCGATATTTTAGGGTTAAAAACAGGGATTTCTATGAAAATAAGCGATATTTTAGGTTAAAAACAGGGATTTTGATGAAAATAAGCGATATTTAAGGGGAAAAACAGGGATTTCTATGAAAATAAGCGATATTTTAGGGTTAAAAACAGGGATTTCTATGAAAATAAGCGATATTTTAGGGGAAAAACAGAGATTTTGATGAAAATCAGCGATATTTTAGGGTTAAAAACAGGGATTTCTATGAAAATAAGCGATATTTTAGGGGAAAAACAGAGATTTTGATGAAAATCAGCGATATTTTAGGGTTAAAAACAGGGATTTCTATGAAAATAAGCGATATTTTAGGTTAAAAACAGGGATTTTGATGAAAATAAGCGATATTTTAGGTTAAAAACAGGGATTTCTATGAAAATAAGCGATATTTTAGGGTTAAAAACAGGGATTTCGATGAAAATAAGCAATATTTAAGGGGAAAAACAGGGATTTCTATGAAACTAAGCGATATTTAAGGGGAAAAACAGGGATTTCGATGAAAATAAGTGATATTTTAGGGGAAAAACAGGGATTTCGATGAAAATAATCGATATTTAAGGTTAAACTCAGGGATTTCTATGAAAATAAGCGATATTTTAGGGGAAAAACAGGGATTTTGATGAATATAAGCAATATTTTATGGGAAAAACAGGGATTTCGATGAAAATAAGCGATATTTTAGGCTTAAAAACAGGGATTTCCATGAAAATAAGCGATATTTTAGGGGAAAAGCAGGGATTTTGGTGAAAATAAGCGATATTTTAGGGTTAAAAACAGGGATTTCGATGAAAATAAGCGATATTTTAGTGTTAAAAACAGGGATTTCGATGAAAATAAGCGATATTTAAGGGGACAAACAGGGATTTCTATGAAAATAAGCGATATTTTAGGGGAAAAAACAGGGATTTCTCTGAAAATAAGCGGTATTTTAGGGTTAAAAACAGGGATTTCTATGAAAATAAGCGATATTTTAGGGTTAAAAACAGGGATTTCTATGAAAATAAGCGATATTTTGGGGTTAAAAACAGGGATTTCGATGAAAATAAGCAATAGTTTAGGGGAAAAACAGGGATTTCTATGAAAATAAGCGATATTTTAGGGGAAAAACAGGGATTTTGATGAAAATAAGCGATATTTTAGGGGAAAAACAGGGATTTCGATGAAAATAAGCGATATTTAAGGTTAAAAAAAGGGATTTCTATGAAAATAAGTGATATTTAAGGGGAAAAACAGGGATTTCTATGAAAATAAGCGATATTTAAGGGGAAAAACAGGGATTTTGATGAAAATAAGCGATATTTAAGGTTAAAAACAGGGATTTCGATGAAAATAAGCGATATTTTAGGGTTAAATACAGGGATTTCTATGAAAATAAGCAATATTTAAGGGGACAAACAGGGATTTCTATGAAAATAAGCGATATTTTAGGGGAAAAAACAGGGATTTCTATGAAAATAAGCGATATTTTAGGGTTAAAAACAGGGATTTCGATGAAAATAAGCGATATTTAAGGTTAAAAACAGGGATTTTGATGAAAATCAGCGATATTTTAGGGTTAAAAACAGGGATTTCGATGAAAATAAGCGATATTTAAGGTTAAAAACAGGGATTTTGATGAAAATCAGCGATATTTTAGGGTTAAAAACAGGGATTTCGATGAAAATAAGCGATATTTTAGGGTTAAAAACGGATTTCTATGAAAATAAGCGATATTTTAGTGTTAAAAACAGGGATTTTGATGAAAATAAGCGATTTTTTAGGGTTAAAAACAGGGATTTTGATGAAAATAAGCGATATTTAAGGGGAAAAACAGGGATTTCTATGAAAATAAGCGATATTTTAGGGTTAAACACAGGGATTTCGATGAAAATAAGCGATATTTAAGGGGAAAAACAGAGATTTTGATGAAAATCAGCGATATTTTAGGGTTAAAAACAGGGATTTCTATGAAAATAAGCTATATTTTAGGTTAAAAACAGGGATTTCTATGAAAATAAGCGATATTTTAGGGTTAAAAACAGGGATTTCGATGAAAATAAGCAATATTTAAGGGGAAAAACAGGGATTTCTATGAAAATAAGCGATATTTTAGGGGAAAAACAGGGATTTCGATGAAAATAAGCGATATTTTAGGGGAAAAACAGGGAGTTCTATGAAAATAATCGATATTTAAGGTTAAACTCAGGGATTTCTATGAAAATAAGCGATATTTTAGGGTTAAAAACAGGGATTTCCTTGAAAATAAGCAATATTTAAGGTTAAAAACAGGGATTTCTATGAAAATAAGTGATATTTAAGGTTAAAAACAGGGATTTTGATGAAAATAAGCGATATTTTAGGGTTAAAAACAGGGATTTTGATGAAAATAAGCGATATTTAAGGTTAAATCAGGGATTTCTATGAAAATAAGCGATATTTTAGGGTTAAAAACAGGGATTTTGATGAAAATAAGCGATATTTTAGGGTTAAAACAGGGATTTCTATGAAAATAAGCGATATTTTTGGGTTAAAAACAGGGATTTCCTTGAAAATAAGCAATATTTAAGGTTAAAAACAGGGATTTCTATGAAAATAAGTGATATTTAAGGGGAAAAACAGGGATTTCTATGAAAATAAGCGATATTTTAGGGGAAAAACAGGGATTTCTATGAAAATAAGCGATATTTTAGGGGAAAAACAGGGATTTCTATGAAAATAAGCGATATTTTAGGGTTAAAAACAGGGATTTCTATGAAAATAAGCGATATTTTAGGGGAAAAACAGGGATTTTGATGAAAATAAGCGATATTTTAGGGTTAAAAACAGGGATTTCTATGAAAATAAGCGATATTTTAGGGGAAAAACAGGGATTTCTATGAAAATAGGAGATATTTTAGGGGAAAAACAGGGATTTTGATGAAAATAAGCGGTATTTTAGGGTTAAAAACAGGGATTTCTATGAAAATAAGCGATATTTTAGGGTTAAAAACAGGGATTTCGATGAAAATAAGCGATATTTTAGGGTTAAAAACAGGGATTTCGATGAAAATAAGCAATAGTTTAGGGGAAAAACAGGGATTTCTATGAAAATAAGCGATATTTTAGGGGAAAAACAGGGATTTTGATGAAAATAAGCGATATTTAAGGTTAAAAACAGGGATTTCTATGAAAATAAGTGATATTTTAGGGGAAAAATAGGGATTTCTATGAAAATAAGCGATATTTAAGGGGAAAAACAGGGATTTCTATGAAAATAAGCGATATTTTAGGTTAAAAACAGGGATTTCGATGAAAATAAGCGATATTTAAGGGGACAAACAGGGATTTCGATGAAAATAAGCGATATTTAAGGGGACAAACAGGGATTTCTATGAAAATAAGCGATATTTTTGGGGAAAAAACAGGGATTTCTATGAAAATAAGCGGTATTTTAGGGTTAAAAACAGGGATTTCGATGAAAATAAGCGATATTTAAGGTTAAAAACAGGGATTTCTATGAAAATAAGCGATATTTTAGGGGAAAAACAGGCATTTCTATGAAAATAAGCGATATTTTAGGGTTAAAAACAGGGATTTCTATGAAAATAAGCGATATTTTAGGGTTAAAAACAGGGATTTTGATGAAAATAAGCGATTTTTTAGGGTTAAAAACAGGGATTTTGATGAAAATAAGCGATATTTAAGGGGAAAAACAGGGATTTCGATGAAAATAAGCGATATTTTAGGGTTAAACACAGGGATTTCGATGAAAATAAGCGATATTTAAGGGGAAAAACAGAGATTTTGATGAAAATCAGCGATATTTTAGGGTTAAAAACAGGGATTTCTATGAAAATAAGCTATATTTTAGGTTAAAAACAGGGATTTCTATGAAAATAAGCGATATTTTAGGGTTAAAAACAGGGATTTCGATGAAAATAAGCAATATTTTAGGGGAAAAACAGGGATTTCTATGAAAATAAGCGATATTTTAGGGGAAAAACAGGGATTTCGATGAAAATAAGCGATATTTTAGGGGAAAAACAGGGATTTCTATGAAAATAATCGATATTTAAGGTTAAACTCAGGGATTTCTATGAAAATAAGCGATATGTTAGGGTTAAAAACAGGGATTTCTATGAAAATAAGCGATATTTAAGGTTAAAAACAGGGATTTTGATGAAAATAAGCGATATTTTAGGGTTAAAAACAGGGATTTTGATGAAAATAAGCGATATTTAAGGTTAAATCAGGGATTTCCTTGAAAATCAGCGATATTTTAGGGTTAAAAACAGGGATTTCGATGAAAATAAGCGATATTTTAGGGTTAAAACAGGGATTTCTATGAAAATAAGCGATATTTTAGGGTTAAAAACTGGGATTTCTATGAAAATAAGCGATATTTTAGGGGAAAAACAGGGATTTCTATGAAAATAAGCGATATTTTAGGGGAAAAACAGGGATTTCTATGAAAATAAGCGATATTTTAGGGGAAAAATAGGGATTTCTATGAAAATAAGCGATATTTAAGGGGAAAAACAGGGATTTTGATGAAAATAAGCGATATTTAAGGTTAAAAACAGGGATTTCTATGAAAATAAGCAATATTTTAGGGGAAAAACAGGGATTTCTATGAAAATAAGCGATATTTTAGGGGAAAAACAGGGATTTTGATGAAAATAAGCGGTATTTTAGGGTTAAAAACAGGGATTTCTATGAAAATAAGCGATATTTTAGGGTTAAAAACAGGGATTTCGATGAAAATAAGCGATATTTTGGGGTTAAAAACAGGGATTTCGATGAAAATAAGCAATAGTTTAGGGGAAAAACAGGGATTTCGATGAAAATAAGCGATATTTTAGGGGAAAAACAGGGATTTTGATGAAAATAAGCGATATTTTAGGGGAAAAACAGGGATTTCGATGAAAATAAGCGATATTTAAGGTTAAAAACAGGGATTTCTATGAAAATAAGTGATATTTTAGGGGAAAAATAGGGATTTCTATGAAAATAAGCGATATTTAAGGGGAAAAACAGGGATTTTGATGAAAATAAGCGATATTTAAGGTTAAAAACAGGGATTTCTATGAAAATAAGCGATATTTTAGGGTTAAAAACAGGGATTTCTATGAAAATAAGCAATATTTAAGGGGACAAACAGGGATTTCTATGAAAATAAGCGATATTTTGGGGAAAAACAGGGATTTCGATGAAAATAAGCGATATTTTAGGGGAAAAACAGGGAGTTCTATGAAAATAATCGATATTTAAGGTTAAACTCAGGGATTTCTATGAAAATAAGCGATATTTTAGGGTTAAAAACAGGGATTTCCTTGAAAATAAGCAATATTTAAGGTTAAAAACAGGGATTTCTATGAAAATAAGTGATATTTAAGGTTAAAAACAGGGATTTTGATGAAAATAAGCGATATTTTAGGGTTAAAAACAGGGATTTTGATGAAAATAAGCGATATTTAAGGTTAAATCAGGGATTTCTATGAAAATAAGCGATATTTTAGGGTTAAAAACAGGGATTTTGATGAAAATAAGCGATATTTTAGGGTTAAAACAGGGATTTCTATGAAAATAAGCGATATTTTTGGGTTAAAAACAGGGATTTCCTTGAAAATAAGCAATATTTAAGGTTAAAAACAGGGATTTCTATGAAAATAAGTGATATTTAAGGGGAAAAACAGGGATTTCTATGAAAATAAGCGATATTTTAGGGGAAAAACAGGGATTTCTATGAAAATAAGCGATATTTTAGGGGAAAAACAGGGATTTCTATGAAAATAAGCGATATTTTAGGGTTAAAAACAGGGATTTCTATGAAAATAAGCGATATTTTAGGGGAAAAACAGGGATTTCTATGAAAATAGGAGATATTTTAGGGGAAAAACAGGGATTTTGATGAAAATAAGCGGTATTTTAGGGTTAAAAACAGGGATTTCTATGAAAATAAGCGATATTTTAGGGTTAAAAACAGGGATTTCGATGAAAATAAGCGATATTTTAGGGTTAAAAACAGGGATTTCGATGAAAATAAGCAATAGTTTAGGGGAAAAAACAGGGATTTCTATGAAAATAAGCGATATTTTAGGGGAAAAACAGGGATTTTGATGAAAATAAGCGATATTTAAGGTTAAAAACAGGGATTTCTATGAAAATAAGTGATATTTTAGGGGAAAAATAGGGATTTCTATGAAAATAAGCGATATTTAAGGGGAAAAAACAGGGATTTCTATGAAAATAAGCGATATTTTAGGTTAAAAACAGGGATTTCGATGAAAATAAGCGATATTTAAGGGGACAAACAGGGATTTCGATGAAAATAAGCGATATTTAAGGGGACAAACAGGGATTTCTATGAAAATAAGCGATATTTTTGGGGAAAAAACAGGGATTTCTATGAAAATAAGCGGTATTTTAGGGTTAAAAACAGGGATTTCGATGAAAATAAGCGATATTTAAGGTTAAAAACAGGGATTTCTATGAAAATAAGCGATATTTTAGGGGAAAAACAGGCATTTCTATGAAAATAAGCGATATTTTAGGGTTAAAAACAGGGATTTCTATGAAAATAAGCGATATTTTAGGGTTAAAAACAGGGATTTTGATGAAAATAAGCGATTTTTTAGGGTTAAAAACAGGGATTTTGATGAAAATAAGCGATATTTAAGGGGAAAAACAGGGATTTCGATGAAAATAAGCGATATTTTAGGGTTAAACACAGGGATTTCGATGAAAATAAGCGATATTTAAGGGGAAAAACAGAGATTTTGATGAAAATCAGCGATATTTTAGGGTTAAAAACAGGGATTTCTATGAAAATAAGCTATATTTTAGGTTAAAAACAGGGATTTCTATGAAAATAAGCGATATTTTAGGGTTAAAAACAGGGATTTCGATGAAAATAAGCAATATTTTAGGGGAAAAACAGGGATTTCTATGAAAATAAGCGATATTTTAGGGGAAAAACAGGGATTTCGATGAAAATAAGCGATATTTTAGGGGAAAAACAGGGATTTCTATGAAAATAATCGATATTTAAGGTTAAACTCAGGGATTTCTATGAAAATAAGCGATATGTTAGGGTTAAAAACAGGGATTTCTATGAAAATAAGCGATATTTAAGGTTAAAAACAGGGATTTTGATGAAAATAAGCGATATTTTAGGGTTAAAAACAGGGATTTTGATGAAAATAAGCGATATTTAAGGTTAAATCAGGGATTTCCTTGAAAATCAGCGATATTTTAGGGTTAAAAACAGGGATTTCGATGAAAATAAGCGATATTTTAGGGTTAAAACAGGGATTTCTATGAAAATAAGCGATATTTTAGGGTTAAAAAACTGGGATTTCTATGAAAATAAGCGATATTTTAGGGGAAAAACAGGGATTTCTATGAAAATAAGCGATATTTTAGGGGAAAAACAGGGATTTCTATGAAAATAAGCGATATTTTAGGGGAAAAATAGGGATTTCTATGAAAATAAGCGATATTTAAGGGGAAAAACAGGGATTTTGATGAAAATAAGCGATATTTAAGGTTAAAAACAGGGATTTCTATGAAAATAAGCAATATTTTAGGGGAAAAACAGGGATTTCTATGAAAATAAGCGATATTTTAGGGGAAAAACAGGGATTTTGATGAAAATAAGCGGTATTTTAGGGTTAAAAACAGGGATTTCTATGAAAATAAGCGATATTTTAGGGTTAAAAACAGGGATTTCGATGAAAATAAGCGATATTTTGGGGTTAAAAACAGGGATTTCGATGAAAATAAGCAATAGTTTAGGGGAAAAACAGGGATTTCGATGAAAATAAGCGATATTTTAGGGGAAAAACAGGGATTTTGATGAAAATAAGCGATATTTTAGGGGAAAAACAGGGATTTCGATGAAAATAAGCGATATTTAAGGTTAAAAACAGGGATTTCTATGAAAATAAGTGATATTTTAGGGGAAAAATAGGGATTTCTATGAAAATAAGCGATATTTAAGGGGAAAAACAGGGATTTTGATGAAAATAAGCGATATTTAAGGTTAAAAACAGGGATTTCTATGAAAATAAGCGATATTTTAGGGTTAAAAACAGGGATTTCTATGAAAATAAGCAATATTTAAGGGGACAAACAGGGATTTCTATGAAAATAAGCGATATTTTGGGGAAAAACAGGGATTTCTATGAAAATAAGCGATATTTTAGGGGAAAAACAGGGATTTCTATGAAAATAAGAGATATTTTAGGGGAAAAACAGGGATTTTGATGAAAATAAGCGGTATTTTAGGGTTAAAAACAGGGATTTCTATGAAAATAAGCGATATTTTAGGGTTAAAAACAGGGATTTCGATGAAAATAAGCGATATTTTGGGGTTAAAAACAGGGATTTCGATGAAAATAAGCAATAGTTTAGGGGAAAAACAGGGATTTCTATGAAAATAAGCGATATTTTAGGGGAAAAATAGGGATTTCGATGAAAATAAGCGATATTTAAGGGGAAAAACAGGGATTTCAGTGAAAATAAGCGATATTTAAGGGGAAAAACAGGGATTTCGATGAAAATAAGCGATATTTAAGGGGACAAACAGGGATTTCTATGAAAATAAGCGATATTTTTGGGGAAAAAACAGGGATTTCTATGAAAATAAGCGATATTTTAGGGTTAAAAACAGGGATTTCGATGAAAATAAGCGATATTTAAGGTTAAAAACAGGGATTTCTATGAAAATAAGCGATATTTTAGGGGAAAAACAGGCATTTCTATGAAAATAAGCGATATTTTAGGGTTAAAAACAGGGATTTCTATGAAAATAAGCGATATTTTAGGGTTAAAAACAGGGATTTTGATGAAAATAAGCGATTTTTTAGGGTTAAAAACAGGGATTTTGATGAAAATAAGCGATATTTAAGGGGAAAAACAGGGATTTCGATGAAAATAAGCGATATTTTAGGGTTAAACACAGGGATTTCGATGAAAATAAGCGATATTTAAATGGAAAAACAGAGATTTTGATGAAAATCAGCGATATTTTAGGGTTAAAAACAGGGATTTCTATGAAAATAAGCTATATTTTAGGTTAAAAACAGGGATTTCTATGAAAATAAGCGATATTTTAGGGTTAAAAACAGGGATTTCGATGAAAATAAGCAATATTTTAGGGGAAAAACAGGGATTTCTATGAAAATAAGCGATATTTTAGGGGAAAAACAGGGATTTCGATGAAAATAAGCGATATTTTAGGGGAAAAACAGGGATTTCTATGAAAATAATCGATATTTAAGGTTAAACTCAGGGATTTCTATGAAAATAAGCGATATGTTAGGGTTAAAAACAGGGATTTCTATGAAAATAAGCGATATTTAAGGTTAAAAACAGGGATTTTGATGAAAATAAGCGATATGTTAGGGTTAAAAACAGGGATTTTGATGAAAATAAGCGATATTTAAGGTTAAATCAGGGATTTCCTTGAAAATCAGCGATATTTTAGGGTTAAAAACAGGGATTTTGATGAAAATAAGCGATATTTTAGGGTTAAAACAGGGATTTCTATGAAAATAAGCGATATTTTAGGGTTAAAAACTGGGATTTCTATGAAAATAAGCGATATTTTAGGGGAAAAACAGGGATTTCTATGAAAATAAGCGATATTTTAGGGGAAAAAACAGGGATTTCTATGAAAATAAGCGATATTTTAGGGGAAAAACAGGGATTTCTATGAAAATAAGCGATATTTTAGGGGAAAAACAGGGATTTTGATGAAAATAAGCGGTATTTTAGGGTTAAAAACAGGGATTTCTATGAAAATAAGCGATATTTTAGGGTTAAAAACAGGGATTTCGATGAAAATAAGCGATATTTTGGGGTTAAAAACAGGGATTTCGATGAAAATAAGCAATAGTTTAGGGGAAAAACAGGGATTTCGATGAAAATAAGCGATATTTTAGGGGAAAAACAGGGATTTTGATGAAAATAAGCGATATTTTAGGGGAAAAACAGGGATTTCGATGAAAATAAGCGATATTTAAGGTTAAAAACAGGGATTTCTATGAAAATAAGCGATATTTTAGGGTTAAAAACAGGGATTTCTATGAAAATAAGCAATATTTAAGGGGACAAACAGGGATTTCTATGAAAATAAGCGATATTTTTGGGGAAAAAACAGGGATTTCTATGAAAATAAGCGATATTTTAGGGTTAAAAACAGGGATTTCTATGAAAATAAGCGATATTTAAGGTTAAAAACAGGGATTTCTATGAAAATAAGCGATATTTTAGGGGAAAAACAGGCATTTCTATGAAAATAAGCGATATTTTAGGGTTAAAAACAGGGATTTCTATGAAAATAAGCGATATTTTGGGGTTAAAAACAGGGATTTCTATGAAAATAAGCGATATTTTAGGGGAAAAACAGGGAATTTTATTAAAATAAGCGATATTTAAGGTTAAAAACAGGGATTTCGATGAAAATAAGCGATATTTAAGGGGAAAAGCAGGGATTTCTATGAAAATAAGCGATATTTTAGGGTTAAAAACAGGGATTTCTATGAAAATAAGTGATATTTAAGGGGAAAAACAGGGATTTCTATGAAAATAAGCGATATTTTGGGGTTAAAAACAGGGATTTCCATGAAAATAAGCGATATTTTAGGGGAAAAACAGGGATTTCTATGAAAATAAGTGATATTTTAGGGGAAAAACAGGGATTTCGATGAAAATAAGCGATATTTTAGGGGAAAAACAGGGATTTCGATGAAAATAAGCGATATTTTAGGTTAAAAACAGGGATTTCTATGAAAATCAGCGATATTTTAGGGGAAAAAAACAGGGATTTCTATGAAAAAAAGCAATATTTTAGGGGAAAAGCAGAGATTTCGATGAAAATAAGCGATATTTTAGGGGAAAAACAGGCATTTCTATGAAAATAAGCGATATTTTAGGGGAAAAACAGGGATTTTGATGAATATAAGCAATATTTAAGGTTAAAAACAGGGATTTCTATGAAAATAAGCGATATTTTAGGGTTAAAAACAGGGATTTCTATGAAAATAAGCGATATTTAAGGGGACAAACAGGGATTTCTATGAAAATAAGCGATATTTTAGGGGAAAAACAGGGATTTCGATGAAAATAAGCGATATTTTAGGGGAAAAAACAGGGATTTCTATGAAAATAAGCGATATTTTAGGGTTAAAAACAGGGATTTCTATGAAAATAAGCGATATTTAAGGTTAAAAACAGGGATTTCTATGAAAATAAGCGATATTTTAGGGGAAAAACAGGCATTTCGATGAAAATAAGCGATATTTTAGGGGAAAAACAGGGATTTCTATGAAAATAAGCGATATTTTAGGTTAAAAACAGGGATTTTGATGAAAATAAGCGATATTTAAGGGGAAAAACAGGGATTTCTATGAAAATAAGCGATATTTTAGGGTTAAAAACAGGGATTTCTATGAAAATAAGCGATATTTTAGGGGAAAAACAGAGATTTCTATGAAAATAAGCGATATTTTAGGGTTAAAAACAGGGATTTTGATGAAAATAAGCGATATTTTAGGGGAAAAACAGAGATTTTGATGAAAATCAGCGATATTTTAGGGTTAAAAACAGGGATTTCTATGAAAATAAGCAATATTTAAGGGGAAAAGCAGGGATTTTGATGAAAATAAGCGATATTTTAGGTTAAAAACAGGGATTTCTATGAAAATAAGCGATATTTTAGGGTTAAAAACAGGGATTTCGATGAAAATAAGCAATATTTAAGGGGAAAAACAGGGATTTCTATGAAACTAAGCGATATTTAAGGGGAAAAACAGGGATTTCGATGAAAATAAGCGATATTTTAGGGGAAAAATAGGGATTTCGATGAAAATAATCGATATTTAAGGTTAAACTCAGGGATTTCTATGTAAATAAGCGATATTTTAGGGGAAAAAACAGGGATTTTGATGAATATAAGCAATATTTTGGGGTTAAAAACAGGGATTTCGATGAAAATAAGCGATATTTTAGGCTTAAAAACAGGGATTTCCATGAAAATAAGCGATATTTTAGGGGAAAAGCAGGGATTTCTATGAAAATAAGTGATATTTTAGGGTTAAAAACAGGGATTTCGATGAAAATAAGCGATATTTTAGGGTTAAAAACAGGGATTTCGATGAAAATAAGCGATATTTAAGGGGACAAACAGGGATTTCTATGAAAATAAGCGATATTTTAGGGTTAAAAACAGGGATTTCTCTGAAAATAAGCGGTATTTTAGGGTTAAAAACAGGGATTTCGATGAAAATAAGCGATATTTTGGGGTTAAAAACAGGGATTTCGATGAAAATAAGCAATAGTTTAGGGGAAAAACAGGGATTTCTATGAAAATAAGCGATATTTTAGGGGAAAAACAGGGATTTTGATGAAAATAAGCGATATTTTAGGGGAAAAACAGGGATTTCGATGAAAATAAGCGATATTTAAGGTTAAAAACAGGGATTTCTATGAAAATAAGTGATATTTTAGGGGAAAAATAGGGATTTCTATGAAAATAAGCGATATTTAAGGGGAAAAACAGGGATTTTGATGAAAATAAGCGATATTTAAGGTTAAAAACAGGGATTTCTATGAAAATAAGCGATATTTTAGGGTTAAAAACAGGGATTTCTATGAAAATAAGCGATATTTAAGGGGACAAACAGGGATTTCTATGAAAATAAGCGATATTTTTGGGGAAAAAACAGGGATTTCTATGAAAATAAGCGATATTTTAGGGTTAAAAACAGGGATTTCGATGAAAATAAGCGATATTTAAGGTTAAAAACAGGGATTTTGATGAAAATCAGCGATATTTTAGGGTTAAAAACAGGGATTTCGATGAAAATAAGCGATATTTTAGGGTTAAAAACGGATTTCTATGAAAATAAGCGATATTTTAGTGTTAAAAACAGGGATTTTGATGAAAATAAGCGATTTTTTAGGGTTAAAAACAGGGATTTTGATGAAAATAAGCGATATTTAAGGGGAAAAACAGGGATTTCTATGAAAATAAGCGATATTTTAGGGTTAAACACAGGGATTTCGATGAAAATAAGCGATATTTAAGGGGAAAAACAGAGATTTTGATGAAAATCAGCGATATTTTAGGGTTAAAAACAGGGATTTCTATGAAAATAAGCTATATTTTAGGTTAAAAACAGGGATTTCTATGAAAATAAGCGATATTTTAGGGTTAAAAACAGGGATTTCGATGAAAATAAGCAATATTTAAGGGGAAAAACAGGGATTTCTATGAAAATAAGCGATATTTTAGGGGAAAAACAGGGATTTCGATGAAAATAAGCGATATTTTAGGGGAAAAACAGGGAGTTCTATGAAAATAATCGATATTTAAGGTTAAACTCAGGGATTTCTATGAAAATAAGCGATATTTTAGGGTTAAAAACAGGGATTTCTATGAAAATAAGCGATATTTAAGGTTAAAAACAGGGATTTTGATGAAAATAAGCGATATTTTAGGGTTAAAAACAGGGATTTTGATGAAAATAAGCGATATTTTAGGGTTAAAACAGGGATTTCTATGAAAATAAGCGATATTTTTGGGTTAAAAACAGGGATTTCCTTGAAAATAAGCAATATTTAAGGTTAAAAACAGGGATTTCTATGAAAATAAGTGATATTTAAGGGGAAAAACAGGGATTTCTATGAAAATAAGCGATATTTTAGGGGAAAAACAGGGATTTCTATGAAAATAAGCGATATTTTAGGGGAAAAACAGGGATTTTGATGAAAATAAGCGATATTTAAGGTTAAAAACAGGGATTTCTATGAAAATAAGTGATATTTTAGGGGAAAAATAGGGATTTCTATGAAAATAAGCGATATTTAAGGGGAAAAACAGGGATTTCTATGAAAATAAGCGATATTTAAGGGGAAAAACAGGGATTTCGATGAAAATAAGCGATATTTAAGGGGACAAACAGGGATTTCTATGAAAATAAGCGATATTTTTGGGGAAAAAACAGGGATTTCTATGAAAATAAGCGGTATTTTAGGGTTAAAAACAGGGATTTCGATGAAAATAAGCGATATTTAAGGTTAAAAACAGGGATTTCTATGAAAATAAGCGATATTTTAGGGGAAAAACAGGCATTTCTATGAAAATAAGCGATATTTTAGGGTTAAAAACAGGGATTTCTATGAAAATAAGCGATATTTTAGGGTTAAAAACAGGGATTTTGATGAAAATAAGCGATTTTTTAGGGTTAAAAACAGGGATTTTGATGAAAATAAGCGATATTTAAGGGGAAAAACAGGGATTTCGATGAAAATAAGCGATATTTTAGGGTTAAACACAGGGATTTCGATGAAAATAAGCGATATTTAAGGGGAAAAACAGAGATTTTGATGAAAATCAGCGATATTTTAGGGTTAAAAACAGGGATTTCTATGAAAATAAGCTATATTTTAGGTTAAAAACAGGGATTTCTATGAAAATAAGCGATATTTTAGGGTTAAAAACAGGGATTTCGATGAAAATAAGCAATATTTTAGGGGAAAAACAGGGATTTCTATGAAAATAAGCGATATTTTAGGGGAAAAACAGGGATTTCGATGAAAATAAGCGATATTTTAGGGGAAAAACAGGGATTTCTATGAAAATAATCGATATTTAAGGTTAAACTCAGGGATTTCTATGAAAATAAGCGATATGTTAGGGTTACAAACAGGGATTTCTATGAAAATAAGCGATATTTAAGGTTAAAAACAGGGATTTTGATGAAAATAAGCGATATTTTAGGGTTAAAAACAGGGATTTTGATGAAAATAAGCGATATTTAAGGGGAAAATCAGGGATTTCCTTGAAAATCAGCGATATTTTAGGGTTAAAAACAGGGATTTTGATGAAAATAAGCGATATTTTAGGGTTAAAACAGGGATTTCTATGAAAATAAGCGATATTTTAGGGTTAAAAACTGGGATTTCTATGAAAATAAGCGATATTTTAGGGGAAAAACAGGGATTTCTCTGAAAATAAGCGATATTTTAGGGGAAAAACAGGGATTTCTATGAAAATAAGCGATATTTTAGGGGAAAAATAGGGATTTCTATGAAAATAAGCGATATTTAAGGGGAAAAACAGGGATTTTGATGAAAATAAGCGATATTTTAAGGTTAAAAACAGGGATTTCTATGAAAATAAGCGATATTTTAGGGGAAAAACAGGGATTTCTATGAAAATAAGCGATATTTTAGGGGAAAAACAGGGATTTTGATGAAAATAAGCGGTATTTTAGGGTTAAAAACAGGGATTTCTATGAAAATAAGCGATATTTTAGGGTTAAAAACAGGGATTTCGATGAAAATAAGCGATATTTTGGGGTTAAAAACAGGGATTTCGATGAAAATAAGCAATAGTTTAGGGGAAAAACAGGGATTTCGATGAAAATAAGCGATATTTTAGGGGAAAAACAGGGATTTTGATGAAAATAAGCGATATTTTAGGGGAAAAACAGGGATTTCGATGAAAATAAGCGATATTTAAGGTTAAAAACAGGGATTTCTATGAAAATAAGTGATATTTTAGGGGAAAAATAGGGATTTCTATGAAAATAAGCGATATTTAAGGGGAAAAACAGGGATTTTGATGAAAATAAGCGATATTTTAGGTTAAAAACAGGGATTTCTATGAAAATAAGCGATATTTTAGGGTTAAAAACAGGGATTTCTATGAAAATAAGCAATATTTAAGGGGACAAACAGGGATTTCTATGAAAATAAGCGATATTTTGGGGAAAAACAGGGATTTCTATGAAAATAAGAGATATTTTAGGGGAAAAACAGGGATTTCTATGAAAATAAGAGATATTTTAGGGGAAAAACAGGGATTTTGATGAAAATAAGCGGTATTTAAGGGTTAAAAACAGGGATTTCTATGAAAATAAGCGATATTTTAGGGTTAAAAACAGGGATTTCGATGAAAATAAGCGATATTTTGGGGTTAAAAACAGGGATTTCGATGAAAATAAGCAATAGTTTAGGGGAAAAACAGGGATTTCTATGAAAATAAGCGATATTTTAGGGGAAAAACAGGGATTTTGATGAAAATAAGCGATATTTAAGGTTAAAAACAGGGATTTCTATGAAAATAAGTGATATTTTAGGGGAAAAATAGGGATTTCGATGAAAATAAGCGATATTTAAGGGGAAAAACAGGGATTTCAGTGAAAATAAGCGATATTTAAGGGGAAAAACAGGGATTTCGATGAAAATAAGCGATATTTAAGGGGACAAACAGGGATTTCTATGAAAATAAGCGATATTTTTGGGGAAAAAACAGGGATTTCTATGAAAATAAGCGATATTTTAGGGTTAAAAACAGGGATTTCGATGAAAATAAGCGATATTTAAGGTTAAAAACAGGGATTTCTATGAAAATAAGCGATATTTTAGGGGAAAAACAGGCATTTCTATGAAAATAAGCGATATTTTAGGGTTAAAAACAGGGATTTCTATGAAAATAAGCGATATTTTAGGGTTAAAAACAGGGATTTTGATGAAAATAAGCGATTTTTTAGGGTTAAAAACAGGGATTTTGATGAAAATAAGCGATATTTAAGGGGAAAAACAGGGATTTCGATGAAAATAAGCGATATTTTAGGGTTAAACACAGGGATTTCGATGAAAATAAGCGATATTTAAGGGGAAAAACAGAGATTTTGATGAAAATCAGCGATATTTTAGGGTTAAAAACAGGGATTTCTATGAAAATAAGCTATATTTTAGGTTAAAAACAGGGATTTCTATGAAAATAAGCGATATTTTAGGGTTAAAAACAGGGATTTCGATGAAAATAAGCAATATTTTAGGGGAAAAACAGGGATTTCTATGAAAATAAGCGATATTTTAGGGGAAAAACAGGGATTTCGATGAAAATAAGCGATATTTTAGGGGAAAAACAGGGATTTCTATGAAAATAATCGATATTTAAGGTTAAACTCAGGGATTTCTATGAAAATAAGCGATATGTTAGGGTTAAAAACAGGGATTTCTATGAAAATAAGCGATATTTAAGGTTAAAAACAGGGATTTTGATGAAAATAAGCGATATGTTAGGGTTAAAAACAGGGATTTTGATGAAAATAAGCGATATTTAAGGTTAAATCAGGGATTTCCTTGAAAATCAGCGATATTTTAGGGTTAAAAACAGGGATTTTGATGAAAATAAGCGATATTTTAGGGTTAAAACAGGGATTTCTATGAAAATAAGCGATATTTTAGGGTTAAAAACTGGGATTTCTATGAAAATAAGCGATATTTTAGGGGAAAAACAGGGATTTCTATGAAAATAAGCGATATTTTAGGGGAAAAACAGGGATTTCTATGAAAATAAGCGATATTTTAGGGGAAAAATAGGGATTTCTATGAAAATAAGCGATATTTAAGGGGAAAAACAGGGATTTTGACGAAAATAAGCGATATTTAAGGTTAAAAACAGGGATTTCTATGAAAATAAGCGATATTTTAGGGGAAAAACAGGGATTTCTATGAAAATAAGCGATATTTTAGGGGAAAAACAGGGATTTTGATGAAAATAAGCGGTATTTTAGGGTTAAAAACAGGGATTTCTATGAAAATAAGCGATATTTTAGGGTTAAAAACAGGGATTTCGATGAAAATAAGCGATATTTTGGGGTTAAAAACAGGGATTTCGATGAAAATAAGCAATAGTTTAGGGGAAAAACAGGGATTTCGATGAAAATAAGCGATATTTTAGGGGAAAAACAGGGATTTTGATGAAAATAAGCGATATTTTAGGGGAAAAACAGGGATTTCGATGAAAATAAGCGATATTTAAGGTTAAAAACAGGGATTTCTATGAAAATAAGTGATATTTTAGGGGAAAAATAGGGATTTCTATGAAAATAAGCGATATTTAAGGGGAAAAACAGGGATTTTGATGAAAATAAGCGATATTTAAGGTTAAAAACAGGGATTTCTATGAAAATAAGCGATATTTTAGGGTTAAAAACAGGGATTTCTATGAAAATAAGCAATATTTAAGGGGACAAACAGGGATTTCTATGAAAATAAGCGATATTTTTGGGGAAAAAACAGGGATTTCTATGAAAATAAGCGATATTTTAGGGTTAAAAACAGGGATTTCTATGAAAATAAGCGATATTTAAGGTTAAAAACAGGGATTTCTATGAAAATAAGCGATATTTTAGGGGAAAAACAGGCATTTCTATGAAAATAAGCGATATTTTAGGGTTAAAAACAGGGATTTCTATGAAAATAAGCGATATTTTAGGGTTAAAAACAGGGATTTCTATGAAAATAAGCGATATTTTAGGGGAAAAACAGGGAATTTTATTAAAATAAGCGATATTTAAGGTTAAAAACAGGGATTTCGATGAAAATAAGCGATATTTAAGGGGAAAAGCAGGGATTTCTATGAAAATAAGCGATATTTAAGGTTAAAAACAGGGATTTCTATGAAAATAAGTGATATTTAAGGGGAAAAACAGGGATTTCTATGAAAATAAGCGATATTTTGGGGTTAAAAACAGGGATTTCCATGAAAATAAGCGATATTTTAGGGGAAAAACAGGGATTTCTATGAAAATAAGTGATATTTTAGGGGAAAAACAGGGATTTCTATGAAAATAAGCGATATTTAAGGTTAAAAACAGGGATTTCGATGAAAATAAGCGATATTTTAGGTTAAAAACAGGGATTTCTATGAAAATCAGCGATATTTTAGGGGAAAAAAACAGGGATTTCTATGAAAAAAAGCAATATTTTAGGGGAAAAGCAGAGATTTCGATGAAAATAAGCGATATTTTAGGGGAAAAACAGGCATTTCTATGAAAATAAGCGATATTTTAGGGGAAAAACAGGGATTTTGATGAATATAAGCAATATTTAAGGTTAAAAACAGGGATTTCTATGAAAATAAGCGATATTTTAGGGTTAAAAACAGGGATTTCTATGAAAATAAGCGATATTTAAGGGGACAAACAGGGATTTCTATGAAAATAAGCGATATTTTAGGGGAAAAACAGGGATTTCGATGAAAATAAGCGATATTTTAGGGGAAAAACAGGGATTTCTATGAAAATAAGCGATATTTTAGGGTTAAAAACAGGGATTTCTATGAAAATAAGCGATATTTAAGGTTAAAAACAGGGATTTCTATGAAAATAAGCGATATTTTAGGGGAAAAACAGGCATTTCTATGAAAATAAGCGATATTTTAGGGTTAAAAACAGGGATTTCTATGAAAATAAGCGATATTTTAGGTTAAAAACAGGGATTTTGATGAAAATAAGCGATATTTAAGGGGAAAAACAGGGATTTCTATGAAAATAAGCGATATTTTAGGGTTAAAAACAGGGATTTCTATGAAAATAAGCGATATTTTAGGGGAAAAACAGAGATTTCTATGAAAATAAGCGATATTTTAGGGTTAAAAACAGGGATTTCTATGAAAATAAGCGATATTTTAGGGGAAAAACAGAGATTTTGATGAAAATCAGCGATATTTTAGGGTTAAAAACAGGGATTTCTATGAAAATAAGCAATATTTTAGGGGAAAAGCAGGGATTTTGATGAAAATAAGCGATATTTTAGGTTAAAAACAGGGATTTCTATGAAAATAAGCGATATTTTAGGGTTAAAAACAGGGATTTCGATGAAAATAAGCAATATTTAAGGGGAAAAACAGGGATTTCTATGAAACTAAGCGATATTTAAGGGGAAAAACAGGGATTTCGATGAAAATAAGCGATATTTTAGGGGAAAAACAGGGATTTCGATGAAAATAATCGATATTTAAGGTTAAACTCAGGGATTTCTATGTAAATAAGCGATATTTTAGGGGAAAAACAGGGATTTTGATGAATATAAGCAATATTTTGGGGTTAAAAACAGGGATTTCGATGAAAATAAGCGATATTTTAGGCTTAAAAACAGGGATTTCCATGAAAATAAGCGATATTTTAGGGGAAAAGCAGGGATTTCTATGAAAATAAGTGATATTTTAGGGTTAAAAACAGGGATTTCGATGAAAATAAGCGATATTTTAGGGTTAAAAACAGGGATTTCGATGAAAATAAGCGATATTTAAGGGGACAAACAGGGATTTCTATGAAAATAAGCGATATTTTAGGGTTAAAAACAGGGATTTCTCTGAAAATAAGCGGTATTTTAGGGTTAAAAACAGGGATTTCGATGAAAATCAGCGATATTTTAGGGTTAAAAACAGGGATTTCGATGAAAATAAGCAATAGTTTAGGGGAAAAACAGGGATTTCTATGAAAATAAGCGATATTTTAGGGGAAAAACAGGGATTTTGATGAAAATAAGCGATATTTTAGGGGAAAAACAGGGATTTCGATGAAAATAAGCGATATTTAAGGTTAAAAACAGGGATTTCTATGAAAATAAGTGATATTTTAGGGGAAAAATAGGGATTTCTATGAAAATAAGCGATATTTAAGGGGAAAAACAGGGATTTTGATGAAAATAAGCGATATTTAAGGTTAAACTCAGGGATTTCTATGAAAATAAGCGATATGTTAGGGTTAAAAACAGGGATTTCTATGAAAATAAGCGATATTTAAGGTTAAAAACAGGGATTTTGATGAAAATAAGCGATATGTTAGGGTTAAAAACAGGGATTTTGATGAAAATAAGCGATATTTAAGGTTAAATCAGGGATTTCCTTGAAAATCAGCGATATTTTAGGGTTAAAAACAGGGATTTTGATGAAAATAAGCGATATTTTAGGGTTAAAACAGGGATTTCTATGAAAATAAGCGATATTTTAGGGTTAAAAACTGGGATTTCTATGAAAATAAGCGATATTTTAGGGGAAAAACAGGGATTTCTATGAAAATAAGCGATATTTTAGGGGAAAAACAGGGATTTCTATGAAAATAAGCGATATTTTAGGGGAAAAATAGGGATTTCTATGAAAATAAGCGATATTTAAGGGGAAAAACAGGGATTTTGATGAAAATAAGCGATATTTAAGGTTAAAAACAGGGATTTCTATGAAAATAAGCGATATTTTAGGGGAAAAACAGGGATTTCTATGAAAATAAGCGATATTTTAGGGGAAAAACAGGGATTTTGATGAAAATAAGCGGTATTTTAGGGTTAAAAACAGGGATTTCTATGAAAATAAGCGATATTTTAGGGTTAAAAACAGGGATTTCGATGAAAATAAGCGATATTTTGGGGTTAAAAACAGGGATTTCGATGAAAATAAGCAATAGTTTAGGGGAAAAACAGGGATTTCGATGAAAATAAGCGATATTTTAGGGGAAAAACAGGGATTTTGATGAAAATAAGCGATATTTTAGGGGAAAAACAGGGATTTCGATGAAAATAAGCGATATTTAAGGTTAAAAACAGGGATTTCTATGAAAATAAGTGATATTTTAGGGGAAAAATAGGGATTTCTATGAAAATAAGCGATATTTAAGGGGAAAAACAGGGATTTTGATGAAAATAAGCGATATTTAAGGTTAAAAACAGGGATTTCTATGAAAATAAGCGATATTTTAGGGTTAAAAACAGGGATTTCTATGAAAATAAGCAATATTTAAGGGGACAAACAGGGATTTCTATGAAAATAAGCGATATTTTTGGGGAAAAAACAGGGATTTCTATGAAAATAAGCGATATTTTAGGGTTAAAAACAGGGATTTCTATGAAAATAAGCGATATTTAAGGTTAAAAACAGGGATTTCTATGAAAATAAGCGATATTTTAGGGGAAAAACAGGCATTTCTATGAAAATAAGCGATATTTTAGGGTTAAAAACAGGGATTTCTATGAAAATAAGCGATATTTTAGGGTTAAAAACAGGGATTTCTATGAAAATAAGCGATATTTTAGGGGAAAAACAGGGAATTTTATTAAAATAAGCGATATTTAAGGTTAAAAACAGGGATTTCGATGAAAATAAGCGATATTTAAGGGGAAAAGCAGGGATTTCTATGAAAATAAGCGATATTTAAGGTTAAAAACAGGGATTTCTATGAAAATAAGTGATATTTAAGGGGAAAAACAGGGATTTCTATGAAAATAAGCGATATTTTGGGGTTAAAAACAGGGATTTCCATGAAAATAAGCGATATTTTAGGGGAAAAACAGGGATTTCTATGAAAATAAGTGATATTTTAGGGGAAAAACAGGGATTTCGATGAAAATAAGCGATATTTTAGGGGAAAAACAGGGATTTCGATGAAAATAAGCGATATTTTAGGTTAAAAACAGGGATTTCTATGAAAATCAGCGATATTTTAGGGGAAAAAAACAGGGATTTCTATGAAAAAAAGCAATATTTTAGGGGAAAAGCAGAGATTTCGATGAAAATAAGCGATATTTTAGGGGAAAAACAGGCATTTCTATGAAAATAAGCGATATTTTAGGGGAAAAACAGGGATTTTGATGAATATAAGCAATATTTAAGGTTAAAAACAGGGATTTCTATGAAAATAAGCGATATTTTAGGGTTAAAAACAGGGATTTCTATGAAAATAAGCGATATTTAAGGGGACAAACAGGGATTTCTATGAAAATAAGCGATATTTTAGGGGAAAAACAGGGATTTCGATGAAAATAAGCGATATTTTAGGGGAAAAACAGGGATTTCTATGAAAATAAGCGATATTTTAGGGTTAAAAACAGGGATTTCTATGAAAATAAGCGATATTTAAGGTTAAAAACAGGGATTTCTATGAAAATAAGCGATATTTTAGGGGAAAAACAGGCATTTCTATGAAAATAAGCGATATTTTAGGGTTAAAAACAGGGATTTCTATGAAAATAAGCGATATTTTAGGTTAAAAACAGGGATTTTGATGAAAATAAGCGATATTTAAGGGGAAAAACAGGGATTTCTATGAAAATAAGCGATATTTTAGGGTTAAAAACAGGGATTTCTATGAAAATAAGCGATATTTTAGGGGAAAAACAGAGATTTCTATGAAAATAAGCGATATTTTAGGGGAAAAACAGAGATTTTGATGAAAATCAGCGATATTTTAGGGTTAAAAACAGGGATTTCTATGAAAATAAGCAATATTTTAGGGGAAAAGCAGGGATTTTGATGAAAATAAGCGATATTTTAGGTTAAAAACAGGGATTTCTATGAAAATAAGCGATATTTTAGGGTTAAAAACAGGGATTTCGATGAAAATAAGCAATATTTAAGGGGAAAAACAGGGATTTCTATGAAACTAAGCGATATTTAAGGGGAAAAACAGGGATTTCGATGAAAATAAGCGATATTTTAGGGGAAAAACAGGGATTTCGATGAAAATAATCGATATTTAAGGTTAAACTCAGGGATTTCTATGTAAATAAGCGATATTTTAGGGGAAAAACAGGGATTTTGATGAATATAAGCAATATTTTGGGGTTAAAAACAGGGATTTCGATGAAAATAAGCGATATTTTAGGCTTAAAAACAGGGATTTCCATGAAAATAAGCGATATTTTAGGGGAAAAGCAGGGATTTCTATGAAAATAAGTGATATTTTAGGGTTAAAAACAGGGATTTCTCTGAAAATAAGCGGTATTTTAGGGTTAAAAACAGGGATTTCGATGAAAATCAGCGATATTTTAGGGTTAAAAACAGGGATTTCGATGAAAATAAGCAATAGTTTAGGGGAAAAACAGGGATTTCTATGAAAATAAGCGATATTTTAGGGGAAAAACAGGGATTTTGATGAAAATAAGCGATATTTTAGGGGAAAAACAGGGATTTCGATGAAAATAAGCGATATTTAAGGTTAAAAACAGGGATTTCTGTGAAAATAAGTGATATTTTAGGGGAAAAATAGGGATTTCTATGAAAATAAGCGATATTTAAGGGGAAAAACAGGGATTTTGATGAAAATAAGCGATATTTAAGGTTAAACTCAGGGATTTCTATGAAAATAAGCGATATGTTAGGGTTAAAAACAGGGATTTCTATGAAAATAAGCGATATTTAAGGTTAAAAACAGGGATTTTGATGAAAATAAGCGATATGTTAGGGTTAAAAACAGGGATTTTGATGAAAATAAGCGATATTTTAGGGTTAAAAACAGGGATTTCGATGAAAATCAGCGATATTTTAGGGTTAAAAACTGGGATTTTGATGAAAATAAGCGATATTTTAGGGTTAAAACAGGGATTTCTATGAAAATAAGCGATATTTTAGGGTTAAAAACTGGGATTTCTATGAAAATAAGCGATATTTTAGGGGAAAAACAGGGATTTCGATGAAAATAAGCGATATTTTAGGGGAAAAACAGGGATTTCTATGAAAATAAGCGATATTTTAGGGGAAAAATAGGGATTTCTATGAAAATAAGCGATATTTAAGGGGAAAAACAGGGATTTTGATGAAAATAAGCGATATTTAAGGTTAAAAACAGGGATTTCTATGAAAATAAGCGATATTTTAGGGGAAAAACAGGGATTTCTATGAAAATAAGCGATATTTTAGGGGAAAAACAGGGATTTTGATGAAAATAAGCGGTATTTTAGGGTTAAAAACAGGGATTTCTATGAAAATAAGCGATATTTTAGGGTTAAAAACAGGGATTTCGATGAAAATAAGCGATATTTTGGGGTTAAAAACAGGGATTTCGATGAAAATAAGCAATAGTTTAGGGGAAAAACAGGGATTTCGATGAAAATAAGCGATATTTTAGGGGAAAAACAGGGATTTTGATGAAAATAAGCGATATTTTAGGGGAAAAACAGGGATTTCGATGAAAATAAGCGATATTTAAGGTTAAAAACAGGGATTTCTATGAAAATAAGTGATATTTTAGGGGAAAAATAGGGATTTCTATGAAAATAAGCGATATTTAAGGGGAAAAACAGGGATTTTGATGAAAATAAGCGATATTTAAGGTTAAAAACAGGGATTTCTATGAAAATAAGCGATATTTTAGGGTTAAAAACAGGGATTTCTATGAAAATAAGCAATATTTAAGGGGACAAACAGGGATTTCTATGAAAATAAGCAATATTTTTGGGGAAAAAACAGGGATTTCTATGAAAATAAGCGATATTTTAGGGTTAAAAACAGGGATTTCTATGAAAATAAGCGATATTTAAGGTTAAAAACAGGGATTTCTATGAAAATAAGCGATATTTTAGGGGAAAAACAGGCATTTCTATGAAAATAAGCGATATTTTAGGGTTAAAAACAGGGATTTCTATGAAAATAAGCGATATTTTAGGTTAAAAACAGGGATTTTGATGAAAATAAGCGATATTTAAGGGGAAAAACAGGGATTTCTATGAAAATAAGCGATATTTTAGGGTTAAAAACAGGGATTTCTATGAAAATAAGCGATATTTTAGGGGAAAAACAGAGATTTCTATGAAAATAAGCGATATTTTAGGGTTAAAAACAGGGATTTCTATGAAAATAAGCGATATTTTAGGGGAAAAACAGAGATTTTGATGAAAATCAGCGATATTTTAGGGTTAAAAACAGGGATTTCTATGAAAATAAGCAATATTTTAGGGGAAAAGCAGGGATTTTGATGAAAATAAGCGATATTTTAGGTTAAAAACAGGGATTTCTATGAAAATAAGCGATATTTTAGGGTTAAAAACAGGGATTTCGATGAAAATAAGCAATATTTAAGGGGAAAAACAGGGATTTCTATGAAACTAAGCGATATTTAAGGGGAAAAACAGGGATTTCGATGAAAATAAGCGATATTTTAGGGGAAAAACAGGGATTTCTATGAAAATAAGCGATATTTTAGGGTTAAAAACAGGGATTTCTATGAAAATAAGCGATATTTAAGGGGAAAAACAGGGATTTCGATGAAAATAAGCGATATTTAAGGGGAAAAACAGGGATTTCGATGAAAATAAGCGATATTTTAGGGGAAAAACAGGGATTTCGATGAAAATAATCGATATTTAAGGTTAAACTCAGGGATTTCTATGTAAATAAGCGATATTTTAGGGGAAAAACAGGGATTTTGATGAATATAAGCAATATTTTGGGGTTAAAAACAGGGATTTCGATGAAAATAAGCGATATTTTAGGCTTAAAAACAGGGATTTCCATGAAAATAAGCGATATTTTAGGGGAAAAGCAGGGATTTCTATGAAAATAAGTGATATTTTAGGGTTAAAAACAGGGATTTCTCTGAAAATAAGCGGTATTTTAGGGTTAAAAACAGGGATTTCGATGAAAATCAGCGATATTTTAGGGTTAAAAACAGGGATTTCGATGAAAATAAGCAATAGTTTAGGGGAAAAACAGGGATTTCTATGAAAATAAGCGATATTTTAGGGGAAAAACAGGGATTTTGATGAAAATAAGCGATATTTTAGGGGAAAAACAGGGATTTCGATGAAAATAAGCGATATTTAAGGTTAAAAACAGGGATTTCTGTGAAAATAAGTGATATTTTAGGGGAAAAATAGGGATTTCTATGAAAATAAGCGATATTTAAGGGGAAAAACAGGGATTTTGATGAAAATAAGCGATATTTAAGGTTAAACTCAGGGATTTCTATGAAAATAAGCGATATGTTAGGGTTAAAAACAGGGATTTCTATGAAAATAAGCGATATTTAAGGTTAAAAACAGGGATTTTGATGAAAATAAGCGATATGTTAGGGTTAAAAACAGGGATTTTGATGAAAATAAGCGATATTTAAGGTTAAATCAGGGATTTCCTTGAAAATCAGCGATATTTTAGGGTTAAAAACAGGGATTTTGATGAAAATAAGCGATATTTTAGGGTTAAAACAGGGATTTCTATGAAAATAAGCGATATTTTAGGGTTAAAAACTGGGATTTCTATGAAAATAAGCGATATTTTAGGGGAAAAACAGGGATTTCTATGAAAATAAGCGATATTTTAGGGGAAAAACAGGGATTTCTATGAAAATAAGCGATATTTTAGGGGAAAAATAGGGATTTCTATGAAAATAAGCGATATTTAAGGGGAAAAACAGGGATTTTGATGAAAATAAGCGATATTTAAGGTTAAAAACAGGGATTTCTATGAAAATAAGCGATATTTTAGGGGAAAAACAGGGATTTCTATGAAAATAAGCGATATTTTAGGGGAAAAACAGGGATTTTGATGAAAATAAGCGGTATTTTAGGGTTAAAAACAGGGATTTCTATGAAAATAAGCGATATTTTAGGGTTAAAAACAGGGATTTCGATGAAAATAAGCGATATTTTGGGGTTAAAAACAGGGATTTCGATGAAAATAAGCAATAGTTTAGGGGAAAAACAGGGATTTCGATGAAAATAAGCGATATTTTAGGGGAAAAACAGGGATTTTGATGAAAATAAGCGATATTTTAGGGGAAAAACAGGGATTTCGATGAAAATAAGCGATATTTAAGGTTAAAAACAGGGATTTCTATGAAAATAAGTGATATTTTAGGGGAAAAATAGGGATTTCTATGAAAATAAGCGATATTTAAGGGGAAAAACAGGGATTTTGATGAAAATAAGCGATATTTAAGGTTAAAAACAGGGATTTCTATGAAAATAAGCGATATTTTAGGGTTAAAAACAGGGATTTCTATGAAAATAAGCAATATTTAAGGGGACAAACAGGGATTTCTATGAAAATAAGCAATATTTTTGGGGAAAAAACAGGGATTTCTATGAAAATAAGCGATATTTTAGGGTTAAAAACAGGGATTTCTATGAAAATAAGCGATATTTAAGGTTAAAAACAGGGATTTCTATGAAAATAAGCGATATTTTAGGGGAAAAACAGGCATTTCTATGAAAATAAGCGATATTTTAGGGTTAAAAACAGGGATTTCTATGAAAATAAGCGATATTTTAGGGTTAAAAACAGGGATTTCTATGAAAATAAGCGATATTTTAGGGGAAAAACAGGGAATTTTATTAAAATAAGCGATATTTAAGGTTAAAAACAGGGATTTCGATGAAAATAAGCGATATTTAAGGGGAAAAGCAGGGATTTCTATGAAAATAAGCGATATTTAAGGTTAAAAACAGGGATTTCTATGAAAATAAGTGATATTTAAGGGGAAAAACAGGGATTTCTATGAAAATAAGCGATATTTTGGGGTTAAAAACAGGGATTTCCATGAAAATAAGCGATATTTTAGGGGAAAAACAGGGATTTCTATGAAAATAAGTGATATTTTAGGGGAAAAACAGGGATTTCGATGAAAATAAGCGATATTTTAGGGGAAAAACAGGGATTTCGATGAAAATAAGCGATATTTTAGGTTAAAAACAGGGATTTCTATGAAAAAAAGCAATATTTTAGGGGAAAAGCAGAGATTTCGATGAAAATAAGCGATATTTTAGGGGAAAAACAGGCATTTCTATGAAAATAAGCGATATTTTAGGGGAAAAACAGGGATTTTGATGAATATAAGCAATATTTAAGGTTAAAAACAGGGATTTCTATGAAAATAAGCGATATTTTAGGGTTAAAAACAGGGATTTCTATGAAAATAAGCGATATTTAAGGGGACAAACAGGGATTTCTATGAAAATAAGCGATATTTTAGGGGAAAAACAGGGATTTCGATGAAAATAAGCGATATTTTAGGGGAAAAACAGGGATTTCTATGAAAATAAGCGATATTTTAGGGTTAAAAACAGGGATTTCTATGAAAATAAGCGATATTTAAGGTTAAAAACAGGGATTTCTATGAAAATAAGCGATATTTTAGGGGAAAAACAGGCATTTCTATGAAAATAAGCGATATTTTAGGGTTAAAAACAGGGATTTCTATGAAAATAAGCGATATTTTAGGTTAAAAACAGGGATTTTGATGAAAATAAGCGATATTTAAGGGGAAAAACAGGGATTTCTATGAAAATAAGCGATATTTTAGGGTTAAAAACAGGGATTTCTATGAAAATAAGCGATATTTTAGGGGAAAAACAGAGATTTCTATGAAAATAAGCGATATTTTAGGGTTAAAAACAGGGATTTCTATGAAAATAAGCGATATTTTAGGGGAAAAACAGAGATTTTGATGAAAATCAGCGATATTTTAGGGTTAAAAACAGGGATTTCTATGAAAATAAGCAATATTTTAGGGGAAAAGCAGGGATTTTGATGAAAATAAGCGATATTTTAGGTTAAAAACAGGGATTTCTATGAAAATAAGCGATATTTTAGGGTTAAAAACAGGGATTTCGATGAAAATAAGCAATATTTAAGGGGAAAAACAGGGATTTCTATGAAACTAAGCGATATTTAAGGGGAAAAACAGGGATTTCGATGAAAATAAGCGATATTTTAGGGGAAAAACAGGGATTTCGATGAAAATAATCGATATTTAAGGTTAAACTCAGGGATTTCTATGTAAATAAGCGATATTTTAGGGGAAAAACAGGGATTTTGATGAATATAAGCAATATTTTGGGGTTAAAAACAGGGATTTCGATGAAAATAAGCGATATTTTAGGCTTAAAAACAGGGATTTCCATGAAAATAAGCGATATTTTAGGGGAAAAGCAGGGATTTCTATGAAAATAAGTGATATTTTAGGGTTAAAAACAGGGATTTCGATGAAAATAAGCGATATTTTAGGGTTAAAAACAGGGATTTCGATGAAAATAAGCGATATTTAAGGGGACAAACAGGGATTTCTATGAAAATAAGCGATATTTTAGGGTTAAAAACAGGGATTTCTCTGAAAATAAGCGGTATTTTAGGGTTAAAAACAGGGATTTCGATGAAAATCAGCGATATTTTAGGGTTAAAAACAGGGATTTCGATGAAAATAAGCAATAGTTTAGGGGAAAAACAGGGATTTCTATGAAAATAAGCGATATTTTAGGGGAAAAACAGGGATTTTGATGAAAATAAGCGATATTTTAGGGTTAAAACAGGGATTTCGATGAAAATAAGCGATATTTAAGGTTAAAAACAGGGATTTCTGTGAAAATAAGTGATATTTTAGGGGAAAAATAGGGATTTCTATGAAAATAAGCGATATTTAAGGGGAAAAACAGGGATTTTGATGAAAATAAGCGATATTTAAGGTTAAAAACAGGGATTTCTATGAAAATAAGCGATATTTTAGGGTTAAAAACAGGGATTTCTATGAAAATAAGCGATATTTAAGGGGACAAACAGGGATTTCTATGAAAATAAGCGATATTTTTGGGGAAAAAACAGGGATTTCTATGAAAATAAGCGATATTTTAGGGTTAAAAACAGGGATTTCGATGAAAATAAGCGATATTTAAGGTTAAAAACAGGGATTTTGATGAAAATCAGCGATATTTTAGGGTTAAAAACAGGGATTTCGATGAAAATAAGCGATATTTTAGGGTTAAAAACGGATTTCTATGAAAATAAGCGATATTTTAGTGTTAAAAACAGGGATTTTGATGAAAATAAGCGATTTTTTAGGGTTAAAAACAGGGATTTTGATGAAAATAAGCGATATTTAAGGGGAAAAACAGGGATTTCTATGAAAATAAGCGATATTTTAGGGTTAAACACAGGGATTTCGATGAAAATAAGCGATATTTAAGGGGAAAAACAGAGATTTTGATGAAAATCAGCGATATTTTAGGGTTAAAAACAGGGATTTCTATGAAAATAAGCTATATTTTAGGTTAAAAACAGGGATTTCTATGAAAATAAGCGATATTTTAGGGTTAAAAACAGGGATTTCGATGAAAATAAGCAATATTTAAGGGGAAAAACAGGGATTTCTATGAAAATAAGCGATATTTTAGGGGAAAAACAGGGATTTCGATGAAAATAAGCGATATTTTAGGGGAAAAACAGGGAGTTCTATGAAAATAATCGATATTTAAGGTTAAACTCAGGGATTTCTATGAAAATAAGCGATATTTTAGGGTTAAAAACAGGGATTTCTATGAAAATAAGCGATATTTAAGGTTAAAAACAGGGATTTTGATGAAAATAAGCGATATTTTAGGGTTAAAAACAGGGATTTTGATGAAAATAAGCGATATTTAAGGTTAAATCAGGGATTTCTATGAAAATAAGCGATATTTTAGGGTTAAAAACAGGGATTTTGATGAAAATAAGCGATATTTTAGGGTTAAAACAGGGATTTCTATGAAAATAAGCGATATTTTTGGGTTAAAAACAGGGATTTCCTTGAAAATAAGCAATATTTAAGGTTAAAAACAGGGATTTCTATGAAAATAAGTGATATTTAAGGGGAAAAACAGGGATTTCTATGAAACTAAGCGATATTTAAGGGGAAAAACAGGGATTTCTATGAAAATAAGCGATATTTTAGGGGAAAAACAGGGATTTCTATGAAAATAAGCGATATTTTGGGGTTAAAAACAGGGATTTCTATGAAAATAAGCGATATTTTAGGGGAAAAACAGGGATTTTGATGAAAATAAGCGATATTTTGGGGTTAAAAACAGGGATTTCTATGAAAATAAGCGATATTTTAGGGGAAAAACAGGGATTTCTATGAAAATAAGCGATATTTTATGGGAAAAACAGGGATTTTGATGAAAATAAGCGGTATTTTAGGGTTAAAAAAAGGGATTTCTATGAAAATAAGCGATATTTTAGGGTTAAAAACAGGGATTTCGATGAAAATAAGCGATATTTTGGGGTTAAAAACAGGGATTTCGATGAAAATAAGCAATAGTTTAGGGGAAAAACAGGGATTTCTATGAAAATAAGCAATATTTTAGGGGAAAAACAGGGATTTCGATGAAAATAAGCGATATTTAAGGTTAAAAACAGGGATTTCTATGAAAATAAGCGATATTTTGGGGTTAAAAACAGGGATTTCTATGAAAATAAGCGATATTTTAGGGGAAAAACAGGGAATTTTATTAAAATAAGCGATATTTAAGGTTAAAAACAGGGATTTCGATGAAAATAAGCGATATTTAAGGGGAAAAGCAGGGATTTCTATGAAAATAAGCGATATTTAAGGTTAAAAACAGGGATTTCTATGAAAATAAGCGATATTTTACGGTTAAAAACAGGGATTTCTATGAAAATAAGCGATATTTTGGGGTTAAAAACAGGGATTTCCATGAAAATAAGCGATATTTTAGGGGAAAAACAGGGATTTCTATGAAAATAAGTGATATTTTAGGGGAAAAACAGGGATTTCGATGAAAATAAGCGATATTTTAGGGGAAAAACAGGGATTTCGATGAAAATAAGCGATATTTTAGGTTAAAAACAGGGATTTCTATGAAAATCAGCGATATTTTAGGGGAAAAAAACAGGGATTTCTATGAAAAAAAGCAATATTTTAGGGGAAAAGCAGAGATTTCGATGAAAATAAGCGATATTTTAGGGGAAAAACAGGCATTTCTATGAAAATAAGCGATATTTTAGGGGAAAAACAGGGATTTTGATGAATATAAGCAATATTTAAGGTTAAAAACAGGGATTTCTATGAAAATAAGCGATATTTTAGGGTTAAAAACAGGGATTTCTATGAAAATAAGCGATATTTAAGGGGACAAACAGGGATTTCTATGAAAATAAGCGATATTTTAGGGGAAAAACAGGGATTTCGATGAAAATAAGCGATATTTTAGGGGAAAAACAGGGATTTCTATGAAAATAAGCGATATTTTAGGGTTAAAAACAGGGATTTCTATGAAAATAAGCGATATTTAAGGTTAAAAACAGGGATTTCTATGAAAATAAGCGATATTTTAGGGGAAAAACAGGCATTTCTATGAAAATAAGCGATATTTTAGGGTTAAAAACAGGGATTTCTATGAAAATAAGCGATATTTTAGGTTAAAAACAGGGATTTTGATGAAAATAAGCGATATTTAAGGGGAAAAACAGGGATTTCTATGAAAATAAGCGATATTTTAGGGTTAAAAACAGGGATTTTGATGAAAATAAGCGATATTTTAGGGGAAAAACAGAGATTTCTATGAAAATAAGCGATATTTTAGGGGAAAAACAGAGATTTTGATGAAAATCAGCGATATTTTAGGGTTAAAAACAGGGATTTCTATGAAAATAAGCAATATTTTAGGGGAAAAGCAGGGATTTTGATGAAAATAAGCGATATTTAAGGGGAAAAACAGGGATTTCGATGAAAATAAGCGATATTTTAGGGTTAAAAACAGGGATTTCGATGAAAATAAGCAATATTTAAGGGGAAAAACAGGGATTTCTATGAAACTAAGCGATATTTTAGGTTAAAAACAGGGATTTCTATGAAAATAAGCGATATTTTAGGGGAAAAACAGGGATTTCTATGAAAATAAGCGATATTTTAGGGTTAAAAACAGGGATTTCTATGAAAATAAGCGATATTTTAGGGGAAAAACAGGGATTTTGATGAATATAAGCAATATTTTGGGGTTAAAAACAGGGATTTCGATGAAAATAAGCGATATTTTAGGCTTAAAAACAGGGATTTCCATGAAAATAAGCGATATTTTAGGGGAAAAGCAGGGATTTCTATGAAAATAAGTGATATTTTAGGGTTAAAAACAGGGATTTCGATGAAAATAAGCGATATTTTAGGGTTAAAAACAGGGATTTCGATGAAAATAAGCGATATTTAAGGGGACAAACAGGGATTTCTATGAAAATAAGCGATATTTTAGGGTTAAAAACAGGGATTTCTCTGAAAATAAGTGGTATTTTAGGGTTAAAAACAGGGATTTCTATGAAAATAAGCGATATTTTAGGGTTAAAAACAGGGATTTCGATGAAAATAAGCGATATTTTGGGGTTAAAAACAGGGATTTCGATGAAAATAAGCAATAGTTTAGGGGAAAAACAGGGATTTCTATGAAAATAAGCGATATTTTAGGGGAAAAACAGGGATTTTGATGAAAATAAGCGATATTTTAGGGGAAAAACAGGGATTTCGATGAAAATAAGCGATATTTAAGGTTAAAAACAGGGATTTCTATGAAAATAAGTGATATTTTAGGGGAAAAATAGGGATTTCTATGAAAATAAGCGATATTTAAGGGGAAAAACAGGGATTTTGATGAAAATAAGCGATATTTAAGGTTAAAAACAGGGATTTCTATGAAAATAAGCGATATTTTAGGGTTAAAAACAGGGATTTCTATGAAAATAAGCGATATTTAAGGGGACAAACAGGGATTTCTATGAAAATAAGTGATATTTAAGGGGAAAAACAGGGATTTCTATGAAACTAAGCGATATTTAAGGGGAAAAACAGGGATTTCTATGAAAATAAGCGATATTTTAGGGGAAAAACAGGGATTTCTATGAAAATAAGCGATATTTTGGGGTTAAAAACAGGGATTTCTATGAAAATAAGCGATATTTTAGGGGAAAAACAGGGATTTTGATGAAAATAAGCGATATTTTGGGGTTAAAAACAGGGATTTCTATGAAAATAAGCGATATTTTAGGGGAAAAACAGGGATTTCTATGAAAATAAGCGATATTTTAGGGGAAAAACAGGGATTTTGATGAAAATAAGCGGTATTTTAGGGTTAAAAAAAGGGATTTCTATGAAAATAAGCGATATTTTAGGGTTAAAAACAGGGATTTCGATGAAAATAAGCGATATTTTGGGGTTAAAAACAGGGATTTCGATGAAAATAAGCAATAGTTTAGGGGAAAAACAGGGATTTCTATGAAAATAAGCAATATTTTAGGGGAAAAACAGGGATTTCGATGAAAATAAGCGATATTTAAGGTTAAAAACAGGGATTTCTATGAAAATAAGCGATATTTTGGGGTTAAAAACAGGGATTTCTATGAAAATAAGCGATATTTTAGGGGAAAAACAGGGAATTTTATTAAAATAAGCGATATTTAAGGTTAAAAACAGGGATTTCGATGAAAATAAGCGATATTTAAGGGGAAAAGCAGGGATTTCTATGAAAATAAGCGATATTTAAGGTTAAAAACAGGGATTTCTATGAAAATAAGCGATATTTTACGGTTAAAAACAGGGATTTCTATGAAAATAAGCGATATTTTGGGGTTAAAAACAGGGATTTCCATGAAAATAAGCGATATTTTAGGGGAAAAACAGGGATTTCTATGAAAATAAGTGATATTTTAGGGGAAAAACAGGGATTTCGATGAAAATAAGCGATATTTTAGGGGAAAAACAGGGATTTCGATGAAAATAAGCGATATTTTAGGTTAAAAACAGGGATTTCTATGAAAATCAGCGATATTTTAGGGGAAAAAAACAGGGATTTCTATGAAAAAAAGCAATATTTTAGGGGAAAAGCAGAGATTTCGATGAAAATAAGCGATATTTTAGGGGAAAAACAGGCATTTCTATGAAAATAAGTGATATTTTAGGGGAAAAACAGGGATTTTGATGAATATAAGCAATATTTAAGGTTAAAAACAGGGATTTCTATGAAAATAAGCGATATTTTAGGGTTAAAAACAGGGATTTCTATGAAAATAAGCGATATTTAAGGGGACAAACAGGGATTTCTATGAAAATAAGCGATATTTTAGGGGAAAAACAGGGATTTCGATGAAAATAAGCGATATTTTAGGGGAAAAACAGGGATTTCTATGAAAATAAGCGATATTTTAGGGTTAAAAACAGGGATTTCTATGAAAATAAGCGATATTTAAGGTTAAAAACAGGGATTTCTATGAAAATAAGCGATATTTTAGGGGAAAAACAGGCATTTCTATGAAAATAAGCGATATTTTAGGGTTAAAAACAGGGATTTCTATGAAAATAAGCGATATTTTAGGTTAAAAACAGGGATTTTGATGAAAATAAGCGATATTTAAGGGGAAAAACAGGGATTTCTATGAAAATAAGCGATATTTTAGGGTTAAAAACAGGGATTTTGATGAAAATAAGCGATATTTTAGGGGAAAAACAGAGATTTCTATGAAAATAAGCGATATTTTAGGGTTAAAAACAGGGATTTCTATGAAAATAAGCGATATTTTAGGGGAAAAACAGAGATTTTGATGAAAATCAGCGATATTTTAGGGTTAAAAACAGGGATTTCTATGAAAATAAGCAATATTTTAGGGGAAAAGCAGGTATTTTGATGAAAATAAGCGATATTTTAGGTTAAAAACAGGGATTTCTATGAAAATAAGCGATATTTTAGGGTTAAAAACAGGGATTTCGATGAAAATAAGCAATATTTAAGGGGAAAAACAGGGATTTCTATGAAACTAAGCGATATTTTATGGGAAAAACAGGGATTTCGATGAAAATAAGCGATATTTTAGGGGAAAAACAGGGATTTCGATGAAAATAATCGATATTTAAGGTTAAACTCAGGGATTTCTATGTAAATAAGCGATATTTTAGGGGAAAAACAGGGATTTTGATGAATATAAGCAATATTTTGGGGTTAAAAACAGGGATTTCGATGAAAATAAGCGATATTTTAGGCTTAAAAACAGGGATTTCCATGAAAATAAGCGATATTTAAAGGGAAAAACAGGCATTTCTATGAAAATAAGCGATATTTTAGGGTTAAAAACAGGGATTTCGATGAAAATAAGCGATATTTTAGGGTTAAAAACAGGGATTTCGATGAAAATAAGCGATATTTAAGGGGACAAACAGGGATTTCTATGAAAATAAGCGATATTTTAGGGTTAAAAACAGGGATTTCTCTGAAAATAAGTGGTATTTTAGGGTTAAAAACAGGGATTTCTATGAAAATAAGCGATATTTTAGGGTTAAAAACAGGGATTTCGATGAAAATAAGCGATATTTTGGGGTTAAAAACAGGGATTTCGATGAAAATAAGCAATAGTTTAGGGGAAAAACAGGGATTTCTATGAAAATAAGCGATATTTTAGGGGAAAAACAGGGATTTTGATGAAAATAAGCGATATTTTAGGGGAAAAACAGGGATTTCGATGAAAATAAGCGATATTTAAGGTTAAAAACAGGGATTTCTATGAAAATAAGTGATATTTTAGGGGAAAAATAGGGATTTCTATGAAAATAAGCGATATTTAAGGGGAAAAACAGGGATTTTGATGAAAATAAGCGATATTTAAGGTTAAAAACAGGGATTTCTATGAAAATAAGCGATATTTTAGGGTTAAAAACAGGGATTTCTATGAAAATAAGCGATATTTAAGGGGACAAACAGGGATTTCTATGAAAATAAGCGATATTTTTGGGGAAAAAACAGGGATTTCTATGAAAATAAGCGATATTTTAGGGTTAAAAACAGGGATTTCGATGAAAATAAGCGATATTTAAGGTTAAAAACAGGGATTTTGATGAAAATCAGCGATATTTTAGGGTTAAAAACAGGGATTTCGATGAAAATAAGCGATATTTTAGGGTTAAAAACGGATTTCTATGAAAATAAGCGATATTTTAGTGTTAAAAACAGGGATTTTGATGAAAATAAGCGATATTTAAGGGGAAAAACAGGGATTTCGATGAAAATAAGCGATATTTTAGGGTTAAACACAGGGATTTCGATGAAAATAAGCGATATTTAAGGGGAAAAACAGAGATTTTGATGAAAATCAGCGATATTTTAGGGTTAAAAACAGGGATTTCTATGAAAATAAGCTATATTTTAGGTTAAAAACAGGGATTTCTATGAAAATAAGCGATATTTTAGGGTTAAAAACAGGGATTTCGATGAAAATAAGCAATATTTAAGGGGAAAAACAGGGATTTCTATGAAAATAAGCGATATTTTAGGGGAAAAACAGGGATTTCGATGAAAATAAGCGATATTTTAGGGGAAAAACAGGGAGTTCTATGAAAATAAGCGATATTTTAGGGTTAAAAACAGGGATTTCTATGAAAATAAGCGATATTTAAGGTTAAAAACAGGGATTTTGATGAAAATAAGCGATATTTTAGGGTTAAAAACAGGGATTTTGATGAAAATAAGCGATATTTAAGGTTAAATCAGGGATTTCTATGAAAATAAGCGATATTTTAGGGTTAAAAACAGGGATTTTGATGAAAATAAGTGATATTTTAGGGTTAAAACAGGGATTTCTATGAAAATAAGCGATATTTTTGGGTTAAAAACAGGGATTTCCTTGAAAATAAGCAATATTTAAGGTTAAAAACAGGGATTTCTATGAAAATAAGTGATATTTAAGGGGAAAAACAGGGATTTCGATGAAAATAAGCGATATTTTAGGGGAAAAACAGGGATTTCTATGAAAATAAGCGATATTTTAGGGGAAAAACAGGGATTTCTATGAAAATAAGCAATATTTTGGGGTTAAAAACAGGGATTTCTATGAAAATAAGCGATATTTTAGGGGAAAAACAGGGATTTTGATGAAAATAAGCGATATTTTGGGGTTAAAAACAGGGATTTCTATGAAAATAAGCGATATTTTAGGGGAAAAACAGGGATTTCTATGAAAATAAGCGATATTTTAGGGGAAAAACAGGGATTTTGATGAAAATAAGCGGTATTTTAGGGTTAAAAAAAGGGATTTCTATGAAAATAAGCGATATTTTAGGGTTAAAAACAGGGATTTCGATGAAAATAAGCGATATTTTGGGGTTAAAAACAGGGATTTCGATGAAAATAAGCAATAGTTTAGGGGAAAAACAGGGATTTCTATGAAAATAAGCAATATTTTAGGGGAAAAACAGGGATTTTGATGAAAATAAGTGATATTTTAGGGGAAAAACAGGGATTTTGTTGAAAATAAGCGATATTTAAGGTTAAAAACAGGGATTTCTATGAAAATAAGCGATATTTTAGGGTTAAAAACAGGGATTTCTATGAAAATAAGCGATATTTAAGGGGACAAACAGGGATTTCTATGAAAATAAGCGATATTTTTGGGGAAAAAACAGGGATTTCTATGAAAATAAGCGATATTTTAGGGTTAAAAACAGGGATTTCGATGAAAATAAGCGATATTTAAGGTTAAAAACAGGGATTTCTATGAAAATAAGCGATATTTTAGGGGAAAAACAGGCATTTCTATGAAAATAAGCGATATTTTAGGGGAAAAACAGGGAGTTCTATGAAAATAAGCGATATTTTAGGGTTAAAAACAGGGATTTTGATGAAAATAAGCGATTTTTTAGGGTTAAAAACAGGGATTTTGATGAAAATAAGCGATATTTAAGGGTTAAACACAGGGATTTCGATGAAAATAAGCGATATTTAAGGGGAAAAACAGAGATTTTGATGAAAATCAGCGATATTTTAGGGTTAAAAACAGGGATTTCGATGAAAATAAGCGATATTTTAGGTTAAAAACAGGGATTTCTATGAAAATAAGCGATATTTTAGGGGAAAAACAGGGATTTCTATGAAAATAAGCGATATTTTAGGGTTAAAAACAGGGATTTCTATGAAAATAAGCGATATTTTAGGGGAAAAACAGGGATTTCTATGAAAATAAGCGATATTTTAGGGGAAAAACAGGGATTTCGATGAAAATAAGCGATATTTTAGGGGAAAAACAGGGATTTCTATGAAAATAAGCGATATTTTGGGGTTAAACTCAGGGATTTCTATGAAAATAAGCGATATGTTAGGGTTAAAAACAGGGATTTCTATGAAAATAAGCGATATTTAAGGTTAAAAACAGGGATTTCTATGAAAATAAGCGATATTTTAGGGGAAAAACAGGCATTTCTATGAAAATAAGCGATATTTTAGGGTTAAAAACAGGGATTTCTATGAAAATAAGCGATATTTTAGGGTTAAAAACAGGGATTTTGATGAAAATAAGCGATTTTTTAGGGTTAAAAACAGGGATTTTGATGAAAATAAGCGATATTTAAGGGTTAAACACAGGGATTTCGATGAAAATAAGCGATATTTAAGGGGAAAAACAGAGATTTTGATGAAAATCAGCGATATTTTAGGGTTAAAAACAGGGATTTCGATGAAAATAAGCGATATTTAAGGTTAAAAACAGGGATTTCTATGAAAATAAGCGATATTTTAGGGGAAAAACAGGGATTTCTATGAAAATAAGCGATATTTTAGGGTTAAAAACAGGGATTTCTATGAAAATAAGCGATATTTTAGGGGAAAAACAGGGATTTCTATGAAAATAAGCGATATTTTAGGGGAAAAACAGGGATTTCTATGAAAATAAGCGATATTTTAGGGTTAAAAACAGGGATTTCTATGAAAATAATCGATATTTAAGGTTAAACTCAGGGATTTCTATGAAAATAAGCGATATGTTAGGGTTAAAAACAGGGATTTCTATGAAAATAAGCGATATTTAAGGTTAAAAACAGGGATTTTCATGAAAATAAGCGATATTTTAGGGTTAAAAACAGGGATTTTGATGAAAATAAGCGATATTTAAGGTTAAATCAGGGATTTCCTTGAAAATCAGCGATATTTTAGGGTTAAAAACAGGGATTTCTATGAAAATAAGCGATATTTTAGGGTTAAAACAGGGATTTCTATGAAAATAAGCGATATTTTTGGGTTAAAAACTGGGATTTCTATGAAAATAAGCGATATTTTAGGGGAAAAACAGGGATTTCTATGAAAATAAGCGATATTTTAGGGGAAAAACAGGGATTTCTATGAAAATAAGCGATATTTTAGGCTTAAAAACAGGGATTTCTATGAAAATAAGCGATATTTTAGGGGAAAAACAGGGATTTTGATGAAAATAAGCGATATTTTGGGGTTAAAAACAGGGATTTCTATGAAAATAAGCAATAGTTTAGGGGAAAAACAGGGATTTCTATGAAAATAAGCGATATTTTAGGGGAAAAACAGGGATTTTGATGAAAATAAGCGGTATTTTAGGGTTAAAAACAGGGATTTCTATGAAAATAAGCGATATTTTAGGGTTAAAAACAGGGATTTCGATGAAAATAAGCGATATTTTGGGGTTAAAAACAGGGATTTCGATGAAAATAAGCAATAGTTTAGGGGAAAAACAGGGATTTCGATGAAAATAAGCGATATTTTAGGGGAAAAACAGGGATTTTGATGAAAATAAGCGATATTTTAGGGGAAAAACAGGGATTTTGATGAAAATAAGCGATATTTAAGGTTAAAAACAGGGATTTCTATGAAAATAAGCGATATTTTAGGGTTAAAAACAGGGATTTCTATGAAAATAAGCAATATTTAAGGGGACAAACAGGGATTTCTATGAAAATAAGCGATATTTTTGGGGAAAAAACAGGGATTTCTATGAAAATAAGCGATATGTTAGGGTTAAAAACAGGGATTTCTATGAAAATAAGCGATATTTAAGGTTAAAAACAGGGATTTCTATGAAAATAAGCGGTATTTTAGGGTTAAAAACAGGGATTTCTATGAAAATAAGCGATATTTTAGGGTTAAAAACAGGGATTTCTATGAAAATAAGCGATATTTTAGGGTTAAAAACAGGGATTTTGATGAAAATAAGCGATTTTTTAGGGTTAAAAACAGGGATTTTGAAGAAAATAAGCGATATTTTAGGGGAAAAACAGGGATTTCTATGAAAATAAGCGATATTTTAGGGTTAAACACAGGGATTTCGATGAAAATAAGCGATATTTAAGGGGAAAAACAGAGATTTTGATGAAAATCAGCGATATTTTAGGGTTAAAAACAGGGATTTCTATGAAAATAAGCTATATTTTAGGTTAAAAACAGGGATTTCTATGAAAATAAGCGATATTTTAGGGTTAAAAACAGGGATTTCGATGAAAATAAGCAATATTTAAGGGGAAAAACAGGGATTTCTATGAAAATAAGCGATATTTTAGGGGAAAAACAGGGATTTCGATGAAAATAAGCGATATTTTAGGGGAAAAACAGGGATTTCTATGAAAATAATCGATATTTAAGGTTAAACTCAGGGATTTCTATGAAAATAAGCGATATTTTAGGGTTAAAAACAGGGATTTCTATGAAAATAAGCGATATTTAAGGTTAAAAACAGGGATTTTGATGAAAATAAGCGATATTTTAGGGTTAAAAACAGGGATTTTGATGAAAATAAGCGATATTTAAGGTTAAATCAGGGATTTCTATGAAAATAAGCGATATTTTAGGGTTAAAAACAGGGATTTTGATGAAAATAAGCGATATTTTAGGGTTAAAACAGGGATTTCTATGAAAATAAGCGATATTTTTGGGTTAAAAACAGGGATTTCGATGAAAATAAGCAATATTTAAGGTTAAAAACAGGGATTTCTATGAAAATAAGTGATATTTAAGGGGAAAAACAGGGATTTCTATGAAAATAAGCGATATTTTAGGGGAAAAACAGGGATTTCTATGAAAATAAGCGATATTTTAGGGGAAAAACAGGGATTTCTATGAAAATAAGCGATATTTTAGGGTTAAAAACAGGGATTTCTATGAAAATAAGCGATATTTTAGGGGAAAAACAGGGATTTTGATGAAAATAAGCGATATTTTGGGGTTAAAAACAGGGATTTCTATGAAAATAAGCGATATTTTAGGGGAAAAACAGGGATTTCTATGAAAATAAGCGATATTTTAGGGGAAAAACAGGGATTTTGATGAAAATAAGCGGTATTTTAGGGTTAAAAACAGGGATTTCTATGAAAATAAGCGATATTTTAGGGTTAAAAACAGGGATTTCGATGAAAATAAGCGATATTTTAGGGTTAAAAACAGGGATTTCGATGAAAATAAGCAATAGTTTAGGGAAAAAACAGGGATTTTGATGAAAATAAGCGATATTTTAGGGGAAAAACAGGGATTTTGATGAAAATAAGCGAAATTTTAGGGGAAAAACAGGGATTTCGATGAAAATAAGCGATATTTAAGGTTAAAAACAGGGATTTCTATGAAAATAAGTGATATTTTAGGGGAAAAATAGGGATTTCTATGAAAATAAGCGATATTTAAGGGGAAAAACAGGGATTTTGATGAAAATAAGCGATATTTAAGGTTAAAAACAGGGATTTCTATGAAAATAAGCAATATTTAAGGGGACAAACAGGGATTTCTATGAAAATAAGCGATATTTTTGGGGAAAAAACAGGGATTTCTATGAAAATAAGCGATATTTTAGGGTTAAAAACAGGGATTTCGATGAAAATAAGCGATATTTAAGGTTAAAAACAGGGATTTCTATGAAAATAAGCGATATTTTAGGGGAAAAACAGGGATTTCTATGAAAATAAGCGATATTTTAGGGTTAAAAACAGGGATTTTGATGAAAATAAGCGATATTTTAGCGTTAAAAACAGGCATTTCTATGAAAATAAGCGATATTTAAGGGGAAAAACAGGGATTTCTATGAAAATAAGCGATATTTTAGGGTTAAACACAGGGATTTCGATGAAAATAAGCGATATTTAAGGGGAAAAACAGAGATTTTGATGAAAATCAGCGATATTTTAGGGTTAAAAACAGGGATTTCTATGAAAATAAGCGATATTTTAGGTTAAAAACAGGGATTTCTATGAAAATAAGCGATATTTTAGGGTTAAAAACAGGGATTTCGATGAAAATAAGCAATATTTAAGGGGAAAAACAGGGATTTCTATGAAAATAAGCGATATTTTAGGGGAAAAACAGGGATTTCGATGAAAATAAGCGATATTTTAGGGGAAAAACAGGGATTTCTATGAAAATAATCGATATTTAAGGTTAAACTCAGGGATTTCTATGAAAATAAGCGATATTTTAGGGTTAAAAACAGGGATTTCTATGAAAATAAGCGATATTTAAGGTTAAAAACAGGGATTTTGATGAAAATAAGCGATATTTTAGGGTTAAAAACAGGGATTTTGATGAAAATAAGCGATATTTAAGGTTAAATCAGGGATTTCCTTGAAAATCAGCGATATTTTAGGGTTAAAAACAGGGATTTTGATGAAAATAAGCGATATTTTAGGGTTAAAACAGGGATTTCTATGAAAATAAGCGATATTTTAGGGTTAAAAACTGGGATTTCTATGAAAATAAGCGATATTTTAGGGGAAAAACAGGGATTTCTATGAAAATAAGCGATATTTTAGGGGAAAAACAGGCATTTCTATGAAAATAAGCGATATTTTAGGGTTAAAAACAGGGATTTCTATGAAAATAAGCGATATTTTAGGGGAAAAACAGGGATTTCGATGAAAATAAGCGATATTTAAGGTTAAAAACAGGGATTTCTATGAAAATAAGCGATATTTTAGGGGAAAAACAGGGATTTCTATGAAAATAAGCGATATTTTAGGGGAAAAACAGGGATTTTGATGAAAATAAGCGGTATTTTAGGGTTAAAAACAGGGATTTCTATGAAAATAAGCGATATTTTAGGGTTAAAAACAGGGATTTCGATGAAAATAAGCGATACTTTGGGGTTAAAAACAGGGATTTCGATGAAAATAAGCAATAGTTTAGGGGAAAAACAGGGATTTCTATGAAAATAAGCGATATTTTAGGGGAAAAACAGGGATTTTGATGAAAATAAGCGATATTTTAGGGGAAAAACAGGGATTTCGATGAAAATAAGCGATATTTAAGGTTAAAAACAGGGATTTCGATGAAAATAAGTGATATTTTAGGGGAAAAATAGGGATTTCTATGAAAATAAGCGATATTTAAGGGGAAAAACAGGGATTTTGATGAAAATAAGCGATATTTAAGGTTAAAAACAGGGATTTCTATGAAAATAAGCGATATTTTAGGGTTAAAAACAGGGATTTCTATGAAAATAAGCAATATTTAAGGGGACAAACAGGGATTTCTATGAAAATAAGCGATATTTTAGGGTTAAAAACAGGGATTTCTATGAAAATAAGCGATATTTTAGGGTTAAAAACAGGGATTTCTATGAAAATAAGCGATATTTAAGGTTAAAAACAGGGATTTCTATGAAAATAAGAGATATTTTAGGGGAAAAACAGGCATTTCTATGAAAATAAGCGATATTTTAGGGTTAAAAACAGGGATTTCTATGAAAATAAGCGATATTTTAGGGTTAAAAACAGGGATTTTGATGAAAATAAGCGATTTTTTAGGGTTAAAAACAGGGATTTTGATGAAAATAAGCGATATTTAAGGGGAAAAACAGGGATTTCTATGAAAATAAGCGATATTTTAGGGTTAAACACAGGGATTTCGATGAAAATAAGCGATATTTAAGGGGAAAAACAGAGATTTTGATGAAAATCAGCGATATTTTAGGGTTAAAAACAGGGATTTCTATGAAAATAAGCTATATTTTAGGGGAAAAACAGGGATTTCTATGAAAATAAGCGATATTTTAGGGTTAAAAACAGGGATTTCGATGAAAATAAGCGATATTTTGGGGTTAAAAACAGGGATTTCGATGAAAATAAGCAATAGTTTAGGGGAAAAACAGGGATTTCGATGAAAATAAGCGATATTTTAGGGGAAAAACAGGGATTTCTATGAAAATAATCGATATTTAAGGTTAAACTCAGGGATTTCTATGAAAATAAGCGATATTTTAGGGTTAAAAACAGGGATTTCTATGAAAATAAGCGATATTTAAGGTTAAAAACAGGGATTTTGATGAAAATAAGCGATATTTTAGGGTTAAAAACAGGGATTTTGATGAAAATAAGCGATATTTAAGGTTAAATCAGGGATTTCCTTGAAAATCAGCGATATTTTAGGGTTAAAAACAGGGATTTTGATGAAAATAAGCGATATTTTAGGGTTAAAACAGGGATTTCTATGAAAATAAGCGATATTTTAGGGTTAAAAACTGGGATTTCTATGAAAATAAGCGATATTTTTGGGTTAAAAACAGGGATTTCCTTGAAAATAAGCAATATTTAAGGTTAAAAACAGGGATTTCTATGAAAATAAGTGATATTTAAGGGGAAAAACAGGGATTTCTATGAAAATAAGCGATATTTTAGGGGAAAAACAGGGATTTCGATGAAAATAAGCGATATTTAAGGGGAAAAACAGGGATTTCTATGAAAATAAGCGATATTTTAGGGTTAAAAACAGGGATTTCTATGAAAATAAGCGATATTTTAGGGGAAAAACAGGGATTTTGATGAAAATAAGCGATATTTAAGGGGAAAAACAGGGATTTCGATGAAAATAAGCGATATTTTAGGGTTAAAAACAGGGATTTCTATGAAAATAAGCGATATTTTAGGGGAAAAACAGGGATTTCGATGAAAATAAGCAATATTTTATAGGAAAGACAGGGATTTTGATGAAAATAAGCGATATTTTAGGTTAAACACAGGGATTTCTATGAAAATAAACGATATTTTAGGGTTAAAAACAGGGATTTTGATGTAAATAAGCGATATTTTAGGGGAAAAACAGGCATTTCTATGAAAATAAGCGGTACTTTAGGGTTAAAAACAGGCATTTCTATGAAAATAAGCGATATTTTAGGGTTAAAAACAGGGATTTCGATGAAAATAAGCGATATTTTAGGGTTAAAAACAGGGATTTCGATGAAAATAAGCGATATTTTTGGGTTAAAAACAGGGATTTCGATGAAAATAAGCGATATTTTAGGGTTAAAAACAGGGATTTCTATGAAAATAAGCGATATTTTAGGGTTAAAAACAATGATTTCCATGAAAATAAGCGATATTTTTGGGTTAAAAACAGGGATTTCTATGAAAATAAGCGATATTTTAGGGGAAAAACAGGGATTTCTATGAAAATAAGCAATATTTAAGGGGAAAAACCAGGATTTCGATGAAAATAAGCGATATTTAAAGGGAAAAACAGGGATTTCTATGAAAATAAGCGATATTTTAGGGGAAAAACAGGGATTTCGATGAAAATAAGCGATATTTTAGGTTAAAAACAGGGATTTCTATGAAAATCAGCGATATTTTAGGGGAAAAACAGGGATTTCTATGAAAAAAAGCAATATTTTAGGGGAAAAGCAGAGATTTCGATGAAAATAAGCGATATTTTAGGGGAAAAACAGGCATTTCTATGAAAATAAGCGATATTTTTTGGGAAAAACAGGGATTTTGATGAAAATAAGCGATTTTTTAGGGTTAAACACAGGGATTTTGATGAAAATAAGCGATATTTAAGGGGAAAAACAGGGATTTCTATGAAAATAAGCGATATTTTAGGGTTAAACACAGGGATTTCGATGAAAATAAGCGATATTTAAGGGGAAAAACAGAGATTTTGATGAAAATCAGCGATATTTTAGGGTTAAAAACAGGGATTTCTATGAAAATAAGCTATATTTTAGGTTAAAAACAGGGATTTCTATGAAAATAAGCGATATTTTAGGGTTAAAAACAGGGATTTCTATGAAAATAAGCGATATTTAAGGTTAAAAACAGGGATTTCTATGAAAATAAGCGATATTTTAGGGGAAAAACAGGGATTTCTATGAAAATAAGTGATATTTTAGGGGAAAAACAGGGATTTCTATGAAAATAATCGATATTTAAGGTTAAACTCAGGGATTTCTATGAAAATAAGCGATATTTTAGGGTTAAAAACAGGGATTTCTATGAAAATAAGCGATATTTAAGGTTAAAAACAGGGATTTTGATGAAAATAAGCGATATTTTAGGGGAAAAACAGGGATTTCGATGAAAATAAGCGATATTTAAGGTTAAAAACAGGGATTTCTATGAAAATAAGTGATATTTTAGGGGAAAAATAGGGATTTCTATGAAAATAAGCGATATTTAAGGGGAAAAACAGGGATTTTGATGAAAATAAGCGATATTTAAGGTTAAAAACAGGGATTTCTATGAAAATAAGCGATATTTTAGGGTTAAAAACAGGGATTTCTATGAAAATAAGCAATATTTAAGGGGACAAACAGGGATTTCTATGAAAATAAGCGATATTTTTGGGGAAAAAACAGGGATTTCTATGAAAATAAGCGATATTTTAGGGTTAAAAACAGGGATTTCTATGAAAATAAGCGATATTTAAGGTTAAAAACAGGGATTTCTATGAAAATAAGCGATATTTTAGGGGAAAAACAGGCATTTCTATGAAAATAAGCGATATTTTAGGGTTAAAAACAGGGATTTCTATGAAAATAAGCGATATTTTAGGGTTAAAAACAGGGAATTCTATGAAAATAAGCGATATTTTAGGGTTAAAAACAGGGATTTTGATGAAAATAAGCGATATTTAAGGGGAAAAACAGGGATTTCTATGAAAATAAGCGATATTTTAGGGTTAAACACAGGGATTTCGATGAAAATAAGCGATATTTAAGGGGAAAAACAGAGATTTTGATGAAAATCAGCGATATTTTAGGGTTAAAAACAGGGATTTCTATGAAAATAAGCTATATTTTAGGTTAAAAACAGGGATTTCTATGAAAATAAGCGATATTTTAGGGTTAAAAACAGGGATTTCGATGAAAATAAGCGATATTTTGGGGTTAAAAACAGGGATTTCGATGAAAATAAGCAATAGTTTAGGGGAAAAACAGGGATTTCGATGAAAATAAGCGATATTTTAGGGGAAAAACAGGGATTTCTATGAAAATAATCGATATTTAAGGTTAAACTCAGGGATTTCTATGAAAATAAGCGATATTTTAGGGTTAAAAACAGGGATTTCTATGAAAATAAGCGATATTTAAGGTTAAAAACAGGGATTTTGATGAAAATAAGCGATATTTTAGGGGAAAAACAGGCATTTCTATGAAAATAAGCGATATTTTAGGGTTAAATCAGGGATTTCCTTGAAAATCAGCGATATTTTAGGGTTAAAAACAGGGATTTTGATGAAAATAAGCGATATTTTAGGGTTAAAACAGGGATTTCTATGAAAATAAGCGATATTTTAGGGTTAAAAACTGGGATTTCTATGAAAATAAGCGATATTTTTGGGTTAAAAACAGGGATTTCCTTGAAAATAAGCAATATTTAAGGTTAAAAACAGGGATTTCTATGAAAATAAGTGATATTTAAGGGGAAAAACAGGGATTTCTATGAAAATAAGCGATATTTTAGGGGAAAAACAGGGATTTCGATGAAAATAAGCGATATTTAAGGGGAAAAACAGGGATTTCTATGAAAATAAGCGATATTTTAGGGTTAAAAACAGGGATTTCTATGAAAATAAGCGATATTTAAGGGGAAAAACAGGGATTTTGATGAAAATAAGCGATATTTAAGGGGAAAAACAGGGATTTTGATGAAAATAAGCGATATTTAAGGGTTAAAAACAGGGATTTCTATGAAAATAAGCGATATTTTAGGGGAAAAACAGGGATTTCTATGAAAATAAGCAATATTTTATAGGAAAGACAGGGATTTTGATGAAAATAAGCGATATTTTAGGTTAAACACAGGGATTTCTATGAAAATAAACGATATTTTAGGGTTAAAAACAGGGATTTTGATGAAAATAAGCGATATTTTAGGGGAAAAACAGGCATTTCTATGAAAATAAGCGATACTTTAGGGTTAAAAACAGGCATTTCTATGAAAATAAGCGATATTTTAGGGTTAAAAACAGGGATTTCGATGAAAATAAGCGATATTTTAGGGTTAAAAACAGGGATTTCGATGAAAATAAGCGATATTTTTGGGTTAAAAACAGGGATTTCTATGAAAATAAGCGATATTTTAGGGTTAAAAACAGGGATTTCTATGAAAATAAGCGATATTTTAGGGTTAAAAACAATGATTTCCATGAAAATAAGCGATATTTTTGGGTTAAAAACAGGGATTTCTATGAAAATAAGCGATATTTTAGGGGAAAAACAGGGATTTCTATGAAAATAAGCAATATTTAAGGGGAAAAACCAGGATTTCGATGAAAATAAGCGATATTTAAAGGGAAAAACAGGGATTTCTATGAAAATAAGCGATATTTTAGGGGAAAAACAGGGATTTCGATGAAAATAAGCGATATTTTAGGTTAAAAACAGGGATTTCTATGAAAATCAGCGATATTTTAGGGGAAAAACAGGGATTTCTATGAAAAAAAGCAATATTTTAGGGGAAAAGCAGAGATTTCGATGAAAATAAGCGATATTTTAGGGGAAAAACAGGCATTTCTATGAAAATAAGCGATATTTTTTGGGAAAAACAGGGATTTTGATGAAAATAAGCGATTTTTTAGGGTTAAACACAGGGATTTTGATGAAAATAAGCGATATTTAAGGGGAAAAACAGGGATTTCTATGAAAATAAGCGATATTTTAGGGTTAAACACAGGGATTTCGATGAAAATAAGCGATATTTAAGGGGAAAAACAGAGATTTTGATGAAAATCAGCGATATTTTAGGGTTAAAAACAGGGATTTCTATGAAAATAAGCTATATTTTAGGTTAAAAACAGGGATTTCTATGAAAATAAGCGATATTTTAGGGTTAAAAACAGGGATTTCTATGAAAATAAGCGATATTTAAGGTTAAAAACAGGGATTTCTATGAAAATAAGCGATATTTTAGGGGAAAAACAGGGATTTCGATGAAAATAAGTGATATTTTAGGGGAAAAACAGGGATTTCTATGAAAATAATCGATATTTAAGGTTAAACTCAGGGATTTCTATGAAAATAAGCGATATTTTAGGGTTAAAAACAGGGATTTCTATGAAAATAAGCGATATTTAAGGTTAAAAACAGGGATTTTGATGAAAATAAGCGATATTTTAGGGTTAAAAACAGGGATTTTGATGAAAATAAGCGATATTTAAGGTTAAATCAGGGATTTCTATGAAAATAAGCGATATTTTAGGGTTAAAAACAGGGATTTTGATGAAAATAAGCGATATTTTAGGGTTAAAACAGGGATTTCTATGAAAATAAGCGATATTTTTGGGTTAAAAACAGGGATTTCCTTGAAAATAAGCAATATTTAAGGTTAAAAACAGGGATTTCTATGAAAATAAGTGATATTTAAGGGGAAAAACAGGGATTTCTATGAAAATAAGCGATATTTTAGGGGAAAAACAGGGATTTCTATGAAAATAAGCGATATTTTAGGGGAAAAACAGGGATTTCTATGAAAATAAGCGATATTTTAGGGTTAAAAACAGGGATTTCTATGAAAATAAGCGATATTTTAGGGGAAAAACAGGGATTTTGATGAAAATAAGCGATATTTTGGGGTTAAAAACAGGGATTTCTATGAAAATAAGCGATATTTTAGGGGAAAAACAGGGATTTCTATGAAAATAAGCGATATTTTAGGGGAAAAACAGGGATTTCTATGAAAATAAGCGATATTTTAGGGTTAAAAACAGGGATTTCTATGAAAATAAGCGATATTTAAGGGGAAAAACAGGGATTTCGATGAAAATAAGCGATATTTTAGGGTTAAAAACAGGGATTTCTATGAAAATAAGCGATATTTTAGGGGAAAAACAGGGATTTCTATGAAAATAAGCAATATTTTATAGGAAAGACAGGGATTTTGATGAAAATAAGCGATATTTTAGGTTAAACACAGGGATTTCTATGAAAATAAACGATATTTTAGGGTTAAAAACAGGGATTTTGATGAAAATAAGCAATATTTTAGGGGAAAAACAGGCATTTCTATGAAAATAAGCGGTACTTTAGGGTTAAAAACAGGCATTTCTATGAAAATAAGCGATATTTTAGGGTTAAAAACAGGGATTTCGATGAAAATAAGCGATATTTTAGGGTTAAAAACAGGGATTTCGATGAAAATAAGCGATATTTTTGGGTTAAAAACAGGGATTTCTATGAAAATAAGCGATATTTTAGGGTTAAAAACAGGGATTTCTATGAAAATAAGCGATATTTTAGGGTTAAAAACAATGATTTCCATGAAAATAAGCGATATTTTTGGGTTAAAAACAGGGATTTCTATGAAAATAAGCGATATTTTAGGGGAAAAACAGGGATTTCTATGAAAATAAGCAATATTTAAGGGGAAAAACCAGGATTTCGATGAAAATAAGCGATATTTAAAGGGAAAAACAGGCATTTCTATGAAAATAAGCGATATTTTAGGGTTAAAAACAGGGATTTCTATGAAAATAAGCGATATTTTAGGGTTAAAAACAGGGATTTTGATGAAAATAAGCGATATTTAAGGGGAAAAACAGGGATTTCTATGAAAATAAGCGATATTTTAGGGTTAAACACAGGGATTTCGATGAAAATAAGCGATATTTAAGGGGAAAAACAGAGATTTTGATGAAAATCAGCGATATTTTAGGGTTAAAAACAGGGATTTCTATGAAAATAAGCTATATTTTAGGTTAAAAACAGGGATTTCTATGAAAATAAGCGATATTTTAGGGTTAAAAACAGGGATTTCGATGAAAATAAGCGATATTTTGGGGTTAAAAACAGGGATTTCGATGAAAATAAGCAATATTTTAGGGGAAAAACAGGCATTTCTATGAAAATAAGCGGTACTTTAGGGTTAAAAACAGGCATTTCTATGAAAATAAGCGATATTTTAGGGTTAAAAACAGGGATTTCTATGAAAATAAGCGATATTTTAGGGTTAAAAACAATGATTTCCATGAAAATAAGCGATATTTTTGGGTTAAAAACAGGGATTTCTATGAAAATAAGCGATATTTTAGGGGAAAAACAGGGATTTCTATGAAAATAAGCAATATTTAAGGGGAAAAACCAGGATTTCGATGAAAATAAGCGATATTTAAAGGGAAAAACAGGGATTTCTATGAAAATAAGCGATATTTTAGGGTTAAAAACAGGGATTTCTATGAAAATAAGCGATATTTTAGGGTTAAAAACAGGGAATTCTATGAAAATAAGCGATATTTTAGGGTTAAAAACAGGGATTTTGATGAAAATAAGCGATATTTAAGGGGAAAAACAGGGATTTCTATGAAAATAAGCGATATTTTAGGGTTAAACACAGGGATTTCGATGAAAATAAGCGATATTTAAGGGGAAAAACAGAGATTTTGATGAAAATCAGCGATATTTTAGGGTTAAAAACAGGGATTTCTATGAAAATAAGCTATATTTTAGGTTAAAAACAGGGATTTCTATGAAAATAAGCGATATTTTAGGGTTAAAAACAGGGATTTCGATGAAAATAAGCGATATTTTGGGGTTAAAAACAGGGATTTCGATGAAAATAAGCAATATTTTAGGGGAAAAACAGGCATTTCTATGAAAATAAGCGGTACTTTAGGGTTAAAAACAGGCATTTCTATGAAAATAAGCGATATTTTAGGGTTAAAAACAGGGATTTCGATGAAAATAAGCGATATTTTAGGGTTAAAAACAGGGATTTCGATGAAAATAAACGATATTTTAGGGTTAAAAACAGGGATTTTGATGAAAATAAGCAATATTTTAGGGGAAAAACAGGCATTTCTATGAAAATAAGCGGTACTTTAGGGTTAAAAACAGGCATTTCTATGAAAATAAGCGATATTTTAGGGTTAAAAACAGGGATTTCGATGAAAATAAGCGATATTTTAGGGTTAAAAACAGGGATTTCGATGAAAATAAGCGATATTTTTGGGTTAAAAACAGGGATTTCTATGAAAATAAGCGATATTTTAGGGTTAAAAACAGGGATTTCTATGAAAATAAGCGATATTTTAGGGTTAAAAACAATGATTTCCATGAAAATAAGCGATATTTTTGGGTTAAAAACAGGGATTTCTATGAAAATAAGCGATATTTTAGGGGAAAAACAGGGATTTCTATGAAAATAAGCAATATTTAAGGGGAAAAACCAGGATTTCGATGAAAATAAGCGATATTTAAAGGGAAAAACAGGCATTTCTATGAAAATAAGCGATATTTTAGGGTTAAAAACAGGGATTTCTATGAAAATAAGCGATATTTTAGGGTTAAAAACAGGGAATTCTATGAAAATAAGCGATATTTAAGGGGAAAAACAGGGATTTCTATGAAAATAAGCGATATTTAAGGGGAAAAACAGGGATTTCTATGAAAATAAGCGATATTTTAGGGTTAAACACAGGGATTTCGATGAAAATAAGCGATATTTAAGGGGAAAAACAGAGATTTTGATGAAAATCAGCGATATTTTAGGGTTAAAAACAGGGATTTCTATGAAAATAAGCTATATTTTAGGTTAAAAACAGGGATTTCTATGAAAATAAGCGATACTTTAGGGTTAAAAACAGGGATTTCGATGAAAATAAGCAATAGTTTAGGGGAAAAACAGGGATTTCGATGAAAATAAGCGATATTTTAGGGGAAAAACAGGGATTTCTATGAAAATAAGCGATATTTAAGGTTAAATCAGGGATTTCTTTGAAAATCAGCGATATTTTAGGGTTAAAAACAGGGATTTTGATGAAAATAAGCGATATTTTAGGGTTAAAACAGGGATTTCTATGAAAATAAGCGATATTTTAGGGTTAAAAACTGGGATTTCTATGAAAATAAGCGATATTTTTGGGTTAAAAACAGGGATTTCCTTGAAAATAAGCAATATTTAAGGTTAAAAACAGGGATTTCTATGAAAATAAGTGATATTTAAGGGGAAAAACAGGGATTTCTATGAAAATAAGCGATATTTTAGGGGAAAAACAGGGATTTCGATGAAAATAAGCGATATTTAAGGGGAAAAACAGGGATTTCTATGAAAATAAGCGATATTTTAGGGTTAAAAACAGGGATTTCTATGAAAATAAGCGATATTTTAGGGGAAAAACAGGGATTTTGATGAAAATAAGCGATATTTAAGGGGAAAAACAGGGATTTCGATGAAAATAAGCGATATTTTAGGGTTAAAAACAGGGATTCCTATGAAAATAAGCGATATTTTAGGGGAAAAACAGGGATTTCTATGAAAATAAGCAATATTTTATAGGAAAGACAGGGATTTTGATGAAAATAAGCGATATTTTAGGTTAAACACAGGGATTTCTATGAAAATAAACGATATTTTAGGGTTAAAAACAGGGATTTTGATGAAAATAAGCGATATTTTAGGGGAAAAACAGGCATTTCTATGAAAATAAGCGGTACTTTAGGGTTAAAAACAGGCATTTCTATGAAAATAAGCGATATTTTAGGGTTAAAAACAGGGATTTCGATGAAAATAAGCGATATTTTAGGGTTAAAAACAGGGATTTCGATGAAAATAAGCGATATTTTTGGGTTAAAAACAGGGATTTCTATGAAAATAAGCGATATTTTAGGGTTAAAAACAGGGATTTCTATGAAAATAAGCGATATTTTAGGGTTAAAAACAGGGATTTCCATGAAAATAAGCGATATTTTTGGGTTAAAAACAGGGATTTCTATGAAAATAAGCGATATTTTAGGGGAAAAACAGGGATTTCTATGAAAATAAGTAATATTTAAGGGGAAAAACCAGGATTTCGATGAAAATAAGCGATATTTAAAGGGAAAAACAGGGATTTCTATGAAAATAAGCGATATTTTAGGGGAAAAACAGGGATTTCGATGAAAATAAGCGATATTTTTGGGGAAAAAACAGGGATTTCTATGAAAATAAGCGATATTTTAGGGTTAAAAACAGGGATTTCTATGAAAATAAGCGATATTTAAGGTTAAAAACAGGGATTTCTATGAAAATAAGCGATATTTTAGGGGAAAAACAGGCATTTCTATGAAAATAAGCGATATTTTTTGGGAAAAACAGGGATTTTGATGAAAATAAGCGATTTTTTAGGGTTAAACACAGGGATTTTGATGAAAATAAGCGATATTTAAGGGGAAAAACAGGGATTTCTATGAAAATAAGCGATATTTTAGGGTTAAACACAGGGATTTCTATGAAAATAAGCTATATTTTAGGTTAAAAACAGGGATTTCTATGAAAATAAGCGATATTTTAGGGTTAAAAACAGGGATTTCTATGAAAATAAGCGATATTTAAGGTTAAAAACAGGGATTTCTATGAAAATAAGCGATATTTTAGGGGAAAAACAGGGATTTCGATGAAAATAAGTGATATTTTAGGGGAAAAACAGGGATTTCTATGAAAATAATCGATATTTAAGGTTAAACTCAGGGATTTCTATGAAAATAAGCGATATTTTGGGGTTAAAAACAGGGATTTCGATGAAAATAAGCAATATTTTAGGGGAAAAACAGGCATTTCTATGAAAATAAGCGGTACTTTAGGGTTAAAAACAGGCATTTCTATGAAAATAAGCGATATTTTAGGGTTAAAAACAGGGATTTCGATGAAAATAAGCGATATTTTAGGGTTAAAAACAGGGATTTCGATGAAAATAAACGATATTTTAGGGTTAAAAACAGGGATTTTGATGAAAATAAGCAATATTTTAGGGGAAAAACAGGCATTTCTATGAAAATAAGCGGTACTTTAGGGTTAAAAACAGGCATTTCTATGAAAATAAGCGATATTTTAGGGTTAAAAACAGGGATTTCGATGAAAATAAGCGATATTTTAGGGTTAAAAACAGGGATTTCGATGAAAATAAGCGATATTTTTGGGTTAAAAACAGGGATTTCTATGAAAATAAGCGATATTTTAGGGTTAAAAACAGGGATTTCTATGAAAATAAGCGATATTTTAGGGTTAAAAACAATGATTTCCATGAAAATAAGCGATATTTTTGGGTTAAAAACAGGGATTTCTATGAAAATAAGCGATATTTTAGGGGAAAAACAGGGATTTCTATGAAAATAAGCAATATTTAAGGGGAAAAACCAGGATTTCGATGAAAATAAGCGATATTTAAAGGGAAAAACAGGCATTTCTATGAAAATAAGCGATATTTTAGGGTTAAAAACAGGGATTTCTATGAAAATAAGCGATATTTTAGGGTTAAAAACAGGGAATTCTATGAAAATTAGCGATATTTAAGGGGAAAAACAGGGATTTCTATGAAAATAAGCGATATTTAAGGGGAAAAACAGGGATTTCTATGAAAATAAGCGATATTTTAGGGTTAAACACAGGGATTTCGATGAAAATAAGCGATATTTAAGGGGAAAAACAGAGATTTTGATGAAAATCAGCGATATTTTAGGGTTAAAAACAGGGATTTCTATGAAAATAAGCTATATTTTAGGTTAAAAACAGGGATTTCTATGAAAATAAGCGATACTTTAGGGTTAAAAACAGGGATTTCGATGAAAATAAGCAATAGTTTAGGGGAAAAACAGGGATTTCGATGAAAATAAGCGATATTTTAGGGGAAAAACAGGGATTTCTATGAAAATAAGCGATATTTAAGGTTAAATCAGGGATTTCTTTGAAAATCAGCGATATTTTAGGGTTAAAAACAGGGATTTTGATGAAAATAAGCGATATTTTAGGGTTAAAACAGGGATTTCTATGAAAATAAGCGATATTTTAGGGTTAAAAACTGGGATTTCTATGAAAATAAGCGATATTTTTGGGTTAAAAACAGGGATTTCCTTGAAAATAAGCGATATTTTAGGGTTAAAAACTGGGATTTCTATGAAAATAAGTGATATTTAAGGGGAAAAACAGGGATTTCTATGAAAATAAGCGATATTTTAGGGGAAAAACAGGGATTTCGATGAAAATAAGCGATATTTAAGGGGAAAAACAGGGATTTCTATGAAAATAAGCGATATTTTAGGGTTAAAAACAGGGATTTCTATGAAAATAAGCGATATTTTAGGGGAAAAACAGGGATTTTGATGAAAATAAGCGATATTTAAGGGGAAAAACAGGGATTTCGATGAAAATAAGCGATATTTTAGGGTTAAAAACAGGGATTCCTATGAAAATAAGCGATATTTTAGGGGAAAAACAGGGATTTCTATGAAAATAAGCAATATTTTATAGGAAAGACAGGGATTTTGATGAAAATAAGCGATATTTTAGGTTAAACACAGGGATTTCTATGAAAATAAACGATATTTTAGGGTTAAAAACAGGGATTTTGATGAAAATAAGCAATATTTTAGGGGAAAAACAGGCATTTCTATGAAAATAAGCGGTACTTTAGGGTTAAAAACAGGCATTTCTATGAAAATAAGCGATATTTTAGGGTTAAAAACAGGGATTTCGATGAAAATAAGCGATATTTTAGGGTTAAAAACAGGGATTTCGATGAAAATAAGCGATATTTTTGGGTTAAAAACAGGGATTTCTATGAAAATAAGCGATATTTTAGGGTTAAAAACAGGGATTTCTATGAAAATAAGCGATATTTTAGGGTTAAAAACAAAGATTTCCATGAAAATAAGCGATATTTTTGGGTTAAAAACAGGGATTTCTATGAAAATAAGCGATATTTTAGGGGAAAAACAGGGATTTCTATGAAAATAAGTAATATTTAAGGGGAAAAACCAGGATTTCGATGAAAATAAGCGATATTTAAAGGGAAAAACAGGGATTTCTATGAAAATAAGCGATATTTTAGGGGAAAAACAGGGATTTCGATGAAAATAAGCGATATTTTTGGGGAAAAAACAGGGATTTCTATGAAAATAAGCGATATTTTAGGGTTAAAAACAGGGATTTCTATGAAAATAAGCGATATTTAAGGTTAAAAACAGGGATTTCTATGAAAATAAGCGATATTTTAGGGGAAAAACAGGCATTTCTATGAAAATAAGCGATATTTTTTGGGAAAAACAGGGATTTTGATGAAAATAAGCGATTTTTTAGGGTTAAACACAGGGATTTTGATGAAAATAAGCGATATTTAAGGGGAAAAACAGGGATTTCTATGAAAATAAGCGATATTTTAGGGTTAAACACAGGGATTTCTATGAAAATAAGCTATATTTTAGGTTAAAAACAGGGATTTCTATGAAAATAAGCGATATTTTAGGGTTAAAAACAGGGATTTCTATGAAAATAAGCGATATTTAAGGTTAAAAACAGGGATTTCTATGAAAATAAGCGATATTTTAGGGGAAAAACAGGGATTTCGATGAAAATAAGTGATATTTTAGGGGAAAAACAGGGATTTCTATGAAAATAATCGATATTTAAGGTTAAACTCAGGGATTTCTATGAAAATAAGCGATATTTTAGGGTTAAAAACAGGGATTTCTATGAAAATAAGCGATATTTAAGGTTAAAAACAGGGATTTTGATGAAAATAAGCGATATTTTAGGGTTAAAAACAGGGATTTTGATGAAAATAAGCGATATTTAACGTTAAATCATTGATTTCTATGAAAATAAGCGATATTTTAGGGTTAAAAACAGGGATTTTGATGAAAATAAGCGATATTTTAGGGTTAAAAACAGGGATTTCTATGAAAATAAGCGATATTTTTGGGTTAAAAACAGGGATTTCCTTGAAAATAAGCAATATTTAAGGTTAAAAACAGGGATTTCTATGAAAATAAGTGATATTTAAGGGGAAAAACAGGGATTTCTATGAAAATAAGCGATATTTTAGGGGAAAAACAGGGATTTCTATGAAAATAAGCGATATTTTAGGGGAAAAACAGGGATTTCTATGAAAATAAGCGATATTTTAGGGTTAAAAACAGGGATTTCTATGAAAATAAGCGATATTTTAGGGGAAAAACAGGGATTTTGATGAAAATAAGCGATATTTTGGGGTTAAAAACAGGGATTTCTATGAAAATAAGCGATATTTTAGGGGAAAAACAGGGATTTCTATGAAAATAAGCGATATTTTAGGGGAAAAACAGGGATTTTGATGAAAATAAGCGGTATTTTAGGGTTATAAACAGGGATTTCTATGAAAATAAGCGATATTTTAGGGTTAAAAACAGGGATTTCGATGAAAATAAGCGATATTTTGGGGTTAAAAACAGGGATTTCGATGAAAATAAGCAATAGTTTAGGGGAAAAACAGGGATTTCTATGAAAATAAGCGATATTTTAGGGGAAAAACAGGGATTTTGATGAAAATAAGCGAAATTTTAGGGGAAAAACAGGGATTTTGATGAAAATAAGCGATATTTAAGGTTAAAAACAGGGATTTCTATGAAAATAAGTGATATTTTAGGGGAAAAATAGGGATTTCTATGAAAATAAGCGATATTTAAGGGGAAAAACAGGGATTTTGATGAAAATAAGCGATATTTAAGGTTAAAAACAGGGATTTCTATGAAAATAAGCGATATTTTAGGGTTAAAAACAGGGATTTCTATGAAAATAAGCGATATTTAAGGGGACAAACAGGGATTTCTATGAAAATAAGCGATATTTTAGGGTTAAAAACAGGGATTTCGATGAAAATAAGCGATATTTAAGGTTAAAAACAGGGATTTCGATGAAAATAAGCGATATTTAAGGGGAAAAACAGAGATTTTGATGAAAATCAGCGATATTTTAGGGTTAAAAACAGGGATTTCTATGAAAATAAGCGATATTTTAGGGTTAAAAACAGGGATTTTGATGAAAATAAGCGATTTTTTAGGGTTAAAAACAGGGAATTCTATGAAAATAAGCGATATTTAAGGGGAAAAACAGGGATTTCTATGAAAATAAGCGATATTTTAGGGTTAAACACAGGGATTTCGATGAAAATAAGCGATATTTAAGGGGAAAAACAGAGATTTTGATGAAAATCAGCGATATTTAAGGTTAAAAACAGGGATTTCTATGAAAATAAGCTATATTTTAGGTTAAAAACAGGGATTTCTATGAAAATAAGCGATATTTTAGGGTTAAAAACAGGGATTTCGATGAAAATAAGCAATATTTAAGGGGAAAAACAGGGATTTCTATGAAAATAAGCGATATTTTAGGGGAAAAACAGGGATTTCGATGAAAATAAGCGATATTTTAGGGGAAAAACAGGGATTTCTATGAAAACAATCGATATTTAAGGTTAAACTCAGGGATTTCTATGAAAATAAGCGATATTTTAGGGTTAAAAACAGGGATTTCTATGAAAATAAGCGATATTTAAGGTTAAAAACAGGGATTTTGATGAAAATAAGCGATATTTTAGGGTTAAAAACAGGGATTTTGATGAAAATAAGCGATATTTAAGGTTAAATCAGGGATTTCCTTGAAAATCAGCGATATTTTAGGGTTAAAAACAGGGATTATGATGAAAATAAGCGAAATTTTAGGGTTAAAACAGGGATTTCTATGAAAATAAGCGATATTTTAGGGTTAAAAACTGGGATTTCTATGAAAATAAGCGATATTTAAGGTTAAAAACAGGGATTTCTATGAAAATAAGCGATATTTTAGGGGAAAAACAGGGATTTCTATGAAAATAAGCGATATTTTAGGGTTAAAAACAGGGATTTCTATGAAAATAAGCGATATTTTAGGGGAAAAACAGGGATTTTGATGAAAATAAGCGATATTTTGGGGTTAAAAACAGGGATTTCTATGAAAATAAGCGATATTTTAGGGGAAAAACAGGGATTTCTATGAAAATAAGCGATATTTTAGGGGAAAAACAGGGATTTTGATGAAAATAAGCGGTATTTTAGGGTTAAAAACAGGGATTTCTATTTAAATAAGCGATATTTTAGGGTTAAAAACAGGGATTTCGATGAAAATAAGCGATATTTTGGGGTTAAAAACAGGGATTTCGATGAAAATAAGCAATAGTTTAGGGGAAAAACAGGGATTTCTATGAAAATAAGCGATATTTTAGGGGAAAAACAGGGATTTCTATGAAAATAAGCGATATTTTAGGGGAAAAACAGGGATTTCGATGAAAATAAGCGATATTTAAGGTCAAAAACAGGGATTTCTATGAAAATAAGTGATATTTTAGGGGAAAAATAGGGATTTCTATGAAAATAAGCGATATTTTAGGTTAAAAACAGGGATTTCTATGAAAATAAGCAGTATTTAAGGGGACAAACAGGGATTTCTATGAAAATAAGCGATATTTTTGGGGAAAAAACAGGGATTTCTATGAAAATAAGCGATATTTTAGGGTTAAAAACAGGGATTTTGATGAAAATAAGCGATATTTTAGGTTAAAAACAGGGATTTCTATGAAAATAAGCGATATTTTAGGGGAAAAACAGGGATTTCGATGAAAATAAGCGATATTTAAGGTTAAACTCAGGGATTTCTATGAAAATAAGCGATATTTTAGGGTTAAAAACAGGGATTTCTATGAAAATAAGCGATATTTTTGGGTTAAAAACAGGGATTTTGATGAAAATAAGCGATATTTTAGGGTTAAAAACAGGGATTTTGATGAAAATAAGCGATATTTAAGGTTAAATCAGGGATTTCCTTGAAAATCAGCGATATTTTAGGGTTAAAAACAGGGATTTTGATGAAAATAAGCGATATTTTAGGGTTAAAACAGGGATTTCTATGAAAATAAGCGATATTTTAGGGTTAAAAACTGGGATTTCTATGAAAATAAGCGATATTTTTGGGTTAAAAACAGGGATTTCCTTGAAAATAAGCAATTTTTAAGGTTAAAAACAGGGATTTCTATGAAAATAAGTGATATTTAAGGGGAAAAACAGGGATTTCTATGAAAATAAGCGATATTTTAGGGGAAAAACAGGGATTTCTATGAAAATAAGCGATATTTTAGGGGAAAAACAGGGATTTCTATGAAAATAAGCGATATTTTAGGGTTAAAAACAGGGATTTCTATGAAAATAAGCGATATTTTAGGGGAAAAACAGGGATTTTGATGAAAATAAGCGATATTTAAGGGGAAAAACAGGGATTTCGATGAAAATAAGCGATATTTTAGGGTTAAAAACAGGGATTTCTATGAAAATCAGCGATATTTTAGGGGAAAAACAGGGATTTCTATGAAAATAAGCGATATTTTATAGGAAAGACAGGGATTTTGATGAAAATAAGCGATATTTTAGGTTAAACACAGGGATTTCTATGAAAATAAACGATATTTTAGGGTTAAAAACAGGGAATTCTATGAAAATAAGCGATATTTTAGGGGAAAAACAGGCATTTCTATGAAAATAAGCGATACTTTAGGGTTAAAAACAGGCATTTCTATGAAAATAAGCGATATTTTAGGGTTAAAAACAGGGATTTCGATGAAAATAAGCGATATTTTAGGGTTAAAAACAGGGATTTCGATGAAAATAAGCGATATTTTTGGGTTAAAAACAGGGATTTCTATGAAAATAAGCGATATTTTTGGGTTAAAAACAGGGATTTCTATGAAAATAAGCGATATTTTAGGGTTAAAAACAATGATTTCCATGAAAATAAGCGATATTTTGGGGTTAAAAACAGGGATTTCTATGAAAATAAGCAATATTTTAGGGGAAAAACAGGGATTTCTATGAAAATAAGCAATATTTAAAGGGAAAAACCAGGATTTCGATGAAAATAAGCGATATTTAAAGGGAAAAACAGGGATTTCTATGAAAATAAGCGATATTTTAGGGGAAAAACAGGGATTTCGATGAAAATAAGCGATATTTTAGGTTAAAAACAGGGATTTCTATGAAAATCAGCGATATTTTAGGGGAAAAAAACAGGGATTTCTATGAAAAAAAGCAATATTTTAGGGGAAAAGCAGAGATTTCGATGAAAATAAGCGATATTTTAGGGTTAAAAACAGGCATTTCTATGAAAATAAGCGATATTTTAGGGGAAAAACAGGGATTTCGATGAAAATAAGCGATTTTTTAGGGTTAAAAACAGGGATTTTGATGAAAATAAGCGATATTTAAGGGGAAAAACAGGGATTTCTATGAAAATAAGCGATATTTTAGGGTTAAACACAGGGATTTCTATGAAAATAAGCGATATTTAAGGGGAAAAACAGAGATTTTGATGAAAATCAGCGATATTTTAGGGTTAAAAACAGGGATTTCGATGAAAATAAGCGATATTTTAGGTTAAAAACAGGGATTTTGATGCAAATATGTGATATTTTTGGGTTAAAAACAGGGATTTTGATGAAAATAAGCGATATTTAAGGTTAAAAACAGGGATTTCTATGAAAATAAGCGATATTTTAGGGGAAAAACAGGGATTTCGATGAAAATAAGCGATATTTTAGGGGAAAAACAGGGATTTCTATGAAAATAATCGATATTTAAGGTTAAAAACAGGGATTTCTATGAAAATAAGCGATATTTTAGGGTTAAAAACAGGGATTTCTATGAAAATAAGCGATATTTAAGGTTAAAAACAGGGATTTCTATGAAAATAAGCGATATTTTAGGGTTAAAAACAGGGATTTTGATGAAAATAAGCGATATTTAAGGTTAAATCAGGGATTTCGATGAAAATCAGTGATATTTTAGGGTTAAAAACAGGGATTTTGATGAAAATAAGCGATATTTTAGGGTTAAAACAGGGATTTCTATGAAAATAAGCGATATTTTAGGGTTAAAAACTGGGATTTCTATGAAAATAAGCGATATTTTTGGGTTAAAAACAGGGATTTCCTTGAAAATAAGCAATATTTAAGGTTAAAAACAGGGATTTCTATGAAAATAAGTGATATTTAAGGGGAAAAACAGGGATTTCTATGAAAATAAGCGATATTTTAGGGGAAAAACAGGGATTTCTATGAAAATAAGCAATATTTAAGGTTAAAAACAGGGATTTCTATGAAAATAAGTGATATTTTAGGGGAAAAACAGGGATTTCGATGAAAATAAGCGATATTTAAGGTTAAAAACAGGGATTTTGATGAAAATAAGCGATATTTAAGGGGAAAAACAGGGATTTCGATGAAAATAAGCGATATTTTGGGGTTAAAAACAGGGATTTCTATGAAAATAAGCGATATTTTAGGGGAAAAACAGGGATTTCTATGAAAATAAGCGATATTTAAGGTTAAAAACAGGGATTTTGATGAAAATAAGCGATATTTTAGGTTAAACACAGGGATTTCTATGAAAATCAGCGATATTTTAGGGTTAAAAACAGGGATTTTGATGAAAATAAGCGATATTTTAGGGGAAAAACAGGCATTTCTATGAAAATAAGCGATACTTTAGGGTTAAAAACAGGCATTTCTATGAAAATAAGCGATATTTTAGGGTTAAAAACAGGGATTTCGATGAAAATAAGCGATATTTTAGGGTAAAAAACAGGGATTTCCATGAAAATAAGCGATATTTTAGGGTTAAAAACAGGGATTTCTATGAAAATAAGTGATATTTAAGGGGAAAATCAGGGATTTCGATGAAAATAAGCGATATTTTAGGGGAAAAACAGGGATTTCTATGAAAATAAGCGATATTTTAGGGTTAAAAACAATGATTTCCATGAAAATAAGCGATATTTTTGGGTTAAAAACAGGGATTTCTATGAAAATAAGCGATATTTTAGGGGAAAAACAGGGATTTCTATGAAAATAAGCGATATTTTAAGGGAAAAACCAGGATTTCGATGAAAATAAGCGATATTTAAAGGGAAAAACAGGGATTTCGATGAAAATAAGCGATATTTTAGGGGAAAAACAGGGATTTCTATGAAAATCAGCGATATTTTTGGGTTAAAAACAGGGATTTCCATGAAAATAAGCGATATTTAAGGTTAAAAACAGGGATTTCTATGAAAATAAGCGATATTTAAGGGGAAAAACAGGGATTTCTATGAAAATAAGCGATATTTTTGGGTTAAAAACAGGGATTTTGATGCAAATATGTGATATTTTTGGGTTAAAAACAGGGATTTTGATGAAAATAAGCGATATTTAAGGTTAAAAACAGGGATTTCTATGAAAATAAGCGATATTTTAGGTTAAAAACAGGGATTTCCATGAAAATAAGCGATATTTTTGGGGTTAAAAACAGTATTTCAGCATCACCCCAATATCTCCCCTGTGATCACGTCCATCCCTGTGACGCTCTCTGATGTTAACCCCAAGTGATTTTTCAACATCTCTCCGGTGTCATCTCAACAATTTCATTCCCATCACACCTGTGTCACTCCAGCAACATTAATCCGGCATCACTCCCTGATATCAGCCCCAATGATCCCCCAACATCACCCACCAACATCACTGACACGTCATAGAGTATCGCCTTCCAGCATCTCCCCAGTAACGTCCCCCCCCCCACAACGTCACCCCTTTATCTCATCCCTCAACATCAGCCTACAGCATGACTGCACAGCATCGACCCAGCATCACTGTGGTGTCACAGCAGTGCACCCCCACCAGTGTCACCCCAACGTCACTCCCTGATGCCATCCTTGAGTGAAACCCTGACGTCATCCTAGTTTCATTGCATTGTAACCTTCCAGCTTCACTCTAACAACATCACCCCGCAAAAGCCCCCCAACATCACCCTTACCATTAATTACCTACTGTAATGTTGCAGTATGATGGAAAATGCAACAACAATAGCAGAGAAGCAAAGTCCCAGGCTGTAATAAGTGAAGATGTGCTCAAACACAGCAGCCGTAAACACAGAAACAAAAAAAAAACCTGCTTACCTTTAGAAGACCTCACACAAGCACAGACCTCTAACCAAGGCCCCTCACTTCTGATGCCAGTGCTTATATGAGACCCGGGAGGGGGTGGAGCCAGGCTCCACCCCCTTCCATCACTCAGGTGCGTTTCATGCACCTGAGCTTCTATGGTTTGTCCCTTCTCAATCATTGTTTCAAGCCACAACTTAGGGTTTCCACTACATCCCCCCAACAGTATCACTCCAATATCACTCCCTGATGTCCCCCCCAACAATATCACTCCAACATCACTCCCTGATGTCCCCCCCATGATGCTCCAACATCACCCTCCAGCATCACTCCCCAGCATCACCCCCCCACATCATCCCAGGGTCAGCCCAGTGTCACCCCAGTGTCACCCCAACTATGTCACTGCAACGTCACATCCTGATGTCACCCTGCAGTAATAACCCAACACCACCCCCAGCGTCGCTCCCCAATATCACCTGAGTGTCATCTCTATGTCAGCTGCCATGCAGGCAGGTGCCAGGTTCACCCACTGAGGATGTCAAATCCTGAATTGTTTTCACGATGGTCTTTAATTGCAAAGAAAGTCGGCGACACGTTTCTCACTGCAGAGCCACAAGCTGTCCCCACCAATTTGGCAAACAGCGCTCACTCCGATCACACCGGTGATCTCAACTCTGCCATCCAGGCTGCACACACAGCTTTTCAGTATCTTCTGCATCAGTACCGAAATTTGTGTGCTGTATCAGTACTGAAATTTGTGCTCCCCTCTCTATTAGAAATTTTACTGAATGCCTTTGAGGACAGACTTCAATCAAAATATGCACGCCATTGTTGCTCATCCTTTGATCAAACTCCCCTTGCCGGACAGGCAGATCCAATCACCTGCTTGTAATTAGGTTTTTTTTTGTTGTTTACAGCCTGAAGCAGTGATTGAGCACCTGGTGAGGGGTGTGGCCAGCCCTGCCAGCACAGGTGGAAGCAATTTACCTGTGGGACCGGATAGGGCTGAGCTTGGCTCCACCCCCTCCCTGCCTATATTTAAGGGCTGGGAACAGACAGGGCAGCATTCTGCTTGGGAACTGCCTCCTTGGGAGCATTGGGAGCGAGTTCTGCCCTTTGGAATGGGGTGAGTGATTGATGCTCTATTGCAGGGCTCTGGTCTTTCTCTTTTTGGGGATCCTGACCACTTTTAAGGGCTGGAAGCTGTAAGGGCAGCATTTCTCCATGGAGGCTGCTTCCTTTGGGGTGTGGGCTGAGTGTTTGTTTTTGGAATGGGGTCATTGATTTCTTCTTTACTGCTGGATTGTAATTTCACTTTCTGGGGGCTCCTGACCACATTTAAGGTCTGTCAGCAGAAGGAGCAGCAACTGCACCTGGAGACTGCTTCCTTTAGAGTGTGGGGTGAACCCTTGAAGCTGGGTGAGTGTGTCTTAATTCCTGGGTTGCAATATCTTGTTGTTGGGGGGATCCTGACCCCACTTAAGGGCTGGCAGCCTTTAAGGTGGTATCTGTCTTTAGAGACCGTCTCCTTGGGAGTGTGGGGTGAGCTCTGGTCCTTGAGAAAGGATGAGTGATTCCTTCTTGTTTTAGGGCTGTGGCCTTTCCTGTTTTTGAGGCATCCTGACCACATTGAAGTGCTGGCAGATGTAAGGGCAGCATTGATCTCTGGAGACTGTCTCCTGTGGAGCAGGGGTGAGTTTTGACCTTTGAGAAGGGTGTAAGTGGTTTCTTTGTTTTTTCTTTATTTCAGGCCTGCAATCTCCCCTTTTTTTTTTTTTTTTTTTTTTTTTTTTTTGGTAGTATCCTGACCACATTTAAGGGGTGGAAGCCATAAGGGCAGCATCTCTACCTGGAGACTGCTTCCTTGGCAGTGTGGGCTGAGTGTTCATCTTTGGAATGGGGTAATTTATTCTTCCTTTATTTCAGGGCTGTTATGCACTGCTTCCAACCATGCAGAGTTGTTTAAGGGCATTCTGTGCACCCTTAGGTGTAATAAATCTTCATCTTTATAGAAAGCCAAGGATTGTCCTCTTCTGGACCGCTGTATTCAGCATCACCCCAGCGTGATGCAGTGAAGCCCCTGGTCTGCTGAATACTGGGACTGGCCCAGAGAGGCTCTGTGACGGATGTGGATTATCCCAGCTGGAGTACCTGGTACCATTGGTGGTGATCTCGTCCAACTGCCACACAACAAACAGGAACATCCACAGCCAGATCAGGCTGCCCAGAGGCTGACTCAGCCTCACCTTGGAAGGGACAGGGCATCCATCACATGTCTGGGTAACCTGTTCCGCTGTGTCACCACCATCACTGTACAAGATTTTCTTTATATGTAGGCTAAATCTTTCCTTGTTCTTCCCTTCAGGTGTTGAAAGGCTGTTACCAGATCACCTCGGAGCCTTCACTTCTGCAGGCTGAACAGCTCCAGCTCTCTCTCTCTTTACAGGAAAGGCGTTCCATCCCTCAGTTCATATTTGTGGCCATTCTCTGGATGTGCTCCAACAGCTCCACGTCTGTCCTGCGCTGCGGACATCCACATCCAGACGCAGCACCTCCAGGTGAGGTCTCACAGCGCAGAGCAGAGGGGCAGGACCGCCTCCCTTCACCTACTGACCGCACATCTTTGGATGGAGCCCAGCATACGGTTGGCTTTCTGGGCCAGGAAGGTACATCGCTGAGTGCCACTACTCAGCCTGTTGAGGTCTCTCTGGATGGCGTTGTCCCTCTGGTGTGTCACTGCACCCCACAGCTTGGTGTCATTAGGGTGCACTCAACCCCACTGTCAGTGTCACTGATGAAGGGGCGATCCCAGATGTTTGTACAAACTCAGCAAAGAACACCTTGAGAGCAGCCCCACAGAGAAGGACTTGTGGATCGCGGTGGATGAGCCGAGATCCATGAGTGGACATCAGCCAGCAGAGCGTGCTTGCAGCCTGGAAGGCCAGCTGTGTTCTGGGCTGCATTAAAAGAGGAGCGGCCAGCAGGGAGAGGGAGGTGATCGTCCCCATCTACTCAGCTCTTGTGAGGCTTCATCTGCAGCGCTGCATCCAGGCCTGGGGCTCCCAGCACAGGAAGGACGTGGAGCTCATGGAGCGGGTCCAGAGGAGGCACTGAGATGATCAGATGGTTGGAGCAGCTCCCCTACAAGGAAAGGTTGAGGGAAGTGGGGTTGTTCAGCCTGGAGAAGAGAAGGCTTGGGGGCGAACTCATTGCAGCCTCACAGTACTTGAAGGGGGGAACAGCAGGAAGGGGAACGGCTGTTTACGAGGGTGGATCGTGATAGGACAAGGGGAAATGGTTTTAAACTGAAACAGGGGAGGTTTAGGTTGGTTATTAGGAGGAAGCTTTTCACACAGAGGGTGGTGACGCACTGGAACGTGTGCTTCAGAGTTACTTCCAGGAGGATCTGCTCCTCGATTCTTTGCAGCACAGAGGTGAGACTGATACGTTGGTGGTTCCCAGGGTCACACTTTATATCTGCAGTAACAGCTGTGCTGTCGCCTTTTTTCTACTCACCAGGGACTTCACCTGACTGCCTCGACTTCTCAGATACCACTGAGAGTGGCTCGGTGACTGCAGCGGTGAATTCCCTCAGGGCTCTGGGACTCGTCTCATCAGGACCCAAAGACTCCTGGATGCTCGGGTCCTCAGGTGGTCCAGAACCTGATCTCCCATCACAGTGTGGGATAGGGAGGGGTCTGTGGGATCGGCATTGCTTCCTCAGTCCCCACCTACTAAACCAAAGGTGAAGGCAGTGTATAATGAGCAGTTACCAGAGAAGATGGAAGATGGATGTTGTTGGGTACCTGAGCCTTCTCCTTGTCTGTTGTTCCCAGCTGCAGTGCTGCTGGTAAGCAGCATCGCGCACAGAGTGCAGCCACATTGATCAAAGAAAGGAGTGCAGGTTTGTGAAAGAGGCACATCTACAAGGCAGTGCCTTCATTACTGTTTTGTGTCCCACAGGTGACAGCGGAGTTGCAGCACTCCCAAGTGCCGTAACGACTGCATGGAGATGCGTGGCTCTTCATGGGAACAGCAAGGAACCGGAATCTGCATTTCCTGGAACGCCCCGGAACCTCGCTTTGCTGGCTGGTAATTGTCTGCCCAGCAGGTAAGGGCAATGCTCAGCCATCAGTGTTTACCCACTCCATAGCACAGCACAGCACGGTGCTCCCAGAGCTCTTCATTGCACTTCACGGTGCCCTGGATGCTGCCTGTCCTTTTCTTTCTATGTTCTCTTTGTCTCTGGCCTTTCACTGCAGTGTTTTCCTTCCCTTTGCCCTTGCTGTTCCCTACTGCGTTGTCTTGCCCTCCTGTTTTTGTGTTCCATGCCACGTTCATTTGGCCATTGCCCTTGGCTTTCTTTGCCGCATTCACTTCAGCATTCAGTTTTGGCGTTCTGTACTGCGTTCTCTCGCCCTCCTGTTTTGGCGTTTCCTTCCATGTTCTCTTAGCCATTGCCATTGGCTGGGCATTCTCTTGCCCTCCTGTTTTTGTGTTCCATGCTGGGTTCTCTTGGCCGTTGCCCTTGGCTTTCTTTACCACATTCACTTCGGCATTCAGTTTTGGTGTTCCCTGCTGCGTTCTCCCGCCCTCCTGTTTTGGCGTTTCTTGCCGTGTTCTCTTGGCCATCATCCTGGGCATTTCCTTCCATGTTCTCTTGGCCCTTGTCTGGGCATTTCCTTGCCCTCCTGTTTTTGTGTTCTATGCCACATCTCTTGGCCATTGCCCTTGGCTTTCTGTAGCCACATTCGCTTCAGCATTCAGTTTTGGCGTTCCTGGCAGCATTCTCTCACCCTGTTTTGGCATTTCCTGCCACGTTGTCTTGGTCCTTGCCTGGGCATTCCCTGCAGCGTTCTCTTTGACCTCCTAACTTGTTCCAGCCACATTCTGCATTGGCCTTCTTTGCCGTGTTCTTTTTGGCCTCCTATTTTGGCATTTCCTGCCATGTTTTCTTAGCCCTTGCCTGGGCATTCCATGTCGTATTCCCTTGTCCTTTTGTTTTGGCATTTTGTGCTGCATTCTCTTGGCCTTTGCCCTTGGTCTTTCCTGCTGTGGTCTCTTTGGCTGTATTCTGACCTTTCCTGTTGCGTTCTCCTTGCCCTTACCTTGGCTTTCCATTGGTGCTCTCTTTGCTCTTGCCCTTGCCTTAGCTTGGCTGTTTGCTTTGCATTTACCTTGGTTTTCCATGAGAGTTCTCCTTCCCTTTGCCTGCCCTGGGAGTTCTGCTTGCCTTTGGCACTCTGGGATTAGCTGGGAGGCAACATTAAAGTTAATCTTGACCTGAACCCGTAGCTGAATGGGAGTCCTAACGATAATTGTGTTAACCTGCAGCATCTCTGTAAACCAAACCCTTAACGCAGTGTTGAAAATGTCTCTTAACCTGAATGCTGCTGTAAAAATAATGCCTCATGTTTTTTGTCAAATAACCTTAATTGTGATTGTAGTGCAGAATACTGATGTTAGACCAACTGTAACTTCAACCCTATCAATAACATTAATTATATCCCTAATGTTAATTATAATTATAATTAATTACAACCCTTGTGTCATCATTACAGCAATGTGCTCAGGGTGCAGCCCCACACATGCGGGGCAGCGCCTTCATTACTGCGTTGTTTCCCACAGGTGGCAGCAGAGCTGCGTTGCTCCTGAGCACTTTAAGGTCAGCACGGAGATGCGCGGCTCTTAATGGCAGCAGCAGGAACTGGAATCTGCATTTCCTGGAATGCCCTGGAACCTCGCTTTGCTGGCCGGTAATTGTCTGCCCAGCAGGTAAGGGCAATGCACACCCACCAATGTTTACTCATTACTTACTGAGGCACAAGGTAGGGTTCCCAGAGCTCATTTCTGCACTTCTCGGTGCCCTGAATGCTGCCTGTCCTTTTCTTTCTGTGTTCTCCTTGCCTCCAGCCTTTCCCTGCAGCGTTCTCCTTGCCCTTGGCTTTTCCTGCTGCGTTCTCTTGCCCTCCTGTTTTGGCGATCCCTGTGGCATTCTCTTGGCCATTTGCCCTTGGCCACCTTCGCTGCGTTCTCTTTGGCCTTCGGTTTTGGCCATCTGTGCCACATTCCCTTGGTCTTTGTCATTGGCTTTCTTTGCCACGTTCCCTTTGCCTCCCGTTCTGGCATTCCCTTACAACACTATTTTGGCCTTCAGTTCTGGCATTTGTGGCTGCGTTCTCTTTGGCCATTGCCCTCGGCCATCTTTGTCACATTCCCTTTGGCCTCCTGTTCTGGCTTTCCCTGCAGCATTCTCTTTGGCTTCGGTTTTGGCGTCCCCTTCCACGTTCTCTTTGGCCATTGCTCCCGGCCTTCTTTGCCACATTCCCTTTGGCCTCTTGTTTTGTCTTCTCCTACAGCATTCTCTTTGCCTTTGGTTTTGGCCTTTAGTGCCGCATTCTCTTTGGCCATTGCCCTTGACCTTCTGCATCGGCCTTCCCTGCAGCGTTCTCATGGACCTCGCCCTCCATTTTGGCCTTCTGCGTTGATCTCTTTGGTCTCTGTTCTGGCGTTCTCTGCGGCCTTCTCCTTGGGCCTGACCTCTGACGTGACTTTTGGCATTCTCCAAGCCTTTCCCATCCCTTTGCCTTTGCCCTCTCTTTTGGCGTTCCCTCGGCTGTTCTCCTTGCCTTTTGCAGGTGCCTTTGCCTTGGCCTTCCCTAACGGTCACTCTAACCCTAATCCTGATGTACCTAACCCTAACACCTTCCCTGTTAAGTACTCCTAACCTTACTCTGAAGCTATTTCTTGGAGCGGTGTTTGGCTTCCACATTTTGTGGGGGTGGGCTGACGGTGAGCACAGTTTGGGTCTCAGCGTTCCTCCTTCTAAAGCATGTCTCTGTATTACAGGTGAAGATGCCTTCGATGCTTCCAGTCGATGACTTCCCCCCTGCGATGCCATTGGCTTTTTTGGCCTCCCACACTCACCGCCAGCTCAGTTCTGTTGAGCTGTTACCCGAATCCCCGCTCCGTTCCCTTTCCACGATCTTCCTGTCACTCTGCCACAAGCCCCCTCCAAGGTCATCGCAGGCAGCGTGTGGGATGCGGCACTCGGTCTCATTGCAGTTCATCCCATCAGCTTCAGCCCAGCGATCCAACCCACCGGCACCCTTCCTGAGGGCCCTTCTGTTCCCAGGCCAATCAACGCTTCCTTCTGATGCCATCTGCGTTCCTTCCTGGCCACTTTAAGACTCGTGCCCCTTTGTGGCCATTTTGAGAGTTGCGCTGATTTCAGCGTGTGCGTTCAATTGACTTCAACCAAATTGGCTTTAGCTTTACATTCAATTAATGTAAACCGAATTGGCTTTAGCTTTACATTCAGTTGACTTCAACCAAATTGGCTTTAGCTTTACATTCAATTAATGTAAACTGAATTGGCTTTAGCTTTACATTCAGTTGACTTCAACCAAATTGGCTTTAGCTTTACATTCAATTAATGTAAACCAAATTGGCTTTAGTTTTACATCCAATTAATGTAAACCAAATTGGCTTTAGCGTTGCCTTGCTTACGGGGTTGGGTTAGCTTTGCTTTGTTTGTTCTAGCGCAGGGCTAACCCAACCCCGTAACCAAGGGCCGGCGGAGGCGATTTTGTTCCTTCCCGGCCAGTCTGAGACTCGTGCCCCCTTGTGGCCATTTTGAGAGTTGTGCTGATTTCAGCATCTGCATTCAATTAATCTCAACCAAATTGGCTTTAGCCTTGCAGTCATTTTGCATCAACCAAATTGGCTTTGGCTTTGCATTCAACTTAATTCAACCAAATTGGCTTTAGCTTTACATTCACTTAATGTAAACCAAATTGGCTTTAGTTTTACATCCAATTAAATGTAAACGAAATTGGCTTTAGTTTTACATCCAATTAATGTAAACCAAATTGGCTTTAGCGTTGCCTTGCTTACGGGGTTGGGTTAGCTTTGCTTTGTTTGTTCTAGCGCAGGGCTAACCCAACCCCGTAACCAAGGGCCGGCGGAGGCGATTTTGTTCCTCCCGGCCAGTCTGAGACTCGCGCCCCCTTGTGGCCATTTGAAGAGTTGCGCTGATTTCAGCCTCTGCATTCAATTAATCTGAACCAATTCGGCTTTAGCCTTGCAGTCATTTTGCATCAACCAAATTGGCTTTAGTTTTACATTCAATTGACTTCAATCAAATTGGCTTTAGCTTTACATTCACTTAATGTAAACGAAATTGGCTTTAGTTTTACATCCAATTAATGTAAACCAAATTGGCTTTAGCATTGCCTTGCTTACGGGGTTGGGTTAGCTTTGCTTTGTTTGTTCTAGCGCAGGGCTAACCCAACCCCGTAACCAAGGTCCGGCGGAGGCGATTTTGTTCCTCCCGGCCAGTCTGAGACTCGCGCCCCCTTGTGGCCATTTGATGATCTGCGCTGATTTCAGCGTCTGCATTCAATTAATCTCAACCAAATTGGCTTTAGCCTTGCAGTCATTTTGCATCAACCAAATTGGCTTTGGCTTTGCATTCAAACTATTTCAAGCAAATTGGCTTTAGTTTTACATCCAATTAACGTAAACCAAATTGGCTTTAGTTTTACATTCAATTGACTTCAATCAAATTGGCTTTAGCTTTACATTCAATTAATGTAAACCAAATTGGCTTTAGTTTTACATCCAATTAATGTAAACCAAATTGGCTTTAGCATTGCCTTGCTTACGGGGTTGGGTTAGCTTTGCTTTGTTTGTTCTAGCGCAGGGCTAACCCAACCCCGTAACCAAGGGCCGGCGGAGGCGATTTTGTGCCTCCCGGCCAGTCTGAGACTTGCGCCCCCTTGTGGCCATTTGATGATCTGCGCTGATTTCAGCGTCTGCATTCAATTAATCTCAACCAAATTGGCTTTAGCCTTGCAGTCATTTTGCATCAACCAAATTGGCTTTGGCTTTGCATTCAAACTATTTCAAGCAAATTGGCTTTAGTTTTACATCCAATTAACGTAAACCAAATTGGCTTTAGCTTTGCATTGGTTACGGGGTTGGGTTAGCTTTGCTTTGTTTGTTCTAGCGCAGGGCTAACCCAACCCCGTAACCAAGGTCCGGCGGAGGCGATTTTGTTCCTCCCGGCCAGTCTGAGACTCGTGCCCCATTGTGGCCATTTTGAGAGTTGTGCTGATTTCAGCATCTGCATTCAATTTATCTCTACCAACTTGGCTTTAGCCTTGCAGTCATTTTGCCTCAATCAAATTGGCTTTAGCTTTACATTCAATTATTGTAAACCAATTCGGCTTTAGTTTTACCTTCAATTGACTTCAACCAAATTGGCTTCAGCTTTACATTCAACTATTCTAAACCAAATTGGCTTTAGCTTTGCATTGGTTACGGGGTTGGTTTAGCTTTGCTTTGTTTGTTCTACCGCAGGGCTAACCCAACCCCGTAACCAAGGGCCGGTGGAGGCGATTTTGTTCCTCCCGGCCAGTCTGAGATTCGCGCCCCTTTGTGGCCGTTCTGAGAATTGCAATGTCTTTGGATGGGCTGAGATCTGCACTGCTTTTGAGGTGGGTTCTCACAAATGTGGTGTCACTAATGGGGTATGGTGTGTTTGTACTCTTTCTCTGGTTGGTCTGACGTCTATGTGAACCATGTGTTACAGCTGTACTGCATATGTGTGTGCTGCGCCTGTAAATTGCGTCGTGCCATGTACGCAATATGCGTTATGTTGCGCCTGTAAACTGTGTTGTGCCATGTACAGAATGTGTGGATGCTGTGCCTATAAACTAAGTTTGGGAATCACAGACCCCTATTCATTACATGTTCTGCTTCTCAATGCATAGTTGCTGGTATAGTGTGTATATACATACATGTATATGATTGTATGAGTCCTGCCTTGTGGAAACAGTGCTGTAATAAACAAGTAGTTAAACAATGCACGTACGTTGTGTGTCTTGCTTTGTCACGGCAAGGACTTGAAGGACACTGGAACGTAGGTGAGAAAGGTAAGTGTGGAGGGTGGTAGACTTAGACATGGGGTTAGACTTAGACTTTTTGGGTTAGACTTAGACTTTTTGGGTTAGACTTAGACTTTTTGGGTTAGACTTAGACTTTTCGGGTTAGACTTAGACTTAGACTTTTTGGGTTAGACTTAGACTTAGACTTAGACTTTTAGACTTAGACTTAGACTTTTAGACTTAGACATAGACTTAGACTTTTTGGGTTAGACTTAGACTTAGACTTAGACTTTTAGACTTAGACTTAGACTTTTAGACTTAGACATAGACTTAGACTTTTTGGGTTAGACTTAGACTTAGACTTAGACTTTTAGACTTAGACTTAGACTTTTAGACTTAGACATAGACTTAGACTTTTTGGGTTAGACTTAGACTTAGACTTAGACTTTTAGACTTAGACTTAGACTTTTAGACTTAGACATAGACTTAGACTTTTTGGGTTAGACTTAGACTTTTTGGGTTAGACTTAGACTTAGACTTTTTGGGTTAGACTTAGACTTAGACTTAGACTTTTAGACTTAGACTTAGACTTTTAGACTTAGACATAGACTTAGACTTTTTGGGTTAGACTTAGACTTAGACTTAGACTTTTAGACTTAGACTTAGACTTTTAGACTTAGACATAGACTTAGACTTTTTGGGTTAGACTTAGACTTAGACTTAGACTTTTAGACTTAGACTTAGACTTTTAGACTTAGACATAGACTTAGACTTTTTGGGTTAGACTTAGACTTTTTGGGTTAGACTTAGACTTAGACTTTTTGGGTTAGACTTAGACTTAGACTTAGACTTTTAGACTTAGACTTAGACTTTTAGACTTAGACATAGACTTAGACTTTTTGGGTTAGACTTAGACTTAGACTTAGACTTTTAGACTTAGACTTAGACTTTTAGACTTAGACATAGACTTAGACTTTTTGGGTTAGACTTAGACTTAGACTTAGACTTTTAGACTTAGACTTAGACTTTTAGACTTAGACATAGACTTAGACTTTTTGGGTTAGACTTAGACTTTTTGGGTTAGACTTAGACTTAGACTTTTTGGGTTAGACTTAGACTTAGACTTAGACTTTTAGACTTAGACATAGACTTTTAGACTTAGACATAGACT